>NC_057806.1:553122361-553780445 GCF_018294505.1 Triticum aestivum
GTTTATGTCCTCTACAGCATTCACTTATTGCTATTTCTTCAAGTTGGTTTTCTGCTAAGTGAATGTGATCAGACCCTTCCCCTCTATGCTATACTCAACCCAATCTGTTCACAAATTCTTCATGTGCGTTCTATTTGAAACTCGTTCAAAATCTTCACTTTGTCCTTGTCAGCTGAAGAAATTGAGAATGGAACTTTAAAACTAATCTTATCCAAATTTTCGGTTTTGCCGCTCAAATCGTTCCGCATCCCACGATAATTTTTTTAATTCACCCACGATCTTACACGATCTCCACTACACAGTACGTGGGTGACACATGTCGTGCGAAGGAGAAGGGTCAGGGGCACGTTCGTCCCAAATCTTCGGGCGAATAGTTTTTCACTGCTACTATGAATACCCCCTCATCCCTTCCTCACTTCCTTTACTCCGCTCGATCTCTCTCTCCCACTCGAGCTTCTCAAACCCTAGCGCCGCCGCTACTCCATCGTTGCCGGTGAGGAAGAGCTTCACTGCCTCGACCTCGTCGTCGTCGTACTCGCGCCGACCGCGGAAATCTTCACCTCCGCCGCCGCTGTAGACGTCTTCCTCCGCCAAGTTAGGGCGTGGAAGATCTACACCAATGAACTCCACTGTTTCACCTCACTGTTCGTCGTGTTCTTCATTCAGGGTAATTAAAAGTTACTTTTACTGCCCTCTTTGATTCGAAGTTTCTCTACAAAATCGTCAAAGGTGTTTTATTCTTCAAATCTTCACACACTAAACACCTCACATGTCATCTGTTCTTGATTCGTTTCTCTAAGCATCATTTTTCTTCAAGATTCCTCAATTGTGTGGATCTTCGATCTATACAACTCTGAAATCTAAGACAAAGAACGCTTAGTGAAAATCTTCAAGACTCATCTGGTCAAATTCCTCAAACTTGTTCTTTTTGAAAACCTTCTGAGAACGCATATGACCTCTCCAAATTCCTCGCAACTATACTCTGTTCACAGGTACACATGTCAGCTGCTGAATCACTAGGTTCTCATCAACTTAACTCATTTGCAGTGTTCCTCGAAGAAAAGTTGCATACTTCTCCAGAGAATTCGATTGTTCAAATTCCTCAACTGAAGAAAATGGCTGATGGTAAAAGGCCACAGAAGGGAGAAAAGAGGCCTGAGGTAAATATAGCGTTTGAGATCCCTGATGACATATATGTTGGGTACTGCACACCTACTGAGGAAACCAAGAATGAGCGCAAAGTGCGCAAATAGAGGATAGAAAGGAGATGGGCAAGAGAATGGAGGGAGTACAGATATGTCACTCCTAAGTACATGAAGAAATTCGCACTCAATCCTCCATGCCCAAGAGCTCCATTGGCACCTGGCCAAGTAGCAGATCCCACCAGCCTCAAGAGCGGTGAGGACTATCCTGATGAATGGGCCAAGCGCCAAGGCAAGTTGGCCAAGCAAGCCAGAGAAGCAGTGAGGAAATTCAATGAAGACTCTGCTGTGGCTGCTGCTGCCTCTACTGAGCCTCTGTCAAGCCGAGGAAATCCATGCCTAAGAAGCCTGCTCGTAAGACAAGTGCTTCACCAACAATGCCCTCACGGCCAAGTTCCTCAGCTGCCCCCTCACGGCCAGACTCTTCAAGGTCCTCATGACCAATCCCTCAAGTTGCTCCTTCAAAATCCTCAGTACCTCCTTCAAAGTCCTCAGCTGTTCCGACAAAGTCCTCATCACCTGCGCATCTGGCCTCGTGCCAAAGGACTACAGGCATCTCCATTGCCTCTGGTGTCTCAGCAAGCTCCTCAGCTGCACCAAATTCTTCATCTGGCCCCACTCTGATGAAGACCAAGGCAACTGCTGGACGAGGTCCTCGGCCAAATCTTCAAAATAAGCAAGTCGCTTTCCAAGTGCCATCTGAAGAAGATGAAGCTGATGATGATGAAGAGAGTTATCCGTCGGAACAACAATCTTGCCTATCTATTAAAAAGAAGTGAATTAGCGCCAGCAGATTTAGTAATGTGCCAAGAAAAATTGGTACAAGAAGCCGTGGATATACTTCTTGATAGTGGGTCCCGCGGGCAACCGACGAGGGATTGGACCTCTTTTTCTTTTGCTTAGGTTTAGCCGAGGTAGTGGACAAACAGAGGGGAAGAAAATATGGTGGGGGAAAAATTTCTTGTGATTGTGAGCAAATTGCTTGGCTTGTTTAATTAAGTTCAACTTCAAATTTACAGAAATTTTGCAAAAAAAAAGTAAACTCTTCCATTGAAGGTTTTTTTATTTTTACATTCTTCCTTAGATCCCTTCTTTTACTCCGATAGTATTGCGGATCACAATCGATGCAAAGAAAATGAATGCATTTCCATACTATAATAAAAAGGTAAGTGTAATAAATAGAGAACTGGATCATGTCACATGACTTATTCCATTTCTACTCTATGGGATCTTACGGAGCCTGTTGCAGAAATCATCAGAGACAGACAAGTTAGGGCCGCTAGAGCCAAAGGCACACCTGTGACACTGCTTTTGGATCCTAAGCTGATCCTCGACTACATTGATCTCTGGCACAAGGACCCAAATACTCCTATGCCTGACTTCAAGCTGACGCCTGGTCAAAATCACATGCAGACTCATTTCATCCAAGAGGAGAAATGGAAATATGATCAGGCCAGGCGAAT
Organism: Triticum aestivum; assembly: GCF_018294505.1. Classification (NCBI taxonomy): domain Eukaryota; kingdom Viridiplantae; phylum Streptophyta; class Magnoliopsida; order Poales; family Poaceae; genus Triticum; species Triticum aestivum. The sequence goes on from NC_057806.1 coordinate 553,125,027, forward strand.
CAAGAAGGCCCGGTACGGAAAGGAGAAATACCTGAAGAACAATGTTGTCACTATGACCACTTATGAACTTGTAAAAATCAAATCTGAAATCAAAACCCTCAGCGATGACTTCCAAGCCTACTATGTTGATTGGCAAGGAGCCAAAGTTAGATTTGTAAAGATAACTGAACAGTTCACTTTGCTGCCCCAACGCAACAGGAAATTCCTCAGGCTGAAGCATCTGCTCAGCCGACTGAAGAACATGCCAGCACCGCTGATGACAATCAGCCTGCTGAAGAAAATGTGAGTTCCGGGGCTGATGACTGCATTCCAGCCACTGAAGAAATTGCCAGGGCACCCACTAGTGGTGTGCCTGAAGAAACTGAAGAACTCAGGGCAACTGCATCAGTTGTGCCTGAAGAAAATCAACCAGATTCCTCAGCTGCTCCTGCACCAACTTCAACTCCAATCCTTCCATCTGCATTAGATGTGAAGAAGACCAAGGCTGCAGAGCATGCTGCAGTGAAGAAAAGGAAAGCATCAGCTGCTTCAAATTCTTCAGCTCCGAAGAAAATGAAGCCTATGACAAGCTCATTTGCATATCTGATTGATGTTGTTCCCATCTCAACCAGGCCATCAAAGGACCTTGTTCCTTTTGACGAAGAATATGTGATCCCCAGCGGATCTGATGAAGAAACTTCTTCTGCTGCTTCGTCTGAATCGTTGGATGAAGAAATTGAAGTGGATGCGATCCCTTCAACACCTATCATCTCCTCGCCTATGCCTTAGTTCACAGCTGAAGAGGCTGGCGTTGAAGGAATGGAAGATGAAGATGTGGACATTGGCTGCTCCACACCCGTAATCAGTGATGAATTCTGGGAAAGTCAACATCCAAACTCTCCAATGTTCACCCCTCTATAGCAAATTCCTCAGTCCCCCACACAAACTGTTCACATGGGCTCTGAAGAAACTCATCCCACTGCATCTGTCCATGAGGAAATTCCAGCCACTAGCGCTGAAGAAACTGCTGCTGCTGAACAACCAACTGCGCAGACTGCCACTAAGGAAGAACCAAAAATTCCTCAGCCTGAAGAACCTGCGATTTACATTCCTGAGGTCGTGATGCAACTCACTAACACTCCTCTGCCAAAGCCAAAGGATCCCTTCTCACGCAAGCAAAAGTTCAAGGCTGATGATTTCTTCGGCGAGCACGTATTCTTCGAAGATTATAACCCATATGACTCTGCTCGCATTAGGAAGAGGCGTTTCTGGACTGCTAGTCAAGCAAATTTCTATTCCTCAGTGCTGTTCAACAAGGAGAAGATTTTCTACCATGAGCATATTCCTCACGTGGATATGGAATCTCTATCGTGCTTCGCACCAGTCCTTAGTGTTCTTCACGATGCTGGACTGCTCAATTTTTGCTCTGACATCTGCGATTGGAATGAAGAACTGATTCTTGAATTCTATTCAACGCTTCACATCACCGGAAATGCTGAAGATGTGAATTCATGGGTGCTGGACTGGATGTCTGAAAACACTCACTACACTGCACCAGCCTCTGAATTACTTCGTGCTCTACCACTCAGTCCTCCCCTTGAAGAAGCTCGCTGCATCTACAGTGAACCTGAGCTCACACATCATTACATGCAAATGATGATGAAGCCTTTGAAACCAGGTCAGGCACCACGAACAAAATTCCTCGTGAAGGAATTGCTGTACGTGCCTAGAACTGTCTATCGTATTCTTACGAGGACAATCAGTCCTATCAAAGGCCACGACTCATCTGATGAGGAAATTGTTGGCATCATGAAGAATCTGGTATTCAACATCGTTCATGGCATTCCTGTCAACTATCACGATTTCTTCATGAGGACTATGGCCAATGTTGCACTGTCTCTGTTTGAGCTGAAGCCTTATGCACCTTGGATCATGAGATTCCTCAGGACAAGGTCTTCACTCAACTACAAAGCTGATTTCCAGAATCATCTCAGCTACTTGCCCCCAATTGAAGTCCTCAAGCAGACATATTCCTCAGTTGATGGAAAGGGCAAGGCACCAGCTGTAATTGATGAAGGCATTCGTCCATTGGATGGTCAGTCGTAAAGCTACATCTTATTCCACCAATGATGACTCTGCCACACATGACTCTGCCAATGCTCCCAAGTCCACTCCTCAAGCCACTGCTCCGTGCGTGATGACAGACCGTGAACTTCTGCTTAGTCTTCACCATAAGGTGGATCGAAATCACAAATGGGTTAAGTGTCAATTTGGTTCACTTCTTCACAACATGACTGCCACACACAATGCAGTGAAGAAAAACCACTACTACCTCCATCAAGTCTTCGGTCGCACCTGGGCAATCCTGTCACATCTGTATGGTGAAGAAGATCTGAAGAACATGGGTCTTAATGAAGATTTTGACCGGTCTGCACCTCCACCGAAGAAATTCAAGAAGGTCAAGGTTCCTTCTCTGGTGGCCAGCTCATATTCTCCATCGCGCGACACTGATGAACATGAAGATTTAGACGACACTGCGGCAGGCCCTACATCAACCAACGACCCCAACAACACCGGCGCTCCTTCATCAACTTGATTATCTTCAGGGGCGTTAGTCCTTGGTTTCGATCCTTTTGGTCATTTGATGACAAAGGGGGAGAAATTTGAGTTAGTCTTTAAGCGGGTCTATTTTATCACCCATATACAACGTTTTTTTGCTAAGTTACAACTCTCGTTCTTCTGAAACTTTATTGGATCGAGTTGTAATCTTAAACCCGATGGTGCTCTGATACTTTTGATGCACTATGCTCTGATACTCCTTTCTGCATGCTTATTCCTCGTTAATATTATTGCATGCATGCTGAATTTCATCAGGCACCATATTTCATCATGCATTTCAAATTCTTCATATTATATGTTAAATGTGTGTATGAATTACAAGATATAGGGGTAGATCTCCATGATTCAACTCTTCAAGTGTGCATTGCTTCAAAAGCAAATTCCTCACTATGCACATCTTCAGGGGGGGTTCTTCTATATCTTGCAATCAAATTCCTCAATATCAGTATTTACACTTCATATGTTTATCCCCGTTGAAAACTTAACCAATGTTGTCATCAATCACCAAAAAGAGGGAGATTGTAAGTGCATCTAGTGCCCCTTAGTGATTTTGGTGTATTGAAGACTTATAGGTTAAGGGACTAATGCATGTGTGAGTGTACACAGGTGTATAAGTCTATGAGGAGTTTGATATTTACAGGAAAAGTCAACCCCTAAAAATGAATATCTTCAACTGAAGATTTTGGTATTTCTGAAGGCTTTCATGAAGACTTTGAAAGTGAAGAAATTGGTGTGTCCGTGAAGACTTGATATTCATGCGAGGAATATGAAGCTTGAAGACTTTCGTTTTCATAGTTTTGTTTTTCTCTTTCTTGAGTCATAGGAAACACCGTACTGTTAAAGGGGGTCGAGGAAATACTAAGGAAAAATTTCCATGTGATGCTCAACTCAAAATCCTACACCTACCAATCTCTTCGAGTGAAGCCATTGGAAATCTCATACAGTTCAGTCAATTTCTTCAGTGACAGAGACGAAGTTCTTCTGGTCTCTGAGGAATTTGTCCTGACTGAGGAGTTAGGAATTCGCCAGTGCGGATTGCCTACACAGTGAGGAACATGATAGCCCTGAGGATTTTGCTACTCAAAATTCAGACCGTTGCTGTGCTATGCGCGAGCTGTTCCAAAATATCTATCCACCTAATGGTCATATCATTGAAGGGCATTTATGTCTTATCATGTCGGGCTACTCCCTAGGCTATAAATAGCCGCCCCCTACAACCACTAGCTAGTTGAGGCTACTCCGAGAGAAACCGACACTTGTCAGTTGAGAGCAACCCATCCTCCGAGGACTTTGAGCGAAAATCATCAAGTGAGGAAAAACCAAAAACCCAAAACCTAAACACCTACAAACCCCAAGTGATTGAGCATCACTGAAGAGATTGATCCTGAGTGGATCCGGCGCTTGTTACCTTTGAAGACTGTGCTTCTTCCAGACGGTTAGGCGTCATGGTCTAGAGCATCCAAGAGGAATTGTGGATCGCCGGGTGACCAAGTTTGTGAAGGTTTGGAAGTCGCCTGAAGACTTACCACGAGTGATTGGACGAGGTCTGTGTGACCTTAGTTCAAGGAGAATACGGTGAGGACTGGGTGTCTTGGACTAAGTGTCCTTGACTGGGTGTCCGGGACTGTGTGTCCTCGAGTTTAAATACTCAGGCGCTCCAACCAGACGTACAACTAAGACAGCAGTTGGAACTGGTCTACCAAATCATTGTCTTCACCGAGCTTACTGGTTCTATTTCCTCAACTCTTTCATTTCCTCATAACTGTGCTGCATGTTTGTTCATATCTGTGTTTGAAGACTTTGACTGAAGACTTTCTCAATTTCCTCAGTTCAATTTCTTCAGCCTGTTTGTCTTCCTCCTGTGTTATCCTGTGATTACGCTTCCTATACTCTGTGCATGTCTTCATTTCATCATGATGACTATGCTTGTGTTCTGTTATGTTTACCTTTGAGTACTTATTCCGCTGCTAGTAGTTCTTCGCTAAGGAATTTCCTCACCGGCAAATTCCTCAGTGAAGAATTTCATAAAAATCGCCTATTCACCCCCCCCCCCTCTAATCGATATAACGCACTTTCAGGCGTGCAGCCACCGCACCGAGTGAGAGCCACCTTCCCTTTTCCCCTTCCATTCCATGAGAGAGAGGAAGGCGGAGAGGCTTCTACTTTTTCTTTTCAGCGAGAGGAAGAGCGTGCCCAAATCGCGCCGTGGCTATCCTCCTCGTCGGTCGTGCATCCTCCCTAGCGGTGAGCGCGCCGCCGCCGAGGGATTTGGCTGCGGTGCTAACCCCCTTCTTTTTTTGTGTGTGTCTTTTTCCTTTCTTTTCCGCGAGCAATTGCTAGCTCTGGTGGTTCTTCGTCCCCGCACCTCGGCTTGCCGATGCGTGTGGGGATCGAGAGGAACAGGCACGGCCGTGCGGCGGCGCTCTTTGCCGGTGAGGCCCAAGGCCAAAATCCGGTGGTTTACTTTGCCCTGTCTAGGGTTCTTGGGGAAGGGGATCTCTTTTGCTTTTTCTGTTTTATCTTTTTACCGAAAAACATCTAACCAAGATGGCCTGGTACCATTGATAGACCCAGTTGGATCGTGTAGGCTAGATCTTTTCGGTTACCTACCTTCCTTGGGTGCGGATGAGCTCGATCCAGAGCCGGCCATGGTGAAGTAGAGGCCGGTGGTAGCAGAGAGATTGAGATGGAGAGGTGGCAGTGGTGCTTCCAATGAGCACTGCGATTGCCCTAGATCGGAAGGGGATATCGGTGGGGAGTCTGGCGGCGCGGTGAACCTCGTACCGTGCGCCCCGTCCCCCACCTCTTTATATATCGCAGGTCACAGGGGCCCACCAACCATAGAACGGTTGGGCGCCCCCGATCAGGACGCGAATAGATCAGGATCCGATGGGCCGTTGAGCCCACTCGGTGAAGAGATCAACCTAACATCCCCGGCTCACCAGGTTTCAAGTCATATACTTGACACTGGTGCTTACATTTTTCTAGATTTCTTTTAGGCATTCCAATGATGTGCGTTTAGTAGAAGGAGACATTCCCGTCGACTATGAAGGTGTCTGTGCAATTTTATCAATTTCAAGATGATGTGCCAAGTCAGTCTCTCAAAGGTGCAAGTTCCCACAGGCGAAGAGCTACTTGTGAGAAATCTTTTATCCCCTTTATGCCCTTCGGGGCTGCTAACAACAAGCTAATACATAGGAACATCACGGCTCTTACACCGCTTAACTCCAATAATAGAACCTGCTCATAGGGATAGTGTTTGCATGCGTGCGTTCATAGAGACGAGTGTATCCGTGTATGTATGAGTGACCTGCGTTTGTATTGTGTTCAAAAAAATATACATAAATATTTTCTCTGATACGTGCGAACATTTCTTTCTATAGTTGTAAAAGTTTCTACAAATATTTACACAAAATATTTTTTTGATTTCAATTGGAACGTTTTTCTCAAGAACTGCGGATATTTTTATTTAAGGTACATGAATAATTTTACAAAAAGTATAATGATTTTGTAAGACATATATATATAACAATTTTTATATGTCATACATATTGAAATGTTTCTAAAACACTCTTAATAAACATAAGTCGTAATGGGCCACGCCAGCGGCAACACATTCGTTTTCCCCTCAAATCTCGGGCTTGCCTTAAGATCAAAGTCCTCGTGAATCCTATATGACGCTCGTACCGTCAAAGTGCAAAATCACTAGTTGAGGAGTACTTATTGCAAAGATCATTCCAACTCCCCAGGTTGCGACAAGTGGTGCATATACAACGCGTCACTTGTCGCAACCTAGTAGTTTTTCCCTTTTTCATAGATCTGTTTATTCAAAACGTTTTATCTCTCAAACCGTGCGTCCAAATCTCAAACCGTTTTCACGGTTGGATTCCTCACGTCGAGATCTTTAGAATGAGATCCCATGTTGATGGGTTTTGACGAACTTTTTTCACAGAAAAAACCGGCCGAAAAAAACCACACGAAAAAACTGAACCGGGAGCACGGGTTTTTCCTCTTTCTGAAAAAGGCACGCCCGTGCCTCTCACGAAATCAGAACCGCGCCTCTCGCGGAAGCAAAACCGTGACTCTCGCGGAAGGAAAAAAATGTGTTTTTTCGTTTCTGAGGAGGCACGGTCGTGACTCTTGCGAAAGAACACCCGTACCTCTCGCGAAAGCAAAACCGTCACTCTCGCGAAAGGAAAAAAGCAGAAAACGCATTTTTTTTCTATTTTCAAGAGGCACAGCCGTGACTCTTGCGAAAGTACAAACATGCCTCTCACGAAAGCAAAACCGTGACTCTCACGAAAGGAAAAAAATAGGAAACGTGTTTTTTTTGTTTCCGAGAGGCACAGCCGTGACTCTCGCGAAAGCACAACCATGCCTCTCGCGGAAGCAAAACCGTGACTCTCGCAAAAGGAAAAACAGAAAACACGGTTTTTTTCGTTTCCGAGCGGTGCGGCCGTGACTCTTGATGAAGCTATGTACCTAGGGTAGGGTCATGGACCTGTCCTAATTGCCCTACCCAAGGACATCTCTAGAAGAAATCACCTTTCAATCGACTTGGAGGTGTTCCACTCGACAGACTCAAAGACACTCGACCAAGAAGCAATCACTTGACCAAGATCCAACCACTCGACGGCCAGGAGACCTAAAGTCACTCCGCACGCTAACGGTCGGTCATTAAGTAGCTTTTATGGTCATCATAGCACTTTATTAGGGGCATTACCAGTAACGCCCGACCTTAATGTATTTGAAACGCTACATAACTAAGGGCCGGAGGGGTCTGGCAAACTCTATATAAGCCACCCCCTCCTCAGTGTAAAAGGTTCGCACCCCTGTAATTCATACACACATAATCCAATCGACCGCCTCTGGGCTCCGAGACGTAGGGCTATTACTTCCTCCGAGAAGGGCCTGAACTCGTAAACCTCGTGTGCTTACAACTACTCCATAGCTAAGATCTTGCCTCTCCATACCTACCTCCCTACATTACTTTCAGACTTAGAACCACGACAGTTGGCGCCCACCGTGGGGCCGGTGTCTTAGCGATTTGGTGGAGGAGTTGCGATCTTTTCCGATCCAAATCATCATGGTTTCTGGCAGAGTTTTGGTGGAGGGCTGCGAGATCCGTCTCGGCGCGCTCACGTTCATCGCCGACGACTCCGCTTGGCTTCAGGAGGCTCCGCTCAACGTTGACGCAATCCCTGTCCGCGGGGCAACACATTTTCGCGCGTGCGTTCGCGGCGTCCTCTTGCGGCAACCGTCGACCCATTATCGGTAGGCCCCTGTGTTGTCCTCCCTCCCCGTTTCCCACCAGCGCAAGCGCTCTGGTCGGTCGAGACTTCAGCGGTGGGTGAGACACGTGGTGGCACGCCAGTTGGCCACCCCTCAAGTCGCGGCGATCGAGCCCGACGAATCCCTCTACAACCTGTTCGACCTGTCGACTGGCTCCGCAGAGACCGCATCCGAGTGCGACAGCAGTGATCCGGCGGCGGAGGTTCTGATGGTCGATGGACCGTGCAGTCCTCCGGGTTTTCCCCGCACCGACGGAGGCGCAGGTGGAGGCGATCCGTCGCAACCCCATGAGGAATATCCCCTGAGCCTCTCACGTCGCTGCAGAGAGAAGAACTTTGTCGCCGGAACATGGATGCACTGCACACTCCTATCATTGGAGAAACCCCCGAGGCTCGTGCCTTGGAGGACGCGCGCCTGGCAAACTTGGCTGAGCGCACTTGACTGGAGAACCTCCAGCGAGCACTCGACGAGCGTGCGCGACAACGGGTTCCAGAATCCAGTCGACGTCAGCTCTTTCCGCCCCCGCAGGTATATCGAACTCCGATTCAGAATTTAGCAGCTGCAGCCCGTATAGCAGAGTCGATCCAGCCTTCCCAATTAGAGGCTGGCAGAGGCTTGCTGCATATCAGAGCGTTACTCCGGCAGCAGGAGACAAGAATTCCGCTATTTCTCAGTCGCGGAACAGGATTCATAGCAGATCCATTGCTGCAGACACAGTCCAGTCAGCTCATAGTCCAAGATCACCCCCGAGGCGTGAGGGACGTGGGGACCGGCGTGATCAGTACGGAAACCGTGAGCAGTATGATCACCGATTCGATCGTGACGATCGACGTCGAGTGCCCACCCCTCCCCCGAGGAGTGGATCGTATGTGCCTCGACAGCAGGATGACATGCGCCCTCATAGTGTTGGGCAAAGGATTCCAGTCGACCCCAGGGAACCAAGCTTTGATGCGAGATCCATTCTTGTTCAAGGTTTGGTCGACAGGAATAGAGCTCACCGAGAAGGTCACGACAGAGATGCACTTACCAGCAGTAGAGTACATGTTTCAGGGCCAGAGTGCTTTAGTAGAGCCATCAGGGATGTTGTGATTCCTCCCAACTTCAGGTTGGCGACTGGAGTCAGTAAGTTCACTGGTGAGTCCAAGCCCGATACTTGGCTTGAAGACTACCAAGTGGTTGTCCAGATTGGCGGTGGCAATGATGAAGTGGCCATGAAGCACCTGCCTCTCATGTTGGAGGGCTCGTCCAGAGCGTGGCTGAATCAGTTAGCACCCAGCAGCATTTACACTTGGGAAGATCTTGCCCGAGTGTTTGTCATTACATTTGAAGGAACATGCAAGCGACCGGCAGGACTGACGGAACTGCGGTCTTGCATGCAGAAGCCGAATGAAACCTTGAGGGATTACATCCAGAGATGGATCACGTTACATCACACGGTAGAGAATGTGCCTGATCACCAAGCAGTCTGTGCCTTCAAAGAAGGCGTCAAGTATAGAGAACTGAATCTGAAATTTGGTCGAACCGGAGACATGTCTCTGAATCGGATGATGGAGATTGCCACCAAGTACGCCAATGGTGAAGATGAGGATCGACTCCGGAGTGGCAAGCACAAGTCAGTCGCCCAAGAAACCGGAGGAGGAAATTCCAATCAGAAACAGAAGCGGAAAGCCGAGCCAGATGCTCCTGGGAAGCCTTGGCTGTAACTCAAGGAAAGTTTAAGGGGAAACCCAAAGGGCCTTGGAACCCCAAGAAAGTTAAATATCAAGACGGAAATGATGTGTTGGATTTGCCATGTCACATCCACACCAAGAAAGATGAAGAGGGTAAGCTCATTTACCCGAAACATACCACTCGACAGTGTCGGCTCTTGATCCAGCAGTTCCAGGGCAAACAGCCCAAAGATAAGGAAAAGGAGTCGGACAAAGTTGAGGACAAGGAATACAGTGATGATGGATACCCCCAGGTCAATTCCACCTTGATGATTTTTGCTGATGTTGAAAGCAAAAGTCAACTGAAAGTTATCAACCGTGAGGTGAATATGGTTGCTCCAGCGACACCCAGTTATTTGAAGTGGTCTCAGACTGCCATCACATTCGACCAGTCTGATCACCCAACACACATTGTCAACCCTAGGAGGCAAGTTTTGGTGGTCGACCCAGTTGTTGAAGGCACTCGACTGACCAAAGTCTTGATGGATGGTGGCAGTGGTTTGAACATACTGTATGTTGAGACGTTGAAAGGGATGGGCATTCCGATGTCCAGACTCAGTACCAGCAACATGAGTTTCCATGGAGTCATTCCTGGGAAGAAGGCTGAGTCACTCGGCCAAATTGCTCTTGATGTGGTTTTCGGTGATTCCAAGAATTACCGCAAAGAAAAGTTGACGTTCGAAGTTGTGGATTTCCAGAGTGCTTATCACGCTATGTTGGGCAGGCCAGCTTACGCACGCTTCATGGCTCGACCATGTTATGTGTATCTCAAATTGAAGATGCCTGGTCCCAAAGGTGTGATCACTGTTATGGGCAATCAGAAGAAAGCAGAAGAGTGTTTTCAGAAAGGCTCAAAGATCGCTGATGCTCAGATGGCAGTGGTGGAGCTACAGGAGTACCAGAAGACTGCAGACCCGAGTGATTTGTTGCGAGCCAAGAAGCCCAGTACAGAATCAGCTTTTCAGTCATCTAGTGAAACAAAGCCGGTTCACATTCACCCAACCGATCCCAGTGCTGCTCCGACTCATATCTCAACAACACTCTACTCCAAATAAGAAGAAGCGCTCATCCAGTTCCTCCATGAGAACTGGGACATCTTCGCATGGAAGCCTTCTGACATGCCGGGTGTTCCCAGGGAGCTGGCTGAGCACCGCCTACGAGTCGACTCAAAAGTGAAACCCGTCAAAGAACATCTCCGACGGTCCGCCGTCCAGAAGAGAAAGGCTATTGGTGAGGAGGTGGCTCGGCTCTTAGCGGCGGAGTTCATCCGAGAGATTTACCACTCCAAGTGGCTCGCCAACGTTCTCATGGTCCCCAAGAAGGACAAGTCACTTTGCATGTGCATTGACTTTAAACATATCAATCGGGCCTGCCCGAAAGATCATTTTCCTCTCCCCCGCATCGACCAGATAGTCGACTCGACTGCGGGATGTGAGCGACTGTCTTTTTAGACGCCTATTCCGGGTACCATCAGATCCGTCTGTATGGACCTGACGAGATCAAAACAGCTTTCATCACTCAATTCGGGTGCTTTTGTTACGTTACCATGCCATTCGGCCTCAAGAATGCCGGAGCCACATTCATGAGGGTGATTCAGAAGTGTTTGCTCACTAAAATCAGTCGGAATGTGGAAGCATACATGGATGATATTATGGTCAAGTCACGGAAGGGTTCCGACCTGCTGACTGACCTTGCTGAAACCTTTGCCAACGTCAGGAGGTATGATATCAAGCTTAATCCATCAAAGTGCACATTTGGAGTTCCTGGCGGAAAGTTACTCGGTTTTCTCGTTTCCGAATGGGGAATCGACGCCAATCCAGAAAAAGTCGGTACTATACTCCAGATGAAACGTCCCGTGCGAGTGCACGACGTCCAGAAGCTTACTGGTTGCTTGGCCGCTTTAAGTCGATTCATCTCTCGTCTCGGTGAAAAGGCATTGCCTCTTTACCGATTGATGAAGAAGTCAGACAAGTTCGAGTGGACACCTAAAGCTGATGCAGCGTTTGCAGAGCTTAAAGCTCTGCTCTCCACCCAGCCGGTGCTTTCTGCTCCAACCAGCAAAGAGCCTTTGCTACTTTACATCGCAGCCACGGGACAAGTCGTCAGTACTGTACTTACGGTCGAGCGGGAAGAAGAAGGAAAAGCCTTCAAAGTTCAGCGTCCAGTATATTATGTTTCTGAAGTTTTGACCCCGTCGAAGCAAAGATATCCTCATTATCAGAAGCTTGTATATGGGATTTATATGACCACAAAGAAGGTTGCTCACTACTTCTCTGATCATTCCATTACGGTCGTCAGCGACGCTCCATTGTCAGAGATCCTGCACAACATAGATGCAATTGGTCGAGTGGCAAAATGGGCGATTGAACTCCTTCCTCTAGATATCAAGTTTGAGGCAAAGAAAGCTATCAAGTCCCAAGCAATAGCAGATTTCGTCGCCGAGTGGATTGAAGAACAACTGCCGACTCAGGTTCACTCGGAGCATTGGACCATGTTCTTCGACGGTTCCAAAATGCTGAATGGTTCCGGTGCCGGAGTAGTATTGGTCTCCCCCTGAGGAGATAAGCTCAGATATGTTCTTCAAATCCACTTTGATTCCTCCAATAACGAAGCGGAATACGAAGCGCTTTTATATGGGTTGCGCATGGCCATTTCACTCGGCGTCCGTCGCCTCATGGTCTATGGCGACTCAGATTTGGTGGTTAATCAAGTGATGAAAGAGTGGGACGTCAGAAGTCCGGCCATGACTGGTTATTGCAATGCAGTGAGAAAGCTAGCGAAGAAATTCGAGGGGTTAGAACTTCATCACATACCCCGACTGAAATCAAGCAGCTGATGATTTGTCGAAAATAAGTTCCAAAAGAGAAGCCATTCCCAGCAATGTGTTTTTGGAACACATCCACACACCATCAGTTCAGGAGGATCCCTTCACTGAAGAAGCCCCGCAGCCAAAAAGTGCCACGGATCCGATTGAAGTTGAAGTTCCAGCTGTGGTCGACCTGATCATGGAAGTTTTGGTCATCACTCCCGACTGGACGGTACCGTACATCGCGTACATCCTAAGGAAAGAACTCCCAGAGGACGAAGAAGAGGCTCGACAGATCGTCAGTCGATCCAAGGCCTTTACAGTCATAAAGGGACAGTTGTATAGAGAAAGCGCGACTGGAGTCAGTCAGAAGTGTATAACACCAGAAGAAGGTCAGATAATCCTTGATGATATCCACTCGGGGACCTGTGGTCATCATGCGTCCTCTCGGACCATTGTGGCTAAAGCATACCGAGCGGGATTCTACTGGCCAAGAGCGAATGAAATGGCGAAAGAGATAGTCGACAAATGTGAAGGATGTCAGTTTTACTCCAATATGTCGCACAAACCCGCGTCAGCCCTGAAAACCATTCCACTCGTCTGGCCCTTCGCTGTTTGGGGACTGGACATGGTTGGGCCACTGAGAACGGGCAGGAGCGGCTTCACTCATGTGCTAGTAGCAGTCGACAAGTTCACCAAATGGATTGAAGCCAAGCCTATCAAGAATCTTGATGCTTGCACTGCTATCAGTTTCATTAGAGAGTTGATATTTAGATATGGAGTTCCGCACAGCATCATCACTGATAATGGGTCAAACTTCGATTCCGACAAATTCAGAGCCTTTTGCGCCTCTCAAGGCACACGAGTCGACTACGCTTCAGTCGCTCACCCCCAGTCGAATGGACAAGCGGAAAGAGCAAAGGCTTAATTCTCAAAGGACTGAAACCCCGACTAATGCACGATCTCAAGCACGCAGCAGGTGCATGGGTCGACGAGCTTCCATCAGTTCTTTGGGGATTGAGGACAACCCCGAACCGATCGACTGGAAGAACCCCATTCTTTCCGGTCTACGGAGCCGAAGCAGTTTTGCCGAGTGACCTGCTTCACAACACATCCCGAGTCGAGCTCTACTCTAAAGATGAAGTAGAACAAGCCCGGCAGGACGCAGTCGACCTCCTGGAAGAAGAAAGAGAAATGGCCATGATCTGATCGACCATCTATCAGCAAGACTTGCGTCGATTCCATGCCACAAATGTGAAGAGTCGAGCCTTCCAAGAAGGAGACTTGGTCCTCCGAGTGGATCAACAGAAACCACACAAACTCGCTCCTACTTGGGAAGGTCCCTTCATAGTCACCAGAGTCCTCCACAATGGAGCGTACCACCTTTATAATGTCGATCGCGAGATTGATGAGCCACGAGCCTGGAATGCGGAGCTGCTCCGCCCCTTTTATACTTGAATTCTCACTCGGATGAGATGTAATAAGAAAAACTTCTGTAGTTTATTTATCAAAGACAAGAGCGTTATAATTTTCCCAATGATTGTTATTGTTTTTGTTTGCGTGAGAAATCCCCCAGTGGGTGGTTTAGCTGCGAATCCGTTTCGCCTAAGTTTGTAAAAATAATTTCCTACCGAGTGGTGAGCCAGCCTCCCACTCGGGGGCTTAGCTGCGAACCCGTTTCGCCTAAGTGTTTGAAAATCCTACCGAGTGGAGAGCCAGCCTCCCACTCGGGGGCTTAGCTGCAGTCCAGTACTCGCCTAAGTATTTGAAAATCCTACCGAGTGGAGAGCCAGCCTCCCATTCGGGGGCTTAGCTGCAGTCCAGTACTCGCCTAAGTATTTGAAAATCCTACCAAGTGGATAGCCAGCCTCCCACTCGGGGGCTTAGCTGCAGACCAGTACTCGCCTAAGTATTTGAAAATCCTACCGAGTGGTGAGCCAGCCTCCCACTCGGGGGCTTAGCTACAGTCCAGTACTCGCCTAAGTATTTGAAAATCCTACCGAGTGGTGAGCCAGCCTCCCACTCGGGGGCTTAGCTGCAGTCCAGTACTCGCCTAAGTATTTGAAAATCCTACCGAGTGGTGAGCCAGCCTCCCACTCGGGGGCTTAGCTGCAGTCCAGTACTCGCCTAAGTATTTGAAAATCCTACCGAGTGGGGAGCCAGCCTCCCACTCGGGGGCTTAGCTGCAGTCCAGTACTTGCCTAAGTATTTGGAAATCCTACCGAGTGGGGAGCCAGCCTCCCACTCGGGGGCTTAGCTGCAGTCCAGTACTCGCCTAAGTTTGAAAAATCCTACCAAGTGGAGAGTGACCCTCCCACTCAGGGGCTTAGCGGCAGTCCAGTACTCGCCTAAGTTTGAAAATTCCTACCAAGTGGAGAGCGACCCTCCATCTCGGGGGCTTAGCTGCAGTCCAGTACTCACCTAAGTTTGAAAAATCCTACCAAGTGGAGAGTGACCCTCCCACTCAGGGGCTTAGCGGCAGTCCAGTACTCGCCTAAGTTTGAAAATTCCTACCGAGTGGAGAGCGACCCTCCCACTCGGGGGCTTAGCTGTAGTCCAGTACTCGCCTAAGTTTGAAAAATCCTACCGAGTGGAGAGCGACCCTCCCACTCGGGGGCTTAGCTGCAGTCCGGTACTCGCCTAAGTTTGAAAAATCCTACCGAGTGGAGAGCGACCCTCCCACTAGGGGGCTTAGCTGCAGCCCAGTACTCGCCTAAGTTTGTAAAATCCTACCGAGTGGAGAGCGACCCTCCCACTCGGAGGCTTAGCTGCAGTACAGTACTCGCCTAAGTACGAAACACATCCCAATCCACAAGGACGGCGAGGTGCAGGACGACTGCCACCTTCTCCTTTGGAGCTTCGCCACAAATACAACGTGCGCTCCATCCCAATCCGCAAGGACGACGAGGTGCAGGTCGACTGCCACCTTCTCCTTGGGAGCTTTGCCACAAATACAACATGCGCTCCATCCTAATCCGCAAGGACGACGAGGTGCAGGTCGACTGCCACCTTCTCCTTCGGAGCTTCGCCACAAACACAACGTGCGCTCCATCCCGACCCGCAAGGACGACGAGGTGCAGGTCGACTGCTACCTTCTCCTTCGGAGCTGCGCCACAAATACAAAAGTTGTCTCGAGTGAAGAACGAGTTCCACTCGACGGAGAATTTGTGAAGATATTCAACGATAAGCCAAGTTCAGATAAATCCTAAAGGTTCCAGACCGCAGATCAAAATGCTCGGGCATTCAGCCCGAAAGAGTTTAACGGTTACAAAAACCACTCGGCATTCCGAGGCAAATTTAAGGTGGGGCATAAAAGTTTGTTCACTCCGCAGGAGGAGGACTGGTAGGCTCGACGAACTCGTCCAGGTCGACACCGTCGGCGATCCGAGTGGCTGCAGCAATAAAAGTCTCCATAAAAGATCGGAAGTCATGCCTCTGGGTATTGGCGACCTTGATTGCTGCCAGCTTATCCTGTCGCACCTCCTTGCAGTGGAAACGAACCAAAGACCGAGCCACATCAGCACCACACCGGGCAGAAGATTTCTTCCACTCCTGCACTCGACCAGGGATCTCGTTAAGTCGAGTCATCAGAGACTCGAGATCATTCTGGAGCGTGGCCCCTGGCCAAAGTGCCGTGTCAATCCGTGACGTGGCGACCTTCAGTCGAGCCAAGTAGTCCACAACACCGTCGATGCGGGATTCCACTCAGAGCAGATTCATGGCAGTTTCATCTTTCACGGGAGAGTTGATGGGGTCCAAACCTGGCTCAATCCGCCCAGTCTCCTCGAAGTTTTGGCAAAACTCTGCATTCACGATCCAAGGATAAGTCAATTTTCGTATGCTGAGTCGACAAAAAAACATCAGTCGGAACAAAATGTATACCTTCAAGCTTGATGAACAACTTCTTGGCAAGGCTCCTCAGATAACTCTCCAGATCGTCCCTCCTGTGAGCGATGCCTTCCATCTCCTCGTATAGGTTGACATTGTTTTTCTTCAAGCGTGTGCACTCCTTTTTGGCTTCGTTCAGGGCAGATTTCATCTTGGCGTTCTCTTCTTCCAATTGGCCGACTGAAGCCAGTTTCTGTTCAGCCAGAGCGGTTCTGTTGTCAGCTTTCTTTTGAGCAGCAGCCAAATCCTGATCCTTCTTCGCCACAGCTTCGTTCAGTTTTTCTGCAAAGAAATGGCGCTTGATTCATAAAGAGCAAAAGGGTACTCAAGCCTAAGACAAACCAGTCGACAAGCTCGTCTTACCATTGGCGTCGTCCTTGGCCTTTTGCAGCTCTGTCTTGGCCAATTCCAAGTCAAGGTTTAGCTGGATCTGCTGTTTCTCCAAGTTAGCAAAGCGAGCTCCAAGATCACAAGATTTCTACAAACAGGGAGGGGAAGTTATTTTATAGCGAAAAACGACAAAGACAATCAATACTAAGACTACGGTCGACTGCCCGCAGTCCACCATAGTCTCGGGGACTACACCCAGTGGGTGCACTTTGTGTGCCCCCACCGGTTTGGTTTACACTCGACACGGCCAGACCAGATCGAGCAAAAGAATCAAAATACAAAGACTACAGTCGACTGCCAGTAGTCCACCGTAGTCTCGGGGACTACACCCAGTGGGTGCACTCAGCGTGCCCCCACTAGTCCAAAAATTCAATCGACGCACCCAGTGGGTGTACAGATGCAAAGATTTTCAGAAAGAGAGTCTCTAGATAGCATATCCTAACAGAACAAGCGGTGACCAGCTAACCTGAACATTGCTTTGGAGAGCCGAGCTGGCGTCATAGGTGGCCTAAATGGCGTCCCGCACCATCTTCACCTTCTCCATCATAATGCCCGCCTGGCGTATGGCTTCCTTGGCAACATTCACTTCGTCCTCTGGGACATGATGGATCGCAAAAACTGAAGGTGGGTCAGCAGGAGCTTCAACAGTCGACGAAGAAGGCAGGGCACTTGACAATGGTACGGTGAAGGTAACAGAACCCTGATTGGCATCACCAGCGTCCTGAACGACTGGTTCCGCCATCGGCGTCGACTGTGGCACCTTGCCTGCAGGAGCTTTCCTATTTTTCCTCGTCAAAGGCCTCTCAGGCTCTTCGTCATCATCATCGGGGAGGTCAATAATGTTAGGAGCTGTTCAAAGATCAATCGCCAAAATCACATCACCCAATGGTACACATTGCAGTTGAGTCGACCAAATAAAGACAGAATGACAGAAATCATACACAGATTGGAAGTGACTGCATCCTCCATTACCTCATCCTCATCTCTGTAAGCTAAGGTCCCGGAAGTAGCAGCGCTGCCAGTTCCAAAGTTCGTCTGGTTAAATCAAGAAAAAATAAACAGCATGGAGCGTTGAGTGAATACAAAGGGAGACACTCACGCAGAAGCGACGGGGATGTCAATCTTAATCTTCGGCAACGCCTTCCGAGGCTTCTGCTCTGCAACTTTGACATGCTTTGACACTTTTTTAGTTGGGGTTGGTGAAGATGTCCGAGGACGCTTTGAAGACTGATCAGTCTGAGCAATCGCCTTTTCACGAGAGCTCGGTCGTTCTTGGTCAAGCTTGGATCGCCTCCCCCTGCGAGGAAGCGACTCGATTTCTACTTCGTCACTTGAGTCGTCGCTTTCTTCGTCCTCTTCTCCATCAGAATGCCATTCGCCACTGTCGCCGCCGCTTGCCTCTCCTTCCAGATCTTGCTCTTGCTCTCCCTTGGGCACTGAGTACATTTCGATAAGGGCCTGAAAGAAAGCAGGAAGAATAAAGTCAGTCGACGCAGTATAGACAGCTGCGCGAGTGAATTCAGATTATAATCAAAAGCTCAGAATCAGACCTTTTCTGGTTCGTGGGACTGGTCGAATGGAGGAACTCTCCTGGCTCCCCTGGGGTTGTCCTTGTTTCCGGTGATGCCCGACAGCCACCCCTCCAGTGTGTCGTCTGTTGGAAATATGCCCTAGAGGCAATAATAAAAGGATTATTATTATATTTCCTTGTTCATGATAATTGTCTTTTATTCATGCTATAATTGTGTTATCCGGAAATCGTAATACATGTGTGAATACATAGACACCAACATGTCCCTAGTAAGCCTCTAGTTGACTAGCTCGTTGATCAACAGATAGTCATGGTTTCCTGACTATGGACATTGGATGTCATTGATAACAAGATCACATCATTACGAGAATGATGTGATGGACAAGACCCAATCCTAAACATAGCACAAGATCGTATAGTTCGTTTGCTAGAGTTTTTCCAATGTCAAGTATCTTTTCCTTAGACCATGAGATCGTGTAACTCCCGGATACCGTAGGAGTGCTTTGGGTGTACCAAATGTCACAACGTAACTGGGTGACTATAAAGGTATACTACGGGTATCTCCGAAAGTGTCTGTTGGGTTGACACGGATCAAGACTGGGATTTGTCACTCCGTATGATGGAGAGGTATCACTGGGCCCACTCGGTAATGCATCATCATTATGAGCTCAAAGTGACCAAGTGTCTGGTCACGGGATCATGCATTACGGTACGAGTAAAGTGACTTGCCAGTAACGAGATTGAACGAGGTATTGGGATACCGACGATCGAATCTCGGGCAAGTAACATACCGATTGACAAAGGGAATTGTATACGGGGTTGCTTGAATCCTCGACATCGTGGTTCATTCGATGAGATCATCGAGGAGCATGTGGGAGCCAACATGGGTATCCAGATCCCGCTGTTGGTTATTGATCGGAGAGCCGTCTCGGTCATGTCTACATGTCTCCCGAACCCGTAGGGTCTACACACTTAAGGTTCGATGACGCTAGGGTTGTAGGGATATGTATATGTAGTAACCTGAATGTTGTTCGGAGTCCCGGATGAGATCCCGGACGTCACGAGGAGTTCCGGAATGGTCCGGAGGTAAAGAATTATATATAGGAAGTGCTATTTCGGCCATCGGGACAAGTTTCGGGGTCACCGGTATTGTACCAGGACCACCGGAAGGGTCCCGGGGGTCCACCGGGTGGGGCCACCTATCCCGGAGGGCCCCATGGGCTGAAGTGGGAAGGGATCCAGCCCAAAGTGGGCTGGGGCGCCACTTCCCCTAGGGCCCATGCGCCTAGGGTGGGGAAACCCTAAAGGGGGGGCGCCCCCTTGCTTGGGGGGCAAGCCCCCCACCCCTTGGCCGCCGCCCCCCTAGGAGATTGCATCTCCTAGGGTCGGCGCCCCCCTAGGCCCCCTATATATAGTGGGAGAGGGAGGGCCTCTACCCCACGCCTTTGGTACCTCCCTCTCCCTCTCCAACACATCCTCCTCCTCCATAGAGCTTGGCGAAGCCCTGCCGGAGTACTGCAACTCCACCACCACCACGCTGTCGTGCTGCTGCTGGAGCCATCTTCCTCAACTCTCCTTCCCCCTTGCTGGATCAAGAAGGAGGAGACGTCACACTGACCGTACGTGTGTCGAACGTGGAGGTGCCATCCGTTCGGCGCTAGGATCTCCGGTGATTTGGATCACGTCGAGTACGACTTCCTCATCCCCGTTCTTTGAACGCTTCCGCGCGTGATCTACAAAGGTATGTAGATGCAATCCGATCACTCGTTGCTAGATGAACTCATAGATGGATCTTGGTGAAACCGTAGGAAAATTTTTGTTTTCTGCAACGTTCCCCAACAGTGGTATCAGAGCTAGGTCTATGGGTAGTTCTCTTTGCACGAGTAAAACACAATTTGTTGTGGGCGTATATGTTGTCAACTTTCTTGCCGCTACTATTCTTATTTTGCTTCAGCAGTATTGTGGGATGAAGCGGCCCGGACCAACCTTACACGTACGCTTACGTGAGACCGGTTCCACCGACTGACATGCACTAGTTGCATAAGGTGGCTGGCGGGTGTCTGTCTCTCCCACTTTAGTTGGAGCGGATTCAATGAAAAGGGTCCTTATGAAGGGTAAATAGAAGTTGACAAATCACGTTGTGGCTTTCACGTAGGTAAGAAAACGTTCTTGCTAGAACCCTATTGCAACCACGTAAAACTTGCAACGACAATTAGAGGACGTCTAACTTGTTTTTGCAGCAAGTGTTTTGTGAAGTGATATGGCCAAAGTTGTGATGAATAATGAATGATATATATGTGATGTATGAGATGTTCATGCTATTGTAATAGGAATCATGACTTGCATGTCGATGAGTATGACAACCGGTAGGAGCCATAGGAGTTGTCTTTATTTTTTGTATGACCTGCGTGTCATTGAGAAACGCCATGTAAATTACTTTACTTTATTGCTAAACGTGTTAGCCGTAGTATTAGAAGTAATAGTTGGCGAGCAACTTCATGGAGACACGATGATGGAGATCATGGTGTCATGCCGGTGACAAGATGATCATGGAGTCCCAAGATGGAGATCAAAGGAGCTATGTGATATTGGCCATATCATGTCACTATTATTATTTGATTGCATGTGATGTTTATCATGTTTTTGCATTTTGTTTACTTAGAACGACGGTAGTAAATAAGATGATCCCTCATAATAATTTCAAGAAAGTGTTCCCCCTAACTGTGCACCGTTGCGACAGTTCGTTGTTTCGAAGCACCATGTGATGATCGGGTGTGATAGATTCCAACGTTCACATACAACGGGTGTAAGATAGATTTACACATGCAAACACTTAGGTTGACTTGACGAGCCTAGCATGTACGACATGGCCTCGGAATAGAGAAGACCGAAAGGTCGAGCATGAGCCGTATAGAAGATACGATCAACATGAAGATGTTCACCGTGTTGGCTAGTCCGTCTCACGTGATAATCGGACACGGCCTAGTTAACTCGGATCATGTTATACTTAGATGACTGGAGGGATGTCTATCTGAGTGGGAGTTCATTAAATAGATGAACTTAATTATTATGAACTTAGTCTAAAATCTTTACAATATGTCTTGTAGATCAAATGGCCCACATTGTCCTCAACTTCAACGCATTCCTAGAGAAAACCAAGCTGAAAGACGATGGCAGCAACTATACGGACTGGGTCCGGAATCTGAGGATCATCCTCATAGCTGCCAAGAAAGATTATGTCCTAGAAGCACCGCTAGGTGACGCACCCGTCCCACAGAACCAAGACGTTATGAACGCTTGGCAGACATGTGCTGATGACTACTCCCTCGTTCAGTGCAGCATGCTTTATAGCTTAGAACCGGGGCTCCAAAAGCGTTTTGAGAGACACGGAGCATATGAGATGTTCGAAGAGCTGAAAATGGTTTTTCAAGCTCATGCCCGAGTTGAGAGATATGAAGTCTCCGACAAGTTCTTCAGCTGTAAGATGGAGGAAAATAGTTCTGTCAGTGAGCACATACTCACAATGTCTGGGTTACATAACCACTTGACTCAGTTGGGAGTTAATCTCCCGGATGACGCGGTCATTGACAGAATCCTCCAGTCGCTTCCACCAAGCTACAAGAGCTTTGTGATGAACTTCAATATGCAGGGGATGGAAAAGACCATTCCTGAAGTATTTGCAATGCTGAAATCAGCAGAGGTAGAAGTCAAGAAGGAACATCAAGTGTTGATGGTGAATAAAACCACTAAGTTCAAGAAAGGCAAGGGTAAAAAGAACTTCAAGAAGGACGGCAAGGGAGTTGCCGCGCCCGGTAAGCAAGCTGCCGGGAAGAAGCCAAAGAATGGACCCAAGCCCGAGACTGAGTGCTTTTATTGCAAGGGAAGTGGTCACTGGAAGCGGAACTGCCCCAAATACTTAGCGGACAAGAAGGCCGGCAAAACGAAAGGTATATGTGATATACATGTAATTGATGTGTACCTTACCAGAACTCATAGTAGCTCCTGGGTATTTGATACCGGTGCAGTTGCTCACATTTGTAACTCAAAGCAGGAGCTGCGGAATAAGCGGAGACTGGCGAAGGACGAGGTGACGATGCGCGTCGGGAATGGTTCCAAGGTCGATGTGATCGCCGTCGGCATGCTACCTCTACATTTACCTACGGGATTAGTTTTAAACCTCAATAATTGTTATTTAGTACCAGCTTTGAGCATGAACATTGTATCAGGATCTCGTTTAATTCGAGATGGCTACTCATTTAAATCTGAGAATAATGGTTGTTCTATTTATATGAGAGATATGTTTTATGGTCATGCTCCGATGGTGAATGGTTTATTCTTAATGAATCTCGAGCGTAATGCTACACATATTCATAGTGTGAGTACCAAAAGATGTAAGGTTGATAATGATAGTCCCACATACTTGTGGCACTGCCGCCTTGGTCACATAGGTGTCAAACGCATGAAGAAGCTCCATGCAGATGGACTTTTAGAGTCTCTTGATTACGAATCATTTGACACGTGCGAACCATGCCTCATGGGAAAAATGACCAAGACTCCGTTCTCAGGAACAATGGAGCGAGCAACCAACTTATTGGAAATCATATATACTGATGTGTGCGGTCCAATGAGTGTTGAGGCTCGCGGTGGCTATCGTTATGTTCTCACCCTCACTGATGACTTGAGTAGATATGGGTATATCTACTTAATGAAACACAAGTCTGAAACCTTTGAAAAGTTCAAGGAATTTCAGAGTGAGGTTGATAATCAACGAGACAGGAAAATCAAGTTCCTGCGATCAGATCATGGAGGAGAATACTTGAGTCACGAATTTGGCACACACTTAAGAAAATGTGGAATAGTTTCACAACTCACGCCGCCTGGAACACCTCAGCGTAATGGTGTGTCCGAACGTCGTAATCGCACTCTATTAGATATGGTGCGATCTATGATGTCTCTTACCGATTTACCGCTGTCATTTTGGGGCTATGCTTTAGAGACTGCTGCACTCACTTTAAATAGGGCTCCATCGAAATCCGTTGAGACGACACCGTATGAATTATGGTTTGGGAAGAAACCTAAGCTGTTGTTTCTGAAAGTTTGGGGATGCGATGCTTATGTCAAGAAACTTCAACCTGAAAAGCTCGGACCCAAGTCGGAAAAATGCGTCTTCATAGGATACCCTAAAGAAACTATTGGGTATACCTTCTAACTCAGATCCGAAGGCAAGATCTTTGTTGCCAAGAATGGATCCTTTCTAGAGAAGGAGTTTCTCTCGAAAGAAGTAAGTGGGAGGAAAGTAGATCTTGATGAAGTATTACCTCTTGAACCGGAAAGTGGTGCAACTCAAGAAAATGTTCCTGAGGTGCCTGCACCGACTAGAGAGGAAGTTAATGATGATGATCATGAAACTTCAGATCAAGTTGCTACTGAACTTCGTAGGTCCACAAGGACACGTTCCGCGCCAGAGTGGTACGGCAACCCTGTCTTGGAAATCATGTTGTTAGACAACGGTGAACCTTCGAACTATGAAGAAGCAATGGCGGGCCCAGATTCCAACAAACGGCTTGAAGCCATGCAATCGGAGATAGGATCCACGTATGAAAACAAAGTATGGACTTTGACAGACTTGCCCGATGATCGGCGAGCGATAGAAAACAAATGGATCTTTAAGAAGAAGACGGACGCGGATGGTAATGTTACCATCTATAAAGCTCGACTTGTCGCTAAGGGTTATCGGCAAGTTCAAGGGGTTGACTACGATGAGACTTTCTCTCCCGTAGCGAAGCTGAAGTCCGTCCAAATTATGTTAGCAATTGCAGCATACTATGATTATGAGATATGGCAAATGGACGTCAAAACGGCATTCCTTAATGGTTTCCTTAAGGAAGAATTGTATATGATGCAGCCGGAAGGTTTTGTCGACCCTAAGAATTCTAACAAGGTATGCAAGCTCCAGCGATCCATTTATGGGCTGGTGCAAGCATCTCGGAGTTGGAATATTCGCTTTGATGAGATGATCAAAGCGTTTGGGTTTATGCAGACTTATGGAGAAGCCTGCGTTTACAAGAAAGTGAGTGGGAGCTCTGTAGCATTTCTCATATTATATGTAGATGACATACTTTTTATGGGAAATGATATAGAGCTTTTGGACAGCATTAAGGCCTACTTGAATAAGAGTTTTTCAATGAAGGACCTTGGAGAAGCTGCTTATATATTAGGCATCAAGATCTATAGAGATAGATCAAGACGCCTCATAGGTCTTTTACAAAGCACATACCTTGATAAGATATTGAAGAAGTTCAATATGGATCAGTCTAAGAAGGGGTTCTTGCCTGTGTTGCAAGGTGTGAAATTGAGCTCAGCTCAATGTCCGACCACGGCAGAAGATATAGAAGAGATGAGTGTCATCCACTATGCCTCAGCCATAGGTTCTATTATGTATGCCATGCTGTGTACCAGACCTGATGTAAACCTTGCCGTAAGTTTGGTAGGTAGGTACCAAAGTAATCCCGGCAAGGAACACTGGACAGTGGTCAAGAATATCCTGAAGTACCTGAAAAGGACTAAGGAGATGTTTCTCGTTTATGGAGGTGACGAAGAGCTTGTCGTAAAGGGTTACATCGACGCTAGCTTCGACACAGATCTGGATGACTCTAAGTCACAAACCGGATACGTGTATATTTTGAATGGTGGGGCAGTAAGCTGGTGCAGTTGCAAGCAGAGCGTCGTGGCGGGATCTACATGTGAAGCGAAGTACATGGCAGCCTCGGAGGCAGTGCATGAAGCAATTCGGGTGAAGGAGTTCATCACCGACCTAGGAGTCATACCCAATGCGTCGGGGCCAATCAAACTCTTCTGTGACAACACTGGAGCTATTGCACTTGCCAAGGAGCCCAGGTTTCACAAGAAGACCAGGCACATCAAGCGTCGCTTCAACTCCATTCGTGAAAATGTTCAAGATGGAGACATAGATATTTGTAAAGTACATACGGACCTGAATGTAGCAGATCCGTTGACTAAACCTCTCCCTAGAGCAAAACATGATCAACACCAGAATTCCATGGGTGTTCGATTCATCACAATGTAACTAGATTATTGACTCTAGTGCAAGTGGGAGACTGTTGGAAATATGCCCTAGAGGCAATAATAAAAGGATTATTATTATATTTCCTTGTTCATGATAATTGTCTTTTATTCATGCTATAATTGTGTTATCCGGAAATCGTAATACATGTGTGAATACATAGACACCAACATGTCCCTAGTAAGCCTCTAGTTGACTAGCTCGTTGATCAACAGATAGTCATGGTTTCCTGACTATGGACATTGGATGTCATTGATAACGAGATCACATCATTAGGAGAATGATGTGATGGACAAGACCCAATCCTAAACATAGCACAAGATCGTATAGTTCGTTTGCTAGAGTTTTTCCAATGTCAAGTATCTTTTCCTTAGACCATGAGATCGTGTAACTCCCGGATACCGTAGGAGTGCTTTGGGTGTACCAAACGTCACAACGTAACTGGGTGACTATAAAGGTATACTACGGGTATCTCCGAAAGTGTCTGTTGGGTTGACACGGATCAAGACTGGGATTTGTCACTCCGTATGACGGAGAGGTATCACTGGGCCCACTCGGTAATGCATCATCATTATGAGCTCAAAGTGACCAAGTGTCTGGTCACGGGATCATGCATTACGGTACGAGTAAAGTGACTTGCCGGTAACGAGATTGAACGAGGTATTGGGATACCGACGATCGAATCTCGGGCAAGTAACATTCCGATTGACAAAGGGAATTGTATACGGGGTTGCTTGAATCCTCGACGTCGTGGTTCATCCGATGAGATCATCGAGGAGCATGTGGGAGCCAACATGGGTATCCAGATCCCGCTGTTGGTTATTGACCGGAGAGCCGTCTCGGTCATGTCTACATGTCTCCCGAACCCATAGGGTCTACACACTTAAGGTTCGGTGACGCTAGGGTTGTAGGGATATGTATATGCAGTAACCCGAATGTTGTTCGGAGTCCCGGATGAGATCCCGGACGTCACGAGGAGTTCCGAAATGGTCCGGAGGTAAAGAATTATATATAGGAAGTGCTATTTCGGCCATC
This sequence comes from Triticum aestivum, assembly GCF_018294505.1. Classification (NCBI taxonomy): domain Eukaryota; kingdom Viridiplantae; phylum Streptophyta; class Magnoliopsida; order Poales; family Poaceae; genus Triticum; species Triticum aestivum. Next base: position 553,151,360 of record NC_057806.1, read on the forward strand.
GGGACAAGTTTCGGGGTCACCGGTATTGTACCGGGACCACCGGAAGGGTCCCGGGGGTCCACCGGGTGGGGCCACCTATCCCGGAGGGCCCCATGGGCTGAAGTGGGAAGGGATCCAGCCCAAAGTGGGCTGGGGCGCCACTTCCCCTAGGGCCCATGCGCCTAGGGTGGGGAAACCCTAAAGGGGGGCGCCCCCTTGCTTGGGGGGCAAGCCCCCCACCCCTTGGTCGCCGCCCCCTAGGAGATTGCATCTCCTAGGGCCGCCGCCCCCCCTAGGCCCCCTATATATAGTGGGGGGAGGGAGGGCCTCTACCCCATGCCTTTGGTGCCTCCCTCTCCCTCTCCAACACATCCTCCTCCTCCATAGAGCTTGGCGAAGCCCTGCCGGAGTACTGCAGCTCCACCACCACCACGCCGTCGTGCTGCTGCTGGAGCCATCTTCCTCAACCTATCCTTCCCCCTTGCTGGATCAAGAAGGAGGAGACGTCACGCTGACCGTACGTGTGTTGAACACGGAGGTGCCGTCTGTTCGGCGCTAGGATCTCCGGTGATTTGGATCACGTCGAGTACGACTTCCTCATCCCCATTCTTTGAACGCTTCCGCGCGTGATCTACAAAGGTATGTAGATGCAATCCGATCACTCGTTGCTAGATGAACTCATAGATGGATCTTGGTGAAACCGTAGGAAATTTTTTGTTTTCTGCAACGTTCCCCAACATCATCATCGACCTCCTCCGGGTGAATCCGAGTGGTGTCGTCAAGACCCGAATACATCCACATCGAATGGTCTTGAGATTGAAGAGGCTGGATGCGCCGCCGAAGGAAAACCTCCAAGAGATCCATACTAGTGACCCCGTCACGGATAAGCTGGACCACTCGTTCGACCAGCACCCTAACTTGCGCCTTCTCCTCCGGGAGCACCTTCAGAGAGGAGGGTTTCCTCACTCGGTCCATGGTAAAAGGAGGGAGGCCAGTCGACTGCCCTGGCGTCGGCTGGTCTTTGCAGTAAAACTAGGTCGACTGCCATCCGCGGACCGAGTCGGGAAGAATCATGGCCGGAAAGGAACTTTTCCCTCTCATCTAAACACCAAGACCCCCACACATCTGAATCACCTGTGTTCTCTCGTCACTCGGATAGGCCTTTTTCACCGTCTGAGAACGACAGGTGAAAATGTGCTTGAAAAGACCCCAGTGAGGCCGACAACCCAAGAAATTCTCACACAAAGACACGAAAGCAGCGAGATACATGATTGTGTTGGGAGTGAAGTGGTGGAGTTGTGCCCCAAAGAAATTCAGAAATCCCCGAAAGAAAGGGTGAGGGGCAAGGAAAATCCACGGTCGACGTGGGTGGCAAGGAGAACGTGCTCACCCTCCCGAGGTTGCGGCTCGGATTCCTTTCCCGGAAGCCGCGCTGATCCATGGGGGATCAGTCCTCCGTCGGCTAGGTCGTCGAGGTGTTCTTGGCGGATCGCCGAGCGGATCCAGTCGCCCTGGATCCAGCCCTTCGGCAGGCCGGCTCGTGAGAAAGATCCACTCCGACTGGTCGCCTTCCCCTTCGCCTTTGTCGTTGCCTTCTTCGCCCGCTCCAGAGCCACCGTCTTCTCCTTCCCCATCGTCGCAGGCGAGACGCGTACGGAGCGGCGACACTGGGGCGAGAGCGAGCGCGATGAAGAAGCCTGAAGAGGAGAAGAGGAAATGAGAACGCACTGTTCAAGAAACCCCGGTCCGACGCCTTATATGAGGTCACTTTCGAGTGGTTGACTGGTAGGCCCGGACGATCCTATCAAATCCTGTAACAATCGCGCGCGCGATACGTGGCAAAAAGGTGGCGCGGAGATCGAGGCGGCTCCGCCCTATCCCATCCGATTATTGCGGCCTCCCCCGTCCCGCGCGCTTCCCAAAATTCGAATCCCGCGAAATCTGCAGGCAGCAGAACAACTTGTCAGACGGAAGATCTCCTCCACACCGTCACTCGGAGCTTTTCAAGTAAAGAAACTCACTCGACAAAAAACTAAGAATGGATCAAGGCGACTGAAAAGGAAGTTGTTGTCATCACTCAGGTTCATTGATCCGAAACAAGATATGCTCATGACATGAAAAATGAGTCGGAGAAGTTCTCAACTCCTTCCCCACTCAAACCTCGATCCATTCGGGGGCTAATGATGAAGCTATGTACCTAGGGTAGGGTCATGGACCTGTCCTAACTGCCCTACCCAAGGACATCTCTAGAATAAATCACCTTTCAATCGACTTGGAGGTGTTCCACTCGACAGACTCGAAGACACTCGACCAAGAAGCAATCACTCGACCAAGATCCAACCACTCGACGGCCAGGGGACCTAAAGTCACTCCGCACGCTAACGGTCAGTCATTAAGTAGCTTTTATGGTCATCATAGCACTTTATTAGGGGCGTTATCAGTAACGCCCGACCTTAATGTATTTGAAACCCTACATAACTGAGGGCCGGAGGGGTCTGGCGAACTCTATATAAGCCACCCCCCCCCTCAGTGTAAAAGGTTCGCACCCCTGTAATTCATACACACATAATCCAGTCGACCGTCTCCGGGCTCCGAGACGTAGGGCTATTACTTCCTCCGAGAAAGGCCTGAACTCGTAAACCTCGTGTGCTTACAACTACTCCATAGCTAAGATCTTGCCTCTCCATACCTACCCTCCTACATTACTGTCAGACTTAGAACCACGACAACTCTCGCGCAAGCAAAACTGTACCTCTCGCAAAAGCAAAACCGTGACTCTCGTTGATGAAAAAAAAAAAGAAAATGCATTTTTCGCGTAAAAAAATATTTAAAAAAATTGGTCGAAAAGCTAAGGAAGACCGGTGGAAAATCAAAACGTCGAAAAAACGGAAAAAAACCCCGTTTAAATAGCTGAAAACGCGTGCAGAAAAATAAGAAAAATAAAATCCGGAGGAGCGCCTAGACCGTGACACGTGGCAAATGGCTGAGAGCGCGCCAAGTGGCGCTGATCGTTCCGAGGCTCCCGAAGGAGCGCTCGTTAACTAGTGGTCCCTTGGGGCGTCCGACTCGCTAAAGAGCGCAAGTGTCTGGGCCAGCCCACCCGCGCGGGCAACACCAGCCTGTTTCTCGGTTTTGCTTTGTTTTCATGTTTTCTCTTTTTCTCTTTTTACTTTTATTTTTACTTTAAAATATTCTAAATATAAATATTACAAAAACACTCTTCAAAAACACATTTTCAATAATGTTGAATAAGTATTAAAAAATGTTGAGCAAGAATTTAAAAACTGTTGAATAGGTATCTGAAAAATGTTGAATAGGTATTTGAAAAATGTTTAATAAGTATGAAAAGTGTTAAATAAGTATTAAAAATGTTCAATAAGTATTTGAAAAATATTGAATAGGTGTTAAAAAATGTTGAATGAGTATATGAAAAATGTTGAACAAGTATTTAAAATATTGAAAAAATAGAAAAATGATGAACGAGTATTTGCAAAAATTGAATACGTACTAAAATATTGAACAAGCATTTGAAAACAAAATTGAATAAGTATTACAAAATGTTGAACAAGAATTTCAAAAATGTTGAACAAATATTTGACAAATGTTGAATAAGTATTAAAATTTTGAAGAAGTATTTGAAAAATATTGAATTGGTATTAAAAAATGTTGAACGAGTATTTAAAATATTGAAGCAAGAATTTGAAAAATGTTCAACAAGTATTTGAAAATATTCTATAAGTATTGAAAATATTGAACAAGTATTTGAGAAAATGTTGAATAGGTATTAAAAATGTTGAACAAGTATTTAAAAATGTTGAACAAGAATTAGGGAAATGTTGAACAAGTATTTCAAAATGTTGAGTAAGTATCAAAAATGTTGAACAAGTATTTAAAAAATGTTGAACGAGTATACAAAAAATGTTTAACAAGTATTTGGAAATGCTAAATAAGTATTAAAAATATGGAACAAATATTTCAAAAATGTTGAATAACTATTAAAATGATGAACAATAATTTGAAAAATGTTGAAATAGCGTTGGGACAACGTTGAACGTGTATCCAAAAATTGTTGATCACTTGTTACCAAAAATGTTTTTGACATGTACGAAAATGTAGAATGAAAATGAAAAGGAACATAAGAAAACACAAAAGAAAAACAAAAAAATGGAGAATAAAAAAGGAAATAAAACAAAAAATGGAGAAAAAAAGAAAATGAAAAGGAATGAAACAAATCTGAGAAGAAAGGAAAAAGAATGGAAAAACGGAGAAGAAAAAAGGAAAACAAAAAAACGTAAAAAAGATGATCACGTTTTCATAAAAAATGTCTAAAAATTTCAAAAAAAATCATGATTTGGGAAATTGGTCACAATTTCAAAACAAAATTGTATCGTAAAAAATTGTATCATAAGAAATTGATTGGGTGTTCTCAAAATAAAAACTTGTGACCTACACTTCTAGGAATAACCGGAAAAATAAGGAACGTAATTGACTGCAAAAATAGGTGGAGATGTAGAGGGGTTCACCGTGGGGAGTCTGGTGTGGTCGTACGGGCTTGATTGTGTATGAAGGCGACGGATTTCAGCTATGATGACCGGCGACCGAAGGGGAGGTAGCTGAGCGATTCGCAATCGAGGAGGTATCCTGTCTCGCGTGTGACGAAGTCGATTTCGGTGGATCTCGGGTGGGCCATCCTGAGCTGGTAGTCTAGAGATGATGGTAATAATGACATGAGGTTTTACACAGGTTCGGACTCTCTCGAATAGATAATATTATGTGTCATGCTTTTGTGTTTGTATTGATTTGAGATGGTGTATAAAGTACAAGTGATTTACCACGAGATTGTCTATTGTCATCTACGAGCCCTACCTCTTAGTTTATATAGATATCAAAGGATCTAGACTTACAAATAAGTCGGCTACGCATATGATAATCGTGTTGTAGATGATTTCTAAGTCCTGGAGTATGCGCCAAGTATTCAAGAATATTCGTTCTTTGTGCCATGGGCCATCATGGAGATGGCCTACTAGTGAACCGCCATGGGGGTCCTCAGCCCGGGCCACCTGGGGAGACGGCGTGGTGAGTACCTTCTGATCCAAGACACCATCAGCATGCGCCGGTGAAGAGGTGAAGTCTAGGCCGAGGGTTTGAGTTGACATGGTTATGCCTCATGTGGTGGCCGTTGGACATGTTGGCGATGAAGGCGTGCTCTCGCGTGATCTCGGGTCACTCCCCGATGGCTCGCTACCTAAGGCCGCTCCCCATGGCGCGACCATGGCAGGTCGCGTGAAGCAGGTCAAGGTCAGCAGACCGACCGTAGCGATCGACTAGAGGTTGTGGTTGTGTCTGGGGGGGGGGGGGGGGGGGGGGGGGGGGGACGAAGGCGCAGTGGCTAGATCGGTGTGGGGTGCGCAGGATCCGAACAGGTCGACGCCTCGGTGAACACAGCAATGCATGAGGGAGGGGGGTCCTGCTGTAGCGCCTTCCCCAGTCTGACGACATTGGGAAGACATGGCAGGTTGGTTGGCGTCCTCCTTGCCTCTTAGGCTACTGCACCACATGGGCGTAGTTGGTCAAAAAAACCGAAGATTTTTTATATAAATATTGACACGTGGACCTAGATTTTGATTGCTAATGGCAGGTGGGCCACCTTGTCATAATCGCCATGATTTACGACTGAACCAGCAACTAACATTATGTGGTAGCGATTTGAGACAGATTACCCCAAAAATGGTAGCTTCTTGTTAGGTGTTGGTAATGGTGTGTGTAGTTTTTTTAGAATAAATGCCTCGGAAGTAGTTGTTTTATGCTAATTAATCGTCTTCTTAAGGGCGTTGGTTTGGTAAGACTACGACCTTGATGACTTCTTATGTCTTATCCATGATCAACAACAACATCACCGACTAGAATGACAGAGAGATGAAGACGGTTGACCCAGGGACTTCAATATAACTTATTTTTATTTTCCATGGTTGTTCGTATACCTAGTCATCAGTCGGGCTGGGCCTACCAAAGCCCGATGCAAAAAACCCAAGTCCGAGCCCGGCCCGGCCGTCGGGCCTAAAAATCGGACCCAAGCCCGGCCCATCACGCTAAAAGCCCGCCGGACCTACCAAAGCCCGGTGCAAAAAACCCAGGCCTGAGCCTGGCCCGACACGGCTGTCGGGCCTAAAAATCGGGCCTGAGCCCGGCCCATCACCTAACAACCCGCTAGGGCTCTTCCTTAAAAGCGAATACAACGGGCCCGACCATCGAGCTCAAAATTTAGGTCCAAGGCTGGCCTGTGGGCAAGGTCGGGTCGAGCCGTCCAGGCCCAGCTGCCCATGGCCAGGACTAGTTGTTCGTAATGCTAGCTAGCTTAATAGATTTGAGGGGTTTTTTTTTTTGACAAATGTTATTGATAACAATACTAACTTTTTTTGGTTTAAAAGGCCTATATCAATAGTTTTTTTAGGGGTGCCTATATCAATAGTAGTTTGACCAATGTAACACTAGTTATAAATCACAAGAAAAAATATAATTAAGAAGATCAAATGTTATAATAACTTCCATAACAAACGGTTTGAATTACATTGATCGATCCCTCAAAAAAAAGAATTACATTGATCGAATTGTCTAATACCCATCCTTTTGGCCCGCTTGTCTTTCGTGGCATTCCAACGAAATCGGCGTAGTCACTGGATGTCGGCGTAATCGACGGCGCCGTACGGCTGGAACCACTCGGCGAGGAGCCCCTGCCCCTTCACCCTCTTCCTCCTCGGGTCGCACCCCATGTCGCGGCACAGCTCGTCGTTGTACCACACGTTGACGGCGCCGAGGCACGGCCTCCACGGGCGCTGCCCCTCACCGCCGCCGCCGCTCCTCCGCGCGTAGTACCGGCCCCACTCCGCGCAGCTCTCCTCCATCCGCCGCACGCCCGGCAGCCGGAACGCGCCGTCCAGCAGCCGCGCCACCCACTTGGCCGTCATCTCGCTCGCGTACATGTTGTTCAGCCCCTCCGCGTGCCCCACCACCGCCATCTGCGGGATCCGCGGGTGCACGGACTCCCGGTACAGCGGCACGGCCGTGTCCGAGTTCGACGATCCGGCGATGATGTCCTTCACCCGTGGCGACGCGAACATGTTTTTCAGCTTCTCGTCGCCGCGGAAGCCCGTGGCCAGGACCACCACGTCGGCCGGCACGACGCGCTTCTCGGCGCCGGCGCCGTCGAGCACCAGGCCGTCGTGGCAGAAGCCGAAGGACCTGGACCTCGCGAAGACGACGCTGCCTTCCTTCACCTTGTAGTAGAACCCGTCGGGGAGCATGGAGATGAGGCACGACGACACGCACCGCGCGAACCCGTGCCCGGGCTCCATGCCGTGCTCCCGCATCGGGATCGCCCTCCGGTAGTACGCCCCCGTCGCCGCCGATATCGCCCACGCGAGCGGCGCCAGCAGCGCGGCGAGGAGGCGGGAGGCGGCGCCGGCGCCGGGACGGGGGACCATGAGCTCGGCGAAGCGGTTCATGTAGAGGTACCCGATGCTGACCCCGCCCCACACTTCCGCGCGGTGCAGCAGCCACTGAGGGTTCCGGCACACCATCGTGCACGGCGTCGCCGCACCGTTGGCCTCTGCGCAGTCGGCGGCGATCTCGAAGGCCGACTTGCCGGACCCCACGACGGCGACGCGCTTCCCCTTGACCAGCGCGGCGGCGTCCGCGTCGGCCATGTCGGAGAGCTCCATGGAGTGGAGCACCCGCCCGCGGAACGCCTCCGGGCCTGGGAACGCCGCCGGGATGTTGGGCACGCCGCTGAAGCTGCCGATGCAGAGTATCAGGAAGTCGAACTCGTGCACCTCCTGCGTCTCCGGCTCCTGCTCGCCGGCGCCGCGGTGGCCCACGGTGAGGCGCCACGCGCCCGAGCCGTTGCCGAAGGCCTCGCCGTTGCCGTTCCACCTCTCCCACCCGTCCGCCGCGCCCTCCGGCTCCGCACCGACGTACTCCGCGGCGACGACCCGGCTCCGGAATCTGACGCAGCCGTCGACGCCGAAGCGGCGCGCGTAGGCGGCGAGGTAGTCGACGACCTGGTCGTGGCGGGGGAACGCGCCCGCGGAGTCCGGCCAGGGGAAGTCCGAGTAGCGGTAGGCGGCGGTGGGCGACTGGAGCCTGGTGGAGGCGAGCGTGCGCGTCCACAGCCCGCCCACGGACTCCCCGGCCTCGAACACCACCGGCCGGAACCCGCGCGCCAGCAGGAGCTTGCACGCCGCCAGCCCGCTCGTGCCGGCGCCGACGATCGCCACCCGCTTCGCCCTGTGCTCCATCGTCGACGCTAGGCGGCTTAGCTGTTTCTTGGATCGACACACTGACACAGCTGCTGATATATTAGTTTTTTGGGCGGGGTGGCCGCGCTGGTAATATTATTTGTGTCGGGTGGCCTGCTTCACGTGCAGCATTTTATAATCGGATGAATTTGGAGGAGGTCACTGCCGTTCAATCTGGGCTGCTTGCTGGTCTGACGTCAGTGAGCTCGTGGATATAGCAGACTAACAGCAAGAATAAAATGCGTTTTTAGATGGCAATCTGGAAGGATGCGTACATGTATCAACCGCCCCTAGGGTTTGTTCATCCAAGTTACCGCATCATGTTCGGAAGCTTGATAAATCTTGGACGCCGATAACTATCACACGTGTGGTATATTCAATATGCGCCCACACACCGTATGTGGTGTGAGCAGGAGGCAGCCCACACGAAATGTGTGTAGGCGGACATTAGAATTGCCCACACGTGTGGGCGCGGCTACTTCATGCCACATGCCTAACAAGTACTATTCATCTCCACCATGCGCGTGTGGCACGAAGCAAAAAATGCCCACACGTCCTAGCGCAACTACGTTAGGTACCCTGCAGGATGACGATTTAGTTGTCATCCTGGTTGGCAGATGTAGTTATTCAGGATGGTAAGTGTAGTTGTAAAAGCATGGCAACTCTATCTGTTTGATTAACTATGGTTGCCATGTCTAATTTATGTGTAGTTGCCGCGTGTAATTAAACCGTAGTTGTCGTGTGTGATTAACTACTTGCCACATATGGTCAAACAGTAGTTGCTATGGGTGTTTACCTAGTTGCCACGTGTGGTCCAATCATAGTTGCCATGTATTGTTAATCACAGTTGCCATGTGTGTTTATCTGGTTGCCACATACGCGCAACTGCAGTTGCCGTCTAGCAAAGAATCACAGTTGCCATGTGTATTTACCTGTTGCCACGTTCGCGTAACTGCAGTTGCCATCCACAACGTAGGAGTGTCGTGTGGACGAAAAGTAGTTCGCCCACACGCGCATGACCTAGGTGCTGGCTGTGTGGGCAGAAACTAGTTCACCCACACAGCGCAACTGGCAAACAGCATGGTGCAGGCGTGTGGGCAAACTCTCCAACGCCCACACAACAGTCCCGTCCTGCGTGGCACATGAAATCCACCTTTTCGTGTCAGGATTCGTGCAAAAGACATCGAACGACAATCCAGATGTGTGGGCGAGTTGGGTAACGCCCACACGTGTGGGCGTTAGTGTTTCCGTAAATCTTTGTATGCTCTCGAGCAATCTCCTAGAGCCAGTGGGGAAGCTAGCATTTGACAATCAGGTGGTGCGTGAAAATTGTAGGATGACCAAATATTTCTCATTATAAATAAAGCAACGAATCAAAGTACACGACAGAATGATATAATATGGCGTGAAGGCCCATTACAAAGCAAATCAAAAGATAGAACATGATCCTAGAGCAAGCCTAACACCTCTCCGAGGTCCGAACAGAGACCCCCTGAGCTCTATGACAATGCCCCCAAGAGGGTGACGGCACGAAGTATCGTCGCTGCCGAGTCTGAGAATAGACAAAAGTTTTCACGATGAGCCCTCGAACCAGGACGAGATCCACAACGCCGTCTTCAAGAAACAAGCTACACCCAAGGGCGTCGCCGTCGGCGGCGCCAGAGGCACGAAGCATTCACTCGAACACTCGCCCGCATCATCAAGAGGAGTCTCGGCCACCACCTCAACGAAGGCCAACTTGTCCACCCCGGATTTGGGCACTGCTAGAGCAGGCCTGAGCCTCCCGCCACTACACCCCTAGTCACCCACACGACCAATAGATGGAGCCACCACCGCCACAACGAAGCCTGCCGGAAACCAATCGTGAAGCCTGTCGTCTGGGGCTGCCGCCCCGACTCAATTTCCCTGGGCACCGCCGACCATCCACTTCATGACCACCCGACCATAGTAGTAAGAGTGAAAGGGACCACCTTTCACTCCTAGCCCGGCGTCAGCCACCGGGTTTGGGTCGGCACCTCCACAATAGGAGGCTCCCACGCATGTGTCCCCAGCCGGTCCTAGTGGGCCAGGGGGAACCTAGTGACTACCGACGGCCACCGCCGAGCACGCTCGAACGCCACCATGTCCATGGTCATTGGCGCAGATTTGTATGACGACACAATAACGCCCGGAGAGCTACCCTCGGACTGACGCCACACAGGCACCAAGCAAGAAGGGCACAACGCGGACCAAGTGTAAGTGCATCTAGTGCCCCCTAAGTGGTTTTGGAGTGTTGAATACAAATGGGTTAAGGAACTAATATGTTTGTGAGTGTACACAGGAGATATAGTCCCTCAAGATTTTGTTTAACCGAAGAAAGACGACCCCTAAAAAATGTATTTCTTCAAGTGAATAATTTGGTGCGGCCTTTGAAGAAATTGAAGTGAAGAATTGGAAGCGTGAAGACTTTTATTTTCGCTGTCTCTTTCTTCTTATTTGAGTTATAGGAAAAACCGCACTGTTAAAAGGGGTCTAGGTGATACATATATCGTATTTTCCATGCTCAAAACTATTTATATCCTACCGCTTCGAATGAAGCCTTTGGAAATCTCTGGCAGTGCTAACGAATTTGCTAGTGACAGAGACACGGTTCTTCTGGTTGCTGATTAATTTGGTCAGACTGAGGAGTTAGGAGTTCATCAGTGCGATCTGCCTACCGTGAGGAAATTAAGTGCCTCGGAGAATTTGAGAGTTCGATTTTTCTGACTGTTGCTGCGCCACGTGCCAGACTGTCGAGTGGATTCTTATCCTGACAAAGGTCATGTCTTAATGGGCATTTATGAAAATTCATGGTTGGTTGCCCCGTGGCTATAAAGAGCCGCCCCCTACAACCACTTGTTGGTTGACTACTCTGGAGAGAACTTGACACTTGTCATTTGAGAGCAACCCTTCCTCTGACGACTTTGTTAGAAACCCAAGTGAGGAAAAACTCAACCATAGCCAAAGTGAATGAGCATCACTGAAAAGTTTGATCTGTGTGATCGGACGCCTGTTACCTTTGAAGACTATCATTCTTCTAGATGTTTAGACGTCATGTTCTGAGCACCCAAGAGTAATTGTGGCGTGCCGGTGAACAAGTATGTGAAAGTTTTGGAAGTCTACCTTGAAGACTTACCTTGGTCGAGGTCTGTTGTGACCTTAGCTCAAGAGGAATATGGTGAAGACTTAGTTTCTTCAGCGCTCATCTCAGTCGCCTCAACCAGACGTATAGTTGATACAACAACTCGAACTGATCTACAAAATTGTTGTGTCTTCACCGAGCCTACCTGATTTCAAATTCCTCACCCTTTACTTTAAGTTATTCCATTGTTGAAGAATCTGTGATCAACTTTCTGGAATTTCATTATGTTGTTCTTCATTTTTCCAGTTCATCTTTCTCATGTTTGAATGCTTGTAGGATTACATGTTCTTCACTTGTATGTATATTGTATGCATGCTCTAAGTTTTTGTGATGAATTAGTCTCGTCCTCGTTTCTATTTCTTCACTCTGATCTTCGTCAAACTCATCAGAGTTTGACGAATTTTTAAAAATCTCCCATTCAACACCCCCCCGGGTGTAAATCTACGCTTTCAATTGGTATCAGAGCAAGATACTCCCTTATTTTGTGTGATTTTGGTTTAACCCCCGCAAAGCCACATCCCCGGTTTGTATCCGGTTTGTGGGAGAAAGTGCGTCTGAACCGTTCGGCGGACCAATACAATCTCGCGTTGTTGGATGGCACAACACGTCCGGGTCCCGCACTCCGCACTTATGTGGGCGGTTTGAGGGTCGGCGTTGGATACCCTTACAGGGCATCAGGTAGATTGATGTAGTGGAACAAAAAACATGGTCCGAGAGTGGAGATTTTAGTGGGACGGGGGTGTGAGAGTCCTACGTGGCAGAGGTCCGAACTCCCGTAAAACTCCCTCCAGTTTGTGGCCGGTTAATTCAGACGTGTGGATGTCTCTGTGGACGTTTGCAACACCGCATTGAATGGCAAAAAATGTTCGAATGCGTGGGTTCGAACATTTGCGAGCAATTTAAGAGTCAAGCATTGGAGGTGCCCTAGAATAATACACGAGAGGTATGGTTCACAGGAGATAATCGAGGTCGGGGCTCATTCGCTCGGAAACTGGCCCACCAAACAGTATGTAGGGTTTTTTCAGGGGTTTGGGGATAGACGGGATAATCCCCAAAATATTTTGTTTTTCTACTCTCTTAAGCCACTAGCACCAAACTAGGTCTCATCGTGTTCTCCAATGCAGAATAGACAGGCTCAACCAATAATCGACGATCTACGAGCAGTTTTCAATGTTTTCGTTGCTAGGTCCAGTACATGGAGCTCACTGAACAAGCAGACACTCTCGATTGAGTGTACAAGGCATTAGCAAACACGGCGGCCAAAAATCATACTGGGTATATATGGTCGCAGTCCTTGCTAGGTGGTCTTGGTTTTCTTTATTATTATTTGTAATCACTTTCCTTATAAAATTACTGAACATTTTTTCTAACGTACTCGAGCATTTCTTTTTGTAGTCATTACATTTTTAATGGAGTTTTAGACATAAAATAATTTTTTGATTTGTACGGAAATGTTTTTCTTAACTATTGTGAACATTTTTTATTTAGGATAAATGAACACTTTTGCAAATAGTATAAACAGAAACATAAAAAAATAGATAAAGCATTTTTATTTGACATGCAAAAAAGTGTGGTGTGTCATATTTATTGGATTTATTTTTTGTTTGTAGGGAACTAACAAAGATATTTTTCGGAAAAGTTGAAATAATTTTTTATTTTATTTTTGACGGGTTGAAATGATTTTTATTAACACTTTTTAGAAGGCGTAAGTGGTAAAAGGCCGTGCCAATAGGAGGCTGACAGCCCATTCACTTTTCCTTCGGAACTCGTGCTTGACAGAATCATTTCATTTAACGATTGGGACAAAATGGGCCTAAGGCGAGTGGGTGTACTGCTCTCTTCTCTGGGAGCAATTAGTTAAGGAGCGTTTCTTTGGGAGTCTCCCAATGATCACTGGGTGAGCTGAGAGCATGTCATTTGGCACGCTGTCAGCTGTCACCACGTGTCACACTCTGTGCATCTTTTTTAGATTTTATTTGGCACGCGTTTTTTGGCTTTTTAGATGGTTCTTTCCGGGCTTTTTTGGCTTTCCGGTTTTTCATTGGACTTTCTTAGCTTTATGAAAACAAAAAAATGGAAAGAATGACGCGAAAAAACATATTTTTTTGCTTTCATGAGAGGCATGGTTTTTCTTTCATGAGAGGCACGGTTTTGCTTTCGAGAGAGGCATGGCCGTGCCTCTCGGAAAAAAAATAAAAAACGTGTTTTCATTTTTTTTCTTGCGCGAGAGGCACGGACATGCCTGTTGGAAACGAAAAAAACGTGTTTTCTATTTTTCTTTTCTTTAGTGAGAGGCACGGTTTGCTTCCATGAGAGACGCGATTTTTCTTCCCCGAGAGGCACGTCCGTGTCTCTCGGAAATGGAAAAAAACATTTTGGATAAACGGGTCTATGAAAAAGGGAAAATGCCTAGGTTACGACAAGCGACGCACATGCAGTGTGCTCCTTGTCGCAACCTGGGAAGATGTGAGTGATATTTGAAACGAGTACTCCTTAATTAGCGATTTTGTTTCCTATCAGATTGCGAACCCAGATCCTACGTAGCCCCCGTTAAAGGCAAAACCCTAAGCAACTCATACCCCTGGGAAAATATCTGGTACTCCCACCCCTAGGGTGCTCCCAGTGCTCTAAACTCGGTAGCATATTTTAAAATGTTTGAAAAATTCAAAAAATATCAATACATTGGCACAACATCAATGTATGTTGTTAAAAAAATCAAAACATTGCCCAAGATACAAAAATGACAAAATGTACATCAATGTGATAATGGGCCTAATCTAAAGCCCAACTTATGTTGTGTACTATTTACTATCGAATTTGTCATTTTTGTATCTCAAGCAATGTTTTGAATTTTGATTTCATATTTTTTAACAACATACACTGATGTTGTGCCAATGTGTTAGATTTTTTTTCAGAATTTTTCGAACATTTTAAAATGTGCTACCGAGTTTTCGAGCATCGGGAGTACCCTAAGGGTGGGAGTACCAGATATTTTCCCTCATACCCCTGTCTCCTTTGATAGATTTAGTGGTCCGGCCCCATCTACGCACTCACGTAATGTTTCTTTGAAGCTTCCAATCGGTTTTGGGAAGCTTCTAGTCTATTTTTTAATTGTTTCTGGTTTTTCGGCCTATTTTGTATGATTTTCTTTTTTCTGCATTTGTTTTCTATGTTTTTCTCCCTTTTTCAAATGCATGAACTTTTTCCATGTCATGAAGTTTCTCCTATGGGTCGGCCCAATACAATGTTTCCTCGTGTACTGCTCAGCATGATCTCGAGGACAACACATGTGTGCCCCCTCGATAGCGCACCCATGCTCCTTGTGTTCCTATGGGCAACACATGTGTGCTCCTACACAAAAGCACACTTGCCACGCTCTCACGGAGAGTGCATGTGTGCTCCACCTGCAGACCAGAAAAGAAGATAAGGGAGTCATGCTCCGCATGAAATACACCTATGCTCCCACAGGAAGCACAAGTGTACTCCTTGCGCTGGAGCAGAAGTCAACCATATAAAAGGAAAAAAGAGGTGTGCTTCCATCGACAACACAGTCGTGCCCCGTGCGGTAGATCACAACCATTACAAAGAAAGTGAGCATGTTCTAGCTGGCGGCATAGGTGTGCTCCGTGCGGGTGGAGCACATCGAAACGAGAAAAAGAAAAAAAAGAAAAAAAAAGATGTGCTCCCGCACGAAGCACACATGGGCGATGCGGGCGTGCTCCTCACGGTCCAATGCATCCAGCCAGCGAAAGGGAAAAATGAGAGAAAAAAAGAAGAAATCTATGCGGTCATCTCTCCTTCTATCACATGTTTGAACACGAAGCTCATTTTGATGATAAGTATTTCCGGACGAATAAAAGGAGATGTATCTAGATAAAATACATCTAGATACATCCCCTTTTATTCATTTTGATGACAAGTATTTCCGGACGGAGGGAGTACCTCTTGACCAGTGATTTTTTTTATAAGTTTTTTCAGGGGTCCTTCTTATAAGTTTGAGCTAGCGATTTAATTCGTTTCTCTGCAATGAAACCATAACCGTGTGTGTTTGCCACAAACGGGCTTGTTTGCAGGTCCCGGAGGCCCATGCCGTCCGCACGGCCGGCGTGCCACACTCCCACTGGCAATACCTCCGCTCCCTTCCCCCACAGCTCCACTCTCCACTCTCTCCAGCAAGCGCCAGCTACTCTCCCCCTCCCCCGCCCCGCCCTGCCCCGCCGATAAACCCTAGCTAGCGTAGCTCCCCCCGGACCCACCCGCCTCTCCCCGACGCCGGCGCGCTGGCCGCCAGGTGAGTAACGCGTCCAACCCCATCTCCTCCCCTCCCCTCCGCAATCCTCCGATGCGCTCGTCGCCGGCCGGCCCGCGGCGGGGTTCTTGCTTGAGCGCCGGCGGCGGCGGTTCTTAGTCTCTCCCCGGGATGATTTCCTTCATGTTCGGGACAAATATAGCATCGGCATTTCTCGACACAGATAGTGGATTTGATTGGATTGGGTTGGGTGCGCGCTATTACACGAGTTGGTTGCATTTTGCCACATTCTGGTACTGTCAGTATAGAATCCTGATTCATAATGCCTAGAATAGAATTGACCTGACTGCAGAGTGGATAACACATCCTGTAATTAATTAACCTAGTCGTGCCCTGTTTGTTTTCTTAGAGAAAGCGAGTCTTTCTCAATGTATATATGTGCTCGTCACCGCCCCGCGGTGTGGTTCTTGCTGGAATGCCGTCGACGGGGTTAGCCGGCCCTGATGCTCTTCATCTTCGGGTCAGGGAGGGCATGTAAAGCTGGCGTTTTTTACACAGGTAGTGGTGGGTTGGATTCGATTCGATTGGATGCTCTTACATGAGCTGATTGCATTTGCTTAATTACATTCTGGTGCCCTTAATCCTGACAGATAACAAATGTATAGAATTGACTTGATTGCGGAGTGGACAACACATCTTGTACTCCCTCCGTAGCTTGCAAAATGGTCTTACATTATAGGACGGAGGGAGTAGTTAGCTTAGCCGTGGCCGTCTTTTTCAGTATATATGTGTGGACGAACAGTTCTTTCTTTTAGAGAGTATGAATTGAGCTAAATCTGCATAAACCATTTCCTTTCGCCAGTTGCTGGGTACTATCTAAAATAACTAATCCCAGATAGGTAGTAGAGAGAAGCTGAACTTTTTGTTGTATTGTACTGCTCGATGATTTCCCACCCAAGCTCTGCACTCTAGCATTTTGTGGATAACAGCATTAGTAAAGGTCGTGTGATCGTACAATGAGTACTAGATTGTGACTGGAAACAGAATTTTCGGAATTTCAGTTGTGTTGATGGACCTACCAAGTTGGTACTTGTTGATGGAGTAACTTGTTCTCTGTTGATATTCGTAGTACCTACTTTGCAAATTTCATCACTGATGATGTGTAGATTTTGAATCCAGATCCAAGTTGGTTGGCTGCAGTTCTGCAGAGGCACCATGGCTGCTGGTGACCACCCACACTCAATATCAGAGAAAAAGGCAGCACTGAGGGAGTCACCTAAGCAATCCAAGAATGATGTTAATCAGCAAGCCAGAGCTTCTACATTTCCTAAAGACAAAGTTGCTGGGACTGTTGGTATCAAGAGGCCGCAACCTAATGCCCCCCTGAGCCTGACCAACCAGCACGCACCAGGAAATCCCGGGGCAAATGGCCATCTCGTGTATGTGCGCAGGAAGCTTGAAACAGACCAAAGCAAAGGAGGCGCTTCTGCTGGTGCAGAGAGTGCCAATTCTGTGAGCTCAAAGAAACCTGCTACTGGTGGACCGCAGGAGCAAAGTTTGAAGCTTCAGAACAGTGCAACTCATGCCCAATCAGCTCCTGTTTCCGCGTCTCCTGCTGCAGCTGCTGCTACCACCAATGTGTCTCATACTCCATCAGCTCCTGTTTTCGCGTCTCCTGCTGCAGCTGCTGCTACCACCAGTGCGTCTCATACTCCATCAGCTCCTGTTTCTGCGCCTCCTGCTGCTGCAGCTGCTGCTACTGCCCCTGCTTTGCACCCTGCAAGTTTGCCGGCTCACCTTTCTCTCGCGAAACAGTCTCCAGGAGTGGTTGCTGCTACTGCCCCTGCATTGCACCCTCCAACTTTGCCAGCTCACCTTTCTCTTGCGAAACAATCTCCAGGGAAGGCCACTGTCCATCCTAGTGTTGTTGTGACTGCTAGTCCGCCGCACCGCAGTGTTGTGTCTACTGCCATGCCTCAGAACTTTACGGCTGCCAATACATCCCTTTGTAATGTTGTGGCTACTAGTACAGCACCTCGTGATGCTGTGGCTACCGCTACGACATGTAATCCGACCGATTCGCAAAGATCGGGGGATCAAGATTGGAAAGCGAGGTTTCTTCGGCTGCAGGCATTCCTGAGAAATAATGAGCAATCAGGACAGGAAGAATACATCCGCAGTAAGTTCATTATTCTTAGCTGACAACAAATTTACCACAACTGCTATCTAAAACATGTGTGTTTTGTCTGAACTGTAGTGCTCCAGTCTTTGTCATCTGTTGGCCGGAGCAAGCATGCCATTGAGCTCGAGAAACGAGCAGTCAATCTCTTAATCGAAGAAGGTACTCCTCAATCTGATTTTTGCAG
Source organism: Triticum aestivum (assembly GCF_018294505.1). Lineage (NCBI taxonomy): Eukaryota > Viridiplantae > Streptophyta > Magnoliopsida > Poales > Poaceae > Triticum > Triticum aestivum. The sequence goes on from NC_057806.1 coordinate 553,169,408, forward strand.
CTTTGATCTTGCTTCTTAACATTGCTTTGTTGGTATTTGTATTTTCGCACATTGATTCATCGTAAATCTGTTTACAATAGCTCGAGTGTTTGACCGCACTTACACCCTTATTTGCTTCAGGGAAGGAGCTGCAGAAGATGAAAGCTCTGAATGTGCTCGGCAAGCTTCCACCTGCCGAACATCCGTCACTACCAACTCAGCCAACTTTTGGTATGCGTCTGCCGTTCCAGCCATTCCCAGCCCGCCGCTGAGAAGAGCTGAAAATCAGATGTCACTGCATGACGAGTGTCCTGACCTGAAGCTTTCTCATGACGAACTCTTGCCACCCCAACGCTGCATCATGGTCAGCATGTTTTTGCCTGCGTATGTCCAAAGACTTAATGGTAGCTGAACAGACAACCCTCTCATGGTGCCGAAAGCGCATAATAGCGGTGCACCTTGCCCGAACTTTGATGGATCTAAATGTAACCATGAACCCCATAGGTAGATAACTGCTGTGAACATGGGGCATGTGGTTCACAGACTCCCCTAATCTCTGACCAGCATATTCAACGGGTTGCACTGACGTAGGCTGTGCCAGTATTATTCGTGTGTTGCATCTTGTTTAATTGCACGGGCGGGGATCAAGCCATCAAGGTAGGAACTCCGTCAGCAACAAATAATAGAAGTGCTAATTTGACTAAGATATGCACCCTAACCATGACGGCACCACGACTATTAATAACAAGTTTATCGCTTAAATACAGATCGGGACAGGCATGCTCCCTCCCAACCAGCACATCATATTTGATCTTATGTTTATGCACGGTAGCAATGATATAGTTTTTGATCTTCTCTGATTCTCTCTATCTTCTCACTACTAGTTCTTGTAGACCAACAAATTCTCAATAATATGGAGAAATGGAGGTTTTACATGATACCTTGTCACTCAACGTAGACGGAGCCGCCATTTATGGAAGGAGGTTTTTACCTCTTTACTTTGTTGTCATTTCTGTAACGTCGCTAGCATACTGAACCTCGGCCCCCTGAATTGAGCATGGCCATCAGGATATCAGATATTTTCAAATCACACACACCATTCTAAGACTTCACGACATCGACGACGTCAAGGAGATCAAACTAGGCTTCCGAGCGTACCATTGGCGCAACAAAGTCGCGGAGGAATAAGCTTCCAAGCATACCATTGGCACAGCAAAGTCGACAGGAAGAAACTTTCAGCAGCGAGCCTCCATGGGGGTACTTGCCCTGGTACATGGAGCGAAGCTAAATGTAAACCATGAATGAATGAATCACCTCCCTTGACCTGGAATATCCAAATCCCCAGAGTTCGATGCAGTTCAGGCACAGCTTCCAGCCAAGTTGTCAGATTCCCAAGTATCCGTTATTGGGTGCATCTCCCAGTTGATTATGTGATCCAGCAGGCTTTTTCAAGAATATATCCCTAAGAAAAAAAACACTAACAAGTGACAGCCTCTCAAGAAACCACACACGCTTTGATCTTCCCGGTAGCCCGCCACCGCCATTGGTTGAGCAAAGTCATTTCTTGAATACCAGTTCCGAGCAAAAGAGCAGAAGTTTCCTGCTGTGCAACGTTATTGAACAGCTTCAGCAAAACACTATAAATTCCAGCAAGTGAAGCAACCTCTGAAAAGACCACACAAGAGGAAACGCAAACGAGGCAGAGTGCAAGCCATTCACGGAAATAAAGCTAATCAGTCGGTAAGCGACGATGGCACCAATACTAGTTTTACAGGTTCTGATGCCGAGATTGGATCTGTGTTGGTGGTGACTCGTCGCGGGTCCCACACGCATTAGGTGTCCACTGGCTCGGGCCCCGCCTACCGGAGAATTTTAACAGCCAAGCCGGCATCTGATTGGCCGGAATTAAGAAGACCTTCTCCATAGCTGGTGGAGCTGATGGTGTTGGCATGCCACTAAACAACAACAAGGCTTTTGGTCAAATATGAGACAAGTACTCCCTCCGTTCCGAATTACTTGTCTTGGATTTGTCTAGATACGGATGTATCTAGACTCATTTTAATGCGAGATACCTCCGTATCTACACAAATCTAAGACAAGTAATTCGGAACGGAGGGAGTAGCAATTAGATGTATTTGCAGTGGGCTCTAGGCTAGTGACTGAACCAATATATAAAACGGGAAAGCAAGAGAAAAAGTGGGCACTGCATTTGTTTTCGTTTCTAGTGATGTCAGGGCAACGGGTATCTCAACTCACGGATGAGCATTTGCGGTGCATTGTGTCACCTCCAACTAGTGTCTTCTCCTCTCTGTGTTGATCCAAGAGCAATGTATAGCTCCATATGCAGCAGCAAACGGATGCTGACATAAACAAGCACATGTGGGCAGTAGAGAACAGATTAGCTCAGGAGAATAAATATGGCAAATGGGTGTGCTTCCGTGCTCCCCACAATTAAAAATGAGGTTGCGATTAAATCAAAATAGCAACAAAGTGAGCTAACCACAGTTCACATAGTTCCTTTTCTTCTTTTGAAACAGCACGTAGCACACTCAAATGTAATGAGAGAGATAGGAGAAAGTTTCAAAAATAAATAAATCAGATAGCGCCAGTTGTACTGTGTTGCCTTTGTTGCATTGCCAAGAGGCATCAAAGATTCCTAGACATGTCACGGAATAATGAATCAGAGCAGTATTTTAGTGCCCTCCTCCCTGATCAGGGCGCAGAAACACGTTCTAGTGGGAGGAATCAAGAATATTGCAGTTAGCAGTACTTACATAGTAAGTTATTTTTTTTTCGAAACGGAGGCATAAGATTTGCCTCATCTATTAAATGAGGAGAGAATAGAGTTTAGAGAATTACAACACACCCACACTTTCGGCATGACAATTACTCGCCCAGAAAAAAATTCCCTAATTTCTTTGCGCCCGCGGCCATCCAAAGCTTGGCCTCGTCGACGATGGCGGTGAGTAGGACGGTCGGTGGTGCACTTTTGTGGCGGAACACACGTGCATTTCTTTCATTCCAGATGGTCCAAGAGACGAGCATGGTGAGGGAGGCCATAGCTTGCCGGTTAGGGTTGCGGTTGTCGGTTCTCTTGTCCCACCACTGGTAGACGGAGTCGTCCATGAGCCAATCGGAAGTATCCATGTGCGCAAGACCTAGTTTCTCAATAAGAGACTTCCATAGCCGAATCGTGTAGCGGCACTTGAAGAAAAGGTGGGCTCCTGATTCTTGCTCCCTGTTGCAGAGCTTGCAAAGGCCACAATTTGGCCAACCTCGACGCTCCAAGCGATCGACGGTCCAAATCCTATCTTGCAACGCCAACCAAGCAAAAAACTTAACCTTTGGAGGTGCCCATGCCTTCCAAACCATGCGATCCAAAGGGGAAAGAGTCATGCCTAGGAATTGAGCCTTGTATGCGGTGGCCGCCGTGTAGATCCCATCGTTCGCATGCTTCCAAACGATGAGGTCTTCGGTTTGCTCATGAAGGTGGACGTCATTAAGGAGCATCCAAAGAGTGAAGAACTCCCTAATGTGGGCGATGGAGACATCCGTGTCCGTGTTCAGATTGATCTTGAAGATCCAAGCGTTCCCTACGAGGGCCTCACGGACCTTCCAATTCTTCCTTCTCGAGGCCGCAAACAAGAGTGGCGCGATATCCTTGGGTTTGCGACCAAGAAGCCACTGGAAGCCCCAAAAAGGCGTTTTGGCGCCATCCCCTACAGTGATAGTCGTAGAGGCATAGAAAAACTCGAGGTCCTCCTCCGTGCACGGGTTTCCAAGGCCAACCCATAATCTTCGGGGCTCCGTCCATTCATACCATAGCCATCGGAGCCGCAAAGCACGTGCAAACTTGTCGGTGTCGAGCACCCCTAGGCCACCATATTCTTTTGGTCTACAAACCACCTTCCAGTTGACCTTGCATTTGGCTCCCGTTGTCTTGTCCGAGCCGGACCAAAGGAAAGCTCTCTCAATTTTGTTAAGGCTATGAAGAGAGCTCTGAGGCACGATGAGGGGCGTGATGGAGAATACTGCTTGGGAGGTAATGACCGACCTAACAAGTGTCGTACGACCGATCGTAGTGATGTTTTGGCCCTCCCAAGTGACCAATTTGCCGGCCGCTTTGTCCTCAAGGTATTGGAAATCCACCTTCTTCAGTTGCCAAACAGATAGTGGTAGTCCTAGGTATTTGACCGGAAAAGAGGCACGTGCCGCCGGCATGCTCTGAAGAATTTGCTCAAGGTCAAGGTGATTGCAGCGAATAGGCACAACCGAGCTTTTTTGGAAGTTGGAACAAAGGCCTGTGACGTCCCCAAAGCCTCTGAGGATAGAGGCAAGATTGTCGATGTCCCGCTTGATGGGGGCCACAAAGACCGCCGCATCATCCGCATAGAGGGAGGTGCGCACCATGGCACCCCGACCACGGATCTTATGTAGGAGCCCTTTTTGCGTCGCCAAGTCTAGGATCTTATGCAAGGGGTCAATTGCCAAGACGAAGAGGAGTGGAGAGATGGGGTCCCCCTGCCTGAATCCGCGGCCATGCTTGATAGGAGGGCCGGGTAGCCTGTTTAGCATTATCCGAGATGAAGAAGAGGATAGAAGCGCAGCAATCCAAGCTCGAAATTTTGGAGGGAAGCCCAACCGTTGGAGCAGCTCAAGAATGTATCCCCACTTGACTGAGTCGAAAGCCTTTTTTATATCAAGCTTGAAAAGGAGTGCGGGGTTCTTGCATTTGTGTAGACGCCGGGCAAAGTTCCGAACATACATGAAGTTGTCGTGGATACTTCTCCTTTTAATGAAAGCACTCTGGGCGTTGGACACGAGGTCATCCATGTGGGGCGCAAGGCGTAGCGATAGAACCTTGGCAATGATTTTAGCGATGGCATGTATGAGGCTAATGGGCCTATAATCAGAGATGCCTTCCGCGCCGTCCTTCTTAGGCAGCAGAACAACATTGGCAGAGTTTAGCCATTGCAGGTTGGAGGTGTGTAAGCAATCGAAGCGTTGAATGACCCCCATGATCGTATGCTTGATGATTCCCCAACACTTCTTGAAGAAGATCCCCGTGAAACCATCAGGTCCCGGCGCCTTGTTACTAGGCATTTCTTTTATAGCCTCCCAAACCTCCTCCTCGGTGATGTCGGCGTCGAGGTCTTGCAAGGCATGGGCCTCAATGCCCAGTTCCTCCCAATTGAAATCCTTATTGCTCGTACTTCCCCGGCCCATGACCTCGGAGAAGTGATCATGGATGATCTTCTCTTTTTCCTTGTGGTCGGTCACCCAACCATGAGCATGCTTAAGTTATGGCAAATTAACATTCTGACAATCTTTAAAGCCCTCCCAAAAGGGAACAGCCTTGGGAAGAAAAATCTATTGCTCTTGCATAGTTAGGCTCCCCAATTGGACTTTGGTATTGGGGATCACATGTATGTCCACCTAAACCACCATTATTTAGCTCACTAATTGATCCTTGTTCTGAACAACTTACTGCCTTTTAATATTCCCAAGTAGGGAAACATAGAGAACTGAGGAAGGTTAAGATCTAACAAGAGAAAAAATCATTAAACTAAAGCACTAACCAATCCCATATAGATACGTGACTAGCCGTACATATGTAGCTTTACAAGATGCAGTCCTGGGAGCAAGCACAGTCCATATTTAACTGCGCAAGTGCATCTGCGATCTCTAGAAAAAGGAACTGCTTAGCTCATAAAGCATCTAGGGCTAAAATAATTTGGTGCCAGACAGCCCACAACCCATAAATCTATCTATTTAGCATCTGTGAAGTTTCCTCCCTACAGACTCGAAAAGGTTTTCATGGCATTTTTTTCTATTATTTAAGCACTTTTTTCACGGGAAGGTACACAGGCACTTTTAGCCTCTCAGGATATTTCCTGTACTTCAATTTTTGAAGGCTTTAGAGAATTTTTTGGAAGACTACTAATACTTTTTGTGATGTAATTTGCTGCCAGAGGGAATCATGTGGCGTGTGTACGCAACGGTAGTGGGAACTGGGAAGATACTAAAACGCCTAGCTTTCCTGATAAGTCCCCGGGAATCTGTGGTTTCCCGTTCATTGCACAGTGATGACAAATTTTATAGACCCCACGCAACTATATACCAGAATCTCTAATTAGTGCACCCTCCCTGATCCCCCTCTATGCAGTGACATCACTGATGCAAGACTTGTGGCCTACATCTTAGTGGCCTTGCATGTGGCCTCTAACCACAAGGACTGGTTCACAAAACAAACCTCCTTAATGGAATGGTCACATCAGCCACTGTTACAACCCTGTAGAACAAAAAGATCTCATAAGTTCTACTCCCTCCGTTCCGAATTACTTGTCTTAGATTTGTTTAGATACGGAGGTATCTAGCACTAAAATGAGTCTAGATACATCCGTATCTAGACAAATCCAAAACAAGTAATTTGGAACGGAGGGAGTAGGATTTACTATGGTAATACCACATGAATACACATGTACAACACCAAGGCAATAAGCAACTACTTTAAAAATAAGGCAATACACAATTATTATTATTTTTTGGAAATGGACGCAGTTAGTTCCGTGAGGGAGAAAGCCTTCCTTAGTTTATTCCCGCCGTGTAACCGCCCATGGTACATTGGTATTGCCAAGGAGAGGAAGACGGCTTGACGCAATTAGTTCCGTGAGCAAAGGAGCATTCCTTAGTTTATCCTCACCGTATAACCGCCCGTGGTATATTGGACGGCTTGACGCAATTAGTTCCATGAGAAAAGAAGCCTTCCTTAGTTTATCCTCACCATATAACCCTCCACGGTATATTGGTATTGCAAAAGAGAGAAAAACGGCTTGGTATAGATTTTTGTTAAAATCAGGACTTATCAGGGACAACAAGTTCGAGCGCTATTTCTTCAGCTTTATCTAGATGATATAAAAACCCAATAAGCACAACTTACACCATTTTTTAATTTTGTGTTGAAGCGCAACTTACACAAGTGATTGGAGACGCTGGTAATCCTTGTCAAGCCGGCCACATAATGACCCACAGAGTTGACTTTAACAAGGCAGTGGGCATAGTTGGATTCCTGTGAGGTGCTGGGGCGGGGCCCCCAGTGAGAGGGAAAGATTCTAACAAAATAAAGAAAATAGGAAATAAAGAAACGCAGTGGTGGGCCCCACAGGCTTTGTTCTTACGACAAAGCCAGACAATGAAAGGCAGAAGCAAAGCGAGGGCAGGGCCAAACAAGGCCAGGACAAGCACAGCAAATTTCTAGTTTTCCTTTTCCATCTCACAGCAGCAGCAGCGGCGGAGAGCGGAGAGAGCAGACAGGGGCGCCTTTGGAACGAATGGTGGGGGGTGCTCTGGTGGAGCACTGAGCCTTTTCTAGAGCTGCTACTTGCCGGAGGAGGAAGAGGGAGGGAGGGAGGGAGGGGAGGGAAGAGCAGAAGGGGGGCACCGTACGATTACCAGTGAGCACCTACCAATCTCTTTCTTTGCTTCCTTTCTGCAGAAAATGATGTGTTCTCCCCTACCACCCTCACCCCGCAATCCAAACACAAACGCGAGCACATCTGACACAAATATCTTCCCTAGACCCCCTCCACCCTCCAATACTTGGTTCACCCAAGATGCGCTTCTTGGTTTCGAGCAGGAGAGGACAAGTATTGTGACTTGCATCCATGCTCCTGCTTTCAATTCCAAGGCTATCTATCTATCTATCTTTTTTTCTTTCAGGCGCTAAAACTGATGCAGTGTTATGGTGTCAAATTGTGTGATCAGGTTCTGAAGGAAGCTTTACCTGTATGGAAGGTGGGGACGCCCCGCCAGGCATCTCCATGGGGCGCTCCATGTCCTCGGAAGGCGACCTGGACCTCCTGGAGCAGCTGCTCTCCGGCGACAACGCCTGGCTTGAAGTGGCGCCCAACACTTCTCGCTCACCCAATTTTTTTGCTTCTCCCTCCACCTTCCTCTCAGATGCCACAGCCACCACCACCACGACGCCGGCAGGCGCAAACAGCACCCTGTGGATTCCGCCAGCCTCCTCCACCGTCCGGCAAAGGTTTGAGCAAGCTCTGGATTACATCAAGCAGATGCAGAGAGATGCCGGCATGCTTGTGCAGCTATGGGTGCCGCAAAAAAACCGTGATGGCAAGTTGGTGCTGACAACGAGCGGGCAGCCATTTACTCTGGACAACACCTCAGATAGACTCATGCAGTTCAGGGACGTGTCGACGCATTACCACTTCTCTGCAGATGTTGGGTCGGAAGCCTCACCGGTTGGGCTCCCCGGGAGGGTGTTCATTGGCAAGCTACCTGAGTGGTCACCGGACGTTCGGCTCTTCACCAGCTATGAATACCCCAGGGTAAAATATGCTCAGGATTTGGACGTCCATGGGACAATGGGGCTGCCGGTGTTCGAGAAGGGGAGTTACTCGTGCTTGGGTGTCATGGAATTGATCATGACCAGGCAAAAGCTCAACTTCACCTCAGAGATCAACGACATCTGCAGGGCTCTCCAGGTATTGAACTATTGATACCTCAGTCACTTAACCTGAAAGTTTTCAAACATTAGTCTGCAGCAAGTATAGTTGCACAAAAAGAGTGTTTGGTGTCATGTGTAGGAGCAAGACACATAACAAATGCCAACAGTAGGAAACAATCATGTTCTTTTTCCTAGATTTGAGATCTCTTAATGGCAATGCTCTTTGCAGGCAGTTAACCTGAGAAGCACAGAAGTTTCAAGCACTCCGCGCGCCACAAAGGTAGGCAGCAAGAAAAAACTCAAGATTTGTATCACTGCTGAGTTTTGGTTTCATTAGAACTGAGCCTTTAATACCCACATACTAGTGAAAGAATTTGCTCCTCTCATGAAAGTCTAGATCTCTAGTACAAACCCAGTTATTTAGACTCCCAACCCAGATATTTAAACTCTCAAACATCAGAAACTCAGTGGTTATAGAGCGGTTTTACCATGTTGTCTGCCTACATGGCATCCATTCCAATCAGTGTTGGATAACCAAGTAAGGCAGGACCCACCAGAGAGGATAGAGGAGAAACAGAGGATGGAAAATGTTATTTTTCCTTTGTTTTTCAGTTAAGTTAATCACTATGTGAGGCAGCTTCCTGGGATGGCTCATTGGCTTGTAAAAGAATTTGTCAACCTAGTGTCTACCATATCTCACAGTACAAGTAATTGTAGATAAATACCTTCAAATGAAATAATGGTACTGATATCTTCTCATGATTTCATGGCTGCTCTTGCTGATTATCAATCAGTTCAACAGTGCTTCCTACAAAGATGCTCTACCAGAGATACTAGAAGTCCTAAGGGCAGCCTGCGTCACCCACAATCTCCCATTAGCTCAGACCTGGGTCACATGTGCTCAACAAGGGAAAGGGGGAAGCCGCCACACCGATGAGAACTACCCGTACTGCATCTCCACCATTGACACAGCATGCTACGTCAATGATCCCCAGATGCAGAACTTCCATGACTCCTGCTCTGACCACCACCTTCTGCGTGGGCAAGGAGTTGCAGGGAAAGCCTTCGAAACGAACCAGCCATGCTTCTTACCAGACATTGGATCTTCAGCTAAAGAACACTATCCATTATCCCACCATGCTAAGATCTTCAACTTAAAAGGTGCCGTGGCAATCCGGTTGAGGTGCACGCGGACTGGGACAGCGGACTTTGTGCTAGAGTTCTTTCTGCCGACCAACTGTGAAGCCCTCGAGGAGCAAAAGGCAGTCCTGGACTCCTTGTCAGGCACCATGCGTAGTGCTTGCCGAACTCTACGTGTGGTTACGGACAAGGAGATTGGGGATGAGGAAATGCTGGAAGTGAATGAGCTGAACTCATTTGGTCCTCAAGGGAAGAATAAGGTTGAAGAGTTGTCCTTTGGAAACCAAGCAACAGAACATAGAGAGGAGGCATCATGGACAAGTCTAGCAAGGACTTCAAAAGAATCAGATTTAGCTGAATTAAGTATGCATGGTATGCTATCACCTGTAGGACAGGGTCTATCTCCAGCTGGTGCTCAGACAAGTGCACAAGGCAGCAAAGGGAAAAGGCGCACAAAGACGGAGAAGACTGTGAGCTTGCCGGTTCTTCGGCAGTACTTTGCTGGTAGCCTGAAAGATGCAGCAAGGAGCCTTGGAGGTTAGTAACCGTAACTCGTCACATAAATGCAAGATTCAGCTATGAATAGTTTACTGTTTTAGTATATACCATCAGTCATTAATCTATAGTGGCACAAGCCATGGACCCAGCATGATAAATTGAATGCTCAATAAGAAAATGTTGTCTCCACATTGTGAATTTCTTTTAGTGTTGTCCCCACATTAAAGTCAACCTCCACATGCACCTCATAATAAAATATGGACATTCTTATCACCTTTTTTTTGTGTTTTGTGCTGTTAGCCTGAAGGGGAAAAGAAGGCAAATCTTTATTAATCGCAATAAATTGAACACGATGAGAACTAAAACAGGTATAAAACAGAATAGTCGACTCTCAAGAACTGCCATAACAAGTAAATTTACTACCTTACAATTAGTTAGCATCTACTAGATGGCCTAGAACTGATCAATATCTCATAAATTTGCATTCATCGTTTGCAACTGGCAAATTTACATGACAAAACAATCAATTATATATTAGAGGACGATATTATTCAGTGCAGTGTTCTGTCGCACAGATAGGGCATATGTAAGTCATACCAGGCGAAAAATAGGACTCTAAATTCATCATGTTGACATGCTATGCTGCTTTCTAGAAGTAGTACAGCTAGCATTGAAGTCCATGAGTCAAACATAGCTAAACTATTCCTTTTAGCAGACAATAGAAAGAAGACAGCATGTTCATCATGTGTACATTTTGTCTCCAAGGTGTGATCACACGTTTTGTGTGAAAGAATACTTGTACTGTCATGTACACTTATTTGATCTACTGTCAAACAATAAAAAATAAGAACTCTATTCAGCTTGGGTGGATACATGCTCACCACACTTTTCTGTCTCTTACAGTGTGCCCTACCACCCTCAAAAGAATATGCAGGCAGCATGGTATAAATCGCTGGCCATCACGAAAGATCAAGAAGGTAGACCATTCTCTAAGAAAGCTGCAGCAGATCATTGATTCAGTTCACGGAGGAGAGACAGCTTTCCAGCTTAATACCCTGTACAAGGATCTCACAAACACCTCTGTATCATCTGACAACAATTTGTCAGGAAGCGTCACAGTTCCTCCACACAAGCAGAGCAATCTCACTGATTTTGAGGGGCACCGACACCACAGGCTAAGCAGTAATGTGCCATCAACCTCACACTCACACTCATCATGCAGCCAAAGTTCTGATTCAAGCCCGTCATCGTGCAGTGGTGGATCAACAAAGCATCCACCTCAGGCTGGAGTTGATTTGCTTATGTCAGGAAATCCTGTAAATCACAGCCCTGTCCAGACTCTGCAAACAGAAAATGCATCAATAAGAGGACATTTCCCAGTTCAGGAGGCACCAGATCTGTTGCATAATCTGAACCAACAGGCTTTAGGTGGGCAGCATTCTTCTCGAAGCCCATCACCCCCAAAACAGAATGCAGATGCAGGTATGAGAATAAAGGCCACATTTGGCTCAGAAAAGGTCAGGTTCAGATTGAAGCCTGAGTGTAGTTTTCAAGAACTGAAGCAGGAGATGGCAAGACGTTTGAGTATAGTAGACACAAGCTTTTTGATTGTAAAGTACCTGGATGATGATTTAGAGTGGGTCTTGATGACATGCGATGCAGATTTACAGGAATGCCTTCATGTATATAAACTAGCAAATCTCCAAACAGTCAAAATTTCAGTTCATCTAGCTCCTATTCCGGAGGCAAGGGTCACTATTGGTCACACTGGTTTGTCATAAAGACATCGTAGGCCTCATCAGCTTGTGGGATTTAATCAGAAATCTACGAAGAAGCAGTGCTTGGTTTTACCAGAGGGCAGCCCAGAATCCATGATTGGCAGTCCATGCTAGGTAGCAAGTAACATCACTGCTTCCAGTTTTGCTGCTAGCTGGATTAGCCTTTGATTTGATTCTCAGGCTAGGAGCTGCTGATGACACTAAAGCCAGTTTCAAGTATTAGAATACACTGAAGTAAGCATGCATTGACTTGTAAATACTCTCACTGATGTACCACAAACTCTGAATGACAGTCCAACTTGATTGTGTTGATAGGGTGGATATCTCTGAATAAGGTTTGCTCAAGATATATTTTGGTTCTTGGAATGTTGATGTGCAATAATCCCCAATGGCTTTGTCTGATTATTGATCAACTGAGGATATGCCGCCATTCAATGCCTCACCCAAGTGACCAGCACCAAGGCTTTCAGTGTTCAGTGTGTTTTATCATTCAATGGACATGAAGCTCTATTTTTGTAACAAAAATTCTGCAGTAATTATTCTGGATTAGTTCTAGATATTGGAGGATAGGGTACTTTGTTCAATTTTTTTGTCCTTACAAAACTAAATATGTATGGTACACTCGTACCACAGAACTGTCTCTTTGCAAAGACTGTTTGTTGCCGTAGACAGTGCTTTATTTAAGAAGCTTTCAGTTTGGTGACTGTATCGTCAAATGTCAGTATGCAGATTGAATTAATCACCGCTCAAACAACTTTGAACATGAGATAAGGTAATTATGTTAATATGCCTAAAATGCAACTAACACCAATGAATTTCAGTTCATGTTAATAGGTAAGCATGCGCTTTTGTAACGATTGATGAGTAATTTTAAAATCTATGTGGAGGATGAGAATAGATACTTTTCAGTTTGCCCTTGCTGATGAGTGATGACACAGACTACACAACAACCAGCAAACTATTCAGCTTACAAGATGAAACATAGTAGAAACATGAGTAGATGAACAATAATAGAGCAATAACAAATACAAAGAATTGAAGTATGTCACAGCTACATTTGGTACATGGAACACAGATCTAAAGGCCTATGTTCACTGAAAATTTATCCAGTTCAGAAATATACCTCTACATAGTCTACCAACAAGGCCAAACAAAAGACAGTACATCATACCGTATCATATCATGTACCCCCTCTGTACATTAATGTAAACGTCTTACATTAGTGTACAGAGGTAGTATATCTCAAATGCGGCAATTGATAGATGTATTCTATAACTGAGACGATGAATGTATTCCAGAACTGAGAGGATGGTTTCAAATGATAAATGTACAAGGTATGCAACTATTACTACATAAGTAGCAAACATTTAAATGACTAAGATTGCTTCCAAAAAAGAAGACTACGATTTACTTCTCTGCTGGATTTGTCACTGATTGTTTAGCCATCTCCTCATGCCTTCAAGGATATCGCCCCAAGACATGTTAAACTTTTGTTACCCACCTACAGACATCCATTGCAAATTCCAAGAGATCACCAAATCCCAAGTGAAGACAGCTGGAAGCCATCCTTCAAAAGTTCAGATGTTTAACTTAAGCTCCTCCAGACGAGGATATCTACAGATCCTTCCTGACAACAGAGAGTTGCCTGTCAAATTAAATGCCAAGAACCCAAGGGTCAGGGACCATATAAAGGATGTGGCCTGCCATTATTCTCAATAATATTTCCATCAGACTCAACATCAGGTCATCTTCAATACAAAAGGTGCCAAATCATTGATTCCTTGAAAACAGGATGCTTGTCTTCACAAGTTAGCAGCATGACAGAACGAGATGATCTCACATCCAAGTGTCAATAATACATCGAGCAGAATAACAGAGTGACCTCAAGTGCCCCCCATTGTAAAATCTGTCAGGCCTGCAATAAGCCTGCCAGCCAACTGCCTTGAAACCACAAGGAACGACCCAGTCTTGCCGTATCTTAATAATTGATCTTGTTCCAAGCTCAGCATAAAACAGTTGAGGCCTTGAAGGGAGGGGGCTTCATGCTGCTTCAATCTGAATGATGGCCATGCAGGTTAAGCCAAAATGGTGTTGTTTATACTTCAGAGAGAAGGCAGACCATGTTTATAATGCCAAGCGCACAGTTGGCATTCACGTGTATCTGCATGGATCTAAGAACATCAGTATCGGAATGAAAGGCAGAACGTACCAGGACCATTGTTGAGGAAATCGTTAACTGGTAGCTGCTCGGTTGGCTAGCGAGTAGGGGATTAATCGGCTAATCGGCAAGTTAATCGGCCATTTAATCAATTAATCGGACGATTTTTCGGTTTATCGGCTACTCGGTGACCCTATGAGTAGGGATTAATCGGCAAGTTAACTGGTTAATCGGATGAATTCTTGAACATGGACCAGGACAGGTATCAAAATGGACAGCAGAAACACATTTATCAACAAGAACACCACTGTGACCAACTACAACAATCAAGAATGGGCAACAGACAAGATTATGTAAGAACACGGACTGTTTTTCATCAACTGCTAATTTTTAGCATGACTTTAGCGGACCGACTGTACATTTGCTTCTTAAACTAAAGAGATATATCCAACTATGGCTCCAGTAGAAGAATGAGCTTAAATGTGTCTCCATGCTAGCTGCTATGATGCTAAGAAAAATAGTTCTTAATGCAATAAATGATTAGGGAGAAGAGTTCACAACATACAGATTGAACAGAACAAATTAAGGTTGCTGGGGAATGCATATCACATATGGGGTTCACCAAGTATATATTGAAAAACGCTGTAATGACAACACTGACAGTAGGCCGATAGCTCATTGATCTACACTCCCTATAACCCTAAACAGAACAATGCAAGCGTGTTCACTATCAGAGATGAGAAAGTAAACCAGGGAAATTGTTCATACTCCCTGATAATAATAAGCATAATAACACGGCACGGACAAATGCGACCAGGATAGCAACAAGAAATTATTCATTGACCAACTCACAAAATTTCTAGGAACATTCATCTTAGAATACAAACACTATCATAGAAGCATACGCTGAAGCTCAGTCATCGTCCTCGTCGCTCTCGTCGCTGAAGTAGCCTTTCCTCTTCTCCTTCCTCGCCGCCTTGGCCTTGGCCCTACCCTCCTTCTCGGCCGCCTTCTCCTCCTCCCCCCGCGTGTCCACCACCGACGCCCACCTGTCGTCCTCGAACGCCGCGGCGACGGCGTCGTCGTCCTCGTCTGACTGCCAGGAGGGCCCGTCCCCTTCCCCGCCCCCGCTTCCGCGGCCGCCGCCACGGCCACCAGCAGCCCCGCCCCCGCGGCGCGACTTCTTAGAGGGCGGCGGCCGCTCGCGGGGGCCGAGCTGGTTGCGGGGGCACTCGTAGGAGAGGTGGCCCTCCCCGCCGCACTCGTAGCAGTGGGACTTGTCGCGGTACTCGCGGCGGCGGATGAACTGCGCGGTGCGGCCGTTGTCCTCGGCGATGGAGGCGGCTAGGGTGCGGCCGTTGAGCACCTTTCCGTGCATCTCGGCGGCCGCCGCCACGGCGTCCTCCCGGCGGACGAAGAGCACGAAGGCGACCCCCTTGCTGCGGCGGGACTCGCGGTCCTTGAGGACCGTGACGCGGGCCACCTTGCCGAAGCGGGAGAAGAGGGTGTGCAGGTCGGAGTTGGTGAGCGCGAAGTCCAGGTTGGAGACGTACACCGTGGACTTGGACGGCGCGAGCCCGCCCGAGCCGCTGCCGCCGCCCCTGCCGCCCCCGCCGCGGCCGCCCGACGCGGGCGCGCTGGAGGGGGCGCCGGCGGAGGAGGAGGGCATCGGGTAGCGGTAGAGGAAGCTGTCGTCCTCGCCGTCGGAGTCGGAGCCCTGCCGCCGCCGGCGAGACATTTTCACCTTCCTGCCCCCCTGTGGCTGTTCCCCCTCCTCTCCTTTTTTTTTGAGAGAGAGAACCCCTCTCCTCTCCTCTCGGAGGCGGTACGGTAGAGGAAAGCCTTGTTTCTCCATGGGCCCGTGAAAGAGCAGAATAGTTGTCGCTATGGGCCTTCGCAGAAGAGTGGGCCGACTCGTGCTTCATTTTCGGCCCATCGTGTATTTCCTTTTTTTTCATCCATGGCATCAGGCTAGTCATCCATGTGAGAAAATTTTGGGTATGCCAAGTGATGTTGGCAACTCAAAAAACGGTGCTTTCAAGTATTTGCGTGACCGAGTCTTGAATAAAGTAAAAAGGATGGATGGAAAATTGATGTCTACGGGTGGTAAGGATGTCCTCATAAAATCTGTTGCTCAAGCTATTTCAGTTTACTCGATGTCTTGTTTCAAACTTTCTAGAGGACTTTGTCAGCATATTAATTCTCTTATCAAAAAGTTTTGATGGAGAAACAAGGAGGGTGAAAGAAAGGCCAATTGGGTTTCTTGGGAGGTCATGACAAGACCAAAATATATGAAAGATTTGGGCCTCAATGATATAGAATTATTTAACCTTGCTTTGTTGGCTCGACATGGTGTATACTTCAGGACCCAAACTATTTAACTGCAAGAATCCTCAAAGCAAATATTTCTCTACAACTGATTTTTTGCAAGCTGAATTGGGAAGCTCACCGTCTCAGGTGTGGCATGCAATAGTTGAAGGGAAAGGAATATTGGCTCAAGGTCTAATTAGAAGAGTGGGCAATGGCAAAAAAAAAACTCAGATTTGACGAGATAATTGGCTTCCACGAGATCATAATATGAGGCCTATCACGGGCTTGTCACAAAAATTCACCGCAGCTGGTTAGTGAACTCATATAGCATAACGACATTGGGGACTGTAATAGGAAGCTGGTCCGAAACATATTTATATCTTTTGATGCCGAGGCTATTTTGTCTATGTCCGTATGTACAAGGCAAGTTGACGATTTTTGGGCTTGGAGTCATGACCCAAAGGGAACATTCTCAGTGAGGCGTATGCTTGTTACAACCAAGATCCGCACGGAGGCGTGGCTAGAAGGACGTGGAGATTCATCGACCAAGCAATGATCATGGTGAAAACTATGGAAAATACAAATTCCCTCCAAGACTAGAGTTTTTTTTTGGAGGCTCGAACATGGCCACGTCCAACAGCTGTGTTATGTGTGGCAGCGAAGATTCATGGCGACATTCATTAATGGAGTGCACCATGTCAATATGTGTTTGGGCACTTGAGGATGAAGAGTTGGTTACTGCAATAAGTGAGACAATAGAGCCAGATGTGCGCCGATGGATTTTTCACGGTAATGGACACTAGTGCAAAACCGGGCAATAGCACCGGTTCGTAAGGCCCTTTAGTGCCGGTTTGGTAACCGGCGCTAAAGTGTAGGCACTAAAGCCCCCCCTTTAATATCGGTTCAGCACGAACCGGTGCAAAAGGGCAATCATGTGGCACGAGCCAGCTTCGGGGGCAGAGAGCCCTTTAGTACCGGTTGGTGTCACCAACCGGTATTAAAAGATTGGGGGGTTTTGGGTTTATGATTTTTTTCATTTAATTTTGTGTTTTTTATTTAATTCTTTTTCGTTTGCTGGTATTTTACGATACTACATATTGTACACGTTATGCATATATATAAAAAGAATTTCTAGTAAAACCGATCATAATATATATATATATACATATATATATGTGTATATATATATATATATATCACCGAATGTCTCACAACCACCATTAATTAATTCACACATATATACACATATATACAATTTCTTTTAATTGGTGCCTTCTGAGCCAGTGGCATTAGCCTAATTGGTGCCTTCGGAGCACGATAACAATTGGAAGTGGTTCATGGGAGCGGTAGCGGGTAATAGTATTCTCCTTTGGGATCTATGACCTGGTCGAGCAAAAATCCCGCTATTTCCTCTTGAATTGCTTCTATGCGCTCCTTTGTTAGGAGCTTCTCCCGCACCTCTTTGAATTGTTAAGAAGGAGATCAATATGCATGTGTATTAGTTGTGTGACTATATATCGATAATGGTGTAAAAATTGTGAATAGTGTTCTGACAAACGTACCCACTCCTGTTTTGGAGATTTGCTCCTTTCGGATGCCATCATGTGAATGTTCTCACAAACGTAGTATGCACACAGATTATTCCCCGGCGCCTGCTTCAGGGCTTTACGAGAATGGAATTTGATCAGATAATAATTAATCAAGCATGATAATTAAAGAGATGACAGCTAGATAGTACTACTTAATTACTTACTTGGGGTCGATACCATTTCAGATTTTGTTTTCATGGGCCTAGATTGACCCTGATGAACTTTGTCCAAGCCCTGCCCGCCGACAAAGAAAATAAATAAATGAGTTATTAAATAGTTGTTATCAGGAAATGACGAACTAATTAAATAGGCCGAGATATAGTTAATAATGATTGAAATTACCTGTTGACTATCTCCTTCACGATGGTGTAGTCACTTGCTTTCTTAAGTAGTGAGTCTAGTACTTCAACTATTTCTTCATTAACTTTAATGATTAACAAGATCCAGTGAAATCTGCATGCACACACGTTTGCATGTTTTAATTAAGCGGGCATATGTAAGCAAACATGTAGCTAGCTAGTAGGCAAAAACAGAATTTGTAATACAAGACAGTGTGACTCACTCAAAGTTGTAAGGAAGTAGTATATCTTCATTGTATTTGAGGTGCTTGAAGAACTCTAGCATGCTTTCCTCTACACTTTTTTCGTAATATGAATCTATTTTCCATGTGTATTCATTAATGGTATTTGGGTCAACGAACCCAATGCCATAGCGTCCACCTTTTTTCATTTCATAAATCTTCATCCTGCATAATATCACAGAAAAGAATATAGTGAGGATAATTACAGGTAATGATTGATCAAAATGATCATTACAGCTAGCTTGAGACTTAAATTATAGAAAGAAATCACTTACAGACAATAGCAACTGACGGTAGATTTGTCGATTGCGTCTTGATTGTATAGCTGAAATAGTTCTGAATACTCAACGGTCACAGCCTTCTCATGGTAGTAATGATCCTTCTTGACATTCACCATGAGGGACTCTCAATTGGAAATCTTGGTAATGTCCGTGTACCATTGATGCAATTTATACATTCTCGTTGGGAGCTTATTGACCTCATCTGGCTCGACCAAAGGTTGGCCCCGGACATATTTCCATTTTATTTCCTCCTCTCTAGTCGGAGACATGGGCTCGATATCGAGGAGTTGTCCAACAGTGATCCCGATCGTTTCAGCCTGCGTAATATACTCCTCGGTTATTACCACATCGCTCACCCCGGGAACGTTAATGGTTTGCCCACAATAATATTGGGCGCGCCTACTCTCATGTGTTGTTGGCATAACAAGCGGGGGGATTGATTGCGCCGCCTGTTCTCCCAGCTGGGGAACGGTTTTACCGCTCCTTTTGCCAGCTGATTTGTTCGAGCTCGAGCTCGCCTCTTTCTGTAGACGTGCTCGATTTAATTTCTTGATGTGGCGCTCATAGTCTGTGTCAACAGGCTTGGGAGCTGGTGCTCTAGCCATATGAATGAAGTGGTCAATCTTTTTCACAGGCACTTTCTCCCTTGGCGGCGGTGGCGGTTTCGGTGCAAAATGGGCTTCCACCTCGGCCTTTGATATGGCTACGTTTTCCTCCTCAGACTTATCGTAAGGCCTCTGCGGAAGAGGCGCGAGGCTTGGACCATATTGAAATCGCTTGCCTCCGCCTGTACCTCCAGTACTACCTCGACTTGTACCGCTACGCACCATAGCTGAGGCGGCTCTCTTCCGTGATTGCTGAGGCGGCGAAGACAGCTGACGTGGCTGAGTTGGAGGAGGAGGAGTGGCCTGAAGCTGTGTCGGACTTGGAGGAGGAGTGGCCTGAAGTTGTGCCGGACTTGGAGGAGGAGTGGCCTAACGCTTTGCCGGACTTGGAGGAGGAGGAGTGGCCTGAAGCTGTGCCGGACTTGGAGGAGGAGTGGCCTGACGGGTTGGTGGACTTGGAGGAGTGGGAGTCTGCTGACTCGGTGGCGGACTTCGACGAGGAGTCGGATGACGCGGTGTCGGTGGCCTTCGAAAGATGATGCAATCCTTTTTCCATAGGATGATACGATGGTTGGCCTCTCCCAGTGTGTGCTCATCGTCACCTCCAGGAATGTCAAGCCCCGAATATTGGTCCACCACCTCATCAACCAAGACACGAGCATAGCCCGCTGGAATCGGGTTGCAATGGAAGGTTGCCTCAGGGGATTTGTAAAAGCAAGGGTGTCCGCCACCTTCATGGATATGTTCTTCATTTTGAAGTGTACCTCGCAGTTAGTGTTCTCCATGATGTCATCCACTGGGTAGCTATCCAGCAATGCGTCGCCCGGGGCGGAACCCACGCTGCTTCTCGGCATGGATGGGACGGTGCTATCCAATGGTGGATCATCCGCTAGCTGCTGAGACCCTCTTTGCTGGCTAAGTGAGTCGATCTGCTCCTGCTGCCGCTGGAATTTGACTGCCAAGTCCACGTGCGCTGATTCTAGGCCTTGAAGGCGTTCATAGTCTAGCTTCCTCTGCTCCTCCTCCATCTTCCTCTTCTTCTCCTACGCAATCTTCTTTCTTGCACGGGTTCTATAGTCGGCGTTCCAGTCCGAAAACTCCTCATACCACGGAATAGCGCCCATGCCTCATGTTCTTTCCGGGTGTTCAGGATTTCCCAGGGCACGCGTAAGCTCGTCGTTCTCTCTGTTGGGATCGAACACCCCCGATCGAGCCTCTTCTATTGCAACAAGTAGCTTATCTTCGGCTCCATCCAGACATGCCTTCTTTGAAACTTTGCCTGTCTTCGGGTCCAACTAGCCCCCCCATGCGCATAGAACCAAGTCCTGCACCTGAGGGGCCAGCTCAATGTTTCTGGAGTGACACCTGCATCCAGCATCTCTTTCTCAGACTTATCCCACTTAGGCATTCCCACCGCATAGCCACCTGGCCCCAGCTTATGAAACTTATCCTTTTTTGCGGCATTGGCCTTGTTTATTCTTAATCGTTCCTTAGATAATTCCGAATCCTTGAATTTCATGAAATCGTCCCAATGAGCACTTTGCTTCTCTAGTGTTCCCTCGAATACTGGAGTCTTCCTTCCTCCCTTGACGTACCTGGCCCATTCACGAATCTTGTGGTTCTTGAATGCAACCGCCATCTTCCTAAGAGCAGCGTGCTTGACTTTCTCCACATCTGCATCTGTGAAATGATCTGGTAGGGTGAAATATTCCATGAGCGTTTCCCAAAGCAGAAGTTTTTGTCTGTCGTTGACAAAAGTAACTCCTGGACGTGGCTTTGCCGGCTCTCTCCATTCTTGAAGGGAGATCGGGAGTTGGTCCTTCACAAGAACTCCGCACTGACGAATGAACTTGTCCGCAATCTTCTTAGGCGCTAATGGTTCGCCATTAGGTTTGATGGCCTCGATATTGTACTTTACACCCTCCTTCAACTTTTTGTTCGGGCCTCGTTTCCTGTTGCCTGAAGATTTGCTCGATCCGGATGGCTGAAAGAAGAAAGATCGTTTCGTTAATATATCTTCAAGTCATTTAAAACATGTGATGATCACCAGATGCCTGCTTATATAAATATATATACCTCGCCGGTCTTTGTTGTTTCAAGATCAACATTTTCTTCGTCATGTTCATAGTTCATGACTTCATCAATTCGGTCGTCGCGATCGAATATCATATCACCCTCCCCGGTGTTGTTTAGATATTCAGAGCCGTCATAATCTTCTTCATTCTGATCATCATCTGGCCCGTGAGGATTGCGTATGATATTGAATAGGGCCTCTTCTCCCTCTCTGCCGGTATTGGCCGCCATAGGTTTTGTTTAACTAATCCAAAAGAAATATATTCAAATTACAATGCATGGATGCAATCAATTAATAAGGAAAAACTGAATCAATCATAGTACATAATAAGCATCATCGAATATAATCTCGAATACGTCGTCTCGAATAATAGATATAATCTCGAATACATCGTCTCGAATAATAGATATAATCTCGAATACATCGTCTCAAATAATAGATATAATATCGAATACATTACTAGCTAGCTAGCTAGCAAGCTAATAAAGATCGAATACTACACAGTAATCTAGGCCACTCGCGGTTCCTGAGGTGCGGGCGGTGGGCACCCAAAGAGAAGGAACCATCACTGGATCATAGCTCGGGTGATCTCCCAAAAGAATCTGCTAGGTATTGGAGAACCTGACGTCCATAGAAGCCATGTAGCGATGGACGTGCTCGTCCTCCTCCCTGACACGGCGACGTACCACCTCCGGCAGGGCCGGCTCCCTCCGCACCGAAAGTGGCCCACGCGAACACCACCAAAGGAGATGAGGGTCGACGACGGGACCCGGGGCCGGGTTCCTCACCAAGCGTCGCGCCCCTAAAGGTAGCACCTCCCAGTGCCAGTCCGGCGGAGCCCAGTCCCGGACATGGGTCCTCTGAAGCAGGACGTCATCGCGAACGGGTCGACGGCGAGGATGCGGGTCGGGCATCGTCGACAACAAATACTATATGCCGCAAAAGTAAAGTAACATTTTTTAAATGATGGATTGTGATTTCTTATATGCAAATTCTAAATTTTATAACTAAAACTAACATTTCTAATATTTCTATAACTAAACTAACATTTCTAATATTTCTATAACTAAAAAACATTTCTATATAACTAACATTTCTAATATAACTAACATTTCTATATAACTAACATTTCTAATATTTTTATATAACTAACATTTCTATAACTAAAACTAACATTTCTAATAATTCTATAACTAAAAAACAGAAAGATTGCTAACAATTCTATAACAATGTGTGTGTGTGGTTGGCGGCCGGGGCAGGAGCTCATCGGCGAGGCGCGCGCAACGACGGTGGGCGGCGACGGGGACGGGGACGGAGACGGAGATGGGGCGGCGACGACGGGGACGGGGCGACGACGACGGGGACGGGCCGGGCGGGGACGACGGGAGGACGGGCTAGGAAGGGACGACGGGAGGATGGGGCGCGGCGCGGCGATGGGGCGCGGCGCGGCGACGGGGACAACGGGGACGGGGACAGGGACGGCGATGGTGACGGACGGCGACGGGGACGGTGACGGATGGCGACGGGGGCGGCGACGAGGGGCGGCGGCGACGGGGCAGAGGAGAAAGAAGCAGGGAGAGATGAGAAACTGACAATTTTTTTGAAGTGTTTTCTTATATAGAACCCACCTTTAGTACCGGTTGGAGCCACCAACCGGTACTAAAGGTCTGTTTTGGCCAGGCGAAGCGGCGGGAACCGCACCCCCTTTAGTACCGGGTCGTGGCGCCAACCGGTATTAAAGGACCCCCTTTAGTACCGGTTGGAGCCACGACCCGGTATTAAAGGGTGTGCACTGCCAGGCGAGGAGCACAAAAGTTTAGTCCCACCTCGCTAGCGGAGGGGCACTCGCACCTGCTTATAAGCCCCACCGTCGCTGCTGTCTCGAGCTCCTCTCTTAAGCAGGCCTTCTAGGCCTACCTCTTCTGCGATGCCCTGTTGGGCCTACTGGGCTAGCGGGCCTGCATCCTGGCCCAACTAGAATTTGGGTTTCTAGTCGTATGCAGGCCGCTGTGGCCCAGTAGGTGGGATTTTTTTCTTTATTTATTTTTGTTTTATTTATTTTTGAGTTGTTTTTGCTGTATTTAGAGTTTTTGTGTGAATATTTTTGCTTTAGGTACAAAAAATTACAAACTTTCTGTTAGTACCGGTAGTTTACAAATTTGAATAGTTTAAATTTTGAATTATTTGAAATTTGTGTGAATCACTAGTTAGTGAATAACTTAACTTTGAAAATAGATTTTTCAGTGATTCTTTTTTCTTATGTTTAATATTAGTGTGTTTTATCATTATATTCAATTTGATAATGCTTAGGTTATTTAAAAAATGAAATGCCTTTGTAACGGATGAGTTTTCGTCCGAAACCCTGATACTTTGAAAGAGATTGTCCATTTTGTACACGAAGTGCATCCAGTTTTTGCGGTAACCCTCTCTACTTTTTTGCACATGCTATGTGGGTGAAATTATGATACCATGCCAACTTTCAACCTTTTCTGAGTTTATTTGAAATGCTTTTCAATTTCAGGGTCATTTAGCTGAAAAAATCAGTAAATACATGAAAGAATTTGCTTGCACATAAAATTTCTTCGCGTTTCAAATGCCAAAACACATAACTAGCTACCCTAACTATTACAGAGATTCCCTCCTGGGTGTGAAACATAGAAGAAAGTGATGATAGTGAAGCCGATCACATCCCAGATCTTTGGGTGTGAAACTTTTTCTTCGCGTGTGTCCCTTTGCGTCGTAGCCATGGAAAATCTTCATCATTTAACTGGATGTTCGGGCCAATATTCACTGTGAATGGAGCAATTTCATCAAACTTTTCATAATCTCCTTATATGTCTGTCTTGTCATCCACTCCCATGATGTTTCTCTTCCCAGAAAGAACTATGCGCCACATTGGCTCATCGTACGATGCATTCGCTTCCTTATCTTTTCTTTTTCTCGGCTTGGTAGACACGTCCTTCACATAGAAAACCTGTGCCACATCATTGGGTAGGACGAATGGTTCGTCTGCATACGCAAGATTGTTGAGATCCACTGTTGTCATTCCGTATTGCGGGTCTTCCGTTACCCCGCCTCGTGTTATATTGACCCATTTGCACTGAAACAAAGGGACCTTCAAACCACGTCGATAGTCAAGTTCCCATATGTCCTGTATATAACCATAATATGTTTCCTTTCCCGTCTTGGTTTCTGCATCAAAACAGACACCACTGTTTTGATTGGTGCTCTTCTTATCTTGGGAGATCATGTAAAATATATTACCATTTATCTCGTACCCTTTAAAAGTCATTATATTCGAAGATGGTAACTGGGACAGCAAGTACAGGTCATCTTCAATAGAGGCATCATGTGTGGTACGTGTCTGCAACCAGCTGGCAAAACTTCTGGTTTGTTCACGTGTAATCCAGTCATCAGACCGCTCCGGGTGTTTGGAGCATAGAAAATTCTTGTGTTCATCCATATACGGAGCCACCAAGGTGGAATTCTGTAGAACTGTGTAGTGTGCTTCAGTGAGAGAATGTCTGTCCATACATATTATTTGTTCCCCTCCTAGCGTGCCTTTTCCATTCAGTCTGCCCTTATGCCGCGATTCAGGAACACCAATCGGCTTAAGGTCAAGAATAAAGTCAATACAAAACTCAATGACCTCCTCATTTTCATGGCCCTTGGAGATGCTTCCTTCTGGCCTAGCACGGTTATGAATATATTTCTTTAAGACTTCCATTAACCTCTCAAAGGGGAACATATTATGTAGAAATACAGGACCCAAAACGTTAATCTCTTCACATAGGTGAACTAGGACGTGCGTCATGATGTTGAAGAAGGATGGTGGGAAGACCAACTCGAAATTGACAAGACATTGCACCAAATCATTCTCTAACCTTGGTATGATTTCTGGATCGATTACCTTCTGAGAGATTGCATTGAGAAATGCACATAGCTTCACAATGGCTAATCGAACGTTTTCCGGTAGAAGCCCCCTCAATGCAACCAGAAGCAGTTGCGTCATAATCACATGGCAGTCATGAGACTTTAGGTTCTGGAACTTTTTCGCTGCCATGTTTATTATTCCCTTTATATTCAACGAGAAGCCAGACGGTACCTTAATACTGAGCAGGCATTCAAAGAAGATTTCCTTCTCTTCTTTGGTAAGAGCGTAGCTTGCATGACCCTGATGTATGCCGTCTTTTCCGTGCATACGTTGCTGGTCCTCCCGTGCCTCAGGTGTATCTTTTGTCTTTCCATACACGCCCAAGAAGCCAAGCAGGGTCACACAAAGATTCTTCGTCACGTGCATCACATCGATTGCGGAGCGGACCTCTAGGTCTTTCCAATAGAGCAGGTCCCAAAATATAGATTTTTTCTTCCACATGGGTGCGCGTCCGTCAACGTCATTCGGAACAGGTTGTCCACCAGGACCCTTTCCAAAGACCACCTTCAAATCCTTGATCATATCATGTACATCAGCACCGGTACGGTGGCGAGGCTTCGTCCGGTGATCCGCCTCACCTTTGAAATGCTTGCCTTTCTTTCTTACGGGATGCCTGCTCGGAAGAAATTGACGATGTCCCAGATACACATTCTTCTTACAATTAGCCAAATATATACTGTCGGTATCGTCCAAACAGTGCGTGCATGCGCGGTATCCCTTGTTTGTCTGTCCTGAAAGGTTACTGAGAGCAGGCCAATCATTGATGGTCACGAACAGCAACGCCTTTAGGTCAAATTCTTTCCCCATGTGCTCATCCCACGCACGTCCACCTGTTTCATTCCACAGTTGTAAGAGTTCTTCAACTAATGGCCTTAGGTACACATCAATGTCGTTGCCGGGTTGCTTAGGGCCTTGGATGAGCACTGGCATCATAATGAACTTCTGCTTCATGCACAACCAAAGAGGAAGGTTATACAAACATAGAGTCACAGGCCAGGTGCTATGGTTGCTGCTCTGCTCCCCAAAAGGATTAATGCCATCTGCGCTTAGACCAAATCATACGTTCCTTGCGTCATCTGCAAACTCCTTTCCGTACTTTCTTTCGATTTTTCTCCACTGCGACCCGTCAGCGGGTACTCTCAACTTTCCGTCTTTCTTACGGTCTTCTCTGTGCCATCGCATCGCCTTGGCATGCTCTTTGTTTTGGAACAAACGTTTCAACCGTGGTATTATAGGAGCATACCACATCACCTTGGCAGGAATCTTCTTCCTGGGGCGCTCGCTCTCAACATCACCAGGGGCATCGCGGCTGATCTTATAGCGCAATGCACCGTATACTGGGCAAGCGTTCAAATCCTCGTACTCACCGTGGTAGAGGATGCAATCATTAGGGCATGCATGTATCTTCTGCACCTCTAACCCTAGAGGGCAGACATCCTTCTTTGCTTCGTACGTACTCTCGGGCAATTCGTTGTCCTTTGGAAGCATATTTTTTATCATTAGCAACAACTTTCCAAATCCCATGTCAGATACACCATTCTCTGCCTTCCATTGTAGCAATTCTAGTGTGGTGCCCAGCTTTTTCTTGTCACCTATGCAATTTGGGTACAACAATTTTTTGTGATCCTCTAACATGCGCTGCAACTTCTTCTTCTCCAAATCACTTGCGCAGTTTCTCTTTGCATCGGCAATGGCCCGACCTAGATCATCAACGGGCTCATCTGATGCCTCTTCTTCAGCTTCTTCCCGCATTGCCGGATCAGCTTCTTCCCGCATTACCGGCTCAGCTTCTTCCCTCATTGTTGTATCATCGTATTCAGGGAACCCATGGCCAGGATAGCTGTCGTCGTCCTCTTCTTCTTCATTGTCTTCAATCATAACCCCTCTTTCTCCATGCTTGGTCCAAACATTATAGTGGGGCATGAAACCGGACTCAAACAGGTGGATGTGAATGGTTCTTGACGTAGAGTAATTGTGACCATTCTTACAGCCAGCACATGGACAAGGCATAAAACCATCTACCCGCTTGTTTGCCTCAGCCGCAAGCAGAAAAGTACGCACGCCATTAATGAACTCGGGAGAGCATCGGTCATCGTACATCCATTGCCGGCTCATCTTCAATACACAACACCGAAAACACCAAATTAATACAATACATAAAATTCATACATAAAGATCATACAACACTTAAATGCAACAAACAAATAACTCTCTAGCTAAAGAATTTAAATGCAACAACAAATGCGATCAAGATCGCAACTAAGGTAACAATTGATCCAACAGCATAATGATACCAAGCCTCACTATGAATGACATATTTTCTAATCTTCAAGCGCATTTTCTCCATCTTAATCTTGTGATCATCGACGACATCGGCAATATGCAACTCCAATTCCATCTTCTCCCCCTCAATTCTTTTCAATTTTTCCTTCAAATCCTCGTTTTCTCTTTCAACTAAATTTAACCTCTCGACAATAGGGTCGGTTGGAATTTCCGGTTCAACTACCTCCTACATACATATATCTATGTCAACTTGATGGGCATAATTTATCATAAACACGAAATGCAATAAATAGTTTTAAAAGATAATATACCACATCCGAATCATAACCCAGACGAGGGCCGGCGGGGACGGATATCAAAACCATGGCACTATGTATAACAAACAACGTATGGGTAAGATAATTATACGAGTAACTATATATCCAAATCACACAAACATCAATTTTTTATATAAAACTTCATGAACAAGAGGCTCACCACAAGGTGGTGCCGGCGACGGGACGTTGCGAGCGATCGACGGTGGTTACGACGGAGATTTAGAAGGTACTAAGTAAACCACACCTACATATGCAAACTAAGTGTTATTTTTGACCTCAAATTGCATATAAATCAAATACTAGCACATATATATAATTCCTCCCAAATTACTAAACTCAAAAATCAATCACTATATAAAGCATTGCACAAGCTAATCTAGCAATGAGAGATGAAAGGACAAAGTTGCTAACCTTTGTGATTATTTGAATGGATGGGGGCCTTCAAATCTTGACAAATTTTGAGCAAAATGTGTGATGAGCTTGAGAGGAAGAGGGAAAAGAATAGAGAGGAGAGGGGAAAGGGAAAGAACAGAGCGAACTCGGGTGGACGAAGGGTCTATGTAGGACGACCTTTAGTACCGGTTCGTGATACGACCCGGTACTAAAGGTGCTGGAGGGGCCCCGGACTGACAACATAATAAATGCTATGCTACTTTGTGTCATGCATGACAATAAATAGAGTACTACATGATACTATACATTAGGA
This sequence comes from Triticum aestivum, assembly GCF_018294505.1. NCBI lineage: Eukaryota > Viridiplantae > Streptophyta > Magnoliopsida > Poales > Poaceae > Triticum > Triticum aestivum. The sequence continues at coordinate 553,198,107 of NC_057806.1, forward strand.
AGGTAGTATCATACACTAGTATCATATGCATAATACTACTATATAATACTCCCCATTACAACCAGCCTCAGGGTACATGTCACGCTATGGGCTATTGGCACGCTAGACGAAGCACGATTCATGAGCATGATTTTCAGAGCTCGTCGAGTACGCATTATTTTGTCGATCGTTTCATCACGGAGATATATCTGCCGAGTAGGCAAGGGCGTGCACAAGCTGAGACAAGCGAGCAGCGATGAACTCCACCGCAGGGCCATTGCAAAAACAAGGTTGACGGGACAACTACCAATCCTCCAGACATGGTGCGGTGGGTGTCATCTGCAGACAACAATGGTTCGGTTCATACTTGGGGTCTTCGGCGATAGCCCTTGGTGGATTATCCAACCCAGCACCTTGAAGCTTTAAGTTGTCCGGAGGCAGTGGCGCTGGCTGCAGATCTTTTTGCAGACACATGTGGTCATTGCATTCGATCGCAAGGAAGTTGTTTCGAACATCTCTGAAGGCAGTGGAGGAAAACATGCTCATATCATCAAGGAGATCAAGTTAATGTCCTTGGATTTAAGGTCTTGTTGTTTTGTTTTTTAATGTAGAGTTTCGAATATCAAGGCACATAGCCTCGCTAGATACACGCTTAGCTTTTCATTTGGTCGCCATGTTTGGCTTTTTCCTAAGGCTGGTCATAGTGGGAGTAACTTAGCAAGTAACATAGCGCATTTCAAGACAAGTTTGCTTACGTGGCATATAATTAATGAGAAGAGAGGTGTTTGGAGTAACATAATATATTACTGTAACATAACGCAACCTAAAGCAAAATGAGTCTATAATATAATAAATGCTACCATCTATGATACTACTTGTATGTTACTTTGCACTATGAAGGTAGTAACAAAGACTAGTGTCATGCATGTTACTCCCCACTATGACTAGCCTAAGTTGTACTGTATTCCTCACAACATTCTTGAGTAATAAAGCCATCCATGTTTTTTTAAAGACTATTCATTCAATTTTTTTAGCACCAGCTATTGATTCATTAGTTGGACCAAGACCATGCAAAAGTCAAGAGGGGGAAACCAGTGAAGAATGAGAATAAAAACACCATTTGTCTTCTCCAAAGCATACGCTTTGACGATTACACACCACTGACTGACTAATATGAACACAAGGGAAGGGGTTAACAAACAAAACAAAACGATCCTTGAATGCCCGTCGTTGAGAGTGGCTCTTTGTGATTCACGGCACCGCATGGAACTTCGCACCGTCAAATCCAATCCAATCCGGGCGGTTAATTACCAGCAGCAAGTGAACGCCCGTGTAGACCACACGCCTACTTAAACCACCCACCACCTCCACCAAACCCCACACAATCTCCCACCACCCAGACGAGCTCTCAACCCGCCCGCCCGCCATGGCAACGGTGAGGACCTAATCTCACCTCCTCCTCCTCCTCCTCCTCCTCCTCCTCCTCCTCCTCCTCCTTCTTCTTCTTCTTCTTCTTCTTCTTCTTCTCTGATCCATGATCCGTCCATGGATTCTGGCTCTTCTTGGCAGGAGGGAGCCAAGCACGCGCGGTTCAGCCTGCAGGTGGACATGCAGTGCCGGTGCATGGGCTGCGTCGGCAAGGTCGAGAAGGCCATGGCCGCCATCGGCAGCTTCACGGGTAGGGTACCGACGCATTTGGACACCCTTCAGCCCGACTCCTCTTGTTTGCATTTCCCTGAAAAACCTTTGATTGACGGCGGCACTCGGGGGCATCCGTTTTGCTTGGTTTTCGGTTCGGCAGGGGTTGAGACGTCGGTGGGGGACGTCGACGCTGGGGTCGTGGCCGTGGCGGGGAAGGTGAACCCGGCCGAGCTCTGCCAGTGGCTCAAGAGGAAGACGAGGAAGGATGTCAAGATCGTCTGCCCTCACCCACCGGCAGAGAATCCTAAGCAGGTATGTGTCCCTCTTGTCTACTAGTGATCTAAACCCTCTTATATTTTTTTACGGAGGGAGTACTTTCAGATTTCAGATTGAAGTATCATGTGTACCACCAGTGTTCTGTGTCATATCCAAACGAATGTACTACTTCTGAAGTTTGATATGTTCTGTATTTTGGTTTGTATCATCTGCAAATAGCAAGAAGGAACATTTGTACTGTGTGCTTGCCAGAATGATGATACAGAGACCAAATTGCATGAAAAGTACTCCCTCTGTAAAGAAATATAATACTGTTTAGATCACTAAAGTTTCTTATGTTTCTTTACGGAGGGAGTAGAAACCAGAGAACTGATTGGTCTAAAACCGTTGTAAAAGAAGAGATACATCTACATGTCCAAACAGTGATTTTAATTGAAAGATTTTACAAGTTCAGCGAGTGACCTGTTTCCAGTTTCCGCAATTACCTCCACAACTCAGACTAAACCCACTACTTGTTTGCAGAAAATGATATTGGTTCTGGGAAGCAGTTCAGGAACTGGGGACACGACGCCTTCAGCTCCACCGCTACCGCAACATTTCTCAAGCGCTCTAGCACCATCAGGAGTTCAGTGTGACCACGAGGACCTGGATCTGATCGAACAGAAGATCAGGGACCTCGAGAGGGCCAGGGATGCGCTGAAGGTCAGGAACCTGAAGAACGAGCTGACTGCAGCCAAGTCTGAGCTGAAACAGTCAAGGGAAGTGATCAGCAACAGTAAGAAGGCTCTGCTAGATAGTGCCCTGAGCCAGCTCGACGCGTTCAAGAAACTAGAGTCACTCACTCAGATCACCATGTGACTGAGCCTATTCAGTCCATGGTTTCGCCATTATGCTCTATAGTATGAGAATGGCCAGTGTAAACATGTTGTTATCAAAACTTTCTTAGAGTTTTCGTGCGTCTCTGAAGCCTGATGTTATTGAATTGCTGTCTGAAGTGACAACAAGGCATGGGGTGTAGATTTTCATGCCAGTACAGCAGTTACCCTGCTGGATGTTTTGGTATATCTGTCACTGCATTTCATTTCATTCACTGAAATATGAACAAGGAACACTGCAGAGTTACCTCTGTTTTAAATTTCAGCAGTGACAGACAAGTGTTCGAACAAGTGATGTCGACACTGATGACTTCCCGATTAAGATCGGACTGCATCAGGGGTCAGCTTTGAGCCCTTATCTTTTTGCATTGGTGATGGATGAGGTCACAAGGGATATACAAGGAGATATCCCATGATGTATGCTCTTTGCGGATGATGTGGTGCTAGTTGATGATAGTCGGACGGGGGTAAATAGGAAGTTAGAGTTATGGAGACAAACCTTAGAATCGAAAGGGTTTAGGCTTAGTAGAACTAAAACTGAGTACATGATGTGCGGTTTCAGTACTACTAGGTGTGAGGAGGAGGAGGTTAGCCTTGATGGCCAGGTGGTACCTCGAAAGGACACCTTTCGGTATTTGGGGTCAATGTTGTAGAAGGATGGGGGTATTGATGAAGATGTGAACCATCGAATCAAAGCCGGATGGATGAAGTGGCGCCAAGCTTCTAGCATTCTTTGTGACAAGAGAGTGCCACAAAAGCTAAAAGGCAAGTTCTACAGGATGGCGGTTCGACCCGCAATGTTGTATGGCGCGGAGTGTTGGCCGACTAAAAGGCGACATGTTCAACAGTTAGGTGTGGCGGAGATGCGTATGTTGAGATGGATGTGTGGCTACACGAGGAAGGATCGAGTCCGGAATGATGATATACGAGATAGAGTTGGGGTAGCACCAATTGAGGAGAAGCTTGTCCAACATCGTCTGAGATGGTTTGGGCATATTCAGTGCAGGCCTCCAGAAGCTTCAGTGCATAGTGGATGGCTAAAGCATGCGGAGAATGTCAAGAGAGGGCGGGGTAGACCGAATTTGACATGGGAGGAGTCCGTTAAAAGAGACCTGAAGGATTGGAGTATCACCAAAGAGCTAGCTATGGACAGGGGTGCGTGGAAGCTTGCTATCCATGTGCCAGAGCCATGAGCTGGTTGCGAGATCCTATGGGTTTCACCTCTAGCCTACCCCAACTTGTTTGGGACTAAAAGTTTTGTTGTTGTTGTTGTTGTTCACATAGATGACAGGCACCAAGGCAGAATTCAAGATCTTTGATTGACGGTGACACTCGGGGAGATCCATTTGCCTAGTTTTTAGTTTGACAGGAGTCGAAATGTCGGTGCGAGGTGCCGATGGAGGGGTCATGGCAGCCGTGGAAAAGGTGAACCCGGCGGAGCTCTGCCAGTGGTAGAAGGGGAAGATAAGGAAGGACGTCAAGATCGCCCGCCCTTCCCCACCATCTGAGAATCATAAGCAGGTATGTGTCCCTCTTGTCTACTACCTTCAGATTGAAGGGCACTTCTAAATTTTGATATGTGCTTTATTAACCACTGTGAATAGCAAGAAGGATCATGTAAAATTGCATGAGAATACCAGAATGAGAACACAAACACCAAAATCGCATGAACCATGCAAAGGAACAGATAAAGCTACCGGCCCAAACACTGAATTTGGTTTACAGTTTTTAGAAGTTCAGAGAGTGACTTGCTTCGTATTTCCACAACTCGGACTAAACCACTACAGTACTTGTTTGCAGAAAATGATATTGGTTCTGGGAAGCCGTTCAAGAGCCAGGGACACGATGCCGTCAGCTCCACCATTACCGCAACATTTCTCCAGCGCTCTAGCACCATTAGGAGTTCACTCTGACCACCATGATCTGCACCTGATCGAGTAGAAGATCAGGGACCTCGAGAAAGCCAGGGACAGGTTGAAGATCAGGAACCTGAAGAATGAGCTGACTGCAGGCAGGTCCGAGCTTAAACAGTCAAGGGCAGTGATCAGCAATAGTAAGAAGGCTCTGCTAGATAGTGCTCTTAGCCAGCTCGATGCGTACAAGAAACTAGAATCACTCACTCAGGTCATTATGTGACTGAGCCTATTCAGTTTCATGGTCTCACTACTGGACCATACAACATGGTCCGTGTAGACTTTGTCATGTCATTACCTAGCATGAAAATTAAACCTTTCATTCAGAAGCCTGATGCATCGTGTGAAGTGCCAACAAGCTGTGAAGTGTAAATTTCCATGCCACTATAGCAGTGATCCTGCTTGATCCTTTGGTGTATTTCTCACTGCATTTTATTCGTGCTTTAGTGTAAATCTCGCTACTGCATTTTAGTGAAATGTGATTCAGGAACCACGCAGGATAGGATAACATCTGTTCAGAAATGGCTATTTAGACAGAACACATGAGTTAATTTTCAGCTGTGACCTTGCAACACAGCAAACTACATGTATCATGTGCCTCTATAGATGCTCAATTGTTCATGCTCAGCCACATTAATATGTGTATTAAACTAGTTGAGAGCTGAGAACTAGAACAGTTCATGCTTAACACTTTATTGAGACCTGAGAACTAGAATAGTTCAGTGGCATGAGGCAACATCGAAGTAGCATGTTAACACTTTATTTTGTTGCCCCTTACACATTTGCAAAGCAACGCATAGTAGTATGGCGCAAAGGCAGATAATTGAAGGAACGCACAGAACACTGATGTCTGTCTGTCAGACATGCCACCTATGTTCGCCATTATTGTCGAGTCGGAGGTAGATGCTATTATAATAACAGCATGTTCGGTGTAAACCTTGTTGTTAGCTAGTATGCAAATCAAAACATTCTTGAGGTTTTCGTGCATCTGAGATGCCTTGTCTGAAGTGACAACAAAATATGGGGTATAAATTTCCATGCCACTACAGCAGTGACCCTGCTCCATCTTTTTGTTCATTTGTTACTGCATTTCATTTCTTTTTACTGAAAAGTGATGCAGAAACATTGCAGAGTTTCCTCTGTTTAGGTAGTAAAAAGTTAAGATTCAGCAATGATCTTCCAGAAAATCAAACTAAATGTATCATTTTCCTCCGTAGATGTTCACTGGTTCAGCCTTAATAACATGAGTATCAAATTATCTGGGAGCTGAGACTAGGATAGTGAGACAACATTGAACAGCATGTTACAATCAGAGCACTAAAATTTCTGCACTTTTTTACTAGCCTCCTGCACATGGCAAATCAACGCACACACATAAACAAATGACAGGCACGGAGGCAGAGAGTTGAAGGAACGCACTGATGCTCGTCAGACATGCCGCCTATGGTCGCCGTCGTCGTCGACGTGGAGGTTGACGCCGTGGCTGCGGAGCGCGTTCAGGATGGCCCAGACCTTGGTGCGGTTCTTGAAGCCCTTCTTCTCGACCTCCTTGGCGGCGTCGGCGTGGATGGGCTCGCTGGCCAGGCCGTCCACCCGGAGGCGCATGGCGAGCACCTCGCCAACGGCAGCGGCCGCCTTGGCGTTGCAGGCGCGGCCGCACTCCAGCCCGTCCCGGAGGGGCTTCTCGACGGTGGACGCGGTGACCACGACGCGGCCGCTCTGCCGGTCCACCACGTTGGCCGTCACGTACTTGAGCGAGATGAAGAGGCGCAGCACGTACCGCTTGGCCTGCGACATGGGACCCGGTCCGCCGCCGCGAGGGCGAGAGCAGCCGAGGACGTGTGGAGGCGGTCGAACGCCTCTGCGGCGTTTCGACGAGCAGCTGGTGGGCGCCCGGCGCGACCGGGCGAATGATGCTGTGGTGGGACGCGGAAGGACGGCGAGACAGGGCGGGGAGGAGCGCCGGTGGGCGAGGCCGGATGAAGATCGACGCTGAAGGAGGAGGAGGAGGAGGGAGGCGGGGGCGGGCCGGAGCGACGTCGACCGGCGCGGTGCAGGAGAGGGCGAACGGCACTGCAGTTTCTGAGCGAGGCGGTGTGAGTGTCCGGTTGCTTATTATTCGATTGTCAAGGTGAGAAGAAAAGGGGGTGTGAACCACACCCGTTCCATATCACTAACAAGGGGTGAGAAAGTACAATAGTCGTCTCGACAGTGCATTAGGCCTTGTTTGCTAGAGGAGGTTTGCAGAGGTTCAAAATCCTCGGAAATCCTTGTCAGCCCATTTGATACGTAGGGATTGAGCAGGCCAATCTTTTCCGATCTCCACGAATCCTTCTTAATCCATGTGGTACAGAAAATACCCCAAGACACCTAGGGAACTGGACGTTTGCTATGCTGCTACTGTTGTAGGAGGTTTAACCAAATAGATGGATTTATGAGAGGGAGAAATTAGTGGGGAATTGAGGGGATTGGGTGAAAGAGAGGGATTAACCAAATCCTCTCAGACCCTCCTCCACTCCGGGGCTGCAAAACCTCCCTTGTCAAACGAGGCCTTAGTGTTACACGAAAGGTCTCGTTTAGCCTCCGAGGTAGAATAATGTGAATTTGGACAGGTGTAGTCCTGAGTTCACTTAGCTGATAAAAAAATGTTATCGATCAGTTAGGCTTAATTAATTGTCTTCCAGACACACCTTCAAATATATAAAGAATTTTAGATAAGGTAGTTGAACGAAGACTATATTGTTGGTTTACAATGTAAATGATTTCAATGACCAGAAAATTTCACTTTTCTTTCTTTCTTTTCATTGATGAGAAGGCAAGGATTACTTGAGCAGTATGAGAAAACAAGTATTGTTCTCTCAGAAGTTAGAAGTTTCCATTTGATATTTTGGTATTACTCCCTTCGTTCCTAAATATTTGTTTTTCTATAGATTTCAACAAGTGACTACATACGAAACAAAACGAATGAATCTACACTCTAAAATATGTCTATATACATTCATATGTTGCTGTTCATTTGAAATGTCTAGAAAGACAAATATTTGGAAAAGAAGGGAGTATAATTCTTTAAAAAGAATGGTCATTCTGCTATCAGCATCACGATTATGTGTTAGTCGTAGACTCTTAATTTCCTATAATTCTTTTATTTGTTTGGTTCCTTCTGTTCATATTTGTGCAACAAGAAATTAGTTTCAAGATTGGTCCGGGTGAGGCTTGAACAAGTGAACTTATGTGCCATCAGGTTGAGTCTGTTGATACTTTGCTCTCCTTTTCTTTTGCTTTACAGAACTATTCTCGTCACTGGAGATGTATGTTAATCCTCTAGCTTTGCTCATTTTATCTTTTGATTTCTTCTTAGTTGGTAGAATATTGTGCCCTCGTTCATAGGTTGAAATGCATGTTGAGATCTCAAGTCATTGATTTCTAGGTCAGCGACATGTCCATGTTGAAATGCATGTCTTAGTTGGTAGATTCAAAGAGATCAATGATCTACCTAAATACAGAGAAGACAATGTTGGTTAGGTGGGTTATTATGAGCTATGCCTTACTTTCTCAATGTTGTTTTTGAAAAAAATATTACCGACTCTCTCCGTCTCTCAATTATGATTGGTCGTTGCGCCGAGGCTGATTTAGAGTTGTAGGTCATATCTTGGTCTCATATGACAAGTCTAACAAAGAAACATACTAAGGTTGGTTAGTACTTGCTACAACTAAAGCTATTATTCATGCAACTGCATGGTTCCTATTGTTTGTCTAGTAATGAAATAATAATGCCAAGGTCCTTCAAATTATATAGGGTTGTTTAGTCCAGATGTGCATGGGAATAAACTACTTCTAGAATTAGTTTTCTATAAAATCTTGTGATATTTATAAAGAAGTTCCATAGAAAACAACAATACTCGGTTTCATCTCGATTATTTTTTACATCAGAAGCCAACCTCGTTCAACTCACTGACCATCACCGATTCATGAGGAGGGCTTGGAATCTAGTGCTGCTCCATAGAGAAGCACGGGCGCAACTATACAACTAAACCGACGAGGCAGTTACACCATTGGAGTTTGGCGTTGCTTCAATATTGGATAAAGTGAGTTCACAAATTACATGGCTGTGTGCGGAAGCGTAGCCAGGCCCCAGGCAACAGGGCCCATGGCTGTAAAAACCTTTGTATATTGTAGCTATTCCTATCACTGTAGCAACTACAAATACTCTAGCTAATAAGGTTAGCCTAGGGCAGTGTGGCGGTGGCGGGTCTCTCAATAAGCTCGGCCGTGTCTCCGTGCCAGGACTATATCTCACTTACAGCGAGATGTACTACATGCTCGCGTGAAGCTTTTTCTCATCACGCAGTTATTAGGCCGACCCATTTAGTTGGATTTTTTCCGCTGCTTGCTCGTGTTTCGTTCTTTCTTCTTTCTTTCGCTTGTTGTAGAGTTTAGTGTTTTTCTTCTTTTTGGCCTATTAATCACACTGTTTTGGTTTTCATCAGTTTTTTCTTTCTTTCTTTTTTGTGTTTTACAGTTTCCATTTGGTTTTTTGTGTGTGTTTTCTATATGGTTTTATTTTGTTTCATTTTTTCTATCTATTAATATTTTCTTTGGTTTCCATTAGTTTTACATTTCTCTACGATTTTTTTGTTAAACAATATTGGGAAAAGAAGAATAAAAAACACTAGTAAAATAAAAGTCAAAAATATTAGGAAAAAAATTTAAAAAGACTAATAAAAGAAAAGGAAATATTCAGAAAAGGAAAAAACCTTAGTTTATTTTCAGTTTATAGTTTTAGACTGTACATGTTCAGCTATTGCACAACCTGCATAATATTAAAAGAAGAAATAAAAATATTGGTTGAAGAAAAATAATAAATAAAAACTAGTAAAAGAAAGTAAAAAACATTAGGAATTTTTTTAAAAAGACTAATAAAAGAAAATGAAATTTTAGGAAAAAAAACCTTAATTTTTTTAGTTCTTAGTTTTAGACTTTACATATCCACCTGTTGCACAACTAGCAAAATAGTAAAAGGGAAAAGGAAAAATATTGCGAAAAGAAGAATAATAAAAATACTAGTAAAAGGAAAGTAAAATATATTAGGAAAATAAAAATAAAAATACGAATAAAATGAAAATAACATATTAAGAAAAATAAAAGAAATATTAAGAAAAATAAAAGAAATATTAGGAAAATAAAAGAAATAAAAAGGCTAATGAAAGAAAAGTAAAAAATAGGAATATTAAAGAAAAAAGACTAACATCACACCGCACTTCTAACCCCCCGCACCTCCAAGGGAGAGACCTAGGGTCACAAGCCGATGGGGAAGAATGCCGACTGCAACAACTTTCTATCCGCGGTGCTTGTCGCGCTCATCACCGATGAAGATGACGACGAAGAAATTGCGAGAGAGAGAGAGAGAGAGAGAGAGAGCAATGCAGGAGGGCTACGACATCCGCCTCTTCGAGTTGCCGGCTCCCATGACAGACTTTGGAGAAGAGCGTTGGAGAGGTAAAAAATATTGAAAAAATAATAAATAATAAAAGACTATTAATATAAAAGTAAAAAACATTAGGAAAATAAAAATAAAAGGCTAATAAAGGAAAAGGGAAATATTAGGAAAAAAGATAAGTTAAAAGAAAAATATTTGGAAAATTAAAATCAGGCAGGGCAATAAAATAAAAAGAAAATATTAGGAAAATTAAAGAAAAGTTAGCTTATTTTTAGTTTTTAGTTTTTATTTTAGACTTTACATGTGCACCTGTTGCACAACATGTAAAACATTCGAATATGAGGCTTAGTGTATTAAATAAGGGGAAAATACTATGGGCATAAAAATAGTAAAGAGCAATGAAAGAGAAGGCAAAATAAATGAATTATTGGGAAAATAAAAGAAATAGAAAGGCTAATGAAAGAAAAGTAAAAAATTTAGGAATATTAAAGAAAAAAGACTAACAGGGCGCTGCAAATACAAGGTGATAATTTGCAAAAGAAAAATAGCAGGGCGTGATAGCTGGGAATCGAACACAGCACTGCAGACTTGCACTATCACCCTACTAGCCACAAGGATGGAAGTGCTCAGTTGACCAAACTACAGCGGTAACCTACAAGAACTAAAGAAAGTATAAGACTGTTTGAAAAACATCCTTTATGATTCTCCAAATAGCAAAAACAAAACATGAATGTTTTATCAAACGCGAACATTATTAGTTTTTTTTTACAAATTTTGAGAAAACTCAAACATTTTTCAACACACAAACGAATTTTGGAGACGTGAACATACTTTTTAGAACGGAAACATTTTTTAAACTACCCAAAAACCTGAACAGGAACAATTTTTCAAATTTGGAAACACAAACAACTTTTGAATTTCACAAACATTTTTGGAATTTGTGACATTTCTTTAAAGCACAAGCATTTTCTGAATCTTGAGAACCAATTTTGAAACGGAGAATAAATTTGGAAGCACAAACATTTTTTGAGTCTTTGGAACAAATTTGGAAATGGAGAACAAATTTGGAAGCGCGAACAATTTTTAAAGCACGCACATTTTTTCAATCTTGAGAACAAATTTTGAAAACTCCTAAACAAATTTGGAAGCGCAAATTTTTTTTTAAAGCATGAACATTTTTTGAATCTTGAGGACAAATTTTGAAATAGTGAACAATTTTGAAAAATCCTGAACAAATTTGGAAGCGTGAACAAGTTTTTAAAGCGCAATCATTTTTTTGAATCTAGAGAACAAATTTTGAAATAGAGAACAATTTCGAAAAATCCCAAACAAATTTGGAAGCGCAAACATTTTATGAAATCCGGTATATTTTCTGCATTTCGAAAGTTTTGAACTTTTTGTGTAACGGGAACAAATTTTGAATTGGAGAATAAAATTTGATAACTTAAAATTTTATGAAAATACGAACAAATTTTGATTTTTTTCAATTTCTTTTGAGAAAAAGAGGAGAAAAAGAAAAGGAAAAAGAAAGAAAACAAGAAAAAATCAGGAACATTTTTCGAAATTGTGAACAAAATTGTGTAAATGTGAACACTATTTCAGAAATATGAACAATTTTTGACAAAAAGAACATTTTTGAAAATTCTGAACCATATTTGAACTTTTTGAAAAGCTTACAAAGAAAAAGTAAAAAAGAACAGAATAAGACAAAGAAAACGAGAAAAAAGAAAGGCAGAATAAGACTAAAGAAAAAACAGTAGAAGGAACAGATGGTTTTTTCCTCGGTTTTAGTTTCTTTAAGTTTAGCATTGCTATTATAATAGATCCACGGGCCAGGCGCTGTGGCTAGGTTGGTGTGTTCCCCTACAGGAGGTCGTAGGTTCGATCCCTGGCGCGATCATTTTTTGCGGTTCATCTCGCGAGTCGAAACCACTAAAATGGGCCGGCCCAGGGTGAGCTGCGCCCTGTGCGAAGCAGCGACTACTTGCCGCAGTAAGCGGCGAATAGGGAATTCCCTAATAAACGTTCCAATGCTGCGTTTGTTCGTTCGCAGAATGGGCCGTCGTTCGTCCGCTGGCCCACCGTCTTAGCCAGCGCGCTAGTGTTACTCCAAAAAAAAAAGAAGCCAGCGCGCTAGTGAGCCGCAAGTAAAAACGCTCCGTCAGCGAACGTGGTTATCGCCACACGAATTAACGTAACAGTCCGATACTTCAGTTTCCCTTTAAAAAAAGAGGGGCGCCGCTACGTGTCCTCCGGCGAATGTATTAGAAACGTCCGCCGCATGAAGCATCGTTAGATGAGTGCCCTGACAGCTGTCTGATCTAACCATCGCACGCGTGTGACCACCTATCTACTTTCTGCAATAATCGCTCAGTTTCGAAAACAGAATCCCCTCTCTGTTGTCCTTCTACAGCTCCGCCCAGCGTGGCAATAGTCGCCGCCACCGTAAAATCGCTGTCGCCGGCGCGCCGGGGAACTAGTCCTTGCCGTGCTCGCTGGAGTTGCTGCTCCTCCTCCGTATAAGCCCTACGAGCAGCTGCGAGCTCCAATCGAGCACGACGGCAGTGACCTCTCACGCCCGACGCTTCTTCGGCATTTTATGTAACCGAAGCTATGTTTCTGAAACATGCCTCATGTTGCAATGTTTAACTACTCATTCTCTAACGTCGGGCGCTCCTGTGGCGCTGCAACTCGGGCTATGTTTCTGAAACAAGACCCTTGTTGCAGAAAAAAAAAATCTTCACAACTGAAACATTTCTTATCTTTCCGAAACAAAAAATATGTTGCAGAAATCTTTTGAAACAAGACCCCAGTTGCAGAAAAAAAAACTTCACCACCGATTTTTTCCTTTCTTTCTGAAACTAGTCCCGCGTTGCATGAATCTACTAAAACAAGACCCTTGTTGCAAGAAAACGACTTGTCACGCGGGACTGCCTTATGGCCAGTCCGACTACTTGACCAGGATTGATCTAACGGCTACACAACCGGCGAACGCTCGCGCACGCATCAGCCGGTTGGAGGTAAGCTTTTCCTAAAAAAGAGCCGGATATTCGAGGTATCCTTGTGCTTATGTTTCCGCAACAGACGAAAAGGAAGAAAAGGAAATAGAAAATCAAACCGATCCAAGAACCTATCGGGTTTCTCTTCTTCTCCTTATGTTTCCGCAACGGGCCGGATCCCAAACACGGAGACGCCGATTTTCTAGGTCTCGACCACTCGAGATCGATCCAAAAAACACACAAATGTCGACGACGGAGCGATCAGCGGGGCGGTGGTCCGACCTGCCCGACGAACTCGTCGGCATGGTCCGCTCCAAGATCGCCTCCCTAGGCGACCGCGTGCGTTTCCTCGCCGTATGCAAGTCGTGGCGGGCCGCCGCATCGCGGCAACCGGCGCCTCCCGCCGCGCCGCTGCTTCTCCTCTCGCTGTGGGCAGGCTTGGAGAAGAAGCACATGTGCGGCCCCGACGGCAGTTGGGTCTTCCGCGTCCCAAGCAAGGCAGACGGTAAGCGATTCCTAGGCTCCCATGACGGTGGATGGGTCGTGGTGTTCGACTCCCATGTGCTCACCCTTGTGAACCTCTTCTCTGGAGTCGAGGTGCCACTCTCCCCCAAACAATCCCGGCCGGCCTTCTTCATGGAGAGCATGTAGAAGATCATCTTCTCTCAGCACCCTACCTCCTCCAACGGCTGCATCCTCGCCGCCATCGTGGAAAATTGGTCCCAAGTTGCGTTGTGCAGACTTGGCTGCTCGGAAGGCAAGTGGACCACGTACGGCCGGCATGAGTGGACTGCTGGCTGGCGCAGGAAGGTGATCTTCGACATTGCTTTCTGCAATGGCGAGCTCTATGGCCTCATGGGCAACGAGGGCGAGGGCGAGAGCGAGCTATTAGTTAGATTTGAAATCGGAGCAAAAAAAGACGGCACACCTGTGATCATAACAAACCACGAGCTCCCTATCCAAAGGCCCTCTAGCACCAACAGCTCTTTACCGTACGCCAGGTACATCTTTGAACTGCATGGCAAGCCATGGATGGCGGTAATGACTCGATGGTTGCCCAACCGCGAGCCTTTCTTCAGGGTCTTCAAGCTTGTTGATGCCGACACTGATGAGGTTTGCGAGGCAGAGGTGACGAGCTTCGACGACTACGCCTTGTTCTTGGGGACACGGTGGTCTAAGGCAGTGCATGTGCCAATGGGTGTCGGGCACCACAGTCCGGAGAGAAACCACATCTATTACTCTACCTACTCACCAGAAAACAAGTCATCGGGAGATGAGGTGTACTCGGTAACATCAAACCATGGCACGTATATTGAGATGTGTTGCAAGAAAGATCAAAGTATCGAAGACGGTGTCGACAAAATAGGATACTGTGTGAGTGCTCGGAATGATGCAGTGTGGCTTCTTCCTCCAGACTTGTAGTTGATCAACATATTACTTTTTTTTTTGAAACAAAGGCAAAAGCTTTGCCTCATCCATTAAATAAGAGAGAATAGAGTTTGTTACAAGTCACTCAATACACGGCATGAGATCATTCTCGCGAAATAATGGACCCTAAATTTTTGGCACCGGCGATGACCCAAAGGTTGGCCTCGGTCTCTATGAAGGCAAGCAAAGTAGTTGGAGGAGCGCTCTTGTGCTTGAAGACCCTTGCGTTTCGCTCGTTCCAGACGGTCCACGAAACAAGCATAGTGAGGGACGCCTTAGCTTGGCGGTTTGGCGTGGCGTTGTCGCAGGTACTTGCTCACCAAGCCTCAACTGAGTCGAACAGGGGCCAACCGTTGGTGTGAAGACCGAGAATATGGTATTTGTCAATGATCAAAGACCAAACCCTTCGTGTGTAGCGGCATTTGTAGAAGAGGTGAGGCCCACATTCCTGCACTCTCATGCAGAGAGGGCAGAGCCACAGTTGGGCCACCCACGTTTTGCCAAACGATCGGTAGTTCAAATTCTGTCTTGTAGCGCCAACCAAGCGAAGAACTTGACTTTTGAGGGGGCCCAAGCCTTCCAAACCATTTTGTCCAAGGATGTAAGAACCATCCCTAAGAATTGTGCCTTGTATACAGATGCCGCCGAGTAGATTCCACTAGCCGTATGCTTCCACACAATGTCATCCTCGGTGAGATCATCAAGGTGGACCTCATGCAAAAGCGCCCAAAGAATAAAGAACTGCGTGATGAGCTCGGCAGAGATGATGGTGGGCGGTTTGATCTTGAGGATCCATGCATTGTGTACTTTGGCTGTTGGGGAAGGAAACATGAGACCGAACAAAATTGCTAGCGAAGTTTACATTTCAGGATTTCCCTTGTCTGCAGTAGCAGTTTCAGGCCCGAGAGGCAACAAGAACTATACGATTCAGATGTGACGTACGTGTTATTAGATACTTTTATTTATTCTTTCTTTCTGGGTTTATATACCCAGGACATGTTGAAATATATACACAGAGTTGCATATTTGCAAATAAAGCTCGTCGTTCACTGAATTAATCTGCTACTCTGTCGCCGTCGTGGTGTGACGTCGGTGGCCCATGGCAGCAGCGAGCTTGCGGATGCTCGGAGGACGGAGGGTGCCGTATGACGGGAGAAATCCTTCTCCGACTCTGGTCGGAGGCTGCAATGGCGTCGCCAACAGCGACCTTCCCCTTGTTGAAGGCGCTGCAGTGGTCCTGCTGTCCTGTCCTTCGCTCGACGTTTCTGCTCTGGTGGTGGCTGTTGGTGGCGGTGACCTGTCGATGATGCATGGTTTTTGTGCCTCGATGGATGGCTGGATGAGATGCATTGTTCTAGGATTTGGTGATCTCCAGGTGAAAGCCTCGCATTGACTTTTGTCGGTGGCGGTGACGACAACGTCCTGGGACATCGTCTCCCTTCTTGGAAGCGTCGTCAAGGAGCCCCTTCACCACGCATCTTTTGGGTCTCGAGTTCTTCGGGTGAAAACCCGAGTTGAGGCTTTGGCCGGAGCAGCCATCGACGACGTGTATGTCGCTTCCCCCTTGGGGGCGTCGCCTTTGAGGTCCAGTCTTTGTCCGGTGGCAGTGCCTTGTGTTTGTTCTGTAGTTCGGCGTCGGCTAGGCAAGTGTGTGGTCTCGCAGTCGGTTGGTAGGTTGTTGACTTTCATTGCTAGGGTGGCAGAGTTATCGACTTGCCGGCGTGTGTTCTTTGTAAGCCGGAGCGGCGGGTCCGGATCATGTGGTGGGATGTTGACTTTGGTTGCTAGCATAAGCCCGAACCCCGTCGGCATCGAACGTCTCCATGTCAGACCGTCGGCATAGTAACCTATACCGACGGCTTTACGTACGACCGTCGTCATAGAGTGGTCGTTGGCTTAATAAGAGACGCAACGTCACCTGACAGTGCCATCATCAAACCAACCCAATCGGGAGGCGGCACGTGACACCAATACGCATGGAAAGCCGACGGTTTTTCAATGGTCGTCGGCATATATCCACCTAGACCGACGACCCCAACAAAAAGCCGTCAGCATTATAGGTTATTCCGATAGTGTAGGGTGGCGGAGTCATCGACTCGTCACGTACGCGGCCTTAGGACCTCTACGTACGTGTTCTTTGTAAGCTGCAGTGGCGGCTCCAGAAATTGTGGTGGGTGTCGACTATGGTTGTTTAGATGACAGAGTGGTCGACCCATTCGTTACGCAGCCTGGGGGCTGGCGTGGGTAGTTCGCTTGTATGGACTTTCGGCCAGTTTTCCTTGTTAATAGGTTATTTCTCTTCTTATATATGAAAAGGTAGAGCTCCTTCTGCCGGTTGCTCATTTTTTTCTTGGAAAAATCTTAGGTTTTTTTGGAAAGAAAACCTTAGGACCATCACGTCACGTATGATTGACACGCAGTCATAAATGGGAACTAATCTGTGGTTAGATGGTTAGAGGGATAGTGGTCTCAACTTCTGGTGCTCGCATTATTTCTAGATTTATTTCAGGATTTCCAATGACAAGCTTTTTCAGTGGGAGGAGACGTTCCCGTCGATAACGACACTACCAGATAAACTTGTTTTGCCGACGGCCGTATCTATTCCGACGGCCCCCGTCGGCATATATGGGCATACCCCGACGACCCAATAAAAGCCGTCGGCGTATAACCATCTATGCCGACGGGGGTCGTCGACATAGATAAGCCGTCGGCGTTTCTCCGAATATACCGACGGGGGCCGTCGGCATAGAGCAGGCCATCGGCATATCGCGTGGGCCCGTCTACCCGGGCGGCGACGGCAGTTTGACGGCGTCAGGCTACGCCGACGGGCTAACGGTGGCCGCCGGCATAGCTACGCCGACGTCATCGATCCGCCGCGCCGCCACGTCATTGATCCGCGTCGTTCGCCGGTCCCGTGGGGTGGCATTTCTATGCCGACGGCTAGGCCGTCGGCATAGGCCTGGCCCATGGTTTTTGCCGTAGGCGCAGATTTCTAATAATTTTTTATATTTTTTGTATTTTCTCTTATTTTTTTAATTTTTTTTCAATACTAATTTCATTAACTTAAATGTACATAAAACATATATCGATTGCCCCCCACACGGGCCTTCTTCCGTCGTGTCACGGAGAGGTTAGACGGGACGGGTCGGGTACCTGTGGGGGGTAGCAATGCCGCCAGGTGTTGCGGTGGGCCCTCCTACAGTTGTGGAAACGTGGTGGCAGGCACAGGCACGCGGCTCCGGGGTGTGCCCCCTCCCCCCTCACGGGCGTCGATGCCGCCGTGCCCCGGAGGGGGGAAACGGCCACGTCGGGCCGACGCAGAGGGAATCTTGGGGTGGGTTGTGCCGGGACTGTGTTGGGGGTGTAGCTATGGCTGGGCTATGACAACAAGGTGAAAAGGTCCACTGGTCAAACTACGTCCAGCTAAAGTCAAAGGGATAGACCCGGCGGTCGTCTGTGTCAGGGTTAGACGGGACGGGGTACCTGGGGGGTAGCAATGCCGCCAGGTGTTGCGGTGGCCCTCCTATGGTTATATAAGCATGGTGGCAGGCGTAGGCACCTAGCATGCGGCTTGTATGAGGTCCCGGTGCGACGCTCCGGTGGCATTGCTACCCCCCTAGGGCCCCCGTCCCGCTTAACCCTGTAGCGTTTGACCATGGGATATATCCCTTTGACTTTGCACGGACGGGCTTTGAGCAGTAGACGTATCCACCCGGTTATGTAAGGTCAGCCCATAGGCCCATGGCAACATCTGGCCCGGATGTTGCTCCAAAGTGTTCCTATGGGATGACCTAACACAACCGGGTGGGGAGGTCCACTGGTCAAAGCCCGTCCATGCAAAGTCAAAGGGCTAGATCCCGTGGTCAAACGCTACAGGGTTAGGCAGGACGGGGGCACTGGGGGATAGCAATGCCACCGGAGCGTCGCACCGGGCCCTCATACATGCGGGATGGTGTGGTGGCATGTCCGAAGAGGCGGGACGCGTCTTCGGTGTGTGGCCCCCCTCACGGACGGCGATGACACGGTAGTAGACGTTCTGCGGTAACGATGCGGCGTCAATATTACTAAATACTCGGAGCGCGATAAAATCATGAGTTTTTTTTGCACGACGTGGGAACATGTGCTATAGTAACAATGGTATTTTTTCATAATTTTTGGTGATGGAGAAGTATCCGAAAAATTCCCTCTACACGGATTGCCCTTCGCGCGTCTACGACTATGGCCGGCGGCCTCCGGGGGCTAGCATGCCGCCAAATCTTGCGTAGGCGGCCTCTCACAAGTCTGGAAGTGTTGTGGCGGTTGCAAACGCCCGGCACGCGTGTCCGGGGTGTGCCCCCCCCTCACGGACGGCGCCGCCGCCGACACCTGGAGGGGGGAAACGGACGCGTGGGGTCTACACGGAGGGGATCTTGCTGTGGGTCTGGCCCGGATGTTGCTCCAAAGTGTTCCTATGGGCTGACCTAACACAACCGAGTGGGGAGGTCCACTGGTCAAAGCCCGTCTGTGCAAAGTCAAAGGGCTAGATCCCGTGGTCAAATGCTGCAGGGTTAGGCGGGACGGGGGCACTGGGGGGGGGGTAGCAACGCCACCGGAGTGTCGCACCGGGCCCTCATACATGCGGGGTGGTGTGGTGGCATGTCCGAAGAGGCGGGACGCGTCTCCGGTGCATGGCCCCCCCTCACGGACGGCGATGACACGGTAGTAGACGTTCTGCGGTAACGATGCGGCGTCAATATTACTAAATACTCGGAGCGTGATAAAATCATGAGTTTTTTGCACGACGTGGGCACATGTGCTATAGGAATGATGGTATTTTTTCATAATTTTTGGTGATGGAGAAGTATCCGAAAAATTCCCTCTACGCGGATTGCCATTCGCGCGTCTACGGCTGTGGCCGGCGGCCTCCGGGGGCTAGCATGCCGCCAAATCTTGCGTAGGCGGCCTCTCACAAGTCTAGAAGTGTTGTGGCGGTTGCAAACGCCCGGCACGCGTGTCCGGGGTGTGCCCCCCCTCACGAACGGCGCCGCCGCCGGCACCTGGAGGGGGGAAAC
Source organism: Triticum aestivum (assembly GCF_018294505.1). NCBI lineage: Eukaryota > Viridiplantae > Streptophyta > Magnoliopsida > Poales > Poaceae > Triticum > Triticum aestivum. The sequence continues at coordinate 553,217,706 of NC_057806.1, forward strand.
AGACGCGTGGGGTCTACACGGAGGGGATCTTGCTGTGGGTCTGGCCCGGATGTTGCTCCAGACTGTTCCTATGTGCTTTGACCAGTGGACCTCCCCACCTGGTTGTGTTAGGTCAGCCCATAGGAACACTTTGGAGCAACATCCGGGCCAGACCCACAGCAAGATCCCCTCCGTGTAGATCCCACGCGTCCGTTTCCCCCCTCCAGGTGCCGGCGGCGGCGCCATCCGTGAGGGGGGCACACCCCGGAGACGCGTGCCGCCTCTTCCGACATGCCACCACACCACCCCACATGTATGAGGGCCCGGTGCGACACTCCGATGGCATTGCTACCCCGCAGTGCCCCCGTCCTGCCGTGTAAACCTCACGGGCGTGGCTGCCGCCGTGTCCCGGAGGGGGGAAACGGCCACGTCGGGCCGACACGGAGGGTATCTTTGGGTGGTTGCCGGAATGGTGTTGGGGGGTGCAGCACATGCCGTAACAAAAAAAATAAAAAATAAAAAATGTCATAAGAAAAAAAAATAAAAAAATGCAAAGTATCTATGCCGACGGCTTAGCCGTCGGCATAGCAGCGCACATGTCCACGGATCGATGATGTGGCAAAGGGGCAGGCCTATGCCGACGGCTAGGCCGTCGGCATAGGGCCGACCTTATCCCCTTGGCGGTTCGCCCCCCCCCCCACCCATTCGCCATCCATCTCCCCTTCCTCCCCGACCCACACCCGCGCCGCGCCGCCCAGCACCTCCGCCGCCCGCCCTGAGCACACCACCGCCAGCCCCGAGCCCGCCGCCGCCCGCGCCTCCCCGCCCCGACCCCGCGCCGCCCCGCCCCGAGCCCACCGCCGCCCGCGCCGCCCCGCCCCGACTCCGCGCCGCCCCTCCCCGACCCCGCGCCGCCCCGCCCCGACTTTGGCCGCCCGACCCCGCGCCTCCCCGCCCCAACTCCGGTCGCCCCGTCCCGACCCCGCGCCTCCCCGCCCCCACTCCGGCCGCCCGCCCCGACCCCGCGGCTCCCCGCCCCGACCTCGCGCCGGCGGCCTCGCCCCGACCCTGCGCCGGCCGCCCCGCCCCTACCCTACGCCTCCCCGCCCCAACTCCGGCCGGCCCTCTCGAAGGTGATTTTTTTGAAGTTTTTAGTGTTTTTTAGTAATTTTGTAGCTTGTTAGATATATATATAGTTAGATATGTATTTAGGTAGGTATTTAGATAGGCATTTAGATAGTTAGATAGATAGTTAGATAGTAGATAGTTAGATAGATAGATATATGTTGGTTAGATGAGATGCTATATAGATAGATAGTTAGTAAAAAAATTTGGTTAGATGAGATGCTATATGTTGCATACCTTAAAAAAAATTTGGTGACGATGATGAATATGTGATGGCGATGATGAATATGTGATGACGATGATGAATATGTGATGGCGATGATGAATATGTGATGACGATGATGAATATGTGATGACGATGATGAATATAGGTAGTAAAAAAAATTTGGTTAGACGAATAGGTGATAATGATGATGATGAATATGTCATGACGATGATGAATATATTGTTAATGCTGTTAGTTTTTTTGCCCACATGATGCAAAAATAAATGAATGCATGTTTAAATGTTTTAAATATGCTCTATGAGTTGTGATGTTCTAATTTTTTGTCGCGATGGAATTTGCAGGCTTTGTGGTTTCGCATTTCATTGGAGTGATTGTTGTCCGACGCATTGGTCCCCCTGAGCATCCCTTTGCTGTTCGACTACTTCCTCTACAGCCGAGGGTGAGCTACAAGTCCATCTCCTCCAATTTTTCATATCACTAGATTTCATTCTCAAGTCAACTGACGTAACCTAGGCGTCTCCCGTCCGAAAGGGTTGCATCGATAAATATGCATTCAATTGCATATTTATCACCGCAGCTCTTTTGGATTGTCCAGCGTTTTCCATGGACAGCCCGAGGATGTGTAGATTGGGTATGTTCTCCATGTTCTACCCCGTTCCGAGACAGGATTTCGGCGGCGCCTCCCCATTGTTCTCCGGAGCACATTCTCTCGGCTATTTGCCGAGACGTGTATCTGGAGAACAGCGGGGAGGTGCTGCCGAAATTTTATCTCGGAATGGGGTAGAATGGAGAACGTACTCAATCTACACATCCTCGGGTGGGATTAGGACCCATCTTTACCTATTAGAGATGTAGGTGGATTAAACGCGGTAGAAACTGAAAATTTGATGTGATTAATTTAAGTGAATCCTTAATTATGTTGTGTGGGTTGCAAAAAAGCAGAGGATGGCAGATAATCAGTGGATGTACAGTGGTTTTATCCGTCGGAATCGAGTAACATCAGAGTGGATCGCGAAAACCGATGTGTATTTGAAGGAGATATTCCGTCGTCCAATGAGAATTATCCCACCATGCCCCTGTGCGAGATGTGCCAGACGTCACCGTAGAAATCAGACGGACATGAGTGAGCACCTTCGCACGCACGGATATATGCCAAACTTTGACATGCCGCCGATAAACATAGCCGAGCAGGACCGTGGTAGAGAGGAGGTGATGCGACAACGCATCGATGGATATGAGGACGACGGGGTCAGGGACATGCTAGATGATGTCATTGTTGCAGAAACGGCAAATGCGACACCTTCAGAGAATGAACCGGAGGAGCCGGAGGCAACCGCAAAGGCCTTCTTGGAGGTCTTGGCCTCGTCGAAGAAACCTCTTTATGCGGGTGCGAAAATATCTCAGCTGGATGCCATCTCGCAACTGATTGCAGTCAAGGCTGAGTACGGCTGTAGCCAGAAATGCTTCGAAGCATTCCTGGGAGTATGGGCTAACAGCCTCCCTGAGGGTCATGAACTGCCGAAAAGCATGTACGATACAAAGAAAATCATGAAGGCACTCTCTATGGATTATGAGAAAATAGATGTTTGCCCGAAGAATTGCCTTTTGTTTAGGCACGAGTATGCGGATGACAAGTACTGTAGGAAGTGCGGTTCGTCTCGGTACATTGAGGTGGTCGGTGAGGATGGTGAGAAAAAGCAGCTAACCATCCCCGTTAAGGTTCTTCGGTATCTTGATTTTATAAAAAGACTGCAGCGCCTTTTCATCACGAAGGAGTCTGCCAAAATGATGAAGTGGCACAAGGAAGGTATAAGGTACAATCCAAAAAAAATCGTACATCCATCGGGAGGGGAAGCATGGAAGTCATTCGATGAAGAATACCCCGAGGAAGCAGCCGAGGCTGGGAATGTCAGAATAGCCATATCAGGTGATGGGTTGAATCCATATGGTATGTCGTCCAATCCATACAGCTGCTGGCCTGTGTTTGTAATTCCGCTCAATCTTCCTCCCGGTGCCCTAATGCAACGGAAGACCATGTTCTTGTCGCTCATCATTCCGGGGCCTGACTACCCGGGGAAGCAATTGGGTGTGTTTATGCAGCCGCTTGTGGATGCTTTGCACCATTCTTGGTACTTTCCGAGGTTGACATACGACCGGGATCTGCAGAGAAATTTCTTGATGAAAGTTTGGTTGCACTATTGCATGCATGACTTTCCCGGCTATGCTCTATTCTGCGGATGGTGTACAAGTGGTAAGATGCCATGCCCAGTGTGCATGCAGGCTCTGCGAATGATTTGGCTGAGTAAGGGTGGCAAGTATGTAGCCTTTGACCTGCATCGACAGTTCCTCCCTCCAGACCATCCAGACAGGGAAGACAAGAAGAACTTCACGAAAGGCCGGGTTGTTCATGAAGTAACCGAGATTCCAACATTTTCGGGGGCAGATGTTCTTGCTCAGCTAAAAGCTCTCAAGCCTAAAGTCAAAGGCAAAGGCAAAGCCAAAGCCAAAGGCTTCGAGGGATATGGTGAGACGCACAACTGGACGCACATTACCCCCTTCTCGCAGCTTCCCTATTTCAAGGACCTCAAACTTCCTTACAATATTGATGTGATGCACACCGAAAAGAATGTGGCAGAGTCCCTTTTCCACACGATCCTCAACATTCCTGATAAGACGAAGGATAACGTAAAAGCTAGAGCCGATCAACAGAGAATTTGTGATAGACCACGCCTGAACATGAAGCCTCCCACAGGCGGTCGAAAAAACTGGTTCAAGCCAGATGCTGACTTTGTCCTTAAACCGCCAGAAAAAAAGAAGTACTTATCTGGCTGAAACAAATTTTGAAGTTCACCGATGGTTATGCATCGAATATAAGTAAGGGAGTCAATCTTTCAACGGGCAAAGTGACCGGCCTGAAGAGTCATGACTACCATGTATGGATTGAGCGGATAATGCCGGTGATGGTTCGAGGCTATGTCCCCGAGCATGTCTGGCGAGTGCTTGCCGAGCTTAGCCATTTCTTCCGCACGCTCTGTGCTAAAGAAGTAAGTAAAGAGGTGATTGAAAAATTGCATAAGAAGGCACCGGAGTTGATAGTCAAGCTAGAGAAGATCTTTCCGCCAGGCTTCTTTACTCCGATGACACATCTCATTCTGCACCTCGCGAACGAGGTATTGTTGGGGGGCCCTGTGCAAAATCGCTGGCAGTACGGCCCTGAGAGGCAGAACAAGCATCTCCGACGGAAATGTGGAAACAAAGCTAAGATTGAAGCTTCCATAGCTGAGGCAGTTATCCTAGAGGAGGTGTCAGACCTCAGGACATCATACTATCCAGACCACGTTCCCCATCTGCATAACAAGGTGCCTCGATACAATATAGAAGAGCCCAAGTATCAACCCAGCTCGATCTATTCAACGCGCAAGGTGGGAGGGCTGGGGCCTCGAAATCTTATAACATGCCACGACAAGAGTGGGAGGACCTCATGTTCTATATCTTGCACAACATCAAGGAAGTTGAGGAAGTGTGGATGAGGTAATACCACTACACCATTCCTTTATGTCTTCCACATCATCATGTTTCATGTTCACTTAGTCCCGGTCTAACACCGCTTATCTTTTTTTAGTGATTTCGTTCAAGAGGAATGGACGGGAGTGAATCCTCCTACTGAGGCGGAGGCACTTACTCTTCTCCGTCATGGAAACCCTGGACGTAAAAATTTTGTTGCTTGGTTCATGGAGAAAGTAATTTTCCACACTCCCCTATTAAATACCTACTTCAACATTTATTAGTTAACCGAACTAATGCACGCAACAATTTCCATTATACTTGTAGGGAAAAGATCCGAACATATCTATGGATGATGAATTGAGATGGGTTTCCATGGGTTTTGACCCTGCCGTCATGACATGTAAAAAGTATGATGTGAATGGGTATCGCTTCCATACAGAGGAGCACCAAAACAGCCGCCCCGATCCCAAAACTATAAATACTGGAGTGTACACCCCCGGTCAAAATTCAGTAGACTACTACGGAAGGGTACAAAATATATACGAGGTTAAATTCCGCCAGGGGCGTGAGACCCTAAGTCTGCCTGTGTTCAAATGCCGATGGTTCGATCCGCGGGAGGGGGTAAAACATACGCCTTCCATTGGTTTGGTCGAAGTTAAACCATCAACCGTCTATGCCGGAGCCGATCTCTTCATTGCGGCTACCCAAGCTACACAAGTATATTATCTGCCTTACCCATGCCAGAAAGTGTATCTAAAGGGTTGGGAAGTTGTGTTCAAGGTGTCGCCACATGGTAAGCTACCAGACCCGAATGAAGACGATTACTACAACATTAACCCCATGACATACGAGGGAGTGTTCTATCAAGAGCAACCTGATGATGATGATGATGATGTGGTTAGAAACGATGACGCTAGACCATTGGGTGATGATGATGTGGACCCAAACGTCGACGATGCACGGAATGATGGTGAGACCATTGTCAATGAAAATGACATACTTATGCTAGAAAAGTTAAACGAAGACGCTGACGACGAGGAAGAGCCTCCACCTCCGTCGGACAACGAAGATGATATGATTGATAGTGATGATGAGACGGACCGAGAAAGAGGTTACAACAGTGATGATTCATATGGGTTCTAGCAGATGTACGTTTCAAGTATTTTTTCTATAGTTTAGGAATATGCCTTTTTATGCATTTTTATTAATGTGTTTATTATCATGCCTTTTCCTTCATTTCATTAATTTACTAATTGCTTTTTCTCTTTTCAATGCAGGTTCGTGGAACATGGGCAAGGGGAAGGCCGACGGCGTGGGTTTCCTACGCAAGGTCGTCGGCCTGCCTAGTCGGAGTGGTCGAGCACGTAATCCTCCCCCTCGGCTACTTGACGATGACTCCTCACAGGGAGGTCGAGGGAGAGGTGCCCCTAGAGGAGGAGGGGGCGGGGGGGAGAGCCTCTAGAGGACGAGGTGCTGGGGGGAGAGCCACTACAGGGGGTCGCGGCCAGAAAGAGCGCACCCTCACCGACTTAGGGGTGTTGTCTTCGAGGCCCTCCTCTAGTGAGGTACCCTCCTCTAGTGAGGTACACTCTAGGGAGGAGGAGGAGGAGGTGGTGGTGGAGGAGGAGGAGGAGGAGGAGGCGAGGAGGAGGAGGAGGGGAGGAGGTTGGGGAGGGGGAGGCAGGCGAGGAGGAGGGTGGTGGCGGGGATGATGGTGGTGACGGGAAGGGGGTTGACAAGAAGGGGTGGCTGCGTGGCAACGCAAAGCTACCAAAGCAGGTTCCTGCTACTGAGGAGCAGAAGTGGCTCATTGAGCCCACGGGAAAAGAGTAAGTGGTTCATTATTTTGCTTGTCACATGCTTATTCCGGTTGTTATTTATTTTGCTTGTCACATGCTAATAGTTCATTCTTTTGCAGCAACTGGATATATTCTAAAGGGGTCCGTATTCCCAACGGCCTCATCACCGTCTTGCTGAAGTTATACTGGCCGGGGTTGTACTGTCCGGATCCAGTCAGGCAGCCGGACCGTCGGGTTTTGGCCACGAGCTGGGACCACTGGGAAGCGGCCCGCCACGCGGACCATGAGACCCATGCCAAGGCCGTGATCACTACTTTCTGGGTGAGTTCTCTTCAGAAGCACAAGTCCATTCTAGTTTCATGAATGATTTAACTCATGGCTTCTTCCATTCTTGTTTCATGCATGATTGTAGAAATTCTATCGAGTTCTTCCGGAGCACAGGGCTAGAGCGGACCAGATCGTGCTGCGCCAATGCAAGAAGAAGGCCCGCCAGATGCAGTACGAGGTGCGCTATGTGGCCATCTCCACATACTACCACGACTATCTTGGTGTGAAGATGACCAAGGAAGAAGCGCGGAGGATGGGCATTACCTTGGAGAGGCCCGAGTTCTTGGCGGTAAGTATAAAAGATTTTTCATTATGCTTTCATATATTATGCTTTCATTATGCTTTCATTACCTTGTGGTACATTATGCTTTATGCTTTATGCTTCCATAACACCAATTTGGACACACCTACATGCCATTATGCTTTTATTATGTAGGTGTGTCCAAATTGGTGTTATGGAAAAGACGAGTCCTGGGCGGCATTGGTGGATCTTTGGTGTGATGAGGCTGGAGCCTGGGCGGCTATGAGAACCAAAAATAAGGCTAACCGAGGGACGGAGGGAGTACATGCTCAGGGAAACCGAAACCACTATCTCCACAAGGCAGTTAATGTATGACTAACCCCATTAAACATTCTTCTTCTTCTATTTACCATCACTTTCTTATGTATGACTAACCTCTGTTTGGTGGTGCAGGAGGAGAAACTGAAGCGGCCGCTCTCACACATGCAGGCGTGGGAGATCGCCCATACGCGGAAGGACCCCAAGCCTGGCGAGCCCAAGTACTACGGCAAGAAGACCGCAGGGAGGAAGAAGGCCTACTCCGAAGCGTATCTGAAGTTACATCCTGACACACCTGACCCCATTGCGGCGCCTCTGGACGACATGGCGGTGGTGAGGATGGGGCCCAAGGAGCACGGTCGGGAGGCGGTTCTCGATGCTGTGATCACTCCTAGTATCTCCTACACACAGCTTCGTCGGATCGACCCGAGCCTGAGCCAGCGCACGAGCCAGCCAGTGACCAGTACACAGTCCCTCTTTCAGGAGCAACAATCTGTAAGTATTTTCCCTCTTATCTTCATTGCTCACTTCATTTTCCGCATTTAGTAGTTTTATGAGTTCCATCATGTCATACCGTAGGCCTACCTGGAGTACACACGCCAGGAGACCATGGCGTGGCATCAAAGGCTTTATGAACACCAAGTGCAGAGGGATAGCCAGATGCAGCAGGCTTTTCAGGATATGGCGGCCGGCAGGTGTCCTCAGTTCCCTCCAGCGCAATGCCCTCCAGCACAACCAGTGCTGATGAGCTTTGAGGAGTTTGTGGCACAGAACGCTGGCCCCTCGCCGGTTAGTTCATCCCCAATCTATTCACCCAAAGCATGTCATGCCTTTCAACACAGTCATATATCCCGTGCATATGCCTTTTCAACATCCAGGGAACAGGTGGATCTACCGTTGGCGGTGGTCTTCGCAGCACTCCAGAGACACGGAGCCCGACCACTCCGATCCACGGAGGCGGAGGCGGAGGTGGAGGCGGTCTTGGCGGTAGCGCTGCCACTAGCAGTGACGACCTGGGCTTCAGCGGTCTTGGCGGTGACGACCTCTATGGTGCTCGACGTCCTGGCGCTTAAGCCTTTGGGTCACATTGTGGCGGTCTTGGTGGTGATGATACTTATATGCTTGTGATGTTTCTTATTGTTGTTTGTGAGATTCTTATATGCTTGGTGGTGATGATACTTATATGTTTATGCTTTGCGATGCTTCTTATGATGTGTGATGATGAATTTGTTGTGTGATGCTGCTGGGCCAGCTGTTATGTGATGCATATATTTGTTGTGTGATGCTGTATATATTCAAATGAATTGAGCTGAAACAAAACAGAAAAAAAACAGACAGAAACTATGCCGACGGCTAGGCCGTCGGCATAGAGCTGCCGTGATCTCCCAGTGGCTGCCACGTGGCAGGTCTATGCCGACGGCCTAGCCATCGGCATAGTTTCGAACTAAGCCGACGGCTAGGCCGTCGGCATAGGCCTGCTCCAGGAGCTCCCAGTGGCTGCCACGTGGCAGGTCTATGCCGACGGTCTAGCCGTCGGCATAGTTTCAAACTAAGCCGACAGCTAGGCCGTCGGCATAGACCCGCCCCAGGGGTGACGCCTACTCGCCACGTGGGAGGTCTATGCCGACGGCCTAGCCGTCGGCTTAGTTTGCCACGTGTCGAGCACGCGTTGGTCAACACTTGACGGCGGCCGCCGTTAGGCGATGACGTTGCCGACGGCCAGGGCCGTCGGCATAGATGTACGGACACCGTCGGTATAGGTCCTATGCCGACGGCCTTCCTAGCTACGCCGACGGATATGTTGCCGACGGCCCTATGCCGACGGGGGCCGTCGGCATAGGCCTGTCCCGACGGCCATTCAGGGCTATGCCGACGGCCCTGGCCGTCGGCATAGGGTGCGATTCCAGTAGTGCGAGACGCCTATGATGACTTCCCAAATCTCAAGATGATATGCCGGCTCAGTCTTTTGAAGATGCTCATAGGGATAGGGCAGGTGTGAGTGTATGCGTTCATAGGGATAGGTGTATGGGCGTATGTATGAGGGCTTGCGCTTGTACCGTGTTAAAAAAAAGGACACGCAGTCATGGTCAGACGTATCCTATCGTGTTTCTGCTCCTTCTGTTTCTGTATACATGTATGGGAATCCAAATAAACGGACAGGGTTTTGTAGCGTATATACTATATAGTACTCGAGACGTACTACTCGTGATCGGTTCAAATTTAACGCATCCTGTATATGCTATAGGATGAGGTTGTCGACCCAGATGGCCGCCGGCAACGACAGCAAATGAAATAGGTGCAAATGGGAGATGGGGGCATTGGTGGACTTTATGAAAAAAATATAGTTCCAAACTGCAAAAAAGAAAACGAAAAAATTTGTACACAAACCAATACATATATAACACGTTCATGAAAAAAAACAAATACATACATGGAAATGGCCCATTTTCTTTTTGTTGTTGGGCCGATTTGTTTGGGTGCAGATTTTACAGATCCACCACTGCGAATATGTATACGTTTTCACAGATTTTTTTTTAACGAAATTTTACACATCCACCACTGCGAATATGTTGGGGAACGCAGTAATTTCAAAAATTTTCCTACGCACACGCAAGATCATGGTGATGCATAGCAACGAGAGGGGAGAGTGTTGTCTACGTACCCACGCAGACCGACTGCGGAAGCGTTGACGCAACGTAGAGGAAGTAGTCGTACGTCTTCCCGATTCGACCGATCCAAGCACCATTACTCCGGCACCTCCGAGTTCTTAGCACACGTACAGCTCGATGACGATCCCCGGGCTCCGATCCAGCAAAGCGTCGGGGAGGAGTTCCGTCAGCACGACGGCGTGGGGACAATCTTGATGTTCTACCGTCGCAGGGCTTCGCCTAAGCACCGCTACAATATGATCGAGGTGGAATATGATGGCAGGGGGCACCGCACACGGCTAAGGAACGATCTCAAGGATCAACTTGTGTGTCTAGAGGTGCCCCCTGCCCCCGTATATAAAGGATCCAAGGGGTAGGGGGCGGCCGGCCAGGAGGAGGGCGCAGGAGGAGTCCTACTCCTACCGGGAGTAGGACTCCCCCCCAATCCTAGTTGAAATAGGATTCCCCGAGGGGGAAAGTGAGAAAGGGGGGCCGGCCACCTCTCCTTGTCCTAATAGGACTAGGGGAGGGGGGAGGCGCGCGGCCACCTTGGGCTGCCCCTTTCTCCTTTTCCACTAAAGCCCACTAAGGCCCATATAGCTCCCGGGGGGTTCGGGTAACCTCCCGGTACTCCGGTAAAATCTCGATTTCACCCGGAACACTTCCGATATCCAAACATATGCTTCCAATATATCAATCTTTATGTCTCGACCATTTCGAGACTCCTCGTCATGTCCGTGATCACATCCGGGACTCCGAACTAACTTCGGTACATCAAAATGCATAAACTCATAATAACTGTCATCGTAACGTTAAGCGTGCAGACCCTACGGTTCGAGAACAATGCAGACATGACTGAGACACATCTCCGGTCAATAACCAATAGCGGGACCTGGATGCCCATATTGGCTCCTACATATTCTACGAAGATCTTTATCGGTCAGACCGCATAACAACATACGTTGTTCCCTTTGTCATCGGTATGTTACTTGCCCGAGATGCCCTTGTCGGTATCCAATACCTAGTTCAATCTCGTTACCGGCAAGTCTCTTTACTCGTTCTGTAATACATCATCCCGCAACTAACTCATTAGTTGCAATGCTTGCAAGGCTTATGTGATGTGCATTACCGAGAGGGCCCATAGATACCTCTCCAACAATCGGAGTGACAAATCATAATCTCGAAATACGCCAACCCAACATCTACCTTTGGAGACACCTGTAGAGCTCCTTTATAATTACCCAGTTACGTTGTGACATTTGGTAGCACACAAAGTGTTCCTCCGGTAAACGGGAGTTACATAATCTCATAGTCATAGGAACATGTATAAGTCATGAAGAAAGCAATAGCAACATACTAAACAATCGGGTGCTAAGCTAATGGAATGGGTCATGTCAATCAGATCATTCACTTAATGATGTGATCCCGTTAATCAAATAACAACTCCTTGTTTATGGTTAGGAAACATAACCATCTTTAATTAACAAGCTAGTCAAGTAGAGGCATACTAGTGACACTCTGTTTGTCTATGTATTCACACATGTGTTATGTTTCCGGTTGATACAATTCTAGCATGAATAATAAACATTTATCATGATATAAGGAAATAAATAATAACTTTATTATTGCCTCTAGGGCATATTTCCTTCAGTCTCCCACTTGCACTAGAGTCAATAATCTAGTTCACATCGCCATGTGATTCAACACTAAGAGTTCACATCACCATGTGATTAACACCCATAGTTCACATTGTCATGTGACCTATACCCAAAGGGATTACTAGAGTCAATAATCTAGTTCACATCATTTATGTGATTAACACCCAAAGAGTACTAAGGTGTGATCATGTTTTGCTTGTGAGATAATTTTAGTCAACGGGTCTGTCACATTCAGATCTGTAAGTATTTTGCGAATTTCTATGTCAACAATGCTCTGCACGGAGCTACTCTAGCTTATTGCTCCCACTTTCAATATGTGTCTAGATCGAGACTTAGAGTCATCCAGATATGTGTCAAAACTTGCATCAACGTAACTTTTTACGACGAACCTTTTATCACCTCCATAATCGAGAAATATTTCCCTATTCCACTAAGGATAATTTTGACCAATGTCCAGTGATCTACTCTAAGATCACTATTGTACTCCCTTGCTTAACACAGTGTAGGGTATACAATAGATCTGATACACATCATGGCATACTTTATAGAACCTATGGCTGAGGCATAGGGAATGACTTTCATTCTATTTCTATTTTCTGCCGTGGTCGGGCTTTGAGTCTTACTCAACTTCACACCTTGTAACACAGGCAAGAAACCTTTTCTTTGACTGTTCCATTTTGAACTACTTCAAAATCTTGTCAAGGTATGTACTCATTGAAAAAACTTATCAAGTGTCTTGATCTATCTCTATAGATCTTGATACTCAATATGTAAGCAGCTTCACCGAGGTCTTTCTTTGAAAAACTCTTTTCAAACACTCCTTTATGCTTTGCAGAATAATTCTACATTATTTCCGATCAACAATATGTCATTCACATATACTTATCAGAAATGTTGTAGTGCTCCCACTCACTTTCTTGTAAATACAGGCTTCACCGCAAGTCTGTATAAATCTATATGCTTTGATTAACTTATCAAAGCGTATATTCCAACTCCGAGATTCTTGCACCAGTCCATAGATGGATCGCTGGAGCTTGCATATTTAGTTAACACCTTTAGGATCGACAAAACCTTCTAGTTGCATCGCATACAACTCTTCTTTAGTAAATCCATTAAGGAATGCAGTTTTGTTTATCCATTTGCCAGATTTCATAAAATGCGGCAATTGCTAACATGATTCGGACAGACTTAAGCATAGATACGAGTGGGAAAATCTCATCGTAGTCAACACCTTGAACTTATCGAAAACTTTTTGCGACAATTCTAGCTTTGTAGATAGTAACACTACTATCAGCATTCGTCTTCCTCTTGAAGATCCATTTATTTTCTATGGCTTGCCGATCATCGGGCAAGTCAACCAAAGTCCATACTTTGTTCTCATACATGCATCATATCTCAGATTTCATGGCCTCAAACCATTTTGCGGAATCTGGGCTCATCATCGCTTCCTCATAGTTCGCAAGTTCGTCATGGTCTAGTAACATGACTTCCAGAACAGGATTACCGTACCACTCTGTTGTGGATCTCACTCTGGTTTACCTACGAGATTTGGTAGTAACTTGATCATTATCATTAGCTTCCTCACTAATTGGTGTAGTAGTCACAGGAACAGATTTCTGTGATGAACTACTTTCCAATAAGGGAGAAGGTACAATTACCTTATCAAGTTTTCTACTTTCCTCCCACTCACTTCTTTCGAGAGAAACTCCTTCTCTGGAAAGGATCCTTTCTTGGCAACGAATTTGCCTTCGGATCTGTGATAGAAGGTGTACCCAACAGTTTCCTTTGGGTATCCTATGAAGACATATTTCTCCGATTTGGTTTTGAGCTTATCAGGATAAAACATTTTCATATAAGCATCACAATCCCAAACTTTAAGAAACGATAACTTTGGTTTCTTGCCAAACCACAGTTCAGATTGTGTCGTCTCAATGGACTTAGATGGTGCCCTTTTAAACGTGAATGCAGCTGTCTTTAATGCATAACCCCAAAACGATAGTGGTAAATCGGTAAGAAACATCATAGGTCGCAACATATCTAATAAAGTACGGTTATGACGTTCGGACACACCATTACATTGTGGTGTTCCAGGTGGCATGAGTAGTGAAACTATTTCACATTGTTTTTAACTGAAGACCAAACTCGTAACTCAAATATTTGTCTCCGCGATCAGATCGTAGAAACTTTATTTTCTTGTCACGATGATTTTCCACTTCACTCTGAAATTCTTTGAACTTTTCAAATGTTTCAGACTTATGTTTCATCAAGTAGATATACCCATATCTGCTCAAATCATTTGTGAAGTTCAGAAAATAATGATACTTGCCGTGAGCCTTAATACTCATCGGACCGTATACATCAATATGTATTATTTCCAATAAGTCAGTTGCTCGCTCCGGAGAACGGAGTCTTAGTCATCTTGCCCATGAGGCATGGTTCGCAAGCATCAAGTGATTCATAATCAAGTGATTCCAAAATCCCATCAGCATGGAGTTTCTTCATGCGCTTTACACCAATATGACCTAAACGGCAGTGCTACAAACAAGTTGCATGATCATTATTAACTTTGCATCTTTTGGTTTCAATAGTATGATTATGTGTATCACTATGATCGAGATCCAATGAACTATTTTCATTGGGTGTGTAACCATATAAGGTTTTATTCATGTAAACAGAACAACAATTTATTCTCTTACTTAAATGAATAACCGTATTACAATAAACATGATCAAATCATATTCATGCTTAACGCAAACACCAAATAACACTTATTCAGGTTCAACACTAATCCCGAAAGTATAGGGAGTGCGCGATGATGATCATATCAATCTTGGAACCACTTCCAACACACATCGTCACTTTACCCTTAACTAGTCTCTGTTTATTCTGCAACTCCTGTTTCGAGTTACTAATCTTAGCAACTGATCCAGTATCAAATACTGAGGGGTTGCTATAAACACTAGTAAAGTACACATCAATAACATGTATATCAAATATACTTATGTTTACTTTGCCATCCTTCTTATCTGCCAATCACTTGGGGTAGTTCCGCTTCCAGTGACCAGTCCCTTTGCAGTAGAAACACTTAGTCTCAGGCTTAGGACCAGACTTGGGCTTCTTCACTTGAGCAGCAACTTGCTTGCTGTTCTTCTTGAAGTTCCCCTTCTTCCCTCTGCCCTTTTCTTGAAACTAGTGGTCTTGTCTACCATCAACACTTGATGTTTTTCTCGATTTCTACCTTCGTCAATTTCCGCATTACGAAGAGCTTGGGAATCGTTTCCGTTATCCCTTGCATATCATAGTTCATCACGAAGTTCTACTAACTTGGTGATGGTGACTAGAGAATTCTGTCAATCACTATCTTATCTGGAAGATTAACTCCCACTTGATTCAAGCGATTGTTGTACTCAGACAATCTGGGCACATGCTCACTAGTTGAGCGATTCTCCTCCATCTTTTAGCTATAGAACTTGTTGGAGACTACATATCTCTCAACTCGGGTATTTGCTTGAAATATTAACTTCAACTCCTGGAACATCTCATATGCTCCATGACGTTCAAAACGTCTCTGAAGTCCCGATTCTAAGCCATTAAGCATGGTGCACTAAACTATCAAGTAGTCATCATATTGAGCTAGCCAAACGTTCATAACGTCTGCATCTGCTCCTGCAATAGGTCCGTCACCTAGCGGTGCATCAAGGACATAATTTTTCTGTGCAGCAATGAGGATAAACCTCAGATCACGGATCCAATCCGCATCATTGCTACTAACATCTTTCAACACAATTTTCTCTAGGAACATATCAAAATAAACACATGAAAGCAATAACGCGAGCTATTGATCTACAACATAATTTGCAAAATACTACCAGGACTAAGTTCATGATAAATTTAAGTTCAATTAATCATATTACTTAAGAACTCCCACTTAGATAGACATCCCTCTAATCCTCTAAGTGATTACGTGATCCAAATCAACTAAACCATGTCCGATCATCACGTGAGATGGAGTAGTTTCATTGGTGAACATCACTATGTTGATCATATCTACTATATGATTCACGCTCGACCTTTCGGTCTCCGTGTTCCGAGGCCATATCTGTATATGCTTGGCTCGTCAAGTATAACCTGAGTATTCCGCGTGTGCAACTGTTTTGCACCCGTTGTATTTGAACGTAGAACCTATCACACCCGATCATCACGTGGTGTCTCAGCACGAAAAACTTTCGCAACGGTGCATACTCAGGGAGAACACTTCTTGATAATTTAGTGAGAGATCATCTTATAATGCTACCGTCAATCAAAGCAAGATAAGATGCATAAAAGGATAAACGTCACATGCAATCAATATAAGTGATATGATATGGCCATCATCATCTTGTGCTTGTGATCTCCATCTTCGGAGCACCGTCGTGATCACCATCGCCACCGGTGTGACACCTTGATCTCCATCGTAGCATCGTTGTCGTCTCGCCAAGCCTGTGCTTCTATGACTATCGCTACCGCTTAGTGATAAAGTAAAGCATTACATCGCGATTGCATCGCATACAATAAAACGACAACCATAAGGCTCCTGCCAGTTGCCGATAACTCGGTTACAAAACATGATCATCTCATACAATAAAATCAGCATCATGTCTTGACCATATCACATCACAACATGCCCTGCAAAAACAAGTTAGACGTCCTCTACTTTGTTGTTGCAAGTTTTACATGGCTGCTACGGGCTTAAGCAAGACCAATCTCACCTACGCATCAAAACCACAACGATAGTTTGTCAAATAGACTATGTTTTAACCTTCGCAAGGACCGGGCATAGCCACACTCGGTTCAACTAAAGTTGGAGAGACAGTCGCCCGCAAGCCACCTATGTGCAAAGCACGTCGGGAGAACCGGTCTCGCGTAAGCGTACGCATAATGTTGGTCCAGGTCGTCTCGTCCAACATACCGCCGAACCAAAGTATGACATGCGGGTAGGCAGTATGACTTATATCGCCCACAACTCACTTGTGTTCTACTCGTGCATATAACATCAAACCATAAAACCTAGGCTCGGATGCCACTGTTGGGGAACGCAGTAATTTCAAAAATTTTCCTACGCACACGCAAGATCATGGTGATGCATAGCAACGAGAGGGGAGAGTGTTGTCTACGTACCCATGCAGACCGACTGCGGAAGCGTTGACGCAACGTAGAGGAAGTAGTCGTACGTCTTCCCGATCCGACCGATCCAAGCACCGTTACTCCGGCACCTCCGAGTTCTTAGGACACGTACAGCTCGATGACGATCCCCGGGCTCCGATCCAGTAAAGCGTCGGGGAGGAGTTCCGTCAGCACGACGGCGTGGTGACAATCTTGATGTTCTACCGTCGCAGGGCTTCGCCTAAGCACCGCTACAATATGATCGAGGTGGAATATGATGGCAGGGGGCACCGCACACGGCTAAGGAACGATCTCAAGGATCAACTTGTGTGTCTAGAGGTGCCCCCTGCCCCCGTATATAAAGGGTCCAAGGGGGAGGGGGTGGCCGGCCAGGAGGAGGGCGCAGGAGGAGTCCTACTCCTACCAGGAGTAGGACTCCCCCCCCCCCCCAATCCTAGTTGGAATAGGATTCCCCGAGGGGGAAAGAGAGAGGGGGGCCGGCCACCTCTCCTTGTCCTAATAGGACTAGGGGAGGGGGGAGGCGCGCGGCCACCTTGGGCTGCCCCTTTCTCCTTTTCCATTAAAGCCCACTAAGGCCCATATAGCTCCCGGGGGGTTCCGGTAACCTCCCGATACTCTTGTAAAATCTCGATTTCACCCGGAACACTTCCGATATCCAAACATAGGCTTCCAATATATCAATCTTTATGTCTCGACCATTTCGAGACTCCTCGTCATGTCCGTGATCACATCCGGGACTCCGAACTAACTTCGGTACATCAAAATGCATAAACTCATAATAACTGTCATCGTAACATTAAGCGTGCAGACCCTACGGTTCGAGAACAATGCAGACATGACTGAGACACATCTCCGGTCAATAACCAATAGCGGGACCTGGATGCCCATATTGGCTCCTACATATTCTACGAAGATCTTTATCGGTCAGACCGCATAACAACATACGTTGTTCCCTTTGTCATCGGTATGTTACTTGCCCGAGATTCGATCGTCGGTATCCAATACCTAGTTCAATCTCGTTACCGGCAAGTCTCTTTACTTGTTCTGTAATACATCATCCCGCAACTAACTCATTAGTTGCAATGCTTGCAAGGCTTATGTGATGTGCATTACCGAGAGGGCCCAGAGATACCTCTCCGACAATCGGAGTGACAAATCCTAATCTCGAAATACGCCAACCCAACATCTACCTTTGGAGACACCTGTAGAGCTCCTTTATAATCACCCAGTTACGTTGTGATGCTTGGTAGCACACAAAGTGTTCCTCCGGTAAACGGGAGTTGCATAATCTCATAGTCATAGGAACATGTATAAGTCATGAAGAAAGCAATAGCAACATACTAAACGATCGGGTGCTAAGCTAATGGAATGGATCATGTCAATCAGATCATTCACTTAATGATGTGATCCCATTAATCAAATAACAACTCCTTGTTTATCGTTAGGAAACATAACCATCTTTGATTAACGAGCTAGTCAAGTAGAGGCATACTAGTGACACTCTGTTTGTCTATGTATTCACACATGTATTATGTTTCCGGTTAATACAATTCTAGCATGAATAATAAACATTTATCATGATATAAGGAAATAAATAATAACTTTATTATTGCCTCCAGGGCATATTTCCTTCAGAATATGTATACGTTTTCACAGTTTTTTTGAACGAAATTTTACAGATCCACCACTGCAAATATGTGTACGTTTTCACAGTTTTTTTTTGAGATTTTTTGAAGCTTAGAAATATCATTTTTAAATCATTTGAAATAAAGTCCTCCAATGCCCCGTCCACCAGAACTTCACACTCTTTTTAGGGGCTGGTGAACGTGCCTGGATGCATGCGTGCCTGCCAAAAGTTTGGAATAACGGGCGCATGTCCAAGGGCATGTTCCAAAACCTCCAGCAGAAATATATGAAGCATATGGTGGAATGGGATGGCAATCAACTTGGGCAAAGCGGAAGAGAGGTCCTCATTAAATCCATTGCACAGTCTATTCCAACCTACATCATGAGCGTTTTTAAGCTACCGGCGGCCACTTGTGAAGATCTTATGCGGACGATCCATAATTTCTTTTGGGGAGTAGAAAAGGGGAAGAGAAAGATGCACTGGCGGGCATGGATTCATCTAATCAAGCCCAAGGCGCAAGGTGGACTGGGCTTCCGAGACCTACGACTTTTTAATCAGGCACTTCTTCTAGCACGCCAAGCTTGGAGGCTACTTACAAACCCTGATAGCTTGTGTGCCCGGTTACTGAAAGCACGCTACTACCCGTTTGGTAGCTTGGAGGATACTGTTTTCTCAACAACGACCTCAGTTACTTGGCAAGCAATTCAACACGGGCTTGAGCTCCTGAAGAAGGGATTGATCTGGCGCATAGGCAATGGTCGAGCGATCAGGATATGGCGCGATAGCTGAATCCCCAGGAATGGGAGTGGGAGGCCTGCTACCCCCCAAGGAATATGCCGGGTGCGGCGTGTATGTGACTTGCTGGATGACCATGGAGCATGGAATATGGACTTGGTTCGGAGCATTTTTTTGCCGGTCGACGCGGATGTGATTGCAACAATTAAAACCTTTCCTGGGTTGGGTCCAGACATGCTTGCATGGGAGCCAGAACGCAGCGGGAACTTCACCGTGAGGAGTGCTTATCGACTTGCTCTTGAGGATCATCTTCGGTTCTCTTCAGTCGCGGCGAGCAGGGCACCAGACGGGCGACGAGCCGTCTGGGCTTTTATTTGGAGGTGCCTTGCTCCTCCTAAGGTTCGAATCTTCACCTGGCAGTTGCTCACAGATTGTCTACCCACTTGGGTGAATAAACGCCGCCGGGGCCTGGAGGTTTCTGACAAATACCCTCTCTGTGCCTTGGAGCCGGAGGACACATACCATGTTTTTTGCAGATGCCCAATGGCAGTCGCACTCTGGCAGGCCATGGCGGACCAATGGAGAATACCTGCTGTTACATCCTTCCGTCGGACGGGAACGGAATGGCTTGCCCAAGCCCTATGTGAGCTGCCGGACACGGAGAGGATGGAGCTCATGATGACATTATGGCGCTGCTGGAATGTTCGAAATGAGATGGTGCACCACAGGAAGCCACCACCAATCGAAGCATCCAAAAACTTCCTCATCAGCTACGTTGATTCATTGGTGGGCATCCGGAACTCTCCTCATGCGGATCCAATCAAGGGGAAGCAGGTGGTGGACGCTGTTAGCCATTCCCGGCCCATGCAGCACGAGACTCCTGCTCCAACCACGGTGCTGCGCTGGTCTCGACCGACGACAGGGTGGGCGAAGCTCAACGTCGACGGCTCCTACAATGCCACCAGCGGAGAGGCTGATGCAGGCATGGTCCTCCGGAGCGACACGGGCGACATCATTTTTTCTTCATGCAGAGAACTCCGGACGTGTTTGGATCCTTTGGAAGCCGAACTGCAGGCCTGCATGGAGGGGCTCAACTTGGCACTTCAATGGACCCCTTTTCCTATTGAGATGGAGACAGACTGCACGGTGGCGGTACATGCGATACTAGCGCCGACGAGGGATAGATCTCGTTTTGCCTTGCTTGTTGATCGGGTTAGGCGTTTGATGCTAGGAGGAAGGGAGGTTAAGCTAGTTCATATCCGTAGAGAACAGAACGGTGTAAGTCATTTTCTTGCAAACTTTGGTAGAGTTCATAAACGTATGGTGGTGTGGTTGGGATCTGGGCCGGATGAGGTACCAGACTTATACAATGCCGAGGCACTTTATGTGTGAGAAATAAATTTTCTTTCACCCGCAAAAAAAAAAGTTCGGGAAAAAAAATCCTGGGGCCTTGGCCTGCATGAAAGGCCGATTAACTGCTTATATCGGTTTATTATAGGTAGTAAAGGCTTCTAAAAAAAGAAAAGACTTCTAAAAGTGTGTCTAGCCAATCCCTAAAAAAGAGAGGAGTAAACAGCCGACTAAACCTCAGTCGAGTATTTTTACTCCATTAAGTTTTAGTCTTTTCTAACCGATCCTTTATATTTAATGGAGTAAAAGAAATGTGGCTCATGCATTTCCTCGAACATTTGATATGCACGCACCTCAACGGTTTCTAACCGATTTCTGAATTCGGCTCGGCAGCGATCTCGGTGGTGTGGAAGTTGAGGCTGGCCTGCGCGCGCTCGCGGGGTCCGGGCCACCCACCGAGAGGTTGCGGTCGAGGTAGTCGATGTCGAGGCCGAGGGCAGCGTGGAGGAACCACTCCGCCTCCACGAACATGGGGTTGAGCAGGAACTGCAGCTGCTCCATGTCGCTCAGGTACACTGCGATGGCGCCCCGCCGCAGCAGGCTAGGCTGGCACCGCGGGTTGTCTTTCTGCGTGAGGGCCATCGCGAGCGCGACGACCTGCAGGACCGTGGCCAGCTACTGCAGCAGGAAAGTGCCGTGCGCGGGAGCTATGGCCAGGGAGAAGAGTACACAGTCGTGATGTGCTAGAGAGAGCTCGCGTGTTTGGCTCTGTTCATGCTTGTCGGTGTATTTGTGCTGCGGACTAGGACCTTGTGTGCACACGGCGTTGTGCCAGCTGCTGCACCGGAGGCTCAAGAATATGGGCGAGATGCAGCTCGATCGTCTTGCGTTTCTCGTCGCCAGCGTACGTCATACCCGCTGCTTGTGCAGCTGCATGCGCCTGGGGCTCAAGAAGATGGGCGAGGTGTTGTTCGCGTCAAAGGTCGCTGGCGAGGTCACCGGTGAGGCCCTAGGTCGCCGCCGTCGACAATGGAACTTCACGTGAGTCGCTTGCTGGCCTCAAGGAGGTCACACAAGAAGTATCTCACCGAGGTCACGTAAGACATAACCCAGTCGACTCATCGATGAGTGAAGCCTAACTTTTACATCATCTTTAAGGTAAATGCAATCAACTCGATCATATGCCTTTGAGACATCAAGTTTATAAGCGCAAACACTTTTTGTGGAATCTTTCTACTATTTAATATGGTGAATGCACTCAAAAGTCACTTGTGCATTATCAATGATCATACAACATGGTATGAAAGCACTTTAGGAAGGAGAGATAATATCATCCGGAACTAGTCTTAGGCCCTTTTTGTTTGGGCTTTTGCTTCCGATTCTGCCGCTTTTCCACTTTAGCAGAAAAGCCAAAAAAGCTTCTAAATAGGTGCTTTTTGGCGTTGGCTTTGGCTTTGGCTTCTGGCTTATATCATCATATAACAATATTGATTCATAAGCCAAAAGTCGAAGCAAAAGCCCCTATATAGGAGCTAAGCCGCAAAAGCCCAAACAAACAAGACCTTAGCTAGGGGCGGACCTAGGACAAAACTTACCCGGTGTCCCATGTACAATAGAACAGGCATATCATATTAAATAAAAGTATATATTAATGCATTTCTACAACATTATATTTAAAACCGATCAACATTTTAATCATTCATTGATCACTCTTGCTTTTTTTTAGAAATGCTTCCTTCTACGACATGTAATTTGATAGTTATTATTTGATATTTGCGCTTGATAATTTATATTTGGGCAGAGAAGATTAAACCATGAAAGAATATGTATCTAATACTTGGTTTTTTTCGCGGGTTAATACTTGAATTGCACGGTTGTAAAAGTAAGCTTACTTTGGTGCGTCTAGTCTTCCGAGAATCGTCCAGCACAAATGTTGATCACCTTAGGATTGTGATCTGACCTCCACTTTGTGAATAAATTTTGAATATTTCATGCAATTGTTTTTATAATTATTTCAATGATTCAACCATTAACACAATTAAGAGGCCTTGCCCTAATCCTCAAGGATTTGAGGAACAAGAATTACAATCTAGAACAAACACGTCGCATTGAGGTCCTTACTTCTTATGATTTACCTTACATTTCCTCCGCTGCTTCGGCCACTCGACAAGATTTGGGGACGGCGGTGTCAAAGTGAATATGGCGACCTGAGTGCCGAGCCAGGCGATGGATTAATTTTATTTCGAGCGACACTGAGAGGCGTATGAAATTTTTTGTTTGTTTTAGATTTATTTTTTTGAGAAATTGTTTGTTTTAGATGAGAGCCTTTTTTCTAGAATTAGATGAGTGATTTTTTTAGAAATAATTAGATTTTTTAGGGTTGAGAAATAATTAGATGAGAGCCTGGTCGATCAATTTAGCTTTTTTTAGAGGTGGTCGATCGATTTAGTTGCCGCTCTGGCTGCCTCGCTCGCTGCTAAGATTGGGCCTCGCATTGGCTTGATTTTTATTTGACGGATTCGCCCTGGCTAGTTTTTTTTAGTGGTATTCGTACTGGTAGTTGTTGAATGGGCCGGCTTGTTGTACCAGTGTCCAGGTAATGAAATTACGGGGTGTCCCAACCGTATATGGGCTATATATGTATAGGTAAAACATTTTTCTACCCGGTGTCCTGTGACACCCCCTGGCCTAACGTGGGTACGCCCCTGACCTTAGCCTATGGACAAGGCACTTTGAAACAACTACGTAAATTACATTACATAGGCTAATGAGGCGGAAGGCAGTAACTTTTACCTAGTTTTCGACTTTGGGAATCATCACAATAACTGTGTCATTTACCTCAGTTGGCATAATACCAGAACGAAAGAGTTCCTTAACAGATGCGATCACACTATCCTTGAGAGTGCTCCAGTTCCGCTAGGAAAAAAAACATGTTGGGCAGGCCTGAGCGTCTTCAAAGGACCAATCTGAAATAGTGCATCCAGAATCTCCTTCTTAGTGAACTCACGACACAAGAGATCATTTGTTTCCTGTCCAACAATAGTATCCACATGATCAATGATGCGAGTAGCATCAAGGCTGCTATCAGCAGTAAAAATATCCTCAAAATAACTAGTGGTTGCATCTCCCATGTCCCTCGTCTCAGTGAAAACATTACCGTTAACATCCTCCAGTTTTTTATACGGTTTTTCCTTGCCCGTCAAACATATTTTGCATGAAAAAACTTTGTGTTGCACTCCCTATCTTTAGGCCACATAATTCGTGAGTGCTGCATCCACATGACCTCTTCTCTATACAACAGCTCATTCATTTATCTGTGAATTTTCTTATTTCCATCCTATCAGCATTCATCAACATAAGCTCCTCATGGTCAAGGTGTGTCCTAGTTTTTCAATTTCTTTCACCACATTACTAAACTGCTTACTCCAGTGATGGAGTTTGCGCATGGTCTCATAGAGAGCTGCATGAACATCACCCAAAAGAATTATTTAAGCCGTCGGACACCCGGGCTTGGGTGATGACCTCCTCTAACACCGACTCCCTATTGAACATAACTTCATATTGCCTGATCTGCGGTTTCTTAGATTGATCATTTACCACCTCACTTTACAAAAGATGCGCAACATGCTCGGACGGTGGAGAAGTCAAATGGTGTACCAAAGCATGATCAAACTAATTTTGCCAACCCAGACCAGCCACCGCTATATCCAACCTTACTCTGACATTTGCATTGCCACTTCTCATGTTATCATATGTGCATGGGACACCACTGAAACCTAAGTGAGAGAGATCACAAGTTTCTAGAACATCATGATAGGCTTGCATTTGGCCCACCAGCCTACGAGTCAACGAAAAGTGTTCGAAATCCCACATACACCCATTGAAGTCCCTATCACAAGCCATGGGAGATCAGACTTAGAGCATAAATCCTCCAACAATGTCCACGTGATGTGGCGGTCCTCCACTCTTACTCCACCATAGACAAAGGTGAGAAACCATGGGGGCACATCTGGACGAGAGGTAACTTGGACATCAATGCATCGTTGATTTTAAAAAAGGAGATCAATAGTGAGAGACTCATGATAATATAATGCAAGATCACCACTATTACCAACACTGTCAACACCTTAAAACCTTTGAATCCCAACCAAGTTTGCTACCTTCTCATTTTACTTTTAGACTGGCAAATGCCACAAAAAATATATTGGGGGGATACGACTGTACCATAGCCGCAATATCTTGAACTAGTCGGGAGTGTCCCACAACCTAGAAGTTTCAACTGAGTAGACTCGTTTGTCCTGGCGGCGCTCCTCGAAGGAGACCGCCAAAGATGACTTACCTTTTGGTTTATTGTTGTTTGGGTTATTCTTAGTCCTTTTCGGGTCCTATTTTGCCAATGGACTAGGCGGGACACTTTGCCCTGAAGCAGTTAATAGTAGATGACTTTTCGAATCAGGCAAAGGAGATGCGGCAGGAGATATGTTCCCAAGTCCAGCCAACGCCTTCTTCCTGCTTGCATCCAGGTCAGCACTAACCCAACAGACTTGTTTGCATCAACATCCATCTCATTCCCACCAACAACTTTAGCAGTAGTAGATCGTAAGGGGTCATATTCACCACTACAATTCACACGAGCTACTGATCGCCATGTTGCACATAAATCCTTGAAGATCATTGCTGATGGGCGTGCACATTGTCATTGTGTTCTATGTGGAGATGGTCTATCATACTACACATGACACACAATTTATATTATTTTCCTAGACTAACCTATTAAATCAGTGCCAATTGCTATTTTTTGGATGTTTTAAGATTTTCACAAAAATCAAATTTATTGGGCTAACAAATCCAGGAAAAAATAAGCAAACATTTGAGTCAAGAAGCATCTGAAGGCAACCAACATAGGCCAGGGGCACCCAGGGGCCCACGTGGCGGGGACGCATGGTGCAGCTACGTGAGCCCCATGGACCTCCGGTCCACCGCCTTTTGGTCCGTTTGTCCTTATACACTTTTGAATCCCTTGAGGATTTTATCGCCCTAATTTTTACGCCGCCACATACCTCTGTTTAATGACAATCCAACCATAAGACCTTTTTCTGTACTCTATCGGAGGGGTAATTCTTCACGATGGCCGTATCCATCAACTTTAAGGTCATCAGGATCGCAAGTGAGTAGTTTCCTTTGGACTATGGGCCCATAGAAATAGTTAGATGGTTCTCTCTCTCTTGGTTCTCAATGCAAAGATCACATAAGCTGCCCTACATAATTGTGATCCATCTAATGCAGTATGTTTGTTTGCTTACCATGTTTTTCATCACGTACTTGAGTGGGATGAAGATCGCGTAATGCTTGTATCCCTGCGCCCTCGCCTGCCCGCCGTCTCTTTCCTGCCTCAGGTGCTGGGCTGCCATCTCTCTACTCAGATTGTATGAAAATATTACTCTACGTAACATGTACTTTTTCTTAAGTTGTTGCTTTTGCTTCTTATTTTTGAAATTTATTTCTTGATGCACCTTCATTTAGGCACAACGGCCTTCTGACAGAGCTAGGTGATAGCCTCATGAGGTCCCTTTCTTCAGGCAAACTGAATTTTATGTTCGCCTTTTGCATTTTGCTCCAGCCAAGGGCTTTGTGGTCAATGATATTTCAAAGTTTCTGCTATCAATTAACAATTAGTAATACTATAAGTTCAGGATTTGTAATATCATTCTACTATATAGACAAGAACTTTGTGGCTAATCATACTTGATAGTATCTGCTCTCAGCAATAGGTATCAGTTTCACATCTTTGTCAATTTTGATATGTTTTACAAGTTGAATGATGTTGCAGATTCTTCTAAAATTGCTGTTATTCAATATGCATCACTTGTAACCTTCATTTTTTTGCTTGTCATGCATACACTATCTTTATTTGTTGAGGAAAGTTACCGCCTTCCTCTCTGAAGGATCATCACTCTGATATTTGTTGTTAATTAGGGAATGGTATGTATGTTGCCGTCATTGGTAGCCTCAAGGGAGTGCGGCATAAGAAGTGTGCTACTGCTTTTGCAGTCAGATATTGTTTTGCAAAAAAAAAAATATGTTCATGTTCCAGTGATGCATTGAAGCATGCTAACTAGATATAATTTTTCCATTTCAGACCTATAACTGATTACAATGAGGTCACGCTGCATTTCATTAAGTGTGTACGGATGCATATACAGAACACCAAATCAAAGGTATGCTCGTGATCTGCAGTACAAATGTCGCATGCAAACACTCCCACCATAAGAGTCTTTTGGTCCTCAATTACAACCCTTGGTTAAAAGGATTATTCTGATCATGGTTAATTGTAGGTTGGCAGTCCCGCACACACCAATTCTTCTGTAGGAACCCCATTTTCCAATAGCATGAGCGAAGCAGCCACTCCAACCTTTGTGAAATCCAACTCAATAAGCTGCGCCGAGGTTGTCAGTGTCGCTCAAGGGAGACGCTGTTTTTGGCTGACACGACATTGACGCCTCCCACAAGTTGCTTTGCTTCATTGCAAGTACACCAATTTTAATCTTCCTCTATGGATGATTGAATTTCTAAATATGTTTAGATAAACAAAGTGTATACCAACTCTTTTCGAATAAGGTGTTGACGCCATCACAAATATTTATTGCTTCTTTGTAGTTCAAATGTTTTATTATAGTTTTTCCTTTCCCATTTCTTTCTATTGAGCAGCTACAAAATTAATCTGCTGGACAAAGATTCTTTGTGAGCATTATCATCATAGTGATACTAATTTCACCCCAATTTTTGGGAATGGATCATATCATAGCTTAGCAGCTGCATTTGCTTCCAATCCTTACATGTAAAAACATTTTTTAAGTGTGAATTAGTTGTTATGAAGACCATACAGATTTGATCATCTTTTGCATAATTGATTGTGCAAACATTCAAAGATGAATGGTCTAGAACAGATTATAAGCTAACACAGTATGTGCGGTGTGAACACGTGAAGCCCTGCCTTGAAGATATCAATGTTGTATTCGGTGATTCATAGGTAATTCAATCCGTGTTTTTCGTTTTTTTAGTTTCTATTGAACTGCATAATATATCTCCCTGGAAGTATTATGTTTAAAGCACCGGTTGATGTTATGTTTCATTCTTTTCCTTTGTAGGAGCTCCTTGTGGTAGATTAAAGAGTTGTACACTTCTTCTAAGAACTACTATATTTTTTTTTCTGTATACTAGCAAAGTGGCCCGCTCGATGCGCGGGCTAGAATGTTGTAAAGTTTATTAATAAGATCGTATTTATTTAAACAATAGTTGAACCAAATGTGATTGCATTTACATATATAAGATTTCACGAATACCTGCCCAATGTTGGACCAATATTAATCTCTTTTTTTGTGAATCAACATTGCTATAGTATGCTTTGGTGCATATGTTGGCCGTCAAATTTATGATATAGATAGGAGAGATAGTAATTTGTGAAAAGGCTCTTTCCTTTATTATCCCAAATATTCAATTAATAGCATGTCCCTATCAACCCCCTTTGGTCTTCAAAAAGATGACCATAATAGTTAAAAACATTTGGGGGGCAAAGTCTTAAAGGCGGGACTAAATATTATTTATGCGAAGTCGAGGAGTAAGAACGTCGCAGCATTACCTGAGGTTAGCTTATCAGTCCGTCTAATCATTAATAATAATATTTTCTTTGGTATGAAAGAGCTGGTATTTCTTTTAGATTATTGACAATTGTAATTATGTGTTCCTGATTTATTTTTTCAGTTTTTTATAAGTACGTGCTTTAGATGTATCTGCAAGGAGCAGAGATTCGAAGGTTCTCTGGTATGAAGATGGTTATTATCAGGAGCAAGGAGATGAGCAAGACATACCTAGTATGTGGTGTTTTGCTAGTTATTTGGATAGTTCCACACTTCTTATTCTTGGAATATAGGGCATTGTACGTCTATACTAAGGTGCATCGGTTTATATTTTCGTACATATTAATTTTACTTGATATTTTATAATACTTCGCTATACCATACTGCTAAATCGAATCAGCAGCAACAAATTGTTTTGCTTTATTGTTATAAATGAACTAAGATGGAGAACATATAATGTATTTTTTTGTTAGATCAAAGAGAAAGGTTTAATTATCATAGGATGTTTGGGAGTGAATATTCCACAAAATCACTATTTTTAATGTTTTTGCCATATATGAAGGGTGCACTATTTAAAAATAATTACACAACTAATATCTAATTTGATCTATATAGTTAAGTAATAGTAAACTCCTTACAGTTTGATTTCTTGAATAGTCATTGTCCCTGCTGTATAATTCTTATATCATTATTATGTTGTTGCACGTGCATGTGCTGGATAGAAAATCAAATAACTGATTTTCAGAAGGGTGGTATTTAGTGTCGTGTTGTCGTGTAGAAGTTGTATAAGATAAAAGTTTACAACCATAACCATGCCTTGAATGCATTTATGGCCACAATGACAGAACATTTACATGTAACGGATGTATAGTCGAGGGGAAGTGTGAAAGGAAAAAAAAGCTTAATAACAACTGTTCTAAGAGTGTCTGACCATCGTATATAATTTCTTTGAGAAACAAAGTTAGTAGCATTACATTTGTTACAGTAATAGTAATTTATGAAATTAAAGATACTTTTATTTTTGTGGCTATATAATACTATTTGTTTTCATCGCATAATGTATACATATATGAAAATATAAATTTATTTTGCAGCAACTTTTTTTGTACTGAATGTGATGCCCCACATTTGTGAGGGCCAATGTGTCTTTTAGTTGTGCATTATATTTTATGTTTGAGTTTCTTATATGTGGTATGTCTATACACATTTCTTAGTTGTGCATTATTATTATTATTATTATTATTATTATTATTATTATTATTATTATTATTATTATTATTATAAAATCCAATGTCAACCCTTCATGGAAGAATAAATGTTAACGCATGTATAACTTCTGAAGTCCTAGTTTACTAATAGTATTTCTGAATTAGATTTCCGAATTCAAAGTTTATTGGTCTGGTGTGAGTGTAGTAAAACTTGCCTTTGATCAATATATAGCTCGAGTCAAGTGCCTACGCACAAGTACATATGTGTATTGTCGAACATGCACCAAGGAGGTCAATGTTATTCCTACATGTTGAGTGCTCTATCAATTTATTCTTTGGGATGGCGACAGAAATCAATGCAAGGGTCCTGTGATGGACCATCGTGTGTCAAGAGCATTAAGTGTGGATCATCAGGACGATGTAATGCGCCTATGCAGCCAGTCACCCGGTAGTCTGCACTGAGAATGATATGCTAGACCATAACCTAAAGATTGGGCTGATATGGTCTTAAAAAGGTGGAAGATATGCATTGGAAATAACAAAATACGAGTAGACTGTAATTCTCTCGTGAAGAAACCATGCTTGCATCTGCTTAACGTAGCCTATGATGTGATGTTCTCCTTCGGTCTTGAAACGTGCATGTGGCCCATTTGTCTCCCCCGAACATGTGTCCTTGAAGAAATGAATGATACGTGCGAGATTAGTGGGAAGTGAGATGAAATGACAGACTCTACGATGAAGATGCTTAGAGTTACACATCCATATGCGTACCTTTATTTTATTTTTCTTTCATGGATTAAGGACATTGTATGTACTCACAAAACATACCCGCAAAAAAGACATTATACGTACGTGTGCGACATGGGACGTGTGCATGCTTGATGGATTGTGATGTTTTTTTCTTTTTTTAAAGGAAGTGTACATGCCTAATTGATATGTGACTGCTACGTTATTTTCTTTGGGTCCACCAGTTTATGAAGATTTAATGGCCATGATTTTTTAATTAGAAAAAGGCCATGATTTTTAATTAAAAAAAGGTCTTTAAATCAATGGTCAGATGTTTCTGTTTTTTGTTGAATTTTCTAACATATTTCTCCCTTTTGTAATGACCCCATCAATCTCAAAAAAATATACCCGCAAAAAAAGACATTATACGTACGTGTTCGACATGGGACGTGCGCATGCTTGATCGATTGTGATGTTTTTTTGTATATTATTAAGGGTGTGGGACGTGAGATGTCTATGTGCTTTTTTTCTTTTGAAAGGATTGTGTGTGCGTGCCTGATCAATACGTGAGGGCATTCCTCTTTTTGCTTTCTTTTTTGGATAAAAGGCATGAGACGTGGGATTTGCACCTGGTTGTTTTTTTTTTCTTTTTTGAAAGGAAGTGTACGTGACTAATTGATATGTGACGGCTATGTTATTTTCTTTGGGTCCACCAGTTTACGTAGATCTAAGGGTCATGATTTTTTAATTAAAAAATGTTTTTAAATTAATGATCAGATGTTTCTGATTTTTATGGGATTTTCTAGCATATTTTTCTTTCTTCTAATGACCCCATCAATTACTTTTTATATATTAATAGATATTAATAGATAGATAATAGATTAGGATCTGTTTGGATTGGTTCCTATACTTGCCCAACCAAATAATCAGCATTGACCAAGCGATGGGCGTTTGTTTCAATTGGCGCAGATAAATTGGCTCGCCCACCGCTCGTCAGCCCTCTGCGTTCAGTTCTCCGCCAAATCATTGGCAAGGTGGGGGCGGCCGAAACGTCCACCAATTTTTTGGCTAGCCCATGGTTGGTGGGGCGGGCATCGGCAGAATCCAAACAGCCTCTTATTCTTTTCATTCAGTTAAGAGCATGAACTCATGTTCCAGGAATTGAATGTGATAGTTCATGTTCAGCGGATTTCGTTGGCAGATACACACGGTGCTCACGAGCGCCTCGAGCAACATGGATCCGATGTTTATGATGAATCATTTCACGATTAGTTAGAGGCTGCAGTGAAACATTACTATATGTGACTAGTATTTCTTTTCTTAAGCTATTGCTGTTGTTTCTCATTTCTGAAATTTATCTTTTGATGCCTATTTCAGACAACATAGCACGATACCTTTCTGCTAAATTTTATAAGTGACAAAATATGTTTCAGATTCATCACTGCCGCTTTCCGTTTTACTCTTTTTCTGAAGTAAATAGCTTCATTCTTATGCTTCACAATTTCCAGTGGGAAAAATCACATTTCATATTTCCAACGCTATATTGTATCACAATGAACAGAGTGAAGAGAATGACCATCCAGAGTACATCATCCACGGTGAGCACATGCCTTATTTCTCACAGGATCATAATCTACCATGTATCACCATACTTCTTTATCGACTGCCTTCAACTATTCACTACACCTGCTAGATCAACATTTATTTCCTTTGCTTCTCATTGCTCTCTTCTACTTTTGCTTATCCAATGTTTCTTTTCTTTTGTACTGTTTACTTTCAACATGTAAGGCGTTACAAATTGCTTTCATCATCTCATATATTTCAGAACTTCCACCTGTCTCATTTCGAAAATTAATTTTCACCTAACTTATATGACTTCATGTCTACGCCCCACCTACGCTGTTATATAGCTTAAATTTCTTTTCCGAAATAAACAATCACACTTACAGCTCCTGCAAACGGTACATAACTTGCTTCTCACCTACATTGAACTGATTGTAGGAACACCTTGTGGGATCCAGTACTTCGGAGAGCTTGAAGATCATTATTATAGGGGTAATGAGGTTAAGCTCTATGAACACCAGGTAGACGCTCTCTTTGCTATGTTCTGGCACAAGGAGCCAGACATCAAGTACTACATGTGCACAATCAATAAAACATTTGCTAAGCCAGGCCACGGCATGGTACACAAAAACACTCTTATCTTCCATATCACACAACAATCTGCATTCATCTAAATCGCATGCTTTCTTGTAACATTAATTTCAGATACAATATACCAAAGACAACCTGCTGGACTACATTGATCCGAACAATGACACACTCATGGTCAGACTTGCAGATGCCCGTCTCCGCATCGAATGTCGCATTATGCTAGGAACCGACAAGAGGGCCACTATAACCACCAGATGGTCTGAGTTTGTCGCCGTGCCAACATTCGCAAAGGAGACATCTGTGCTTTCCATTTTAGGGTCACTTCAAAGCGCTGCGTGTTCTTACCGTGCACTGCCTCTAGATCCACCATCGAAGACACCGCAGTTCATGTGTGAATATAATCTAGCACAGTACACTGAATTATGCTCGAGATTAACCGATGGTTTACTTTTGGACCCTGCTATCTCATGCTTTTGAATATCCGAAAGCTATGTCGTTGCCTATGTAAACTCTACTATTCTCAGTCATGTGGTTTACATCCACCTGATCCATAATGGCACTCTTCTATATATATCTATTAATTTCTACACCTATTCTCTGCTTCAAATCAGTTGCTTAATTAACAGCAACATCAGACATGCTAACCAGAACAAAAATGTATGTGAAAGGTGCACCCACTAGCTGGCACCGCCCAGCTGCCCCTCAAGAGGCGCGCCACGGGCGCGCCCCAACCCCTAGTTTTAATTAATGTAGTCAAGAAGATACATACTTAGCTTGATAACTTTCCGGTAAAAAAATTCAAGTTTTAATGAAGCAACTATGAATGGGCCTAGATGCAACGAAAGGACAATGAACTCACCTCCATGGCTCCCCTAAGATAATTCAAAGTTTTTTTTTTAGAAAAGGAGGAGGATCCCTGGCCTCTGTATCTGGGCGATGCATTGCAGCCACTTTATTAATTATTCACAAAGACCTTATAAAGAAATACAACAGTAAGTCTGAAGCCACCGTCTAGACAACAATTATCGCTACTCCTATCCAGTTGATGCAGGGATGCTGATAGTCTGGGCCTAATACCAAATAGACCTCGCAGTCAAACCTAACATCTAAGACCTGATGCCCCAACCAAGCCACTTGCTGGGTATGGGGCACACACTGGTCCGCCGCGCTCTCAGAGGCCGCCGCCGCCAACTGCCACCACTCCATCTTCAGAGTTGTACTGACGCATCAATCTTGCCCGGTCTAGCTACCGTCGACGTCACCACGGCGCCAAACGGCATCACCTCCCTGCGCGCGAACTGCTGAGCACGTCACGGTCGCCGCCGTGGTAAACCTCAGCATCATGCCGCCAAGTACCACCAGCCGACACAGCTTGAAGTCTTTGAAAAATCTGTCGTGCGTAGCACTTGCCGAACAGGCATAACAAAGCATAGCACCTGTCGGCCAGCCAGACATGACTTGACATTTCCACTGAAGCTCTGTGCAAGACGAAGCTGCACCACCTCCTGCCTCTATCTTCCAGCGCTGCTCCACAAACAATGCTCCCGAGAGAGAAACGACACCACAATGCCGCCATCTTCTGATCTGGAAGATCAGATCCTAGAGTTTCCCCAGGAGTAGTACGAGTGGGTCGACGGTAGTCACATGACGATGCCTTAATCAAGGTAACGACGCGGAACACCACCATCGTCCGCCGTCGGCTCAGTTTTCACCGGCAAATATGTCTTCCCGACTCGCAGCCGGTACTAGATGACGGATCCCGAGATCGAAACACCTAGCCTCAGGCCGACCACCTTTGACGGAAGAGATGACCACCACCGCCAGCTGCACCAGTCAGAACAGATCTGATAGGAGGTGCCACTGACGAGACACCAGGCCCTCCATGCCGCCCTCGCCGATCTAAAGGCAGCATGCACGCCACCACAGCCAAGCAGGCCGCCGCCGACCGCAGCCGCTGTGCTGTAGCCCTGGCCGGCGCCCGTGACTGGGCCGCCCGCCGCGCCAAGCAGTCGCCGTCCGAGGACGGGCCGGCCTCCCGCCGCCATTCACAGCCATCCGCCGCGTCGCAGATCCCAGATCACCCCGTAGACGCACGAGAGAGGAGATCCCCTGCCACCGCCATCGGCCCCGGCCTTAGCCCGGTGGCGTCCTCCGGCGGCGGTGGCTAGGTTTCCGGGCTCCGCCCGATTCGCCGTAGGGGGACGGCGACGCGGGGGATCACGGGATCAAGGTGAATAGGAACGAATACTTGACTTTGTAGACTTTTTCGATAATTCAAGTTTGAGCAGCTTTTTTTGAAGGAAGCAAAGATGCTGCTTTGATTATTAGGTTATAAAAGATATACGTACATGCTTCTATTTTATTTTACTGCACCGAAATTAATATTTTGGTACGCTGGAGGAAGCAGTTTTGATTCGGTGTGAAAGATTGGATTTTGATCCGTGGTTTTAGAGGAAGAAGTGTCTAAACAAAGAAAGATATTCAGAGGAAGGAGATGACAAGGAAGGAACTCACCTCCATGGCTCCCGTCTAGGTCTGCCGAGGCCGGCCCGAGAAGAAATTGCGGCGGTTCTGCTTCGAGATCTGATGACTGCCCGGTCGTCCGCGGCTTGACCGATGGCAACTTGGAGACCGAAAAGAGATGTAGTCCATCTTATTCTAGGAAATAATTAGAGATCTAGTCCATTACGGGCCTCGGTGGTGGCACCGTAGACAATGGTCGCGTCGTTGGGCCCGGACCACCAACAACTTCCTTCGGGCCTCGCATCAGACGCTAAAGGCGTCAAGTAGTAGGTCCCAGAGCTGGTGTGGTTGCTCGTTCCAGTGATGCAGAGCTATATCCAATCTTTACTCAAAAAAGAAGAAGCTATATGCCTATACTATATCAATCTGCGGACATCTTGTCTCAATAGTTAAAATCTTGATCATCTTGTTTAAGCAGATACATTTTGTCTCGAGAGTACTTGCTGCTTGGACAGCAGCAATGTGAGCGTGATTACCTTGAATGTACAATGCTCCAAGGTTGCTTCTTGGGCGGTCTTCAAGATGCAGGGCTTCCTTTTTAGGGATTCAGAGAGCCGAGCTGCGGAGCTTGTTTAGCTGCCACGCCCCTCCTTTTCTATCACAGCATTGGATCCATTATCAACCTACGAACAGTAACACACCTTTTTTTTACTCAAACACACATTTTGCATTAGAAGAAATGCCAAAAAAGGCACAGAGAGTAACAAAAATGGCAGACAAAGTAAGAGGTGCAACCTAACAAATACTAGTGGGAATAAGGGGCAATTTCAGTCTAAAAAATAGTAACAACTGCAATGATTTAAAAGGACAAAATTGTTAGATTTAAATACTGAGATTATGCAATTGCTAATGGGATCTTGTCTAATTCACATGAACACGTTTTCATCTCATGCGGAATTTAAGTGCAACAGAATCATACCTTCGTGTGGAGATGCCACCTTGGTATAGGAAGTATGGTGCGAAGTTGATGAAGAATTTGAGCAGTGTAGTCGATCACAACTTCGACACCTCGTCGGGGTAAGGGAAGGATCTTCACGGCAATTAGCGACACCTCCAAATTGGTTTTGAGTAATTTTCGAGAGGCAAGTAAAACTTATGGGTGGACTGATCCGTGCCTATGTTTGCCCCTTATATATAATGTGTCGCCTTTGACCGTGGGACCTTACCATGTCAACATAATTCAGCCCCCCAATCACGGGCCTAATTTCTTAAACGCCATTTAATTGGTATTAATCCTGAAATTAATTAATGGGTCCAATTTAACTTATGGTAATTAAAGCTTTGACCATTCGACCACCTATTAATTCTAACATTCTCCCACTTGATTGAATGGTTAACATCATTAGTCCATACCTTGACAAAAGCAGCACACCAAGGGAATGTATTCACAGTAATCGAATAGTTATTACCGGAACCTCATTATCTATAGCATAATACTCCGTCTCGACATGGATAATTATTCATGGTTGGGAGTTTGTATGTGCATGCAGCCATACTCCCTACTTATGATCCTGGTAGTTTGTTTCTTTATTAATCATCATGTGCACTTATTGAGTGAAACAAACTTTTCTATTATCCAAATCAAAGTTTGAGATCTCATTTATATAATTATGCCAACACTTAGAGGCCTTGAGTTATAGTTATGATAGCAAATTAATGGTGAGCCTTTAGTTAGGGGATCAGCTATCATGAACTTAGTACATGTATGCTGAATTTAATATTTGGTCTTGGACATTATCTTTCACAACATGATACTCAATTAATTGTTGTTACTCGTGAACTAATGTGCGGATTTCTTATCGCACAAAAATATTAGTTATGCAGTGTACCAATCTAAGTCCGGGCAAAATTGTTAAGCCACAAGACTTGCCTGGTTGTATCACAACATAGCTAAAATTAAAAATTGCATTATTGTCACCTTAGACAGTAGGCTTAGTAGTGGAAAACTAATTTTATATGTATCGTACTATAAAGTACAAACGTGATATACTAGCTCCCACTCATCTTAGCGTACATGCAATTTCCCTTCTTATTTCCTATACGAACCCATCAACTTTAATTTTTTTATTGTCCTTTTGTATATAGCTCCCACTTTTGCAAACATTCTACAAAGAATTAGAGTGTTTAACACCGGTGAATATTGGGCAACAATAACGCACAAAAAATTTGTTCTTGTGGAAAATGGGCCAATGCGAATAATTATGGGTGAAGGTAATGAAAGTGTAAAACACTTATAAGTGCTAGGAACTGGACCCCATTTTTCTATGCATATTAATTCCATATCCCGAGTACTATGGAAAAATCCTTTATCAGTTTTCTTTACTTATTTCCCTCAATATAACTAATAGTTTGACCCAAATCAGATAAGCCAAGTAGATGAAATGAAGGTGTCTCTTACTTAAGGAGAGTGTTCATTTCTCCCCTTCGAAATATGTCTTAAATGGTAATGTCATCATTTTGATGAGCACCCAAAATACACATTCAAGGATTCACAAGAGACATCGCAATCAAAACCATCATGACAACTCTTAGTGATCAGACATTGCAATCAGAAACATCATGGTAACTCTTAATGATCATTTCTCCCCTTCAAAACATGGCTTAAATGATAGTGACATCATTTTTGTGAGATATAAAACTCATGATAAACAATCAAGGATTCACAAAAGAGATTACAACCAGAACTGTCATGACAACTCTTAATAACACAATATTTGTCTTAAATCCATCATCTAACAGAGAAACAAAATAAGGTCCCTCTTTATTCTAGGAAAATAACAGTATATTATTAAGATGGACGATGAACAAATCTTCAATGCTTAAGAACAAATCTTCAAAGCTTTGACCATTTGACCACCTACATTCTAACAAAAATGAGATATAAAACGAGAGAAGCATCGATCAAAGCTCTGCTACCCGCCGCCGTATATTCTATTCTTCCCTCAAGACCTTTGCATGCCTCTTGGTCCACAAAACTGAACGGCTTCGGGGCTGCCACGGCGCCGACGCTCTAACACGCCCCGCTAGAAGCCGGAACACATCCTCCAGATTTACAGTGAAGACGACCATGCCGGCCTCCCGTGGGGCAACATTGACCGCCCCCGTGGGCGCTGATTCCGGCGAGGCTCGAAGAACCAACGATGGGTGCAACGACGAGAAGACACCAGAGAAGTTGGGCTCTCCTCTGCTTGGTCCGTCTTCAGCGTCGGCATGCAACGACCTCTCTGCTGCTGCCGCCGCTCTTGTAGGCGGGGCGGACTGGGAGCATGTGGGCCGGGGGCGCCGTTCCAACCGGCACGCTCATCCTGAGCCGTCGAGGGAAGATCTCGAGCGCAGCCTCGCCTTCAAGCGTTGGGCTTGAGGAAGGTGCTTTCGTTGCCTCGAGCGTGGCCACCAAGTCAGTGCATGCCGTGAGCCATTCAGATGCATTCGTTGTCATCGCGCTGGTCATCGGGAAAGGTTTTGTCGTGCTCGCTCTCCAGTCACTTGCGGTGGCTCTCCGGTCGCTTGCGCTCCTCGCCAGCAGAGCCGCTCCCCGCCCGTCCAGCCTTGTCCTCCGCTGACTAGGAGTTGGGCTGAGGTTGTAGATCACTCGTCGCTGTGTGTGTCGGTGCCGCCAAGGTCCCAACATGGGTGTTGCAAGGATTCCAGTGTCAACCCATCTTTGGTATCTGCTTTGGAGTCATAACTTGCCCTGCTGCGCACGGAGCTCCTTCAGGAGGTTGAGCTACTCCGCACTGAGCTTCGCGACCCTCTTGCCAAGCTTGAGGTTGCGTCGGTTGTGCCTTTGCTGCATGAGCTCCAGGTTGTTTCCGTTGATGAGGATGCTGAATGTTTCTTTGTAGATTTTTCTCCTCGTGCTCTGGATGTGACACCGATTGTTCATGGGAGTGCGGTTATCAGCGAGGTCGTAGCTCCAATTCTGCAGATTATGCCTGAGTAACAGGAGCTTTGTGGGGAATCATCTATTGTGTTACCGATGGAGCTGAGCGCTTTGGAGTCCTTGGCGGTGGCCATGACACCCTCACTTCCACCGCCAGAGTCCCGTCAGCCGCCCGCCCTTGCAGATAGTGGAGACTTGGTTGGTTCTATCACTGCCTCATCTATGACCATTGGGCATGTGGTGTCTTTGAGTGGCGAGGTTGATGCGACAGGTGTGTTGGCACCTAACTCTGAGGCTATATCATGTGAGCAACTGGAGACGTCTGAGTCCATCATGTCAGTGGTGCCTATGACCGATGATGTTGAGGCGGTTGGTATGTTGGCGCCCGACCCTTCGGAGCCCAACCAGCCGCTCGCCTCTGTGGAGCGTGGAGGATCCGATGTTGCAGTCACCCGCCCGCAGGTGACCGTTGGGCAGGTTTCTGTGCGTGACAAGGTCAATGAGATTCTATTCGAGATAGAGCTTCACAGCTTGCTCAAACGTTTGGAGAGGGTGAGCCCTGGATCTGGCAAGGCGATAGTGGAGGAGGCTCTCAGGAGCAAAGGGAAGAAAAGTGATGCCACAGGAAAGGCGTCCGCAGCTGCTTGAAGGATGGTTATCAGTCTCTTGGGTTGTCCTTATGGTCTGACTTGTCTTCGTGGATTTGGTGGTGCATGTGGTCTTCGGCCGAGCAGTGTGGGGGCTGGTGGACATTAGGTGTTGGGTATGGTTGTCAGGCGATCATGTGCTTATGGGTTGCATGTTGTGTGAGTAGTCCACGTGTGGTTGGTCTGTATCGGTTTTCGCCCGGTTTTCCGTTAATTAACTGGGCAATTCTCTTCTCCTTAATTAATCGATGAGGCAAATCTTTTGCGTCCGTTTCGAAAAAAAGCCAGAGCCATGCTGGCGTGCTGTGAAGTAAAACAGATCAGATGATTCCACTACACCATTCTCCTCGCTGAACAAGAGCGCTCTCCTCATTTGTTTCCATTTTACACAGCTGGGCGCACGCCTGCATGTCATAGGATACAGCCTAATTGCATATGTGTTCATTGATACGTCTCCAACGTATCTATAATCTTTTATTGCTCCATACTATTATATTATCTGTTTTGGATGTTAATGGGTTTTATTTTACACTTTTATATCATTTTTGGGACTAACCTATTAACTGGAGGCCCAACCCAAATTGCTGTTTTTTTGCCTATTTCAGTGTTTCGCAGAAAAGAAATATCACACGAAGTCCAAACGGAATGAAACCTTCGGGAATGTGATTTTCTCAACAAACGTGATTCAGGAGACTTGGAGTGGGAGCCAAGAAACGACTGAGGAGGCCACGAGGCAGGGGGGCGCGTCCTCCATCCTCGCAAGCCCCTCGTTGCTCCACCGACCTACTTCTTCCTCCTATATAAGTCCACGTACCCCGCAAACATCCAGGAGCACCACGAAAAGCTAATTCCACCATCGCAACCTTTCGTACCCGAGAGATCCCATCTCGGGGCCTTTTCTGGAGCTCCGCCGGAGGTGGCATTGATCACGGAGGGCCTCTACATCAACTCCATGGCCTCTCCGGTGATGTGTGAGTATTTTATTTCAGACCTTCGGGTCCATAGTTATTAGATAGATGGCTTCTTCTCTCTCTTTGGATCTCAATACAAAGTTCTCCTCGATCTTCTTGGAGATCTATTCGATGTAATCTTCTTTTGCGGTGTGTTTGTCGAGATCCGATGAATTGTGGGTTTATGATCAAGCTTATCTATGAACAATATTTGATTTTTCTCTGAATTCTTTTATGTATAATTGGTTTATCTTTGCAAGTCTCTTCGAATTATTAGTTTGGTCTGGCCTACTAGATTGATCTTTCTTGCAATGGGAGAAGTGCTTAGCTTTGAGTTCAATCTTGCGGTGTCCTTTCCCAGTGACAGCAGGGGCAGCAAGGCACGTATTGTATTGTTGCCATCGAGGATAAAAAGATGGGGTTTATATCATATTGCATGAGTTTATCCCTCTACCTCATGTCATCTTACTTAAAGCATTACTCTGTTCTTATCAACTTAATACTCTAGATGCATACTGGATAGCGGTCGATATGTGGAGTAATAGTAGTAGATGCAGAATCGTTTCGGTCTACTTGTCGCGGACGTGATGCCTATATACATGATCATACCTAGATATTCTCATAACTATGCTCAATTCTATCAATTGCTCGACAATAATTCGTTTACCCACCGTAATACTTATGCTCTTGAGAGAAGCCACTAGTGAAACCTATGGCCCCCGGGTCTATCTTCCATCATATTAATCTTCCAACACTTAGCTATTTCTATTGCCATTTATTTTACTTTGCATCTTTATTTCTCTTTATCATAAAAATACCAATAAATGACGGATGTACATTTATACACCCATGTACTCATCTAGCTCCGTTCATGCCCACATACATATACTATAGTGCACAACTAGACATGCAAGGTAGATACACTATGGTTATGAAAGATTGCGTGGAAGCGTATGCCTCTGGCAGGGACGCGTTGCGTGTTATATAGCCAAGGATAAGTTACAAAGATACGGTAGTTAGTGAAGGAAATATGCCCTAGAGGCAATAATAAAGTTATTATTTATTTCCTTTATTTCATGATAAATGTTTATTATTCATGCTAGAATTGTATTAACCGGAAACATAATACATGTGTGAATACATAGACAAATAGAGTGTCACTAGTATGCCTCTACTTGACTAGCTCGTTAATCAAAGATGGTTATGTTTCCTAACCATAGACAAAGAGTTGTTATTTGATTAACGGGATCACATCATTAGGAGAATGATGTGATTGACTTGACCCATTCCATTAGCTTAGCACTCGATCATTTAGTATGTTGCTATTGCTTTCTTCATGACCTATACATGTGAAGGAAATATGCCCTAGAGGCAATAATAAAGTTATTATTTATTTCCTTATTTCATGATAAATGTTTATTATTCATGCTAGAATTGTATTAACCGGAAACATAATACATGTGTGAATACATAGACAAATAGAGTGTCACTAGTATGCCTCTACTTGACTAGCTCGTTAATCAAAGATGGTTATGTTTCCTAACCATAGACAAAGAGTTGTTATTTGATTAACGGGATCACATCATTAGGAGAATGATGTGATTGACTTGACCCATTCCATTAGCTTAGCACTCGATCGTTTAGTATGTTGCTATTGCTTTCTTCATGACCTATACATGTTCCTATGACTATGAGATTATGCAACTCCCGTTTACCGGAGGAACACTTTGTGTGCTACCAAACGTCACAACGTAACTGGGTGATTATAAAGGATCTCTACAGGTATCTCCAAAGGTAGATGTTGGGTTGGCGTATTTCGAGATTAGGATTTGTCACTCCGATTGTCGAAGAGGTATCTCTGGGCCCTCTCGGTAATGCACATCACATAAGCCTTGCAAGCATTGCAACTAATGAGTTAGTTGCGGGATGATGTATTACAGAACGAGTAAAGAGACTTGCCGGTAACGAGATTCAACTAAGTAATGGATACCGACGATCGAATCTCGGGCAAGTAACATACCGATGACAAAGGGAACAACGTATGTTGTTATGCGGTCTGACCGATAAAGATCTTCGTAGAATATGTAGGAGCCAATATGGGCATCCAGGTCCCGCTATTGGTTATTGACCGGAGATGTGTCTCAGTCATGTCTGCATTGTTCTGGAACCGTAGGGTCCGCACGCTTAACGTTACGATGACAGTTATTATGAGTTTATGCATTTTGATGTACTGAAGTTAGTTCGGAGTCCCGGATGTGATCACGGACATGACGAGGAGTCTCGAAATGGTCGAGACATAAAGATTGATATATTGGAAGCCTATGTTTGGATATCGGAAGTGTTCCGGGTGAAATCGAGATTTTACCGGAGTACCGGGAGGTTACAGGAACCCCCCGGGAGCTATATGGGCCTTAGTGGGCTTTAGTGGAAAAGGAGAAAGGGGCAGCCCAAGGTGGCCGCGCGCCTCCCCCCTCCCCTAGTCCTATTAGGACAAGGAGAGGTGGCCGGCCCCCCTCTCTCTCTTTCCCCCTCGGGGAATCCTATTCCAACTAGGATTGGGGGGAGGAGTCCTACTCCCGGTAGGAGTAGGACTCCTCCTGCGCCCTCCTCCTGGCCGGCCGCCTCCTCCCCCTTGGATCCTTTATATACGGGGGCAAGGGGCACCTCTAGACACACAAGTTGATCCTTGAGATCGTTCCTTAGCCGTGTGCGGTGCCCCCTGCCACCATATTCCACCTCGATCATATTGTAGCGGTGCTTAGGCGAAGCCCTGCGACGGTAGAACATCAAGATCGTCACCACGCCGTCGTGCTGACGGAACTCCTCCCCGACGCTTTGCTGGATCGGAGCCCGGGGATCGTCATCGAGCTGTACGTGTGCTAAGAACTCGGAGGTGCCGGAGTAACGGTGCTTGGATCGGTCGGATTGAGAAGACGTACGACTACTTCCTCTATGTTGCGTCAACGCTTCCGCAGTCGGTCTGCGTGGGTACGTAGACAACACTCTCCCCTCTCGTTGCTATGCATCACCATGATCTTGCGTGTGCGTAGGATTTTTTTTGAAATTATTGCGTTCCCCAACAGTGGCATCCGAGCCTAGGTTTTATGGTTTGATTTATATGCACGAGTAGAACACAAGTGAGTTGTGGGCGATATAATTCATACTGCCTACCAGCATGTCATACTTTGGTTCGGTGGTATTGTTGGACGAGACGACCCGGACCAACATTACGCGTACGCTTACGCGAGATCGGTTCTCTCGACGTGCTTTGCACATAGGTGGCTTGCGGGCGATTGTCTCTCCAACTTTAGTTGAACCGAGTGTGGCTACGCCCGGTCCTTGCGAAGGTTAAAACGGAGTCTATTTGACAAACTATCGTTGTGGTTTTGATGCGTAGGTGAGA
This sequence comes from Triticum aestivum, assembly GCF_018294505.1. Classification (NCBI taxonomy): domain Eukaryota; kingdom Viridiplantae; phylum Streptophyta; class Magnoliopsida; order Poales; family Poaceae; genus Triticum; species Triticum aestivum. Next base: position 553,261,540 of record NC_057806.1, read on the forward strand.
TTGGTTCTTGCTTAAGCCCGTAGCAGCCACGTAAAACTTGCAACAACAAAGTAGAGGACGTCTAACTTGTTTTTGCAGGGCATGTTGTGATGTGATATGGTCAAGACATGATGCTGAATTTTATTGTATGAGATGATCATGTTTTGTAACCGAGTTATCGGCAACTGGCAGGAGCCATATGGTTGTCGTTTATTGTATGCAATGCAATCGCGATGTAATGCTTTACTTTATCACTAAGCGGTAGCGATAGTCGTAGAAGCACAAGCTTGGCGAGACGACAACGATGCTACGATGGAGATCAAGGTGTCGCGCCGGTGACGATGGTGATCACGACGGTGCTTCGGAGATGGAGATCACAAGCACAAGATGATGATGGCCATATCATATCACTTATATTGATTGCATGTGATGTTTATCCTTTTATGCATCTTATCTTGCTTTGATTGACGGTAGCATTATAAGATGATCTCTCACTAAATTATCAAGAAGTGTTCTCCCTGAGTATGCACCGTTGCGAAAGTTCTTCGTGCTGAGACACCACGTGATGATCGGGTGTGATAGGCTTCTACGTTCAAATACAACGGGTGCAAAACAGTTGCACACGCGGAATACTCAGGTTATACTTGACGAGCCAAGCATATACAGATATGGCCTCGGAACACAGAGACCGAAAGGTCGAGCGTGAATCATATAGTAGATATGATCAACATAGTGATGTTCACCAATGAAACTACTCCATCTCACGTGATGATCGGACATGGTTTAGTTGATTTGGATCACGTAATCACTTAGAGGATTAGAGGGATGTCTATCTAAGTGGGAGTTCTTAAGTAATATGATTAATTGAACTTAAATTTATCATGAACTTAGTCCTGGTAGTATTTTGCAAATTATGTTGTAGATCAATAGCTCGCGTTATTGCTTTCCATGTGTTTATTTTGATATGTTCCTAGAGAAAATTGTGTTGAAAGATGTTAGTAGCAATGATGCGGATTGGATCCGTGATCTGAGGTTTATCCTCATTGCTGCATAGAAAAATTATGTCCTTGATGCACCGGCTAGGTGACGGACCTATTGCAGGAGCAGATGCAGACGTTATGAACGTTTGGCTAGCTCAATATGATGACTACTTGATAGTTTAGTGCACCATGCTTAATGGCTTAGAATCGGGACTTCAAAGACGTTTTGAACGTCATGGAGCATATGAGATGTTCCAGGAGTTGAAGTTAATATTTCAAGCAAATACCCGAGTTGAGAGATATGAAGTCTCCAACAAGTTCTATAGCTAAAAGATGGAGGAGAATCGCTCAACTAGTGAGCATGTGCCCAGATTGTCTGAGTACAACAATCGCTTGAATCAAGTGGGAGTTAATCTTCCAGATAAGATAGTGATTGACAGAATTCTCTAGTCACCATCACCAAGTTAGTAGAACTTCGTGATGAACTATGATATGCAAGGGATAATGGAAACGATTCCCAAGCTCTTCGTAATGCGGAAATTGACGAAGGTAGAAATCGAGAAAAACATCAAGTGTTGATGGTAGACAAGACCACTAGTTTCAAGAAAAGGGCAGAGGGAAGAAGGGGAACTTCAAGAAGAACAGCAAGCAAGTTGCTGCTCAAGTGAAGAAGCCCAAGTCTGGTCCTAAGCCTAAGACTAAGTGTTTCTACTGCAAAGGGGCTGGTGACTGGAAGCGGAACTACCCCAAGTGATTGGCAGATAAGAAGGATGGCAAAGTAAACATAAGTATATTTGATATACATGTTATTGATGTGTACTTTACTAGTGTTTATAGCAACCCCTCAGTATTTGATACTGGATCAGTTGCTAAGATTAGTAACTCGAAACAGGGAGTTGCAGAATAAACAGAGACTAGTTAAGGGTGAAGTGACGATGTGTGTTGGAAGTGGTTCCAAGATTGATATGATCATCATCGCACACTCCCTATACTTTCGGGATTAGTGTTGAACCTGAATAAGTGTTATTTGGTGTTTGCGTTAAGCATGAATATGATTTGATCATGTTTATTGTAATACGGTTATTCATTTAAGTAAGAGAATAAATTGTTGTTCTGTTTACATGAATAAAACCTTATATGGTTACACACCCAATGAAAATAGTTCATTGGATCTCGATCATAGTGATACACATAATCATAATATTGAAACCAAAAGGTGCAAAGCTAATAATGATAGTGCAACTTGTTTGTAGCACTGCCGTTTAGGTCATATTGGTGTAAAGCGCATGAAGAAACTCCACGCTGATGGGATTTTGGAATCACTTGATTATGAATCACTTGATGCTTGCGAACCATGCCTCATGGGCAAGATGACTAAGACTCCGTTCTCCGGAGCGAGCAACTGACTTATTGGAAATAATACATATTGATGTATACGGTCCGATGAGTGTTAAGGCTCACGGCAAGTATCATTATTTTCTGAACTTCATAGATGATTTGAGCAGATATGGGTATATCTACTTGATGAAACATAAGTCTGAAACATTTAAAAAGTTCAAAGAATTTCAGAGTGAAGTGGAAAATCATCGTGACAAGAAAATAAAGTTTCTACGATCTGATCGCGGATACAAATATTTGAGTTACGAGTTTGGTCTTCAGTTAAAAACAATGTGAAATAGTTTCACTACTCACGCCACCTGGAACACCACAATGTAATGGTGTGTCCGAACGTCATAACCGTACTTTATTAGATATGGTGGGACCTATAATGTTTCTTACCGATTTACCACTATCGTTTTGGGGTTATGCATTAAAGACAGTTGCATTCACGTTTAAAAGGGCACCATCTAAGTCCGTTGAGACGACACAATCTGAACTGTGGTTTGGCAAGAAACCAAAGTTGTCGTTTCTTAAAGTTTGGGATTGTGATGCTTATATGAAAAGGTTTCATCCTGATAAGCTCAAAACCAAATCGGAGAAATATGTCTTCATAGGATACCCAAAGGAAACTGTTGGGTACACCTTCTATCACAGATCCGAAGGCAAATTCGTTGCCAAGAATGGATCCTTTCCAGAGAAGGAATTTCTCTCGAAAGAAGTGAGTGGGAGGAAAGTAGAAAACTTGATAAGGTAATTGTACCTTCTCCCTTATTGGAAAGTAGTTCATCACAGAAATTTGTTCCTGTGACTACTACACCAATTAGTGAGGAAGCTAATGATAATGATCATGTAACTTCAGATCAAGTTACTACCAAATCTCGTAGGTAAACCAGAGTGAGATCCGCACCAGAGTGGTATGGTAATCCTGTTCTGGAAGTCATGTTACTAGACCATGACGAACTTGCGAACTATGAGGAAGCGATGATGAGCCCAAATTCCGCGAAATGGTTTGAGGCCATGAAATCTGAGATATGATCCATGTATGAGAACAAAGTATGGACTTTGGTTGACTTGCCCGATGATCGGCAAGCCATAGAAAATAAATGGATCTTCAAGAGGAAGACGGACGCTGATAGTAGAGCTACTATCTACAAAGCTAGAATTGTCGCAAAAGGTTTTCGACAAGTTCAAGGTGTTGACTACGATGAGATTTTCTCACTCGTATCTATGCTTAAGTCTGTCCGAATCATGTTAGAAATTGCCGCATTTTATGAAATCTGGCAAATGGATAAACAAAACTGCATTCCTTAATGGATTTACTAAAGAAGAGTTGTATGCGATGCAACTAGAAGGTTTTGTCGATCCTAAAGGTGTTAACTAAATATGCAAGCTCCAGCGATCCATCTATGGACTGGTGCAAGAATCTCGGAGTTGGAATATACGCTTTGATAAGTTGATCAAAGCATATAGTTTTATACAGACTTGCGGTGAAGCCTGTATTTACAAGAAAGTGAGTGGGAGCACTACAACATTTCTGATAAGTATATGTGAATGACATATTGTTGATCGGAAATAATGTAGAATTATTCTGCAAAGCATAAAGGAGTGTTTGAAAGGAGTTTTTCAAAGAAAGACCTCGGTGAAGCTGCTTACATATTGAGTATCAAGATCTATAGAGATAGATCAAGACACTTGATAAGTTTTTTCAATGAGTACATACCTTGATAAGATTTTGAAGTAGTTCAAAATGGAACAGTCAAATAAAAGGTTTCTTGCCTGTATTACAATGTGTGAAGTTGAGTAAGACTCAAAGCCCGACCACGGCAGAAGATAGAAAGAGAATGAAAGTCATTCCCTATGCCTCAGCCATTGGCCAAAATTATCCTTAGTAGAATAAGGAAATATTTCTCGATTATGGAGGTGACAAAAGGTTCGTCGTGAAAAGTTACGTCGATGCAAGTTTTGACACAGATCTGGATGACTCTAAGTCTCGATCTAGATACATATTGAAAGTGGGAGCAATAAGCTAGAGTAGCTCCATGCAGAGCATTGTTGACATAGAAATTCGCAAAATACTTACAGATCTGAATGTGACAGACCCGTTGACTAAAGTTATCTCACAAGCAAAACATGATGACACCTTAGTACTCTTTGGGTGTTAATCACATAAATGATGTGAACTAGATTATTGACTCTAGTAAACACTTTGGGTATAGGTCACATGACGATGTGAACTATGGGTGTTAATCACATGGTGATGTGAACTCTTAGTGTTGAATCACATGGCGATGTGAACTAGATTATTGACTCTAGTGCAAGTGGGAGACTGAAGGAAATATGCCCTAGAGGCAATAATAAAGTTATTATTTATTTCTTTATATTATGATAAATGTTTATTATTCATGCTAGAATTGTATTAACCGGAAACATAATACATGTGTGAATACATAGACAAACAGAGTGTCACTAGTATGCCTCTACTTGACTAGCTCGTTAATCAAAGATGGTTATATTTCCCAACCATAAACAAGGAGTTGTTATTTGATTAACGGGATCACATCATTAAGTGAATGATCTAATTGACATGACCCATTCCATTAGCTTAGCACCCGATCATCTAGTATGTTGCTATTGCTTTCTTTATGACTTATACATGTTCCTATGACTATGAGATTATGCAACTCCCGTTTACCGGAGGAACACTTTGTGCGCTACCAAACGTCACAACGTAACTGGGTGATTATAAAGGAGCTCTACAGGTGTCTCCAAAGGTAGATGTTGGGTTGGCGTATTTCGAGATTAGGATTTGTCACTCCGATTGTCGGAGAGGTATCTCTGGGCCCTCTCGGTAATGCACATCACATAAGCCTTGCAAGCATTGCAACTAATGAGTTAGTTGCGGGATGATATATTACAGAACGGGTAAAGAGACTTGCCGGTAACGAGATTGAACTAGGTATTGGATACCGACGATCGAATCTCGGGCAAGTAACATACCGATGACAAAGGGAACAACGTATGTTGTTATGCGGTCTGACCGATAAAGATCTTCGTAGAATATGTAGGAGCCAATATGGGCATCCAGGTCCCGCTATTGGTTATTGACCGGAGATGTGTCTCAGTCATGTCTGCATTGTTCTCGAACCGTAGGGTCCGCACGCTTAACGTTACGATGACAGTTATTATGAGTTTATGCATTTTGATGTACCGAAGTTAGTTCGGAGTCCCGGATGTGATCACGGACATGACGAGGAGTCTCGAAATGGTCGAGACATAAAGATTGATATATTGGAAAGCCTATGTTTGGATATCGGAAGTGTTCCGGGTGAAATCGAGATTTTACCGGAGTACCGGGAGGTTACCGGAACCCCCCGGGAGCTATATGGGCCTTAGTGGGCTTTAGTGGAAAGGAGAAAGGGGCAGCCCAAGGTGGGCCGCGCGCCTCCCCCCTCCCCTAGTCCTATTAGGACAAGGAGAGGTGGCCGGCCCCCCTCTCTCTCTTTCCCCCTCGGGGAATCCTATTCCAACTAGGATTGGGGGGGGGGGAGTCCTACTCCCGGTAGGAGTAGGACTCCTCCTGCGCCCTCCTCCTGGCCGGCCGCCCCCTCCCCCTTGGATCCTTTATATACGGGGGCAGGGGGGCACCTTTAGACACACAAGTTGATCCTTGAGATCGTTCCTTAGCCATGTGCGGTGCCCCCTGCCACCATATTCCACCTCGATCATATTGTAGCGGTGCTTAGGCGAAGCCCTGCGACGGTAGAACATCAAGATCGTCACCACGTCGTCGTGCTGACAGAATTCCTCCCCGACGCTTTGCTGGATCGGAGCCCGGGGATCGTCATCGAGCTGTACGTGTGCTAAGAACTCGGAGGTGCCGGAGTAACGGTGCTTGGATCGGTCGGATCGGGAAGACGTATGACTACTTCCTCTACGTTGCGTCAACGCTTCCGCAGTCGGTCTGTGTGGGTACGTAGACAACACTCTCCCCTCTCGTTGCTATGCATCACCATGATCTTGCGTGTGCGTAGGAAATTTTTTGAAATTACTGCGTTCCCCAACAACATGTTCCTATGACTATGAGATTATGCAACTCCCGTTTACTGGAGGAACACTTTGTGTGCTACCAAACGTCACAACGTAACTGGGTGATTATAAAGGAGATCTACAGGTGTCTCCAAAGGTACATGTTGGGTTGGCGTATTTCAAGATTAGGATTTGTCACTCCGATTGTCGGAGAGGTATCTCTGGGCCCTCTCGGTAATGCACATCACATAAGCCTTGCAAGCATTGCAACTAATGAGTTAGTTGCGAGATGATGTATTACGGAACGAGTAAAGAGACTTGCCGGTAACAAGATTGAACTAAGTATTGAGATACCGACGATCGAATCTCGGGCAAGTAACATACCGATGACAAAGGGAACAACGTATGTTGTTATGCGGTGTGACCGATAAAGATCTTCGTTGAATATGTAGGAGCCAATATGAGCATCCAGGTTCCGCTATTGGTTATTGACCAGAGACGTGTCTCGGTCATGTCTACATTGTTCTCGAACCCGTAGGGTCCGCACGCTTAAGGTTTTGATGACAGTTATATTATGAGTTTATGAGTTTTGATGTACCGAAGGAGTTCGGAGTCCCGGATGAGATCGGGGACATGACGAGGAGTCTCGAAATGGTCGAGACGTAAAGATCGATATATTGGACGACTATATTAGGACATCGGAAATGTTCTGAGTGGTTCGGATATTTTTCGGAGTATTGGGGAGTTACGGGAATACGGGAGAAGAAGTATATGGGCTTTATTGGGCTTTAGGGGAGAGGGAGAGGCAGGCTGCGCGCCCCCCCAAGGCCTAGTCCGAATTGGACTAGGGGGAGGGGCTGCGCCCCCTCCTTCCTTCTCTTCCCTCTTCCCCTTCCTTGTCTCCTACTCCTACTACATGGAAGGACTCCTAGTTGGACTAGGAAAGGGGGAATCCTACTCCCGGTGGCAGTAGGACTTCCCTAGGGCGCGCCATAGAGAGGGCCGGCCCTCCCCTCCTCCACTCCTTTATATACGAGGGCAGGGGGCACCCCATAGGGACACAAGTTAATCCACGTGATCATATTCTTAGCTGTGTGCGGTGCCCCCTTCCACCATAATCCTCGATAATATTGTAGCTGTGCTTAGGCGAAGCCCTGCGACGGTAGAACATCAAGATCGTCACCACGCCGCCGTGCTGAAGGAACTCTTCCCTGACACTTTGCTGGATCGGAGTCCGGGGATCGTCATCGAGCTGAACGTGTGCTAGAACTCAGAGGTGCCGTAGTTTCGGTGCTTGATCGGTCGGGCCGTGAAGACGTACGACTACATCAACCGCGTTGTGCTAACGCTTCCACTGTTGGTCTACAAGGGTACGTAGATCACACTCTCCCCTCTCGTTGCTATGCATCACCATGATCTTGAGTGTGCGTAGGAATTTTTTTGAAATTACTACGTTCCCCAACAGTGGCATCCGAGCCTAGGTTTTACGTGTTGATGTTATATGCATGAGTAGAACACAAGTGAGTTGTGGGCGATATAAGTCATACTGCTTACCAGCATGTCATACTTTGGTTCGGCAGTATTGTTGGACGAAGCGGCCCGGACCGACATTACGCGTACGCTTATGCGAGGCCGGTTCTCCCGACGTGCTTTGCACAAAGGTGGCTAGCGGGTGACAGTTTCTCCAACTTTAGTTGAACCGAGTGTGGCTACGCCCGGTCCTTGTGAAGGTTAAAACAGCACCAACTTGACAAACTATCGTTGTGGTTTTGATGCGTAGGTAAGATTGGTTCTTGCTTAAGCCCGTAGCAGCCACGTAAAACTTGCAACAACAAAGTAGAGGACGTCTAACTTGTTTTTGCAAGGCATGTTGTGATGAGATATGGTCAAGACATGATGCTAAATTTTATTATATGAGATGATCATGTTTTGTAACCAAGTTATCGGCAACTGGCAGGAGCCATATGGTTGTCGCTTTATTGTATGCAATGCAATTGCGCTGTAATGCTTTACTTTATCACTAAACAGTAGCGGTAGTCGTGGAAGCATAAGATTGGCGAGACGACAACGATGCTACGATGGTGATCAAGGTGTCGCGCCGGTGACGATGGTGATCACGACGGTGCTTCGAAGATGGAGATCACAAGCCCAAGATGATGATGGCCATATCATATCACTTATATTGATTGCATGTGATGTTTATCTTTTATGCATCTTATCTTGCTTTGATTGACGGTAGCATTTTAAGATGATCTCTCACTAATTATCAAGAAGTGTTCTCCCCGAGTATGCACCATTGCGAAAGTTCTTCGTGCTGAGACACCACGTGATGATCGGGTGTGATAGGCTCTACGTTCAAATACAACGGGTGCAAAACAGTTGCACACGCGGAATACTCAGGTTATACTTGACGAGCCAAGCATATACAGATATGGCCTCAGAACACAGAGACCGAAAGGTCGAGCATGAATCATATAGTAGATATGATCAACATAGCGATGTTCACCAATGAAACTGCTCCATCTCACGTGATGATCGGACATGGTTTAGTTGATTTGGATCACGTAATCACTTAGAGGATTAGAGGGATGTCTATCTAAGTGGGAGTTCTTTAGTAATATGATTAATTGAACCTAAATTTATCATGAACTTAGTACCTGATAGTATCTTGCTTGTTTATGTTCGATTGTAGATAGATGGCCTGTGTTGTTGTTCCGTTGAATTTTAATGCGTTCCTTGAGAAAGCAAAGTTGAAAGATGATGGTAGCAATTACACGGACTGGGTCCGTAACTTGAGGATTATCCTCATTGCTGCACAGAAGAATTATGTCCTGGAAGCACCGCGGGGTGCCAGGCCTGCTGCTGGAGCAACACCAGATGTTATGAACGTCTGGCAGAGCAAAGCTGATGAGTACTCGATAGTTCAGTGTGCCATGCTTTACGGCTTAGAATCGGGACTTCAACGACGTTTTGAACGCCATGGAGCATATGAGATGTTCCAGGAGTTGAAGTTAATATTTCAAGCAAATGCCCGGATTGAGAGATATGAAGTCTCCAATAAGTTCTATAGCTGCAAGATGGAGGAGAACAGTTCTGTCAATGAGCATATACTCAAAATGTCTGGGTATAATAATCACTTGATTCAATTGGGAGTTAATCTTTCAGATGATTGCGTCATTGACATAATTCTTCAATCACTACCACCAAGCTACAAGAGCTTCGTGATGAACTATAATATGCAAGGGATGAATAAGACTATTCCCGAGCTCTTCGCAATGCTGAAAGCTGCGGAGGTAGAAATCAAGAAGGAGCATCAAGTGTTGATGGTCAACAAGACCACTAGTTTTAAGAAAAAGGGCAAAGGGAAGAAGAAGGGGAACTTCAAAAAGAACAGCAAGCAAGTTGCTACTCAAGAGAAGAAACCAAAACCTGGACCTAAGCCTGAAACAGAGTGCTTCTACTGCAAGCAGACTGGTCACTGGAAGCGGAACTGCCCCAAGTATTTGGCAGATAGGAAGGATGGCAAGGTGAACAAAGGTATATGTGATATACATGTTATTGATGTGTACCTTACTAATGCTCGCAGTAGCACCTGGGTATTTGATACTGGTTCTGTTGCTAATATTTGCAACTCGAAACAGGGACTACGGATTAAGCGAAGATTGGCTAAGGATGAGGTGACGATGCGCGTGTGAAATGGTTCCAAAGTCGATGTGATCGCAGTCGGCACGCTACCTCTACATCTACCTTCGGGATTAGTATTAGATCTAAATAATTGTTATTTGGTGCCAGCGTTAAACATGAACATTATATCTGGATCTTGTTTGATGCGATACGGTTATTCATTTAAATCAGAGAATAATGGTTGTTCTATTTATATGAGTAATATCTTTTATGATCATGCACCCTTAAAGAGTGGTCTATTCTTATTAAATCTCGATAGTAGTGACACACATATTCATAGTGTTGAAGCCAAAAGATGCAGAGTTGATAATGATAGTGCAACTTATTTGTGGCACTGCCGTTTGGGTCATATCGGTGTAAAGCGCATGAAGAAACTCCATACTGATGGGCTTTTGGAACCACTTGATTTTGAATCACTTGGTACTTGCGAACCGTGCCTTATGGGTAAGATGACAAAAACACCGTTCTCCGGTACTATGGAGAGAGCAACAGATTTGTTGGAAATCATACATACAGATGTATGTGGTCCGATGAATGTTGAGGCTCGTGGTGGATATCGTTATTTTCTGACCTTCACAGATGATTTGAGCAGATATGAGTATATCTACTTGATGAAACATAAGTCTGAAATATTTGAAAAATTCAAATAATTTCAGGGTGAAGTGGAAAATCATCGTGACAAGAAAATAAGGTTTCTACGATCTGATCGCGGAGACAAATATTTGAGTTACGAGTTTGGTCTTCAATTAAAACATTGTGGAATAGTTTCACAAACTCATGCCACCTGGAACACCACAGCATAATGGTGTGTCCGATCATCATAACCGTACTTTATTGGATATAGTGCAATCTATGATGTCTCTTACCGATCTACCACTATCGTTTTGGGGTTATGCATTAGAGACAGCTGCATTCACGTTAAAAAGGGCACCATCTAAATCCGTTGAGACGACACAATCTGAATTATGGTTTGGCAAGAAACCAAAGTTGTCGTTTCTTAAAGTTTTGGGTTGTGATGCTTAAGTGAAAAAGTTTCATCCTGATAAGCTCAAACCCAAATCGGAGAAATGTGTCTTCATAGGATATCTAAAGGAAACTATTGGATACACCTTCTATCACAGATCGGAAGGAAAAACTTTTTGTTGCTAAATTCGGAAACTTTCTAGAGAAGGAGTTTCTCTCGAAAGAAGTGAGTGGGAGGAAAGTAGAAAACTTGATAAGGTAATTGTACCTTCTCCCTTATTGGAAAGTAGTTCATCACAGAAATCTGTTCTTGTGACTACTACACCAATTAGTGAGGAAGCTAATGATGATAATCATGTAACTTCAGATCAAGTTACTACCGAACCTCATAGGTAAACCAGAGTGAGATCCGCACCAGAGTGGTACGGTAATCATGTTCTGAAGGTCATGTTACTTGACCATGATGAGCCTACGAACTATGAGGAAGCGATGATGAGCCCAGATTCCGCGAAATGGTTTGAGGCCATGAAATCTGAGATATGATCCATGTATGAGAACAAAAGTATGGACTTTGATGGATTTGCCCGATGATCGGCAAGCCATAGAAAATAAATGGATCTTCAAGAGGAAGACGGACGCTGATAGTAGTGTTACTATCTACAAAGCTAGAATTGTCGAAAAAGGTTTTCGACAAGTTCAAGGTGTTGACTACGATGAGAGTTTCTCACTCGTATCTATGCTTAAGTCTGTCCAAATCATGTTAGCAATTGCCGCATTTTATGAAATACAGCAAATGGATAAACAAAATTGCATTCCTTAATGGATTTATTAAAGAAGAGTTGTATATGATACAACCAGAAGGTTTTGTCAATCCTAAAGGTGCTAACAAAATGTGCAAGCTCCAGCGATCCATCTATGGACTGGTGCAAGCATCTCGGAGTTGGAATATGCACTTTGATGAGATGATCAAAGCATATAGTTTTATACAGACTTGTGGTGAAGCCTGTATTTACAAGAAAGTGAATGGGAGCACTACAACATTTCTGATAAGTATATGTAAATGACATATTGTTGATCGGAAATAATGTAAAATTATTCTGCAAAGCATAAAGGAGTGTTTTGAAAGAAGTTTTTCAAAGAAAGACCTCGGTGAAGCTGCTTACATATTAAGCATCAAGATCTATAGAGATAGATCAAGACGCTTGATAAGTTTTTTTTTCAATGAGTACATACCTTGACAATATTTTGGAGTAGTTCAAAAATTGGAACGGTCAAAGAAAGAGTTCTTGGCTGTGTTACAAGGTGTGAAATTGAGTAAGACTCAAAGCCCGACCACGGCAGAAGATAGAAAGAGAATGAAAGTCATTTCCTATGCCTCAGCCATAGGTTCTATAAAGTATGCCATGCTGTGTACCAGATCTATTGTATACCCTACACTGTGTTAAGCAAGGGAGTACAATAGTGATCTAAGAGTAGATCACTGGACAACGGTCAAAATTATCCTTAGTGGAATAAGGATATGTTTCTCGATTATGGAGGTGACAAAAGGTTCGTCGTAAAAGGGTTACATCGATACAAGTTTGGCACTGATCCGGATGACTCTTAGTCTTCATCTGGATACATATTGAAAGTGGGAGCAATTAGCTAAAGTAGCTCCGTGCAGAGCATTGTAGACATAGAAAATTGCAAAATACTTATGGATCTGAATATGACAGACTCGTTGACTAAACTTCTCTCACAGGCAAAACATGATCACACCTTAGTACTCTTTGGGTGTTAATCACATAGCAATGTGAACTAGATTACTGACTTTAGTAAACCCTTTGGGTGTTGGTCACATATGGATGTGAACTATGGGTGTTAACCACATAAAGATGTGAACTATTGATATTAGATCACATGGCGATGTGAACTAGATTATTGACTCTAGTGCAAGTGGGAGACTGAAGGAAATATGCCCTAGAGGCAATAATAATGTTATTATTTATTTCCTTATATCATGATAAATGTTTATTATTCATGCTAGAATTGTATTATCGGAAACATAATACATGTGTGAATACATAGACAAACCAGAGTGTCACTAGTATGCCTCTACTTGACTAGCTCGTTAATCAAAGATGGTTATGTTTCCTAACCATAGACAAGAGTTGTTATTTGATTAACGGGATCACATCATTAGGAGAATGATGTGATTGACTTGACCCATTCCATTAGCTTAGCACTCGATCGGTTAGTATGTTGCTATTGCTTTCTTCATGACCTATACATGTTCCTATGACTATGAGATTATGCAACTCCCGTTTACCGGAGGAACACTTTGTGTGCTACCAAACGTCACAACGTAACTGGATGATTATAAAGGAGCTCTACAGGTGTCTCCAAAGGTACATTTTGGGTTGGCGTATTTCGAGATTAGGATTTGTCACTCCGATTGTCGGAGAGGTATCTCTGGGCCCTCTCGGTAATGCACATCACATAAGCCTTGCAAGCATTGCAACTAATGAGTTAGTTGCGAGATGATGTATTACGGAACGAGTAAAGAGACTTGCCGGTAACGAGATTGAACTAGGTATTGAGATACCGACGATCGAATCTCGGGCAAGTAACATATCAATGACAAAGGGAACAACGTATGTTGTTATGCGGTCTGACCGATAAAGATCTTCATAGAATATGTAGGAGCCAATATGAGAATCCAGGTTCCGCTATATGTTCTCGAACTGTAGGGTCCGCACGCTTAACGTTTCGATGACAGTTATATTACGAGTTTATGAGTTTTGATGTACCGAAGGAGTTCAGAGTCCCGGTTGAGATCGGGGACATGACGAGGAGTCTCGAAATGGTCGAGACGTAAAGATCGATATATTGGACGACTATATTCGGACATCGGAAAGGTTTCGAGTGGTTCGGGTATTTTTCGGAGTACCGGGGAGTTACGGGAATACGGGAGAAGAAGTATATGGGCCTTATTGGGTTTTAGGGGAGAGGGAGAGGCAGGCCGCGTGCCCCCCCAAGGCCTAGTCCGAATTGGACTAGGGGGAGGGGCTGCGCCCCCTCCTTCCTTCTCTTCCCCTCTTCCCCTTCCTTGTCTCCTACTCCTACTACATGGAAGGACTCCTAGGTTGACTAGGAAAGGGGGAATCCTACTCCCGGTGGGAGTAGGACTCCCCTAGGGCGCGCCATAGAGAGGGCCGGCCCTCCCCTCCTCCACTCCTTTATATACGGGGGCAGGGGGCACCCCATAGGGACACAAGTTGATCCACGTGATCATATTCTTAGCCGTGTGCGGTGCCCCCTTCCACCATAATCCTCGATAATATTGTAGCGGTGCTTAGGCGAAGCCCTACGACGGTAGAACATCAAGATCGTCACCATGCCGTCGTGCTGAAGGAACTCTTCCCCGACACTTTGCTGGATCGGAGTCCGGGGATCGTCATCGAGCTGAACGTGTGCTAGAACTCGGAGGTGCCGTAGTTTCGGTGCTTGATCGGTCGGGCCGTGAAGACGTACGACTACATCAACTGCGTTGTGCTAACGCTTCCGCTGTCGGTCTACAAGGGTACGTAGATCACACTCTCCCCTCTCGTTGCTATGCATCACCATGATCTTGAGTGTGCGTAGGAATTTTTTTGAAATTACTACGTTCCCCAACAGTTAGGTCATGGATTAATCCTCAAGAAAGCTATACAAGATATGAGGAGAAACCCTAACAACCTATAACTACCAGATTACAACAACGCATGCATGCAATTTGGCCCTACCTACGGTGCGTACAGTTTATACAATACCGTATACACATGGTATAATACTTTTTAACACGCCCCCTCAATCACAGCTTCACTAAGTTGAGATTGGTCTTGAAATCTTCTAACTTCCGCCATGATAAGGCTTTGGTAAAACCATCTGCAAATTGATCACCTGTGGGAATAAAACAAATTTCCAGCAGTTTGCTAGCTACTCTCTCTCGAACAAAATGATAGTCAACTTCTATGTATTTTGTCCTTGCATGAAATATTGAATTTGCAGATAAATATGTAGCACCAATGTTATCACACCAGAGGCGTGCAACTGGTGAATGCATAACTCCAAGTTCATGTAACAAACCTTGAACCTAAATAATCTTAGCAGTAGCATTAGCTAAAGATTTGTATTCAGCCTCTGTACTGGAGCTAGAGACAGTGGCTTGCTTACGTGCACTCCAGGAAATCAAATTAGGACCAAAGAACACATAGAAACCTCCTGTTGACCTTCTGTCATCTAGACATCCTGCCCAGTTAGCATCTGAGAAAGCACTAACAATATTGAATGTTGACTTGGTAAATTTCAGACATGTACTCATAGTACCTCTGAGATATCTCAAAATTCTCTTAACTGCTGTCATATGCTGAGAAGTAGGAGAATGCAAGTACTGGCATACCTTATTGACAGGAAAACAAATGCCAGGTCTTGTCAGTGTTAAATACTGCAAAGCACCTACCATATTCCTGTATTTTGTTGACTCCTCGGCCCCAATGGTTCTCCTTCTTCTCTTGACAGTTTTTCTGATGTAGAGAAAGGCATGTTTGAAACCTTGCAATTTACCATTCCTGCATGCTTAAGCATATCCAAGACATATTTCTCTTGGGTGAGAAGTATTCCATCTTTCACCTTTCTAACTTCAATTCCCAAGAAGTAGTGTAGATCACCTAAATCTTTCAAGGCAAAGTCCTTCTTGAGATCTGCCAACAATGCTACGATTGCATCTTGTGATGAGCTAGCAACAATAATATCATCAACATAGACCAACATAAAAATAGTGATATTTCCTTTCCTATAGAAGAGCAAGGAAGTATCTCCCTTGGATGATTTCAAACCAAGTGTTTGAAGTTTTTCACTTAACTTGGAGTACCAAGCCCTAGGTGCTTGTTTTAATCCATATAGGGCCTTATCAAGTTTGCAAAGATAATTTTCCTTGCCTTTTACCTCATAACCAGGTGGTTGTCTCATATAGACTTCTTCCTCTAGAACACCATGAAAGAATGCATTCTGTACATCCAATTGCCTCAAGCTCCAATTTCTTGATACTGCAATAGAAAGAACAAGTCTGATAGTAGCTGCTTTCACAACAGGGCTAAAGGTATCTTCATAGTCTATACCATATCTCTGTTTAAACCCCTTTGCTACTAGTCTTGCCTTATACCTATCAACTTGACCATCTGCCTTTCTCTTAATACGGTAGACCCACTTGCAATCAATAACATTTTTGTTTTGTGTTGGTGGGACTAGGTGCGATGTCTTATTTTTAATAAGAGGACCATACTCATCATTCATAGCCATTTTCCACTTAGTGCCACCTAGAGCTTCATGTAAACTACTTGGTTCACCAGTAGTAGTTAAACCCCAAAACCGAACCTTAAGCTTGTCATACCTGATCGTACCATCTGTACGAACTTGCGGTTTCACAATACCATGTTGGGATCTTGTTCTCCGAGTTGGCACATCAGGAGCTGTATGAGGATCCAGCGCAGAGGCTCCGGCAGAAGAAGACACAGCCGCACGAGATCCCACTTCGATCCTGCCGTCAACCGCGCGAGATCCCACATCGATCCCGTGTCAGCAGCAAGGCACCCGCCAGACCCGCCATCCTACCTCATCGCTTCTGCGCCATCCGCGGCAGCCGATGCTCCCGCGCCAGGTTGGGCCACCTAGATGTCATTGAGAGGCGGCGTGCGACGCGAGGAGCCGGTCGGCTGGCCCGCGCACCAGCGGTTGGCCCACCTAGGGAACCGGCGCCCGACGCACCCACGTATCATTCTCTGGGTGGGGTGCGCTGACCCGAGGGAGATTCGCCTGGACTGCCTGCACCCGTGCCACCTGTGCCAGAATGAGCCTCGGGATCGGCGCTGGCAGCACCTGAATCTCCTTCGTGCTCCACGCCTTTTTCGTCTTGTTCTGTCTGCATAAAATGATACACAGGAGCTGGATTTTCACCAGGATTAGCAGGAAATTTAGCATGTTGACCAAATACACGTTCACCCCCGTGATCAATTGGCTCAGAGGGAATAGTTTCAGGAAGCAACAAGACTTCAGAGCAAAGAGGGGTGCCTGCATTTGAATTTAATGCTTTGAACGGAAAAACCGTCACATCAAAAATAACATCAGGGGATATATAAACCCGGCCGGCAGAGACATCAAGACACTTGAAACCTTTGTGAAGGTTACCGTATCCGAGGAAAACACACTGTTTGGATCGGAATTCTAATTTCCTAGAGTTATATGGACGGAGATTGGGCCAACAAGCACATCCAAAACCTCGAAGGGAATGATAGTTTGGCTGTTCATGAAACAAACGACCCAGGGGAGTTCCAAAGTTGATCACCTTGCTAGGCGTGCGATTTATCAGATATGTGGCAGAAAGAAATGCCTCATCCCAGAATTTGAGGGGCATGGAGGCATGAGCCAAGAGGGAAAGTTCCACGTCTACAATGTGGCGATGTTTTCTTTCAGCTGATCCGTTCTGCTGGTGAGCATGTGGACAGGAGACGTGGTGGGTGATTCCTAGTTGGCGAAAAAAGGTATTTAGGCGTTCATATTCGCCTCCCCAGTCTGTTTGCATGGTGATAATTTTTCTATTGAACAATCTTTCAACTAACGCTTGGAATTCATGAAAGATCTTAAAAACTTCATATTTGTGCTTGAGAAGATAGATCCACGTGAATTTGCTATAATCATCAATAAAGGACACATAATAGTTTTTCCTATTGATAGAATCACGGGCAGGCCCCCATACATCGGAGAAAATTTGCTCTAAAGGAGCTTTAGATACACTGAACGAACTAGGGTAGGGTAGTTGATGACTCTTGCCCAATTGGCAAGCATCACAAACACCCTCTTTATTTAACTCACTTCTTGAGAAAGGAATATTGTTGTGGCTAAGGACATGACGAACGATAGTGGATGAAGGATGCCCTAGCCGACTGTGCCACCTGACCATGGACACTTTATTGACACCAAACACCTGTTTGCTTGAACTCAACGGAACCGATGATAGGGGGTAGAGACCTTGTCTACACCTGCCGTGGAGAAGGATTTTCCTCGTCCCCTGTTCCTTAACGAAAAAGAAACATGGGTGAACTTCAAGAAAAGTATTGTTGTCAGCGGACAAACGATGAGCTGAAATAAGATTTTTGGTAGCATCGGGTACATGCAATATGTTTTTGAGATGAATATCACGAGTAGGGGTTCGAACAGTGGATTGACCAATATGACTAATTTCCATACCTTCTCCGTTTGCGGTGTGGACTTGCTCGTTGCCGTTGTACTTGTTGCGGACGGTCAACTTGTCGAGCTCGCTGGTGATGTGATCTGTGGCCCCCGTGTCGAGGTACCAATTGGTGTCCACTCCATAGGACGAGGTGGTGGCTGATCCTACACTCTTTTCATTCTTGGCGAAGGAGATGTCGAAGCGGCGGTAGCACTCGATGGCGGTGTGGTTTGGCTTCTTGCAGATCTGGCAGACAACCTCAGGGAGATCGTTGCCTCCTCCATTGCTGTTGCCACGGCCTCCTTTGCCGCGGCCACTGCCTCCATTGCCACGGCCTCCATTGCCGCGACCACCGCCTCCGTTGCCACGGCCACCATTGCCACGCCCGCCTCCGTGACGGTAGCCACCATGGCCACGGGACACGACGTTGGCCGAGGACTGAGAGGACTGGTTTCCTCCTTCAAACATGGCAAGACGCTTTTCAAAACCGATCAACTGAGAGTAAAGTTCAGCTACCTTGATGGGCTCGATTCTTGCAGCGCAGATGGACGAGACGAACGAGATGTAGTCGAAGTCGAGTCCGGCGAGGATGTAGGAGACCATGTCATCATCGTCGAGCGGCTTTCCTGCTGAAGCCATCTCGTCGCCTAGCGCCTTCATGCGCCCGATGTACTCGGCGTTGGTCGCGGTGCCCTTTTTGGTGGTGGAGAGGGCGATCCGCATGTTGACGATGTTGGCCTGCGTTTGGGAGAGGAACATCTCCCTGATCGCGGTCCATGCCGCGGTGGCCTTGGTGCAGTGGGCGACTTGGATCATCACAGGAGCAGAGATTGAATTGAAGATAAAACTTAGCACCTGGGAGTCTTGCGCCAGAGCGATGTGATACGCCGGGTTTGGCACATCGGTGGGCTTGCCGTCCTTGTCGGCAAGGTTGGGCTCCGGAAACGGGTGATCGGGGTTGAGGTGGTCGATCAGTTGGGCTCCACGGATGGTAGCTAAAGCCTGCGCACGCCACACGAGATAGTTGCCGTGGTGAAGCTTATCAGCGATGGGAATGAGGGCATATGGAGCGGCGGCGGCGGTGCTGGAGCTAGCCATGACTACTAGGTTGGATGCGATAGAGGAACTAGGCTCTGAATACCATGAAAGATTGCGTGGAAGCGTATGCCTCTGGCAGGGATGTGCTGCATGTTATATAGCCAAGGATAAGTTACAAAGATACAGTAGTTAGGTCGTGGATTAATCCTCAAGAAAGCTATACAAGATATGAGGAGAAACCCTAACAACCTAACTACCAGATTACAACAACACACGCACGCAATCTGGCCCTACCTACGGTGCGTACGGTTTATACAATACCGTATACACATGGTACAATACTTTCTAACAGGTTAAACATCAACGTTGATACAGTGCTAGCACGATTCTCTCTTTATTTCGTGATGAAGTTGTTGGACAACATATCAACTTCGCCAAATGCTCTCCTTATTTCCTACTGCATGTGAATGTGGTGGATTTCCTTTACGGTGGGACAACCTTTGGATGCCAAGTTGCTGAATTTCCCTGCAAGTATCTTGGTTTTCCCTTCTCAGTTAGGAGACTAACCAGAGCTATTTACCAAGCTTTGTTAGATCTGACGCGGTAGAAGTTAGCTGGCTGCTGGCTAGAAGCAAAATTTTGGCCGACACCCCTCTATATCAGATGATGATCATTGACCAGCCCCTTTGGCTCATTAAGAAGGTGCAAAAGCTAGAGCGCAGCCTCCTTTGGGACGGTTCAGATGTGGTCAGGGGGGTAAGTGTCTGGTGCCATGGAGATCCAAAGAGCTGCGTGGGCTTGCAATCCCTCGCATCAAAGAAGAGATCAACACACTAAAAGCTATGCTTGTGGTGGCCTTGGTGGTGGCCGCACTGGATGGAGGCGGAAAAGCCATGGCACGGCCTTCATCTTCCTGTTGATGGCAAGCTCATTAGGTTCTGGCGTTACAGATGGCTCCTGGCGATGCCTCTTGCTACTGCAGTTCCTAACCTCTTTGGGTGCCGCACCAAGAGAAATACAGTACTTCGATGGCTTGTTCTCTCGCTGGAGATGCCCGGATGAGATTCCTGAAGCTAGCATGACCTCACTCAGTCTGCCCTACAGGAATCACAAATATGTGGCACAAGATTAGTTCTGTGAGACTGCGGCATGGAGGCATGCACGGATACCATAGCGATGAGCAGAGAATGGTCAGTACTCGGCAAAGTCAGATTGCCTTCTCACGGTTGACATTTATATCATAATCTGGTATGCAAGATTTTCGCCTGGACTACTATTCAAGGCTGCTGATAATCTTGAAAAGAGGGGATGGCCTGAAGTGCGGTACTTGTCAGCTTTGTCTTCAACAAAAGCGAAACGTCTTGCAAGCTGCCTCTTCTCAACCGGCATCTGGAAGATGATGCTGCCTTTGGTCTGGTCAGATCACATCATCTTCCATATGCCGGTTGGTTGATGGAATGCTCAAGCCAACTCCTTCACAATTGCTGCTTCCAAAGGATGCAGCCTGCCTCTGGCATACGCCCAGGACAGGCTAGCTTTTCTAAGTTGGCAGCTCTTGCTGTTTGTACTATTGTTTCCTCTCATTTACATCAATGAGTGCAACACGTTTCTACTCCTCTACATCAATGAAATGCAACATGTTTCCTCCCCTTACAACAGATCAAGACAGACAAGGGCGATTGTAAAGCTTTTGATGCACCAATCTACAGTTCTAATATAACCACCAGCAGATCAGCAAAATGGGTGCTGGTTGATACCAGGGAGACGAGCGAACATAAATCATTGGACACCACTATGCTTAGAGCACATGGGCTTATGACATGGTTTGCCCATTTACATATACAGAACACCATGACATCAATTGGTTCCGATGATAACAGAGCTCTAGCAACACAGAGCAAACCGTTCAGAATGGAGAACTGACAGCCAACCATCACAGAAACTATAGATACTACTATTAGTACTAGCACGAGTCTGTCCTGGAGAAAGCAATATTAGTACTACTAGTACTCGAGCAGCTCAGAATGGAGGTCCCAGCACCAACGGACGAGAAAACATCATCAATACTAGCAGCGATCGTCGGCTCTACAACCAAGGTGACCTCACATAGGTAGAGGCTTTCGGCCACGAGGCAGAGGCCATTTGTGACGTGGCAAAGGGTTGGCTCTACGACCAACGTAGCGTGGCGCAGGCAACGGCCATCTGCCATGAGCAAGAAAGTAGAAGTCAATGAAGAGATCTATTCTAAACAATGTCACAGATAGATAGTATTAACATGTGTAAGAAAGAATACTTGTTTCCATCAATCGGTGCAACAGTTTCAGTGTTCCCGTGTGTCCCACCAGGCAACAACCATCTGTGTGGTTGATCAGCCATATTTCAAAAAGCATAAGAGTTACTGAATAAATTATTTCAAACAATATGTTAAGATACCGTACTTAAGAAAGAAAAATACCTATTTTCAACACCCTCAACAATAGTACCATCTGCACTAGTCCTGCAAGTACACCCAAAATCAATTTTACCACGAGGAAACGAGTTAGTTTAAACCAATGACATACCAGCTTAATGCGTTAAAAAATAGGCAAGGATATAAGAGCACGATGAGAGCGTACGGGTAAGTATGGCATCAAGAGTGATAATGGCAGATAACAACAGAACACGCCAATGAATTAAGTTACCGGTATCATGTACAATTATATCACTACATCAGTGCACAGTATTACACTTTGGGCACACACAAGTTGTCATATCAGCCAAACACAATTGGGCCAAAACTATGTTTAAGTGAAAATGATTAAACGATGTGAAAACTAGAGACGAATATACACAGGACAACTTCCCTAAAACCTACAAGCTTCTTTTGTTAAAAAATAAGACATACCGTTTTTTATTTAAGTTCAATAAGAGGCGGTGAATAACGTCCCTCGGCAGGAATGAAGTTTCTTCCTCATCATAAAAGTTCATTCCAACAAAATTCCCATCATTGTCAATAAGAGGCCCCCCAATCCCAGCCTAGCAAAATAAAAGGAACAACATACAAGAGTTACACACAGATACTGTTTGATAGATGTAGTGATAGCTTATGTTAGTATTCCAACGCTAATAACTTTTTGGCATGTTAGAGGTACTGGGGAAGTCCACAAGAAATACCTTGGTGATTTTACAGGTGGAGACACATAGTTCTTTGCAATCAAGTTTGCTTTGTTTGCCAATCAACACCTTCCCCTCAACAACCATTAGTTTGCGACACGCAAAAAGACTACCCACAGCTATTACGTCCATAGATGAGGTAACTGGATGCCCATGGATTTTTATTATACGAGGACGCCAGAATCCCATGATGTCAACAAGAGCAACATTGTAGTGTAAATTATAACAGTTCAATATCCCTACAACTCGAAATTGGTTTGGAAGGCAAACTTCAATCTGCAATGATAACGTTATGTTAACCAGTATCTGAAATGAAAAGAAAAAAATGATAGCAGTTAGCAGTAACAACCCTCAAGTTATCATCGATCCTGTGTGAACTGCCAGGAACTCTGAACAAACTTGCTGAAGTCAGAATTGTTGCAGAGCATGCTTCGCCCTTTATAAATACACCTGAGCAAGAAAACTTTTTTGCAAATCCTACAGAGATAATCATTCAGTTATCAATTAAAACATGGACAAGTACTGTATAACAGAGTCATCACCATTGAATGAAGCAAGTGAGACAACACTTCGATTCATTTTTGAAGCAAGAAGTTTGCTTGATTCTGAAGCAAGTGAGTAGGCACTTTGATCCATTTCTAATCCAAAACCTCCCAATGGTTTCCTCAAGATATCCTTCTTGAAGGTATCATCGAGAAGATGTATGTATTGCCCACCTAGCATGATACACCAGTTAAAAGTGTTTCATAAAGTTTTTAAAGTGTGAGTGTGCAACATAAGGTACTCAGCAAAAATAAGTTAAAATGTATTGGCTGCCAAGGGTTCAACGTAGGCCATTGTAGCTTCAATATGTATTCCAAGAAAAAGCTGTGATGGTGATGTTCCATCTTCCTTCTTCCATCGCACCATTTCCACATCTTGTTTAAGGGTTTGCCAAATACTCCCTCTGTCCCATAATATAAGAGCGTTTTTTAAACTAGTGGTGTCAAAAACGCTCTTGTATTATGGGACGGGGGGAGTATGTCATATGAGTATGCCTCACAGTTTTGATATTTCTATGTTATCTTGTTTTCCTAACTCCAAGTCAGTTTCTGTGCCCATGGATTTGCAGACTGATGTGGCACATGCATGGTTAAATTTATTTTCATGGTTTCCATAGCAACAGGCAGGCATTCACCTAGTTTATCAAATAAATAAAATTTTGAAGACATAATGCTAGTACTAATCAGTCAGTATGTTTTGCTATGTACTAACAGTATATGACCACACACCAAGTGAGTGGATAGGATCCCCATAATCTCCCAGTTAGGTCGTTTGTCACATAAAAATGGAGAAGCTACCATTCAGCTTGACCATGGACCCAGTATGGGGAACACAATATAACTTCCCGTCTCATCTTCCTCCCTGTGGTTTCAACGGCTGTCAAAGGACAGCCGCGCCTCTTGGGTCCAGGGCTGTCTCATTCTGGCCTAAACAGCCAATATCCTATGAAATAAATTTGCTCACCTCCTGCCCTGAGGAAAGCTGAATCTCCATAACGACTTTTAAATCTTGCAGTTGCAGCTTCATCAACCTCTTCCTTAACACTGCAGCACAATGTAGAAAACTCACTGTGATAAATCCACAAAAAGAAGATATCAAGACACAGACCATGCACAAAATGAGAGTATTAAACAAGGGGAATATAGAAAAAGAAGGGAGCGCCAAATAGTTGCATATACTTTACAGCAAATAAATTTAATAAAATCTAAAACAATTTCTCCATGGCTCTGTTTAAATGCAAGTTTAGAGTGTAGCGGAAATATGCATTACCGCCAGATTAATATAACAATCGTAATCTAGTACTCCCTCCGTCCCAAAATAAGTGCCGCAGACTTAGTACAACTTTGTACTAATGTTGCACTACATCAGCGACACTTATGTTGGGACGGAATGCAGCTTGTTGGGTTAAAGGTAGAGATGGTCACAGATGCAGAGCAACAGGAGATGTAAAAAAAGTAAAAAAAAACACAAGTACAAAATAGCTAATGAGGCAGTTTTGGGGATAAATTTGTAAACCTCGAAGCTGCTCTTACACAAACTCAAATAGAAATAGGGCAGGGAGGTGTAGTGTAGGATGCAGTGAGAGAGAAGTATGGGTAAGCCAAACAGAGTGTTTGTTCATCAATGCTGAAAGTGTGCATACCTGACCATCTCGCAAAACCACATGAATTCACGAATCGAAGGCCTTCGTACGTAGGGGGTCTTTCTTTGTTTGGTACCAGAGCAGTTCATCCCGACAAAGTTGCCATCAAAATCAACAACGGGACCTCCAATCCCCACCTAGCACAAACATGAGGATGAAGTTATGCATTAAAAATGCAATTAATAATTCCTGAAACCAAGGATATGCATCGGCACATACAATGATATAAGCCATTCATACCATCATATAGCAGTTATATGTTTGAACTGTACAGACTAAAGCAGCTAGCTCACCTCATGGATTCGGCATGTGCTTAACATCTCCTCATCTGTAAGAGCGCATACAGAGGCAAGATCTACTCCACTTGTGGTCTTTAATTCTCCTGAATCATAATAGCGCCATACAGCTGCTACCTTCCTATAAGGCTCAAACTGCGTGGCACGATCAAGACTTAGATGACATAGATGGGGGGGATCAATAACATCGTCGTTCTTGATTTTGACGATAAAAAAATCAACATATATCTCAGGATTCTCTATCCACCCAGTGACAATCTGATCATCGGGAAGGCGTACTTTAATCTGAAATGAGCACAGGGCAATGGCTGTACTGAATTAATCATTACAGGTGCAGCATATATATTAGCATAACTAAAAATACAGAAAAGGTTACCGTCAAACTTTCAGTGATCTTCCCTAACCGACAAGTATAAGGAATCAAATTTATCGATGTCAGGAAACACGTGGCATCAGGACATGAGCTTTCGATGCATGTGCCCGTGCATTCGTGTAATTGGGTATCACCTGGAGAGGGAGAGAGTCATACGTGCAAACTGAATAGCTGGTCATCAAAAACGATGTAACATGAGAAATTAAGGACAGTATAATCACCAACCATCGAATGAGGCCAGCGCCACAATACTCATGCTTAATCTGGAAAGTACTTGCTTACTCAAGGCACCTTTTCTGGATTTACTCAATTTCTCTACGGACTTAGCACTCAAACCTAGTTAATTGAAATAAAATCATGTGTGATACAGTTAACAGAACGGTCTACTATGAATAGTCAGGAAAAGGAAGCAGAAATGGGCTCACTTGGCCTAATTGCTTTCATCTCACTGTTCATTCTTGCCCTTGAAACATCATCAAACCCTTCCTTAACTCTAACACTGCTGCATAACGTAGAAAACTCAAAGTGATAAATCCACGAAGGCAATGTATCGCAACCACATAAAAAAAATGAGCTAGTATTAAACAAGGGAAATTTAGAACAGGGAAATTTAAAAATGAGCTAGATTAATGCAAGTTTAGAGTGTAGCAGAAATATGCATTACCGCCAGATATTTCACAGCAGAGAAATGTAAGAAAATCATAAACAATTTCCCCATGGGTCTTCTTGTTAAATGTAAGTTCAAGTGCAGCAGAAATATGTATTAGCGCCGGCATTGAAATAACAACCTTAATCTAGTGCAGTGCAGATCTAAACAATTAAAGAAAAGAAACACATGAGTAGAAAAAATAGCTAATAGTACAGTTTTTGGGATATAAACTCGTAAACCTTGGAACCTGCTCTTTGGCTTTGAGAATGACACACC
This sequence comes from Triticum aestivum, assembly GCF_018294505.1. Lineage (NCBI taxonomy): Eukaryota > Viridiplantae > Streptophyta > Magnoliopsida > Poales > Poaceae > Triticum > Triticum aestivum. The sequence goes on from NC_057806.1 coordinate 553,287,768, forward strand.
TTGCACACAAACTCAAATAAAAATAGAAGGGATACGTAGAATAGGATGCAGTAAGAGAGAAGCATGAGTAAGCCAAAGAGGGAAGGACAGTTCATCAATACTGAAAGTGTACATACCTGACCTTCCCGTGAAGCACCAAGAATCGGAAAATTCCCTCCCTTCGCACGTAAGCAGTCTTCTCCATTTTGGTACGAGAGGAGTTCATCCCGACAAAGTTGCCATCAAAATCAACAAGAGGGCCTCCAATCCCCGCCTAGCACAGAAGTGACAATGAAGTTACACAGAGAAAATGCATGCAATTCATAATGGCTGAAAGCCTGAAACTGTATAAAAGCAGCTCACCTTGTGGATCCGGCACGTGCTTACGATTGTCTCATTGGTTGGAGAGGCGAGATTTAGTCCACTTGTGGCTGTTAAAAATCCTGAACTGAAACAGCGGCATACAGCTGCTACCTTCGTATGTGGCTCAGACTGCATGTCACAGTCAAGACTTGCGGCATCAATACCAGACACATTCTTGATGTTGACAATGAAAAAATCAACATATATCTTAGGATCCTCTATCCACCCAGTGACAATCCGATCATTCGGAAGGCGTACTTTTATCTGAAATGAGCGCAAGGTGAATTAATGATTACAGGTGCAACATATATACAAGCATAATTAATAACCAAGGAAAAGAGTAGAGAAAAAAATTACATTCAAACTTGCAGCTGCGCGAGTAGGTGGAATCAACCGTCTCGATGTCAGGATTGTAGCTTCAGAATCAGAACATGAGGTTTCAATGCATATGCCTGTGCATTCACGTAACTTGGTATCACCTACGTACGCACAGAGAGAAAGTCAAGCGTGCAGACAAAATAACTGGTCACTAAAAACAGGCAATATGAGAAAGTATTAACAGCAAGTAAAATCACTAACCATCGAACGAAGCAAGCGACACGACACTCCTGCGCAATCTTGAAACTACTTGCTCACTAAGTTCACTCAGGGCGCCTGGACTGGATCCACTCGAGCTGTCCAATCTCTCTGCAAAGGTACCACACAAAGCTAGTTAATTGAAAATAAAATCATGTGTGATACAGTTAATAGAAGAGGATCTCAAAGCAATGTTGGAGGGCTGAAGATAAGAGGTTCCATGTAGCTCGACCTACAGAGAAACTTTACCTTAACAGAAGCGTCAATTTTACTACTACTTATTGTGAATATGTACTTGCAGGAGAAGGGAAACAACATGGACTCACTTGGCCTAGCTACCCTTTTGTAAGGGCGTTGCTCTTCATCGCCTCTCACCAGCCGGCGCTTGTTTTTCATCATCGATCTTTTCAATCCAGCCTGAACAGCAACGAATGAAATTCAGCTAACACTGATTGATCTGATTACACAACTAGTGGATCGGTATGGTTGCCAGACAAATGGAGGGATTGGGCTATCCGTACACAATAGATCGGAGTTGGAAACTAGGTCATAGAAACTGCGCCAGATTACTGTGGTGGAATCGCTCCAAGAAACTGGGTGGGTTAGTTGAAGTATCCGTATAGTACAACCAAGAAAGAAAGATTTTGAATTAGATCTCGGACAATCCAAGCAACCAAAATTCGACCGGAGGTGGAGAAGGGATACCTTCGAAACAAGCAGATCTCACCGGCCGCCGCTGGATTCGTCGACGGAAGGATCTCTGCTCCAACTTTTGTTTTTTTAGCCAACCTTTTTTTTTGAGACGACATCTGCTCCAACTTAGTCCAGCCGCGAGAGGGATTGAGCTCGTTTTTTCTGGGCCGGCCCACTAGTGGAAGCTTCCGGTCAGTTTTTTTCCTTTTATTTTTCCTGTTTCCAACTAAAAAATCATATAGGGTTCAACCATATCGTCAAGAACTAGTATAACTACACAAACAAAGACATGAAAGTTAGGGACAAGTTATAAGCCCGTATCAAGCTAGTGAAAGGAGAAGGCATGGTCGTGGTACGTGTCTTGTAGTTTATGCCGACCTTCATGCTAGAGGAAGGAACATGTTTGTGCGGTGGTCGAAGCTATGCCACAGTATGGTGCCGTTTTGACGATCGGACTATGAGATTACCCGTGTTCAGAACCACCACCGTCAGGGTAGACGACCAGACCAGTGGTCACGTTAGTTGTTGCCCAAATGATGCAGCTCCCGCCACCATCGTCGGAGCGAACCAAATTAGAGTTGTTGGTGAGGGAGAGCTTCGGTGTTGAGGAAGTTGTGTTGGTTCCCGGGGTGTCTCGGTTGGCGACCCACACAACACTGAGCTCAGGAATGTCGTTATACCATATGCCTAGGTACAGGATGGCTGGAGTGGAGTTGGAGGGATTGAAGAAGCCCAAGACGAATCCACCATCATCGGAGACGATCGTGTTACCAGGGTACAACACATTGCTGGGGACGAGACGGTCTTGGGAAGCGCTCAGTGGCAGGGAGAAGAGGATCATGACCATGGTGTACCTGGTGAGAGACGGCCAATCCATGGGTTGACTAAGCTTAAATCCGAGTACTAACTAAGGTTCAACTAAGGCTGACTATAGTGGTGGTATCTTAGCCGGTATCATGCACTCCGGACGAGCAAGCATGCTAGTATCATATACATGATAGTATGATACTAGTATATGATACTTCTCACTATGAGTAGCCTAGTTAGGCTAACTGAGAGTAATAAAGTACTTCCCGCAAAACAAAAAACTAGGAGTAAGTACATAATCATACCAATCCTTGGTCTACAAGCAAGAGATACTTAATTTGACTAAAGCATCCACGAATGTTCGATTGCGGCAGCAGATGATTGAATAATGCAAACGTTTTTGGAATTCTAGTAGTTGAGACTTGACATATATATAAGCTGTCCATGCCGGATTGGGATGCCATCATCACTACTTACTGGTCAGATAGTTGTTGTGTATCAACACTTCTGGTCAGACTGAAACATTAAGCTATATAGTGCAGGAGGATGTTGTCACGCCCGATAGTCGAAGTAGAGTTTGGTGGATGAATTGGGATCCTGGAGAATGGGGAATCGATATTGTAGGATCCCAATATTTTATATACCGTAATCATACTGTAGGGTAAAACAAGAAATATTTTGCGTTTATAATGTACTAACAGACCTACTACACATTTTTATGTAGTGGTCGTAACGGGGAAGTGGATGACAGGCTTCCTGATACACTAAGGAGTGATTGTTCAAGAACTTGTATCTTTTGCCCTAGTTTACCTTCTAACTTTGATAATTTGCCTCCCCCCCCCCCCTCCTCTCCAGGATTTGACGGTTGGTGCCGCAACCACTAACCATTGAAATAACCCAGGGGCAAATCATCAAACCCTATGTAAAATGGGGCAAATTATCCAAATCCCCGTGATTATTCATAGAATACCTTGGTTGGTTTCCCTTTTAATGCTTGTTGTGATTTGTGTTCGCCTTTTACATGATAAAGAAATCAGTCTTCGCTCTGTTTTGATACTATCATATGAATTTTTTTCCAGAAGCCTTCGTCATGTCAATTCCGTTTGTCTTCTCCCGTCGGCAATGAAGCAACATGCCCAACTCTTGCCCACAATGACTATTATGAAACTCTTTTTTGTGGACTTGGATGTGTCATGTGGATCACTGTGTGAGTATGATGTTTGGCTGGGTATGCACTAGATAATATCTGATGTTTATATTGTGGTAGTTCGGATCTAATTTTCTGCCAGTTCTTCAGTTTTTTTCAGTACATACCATAATATCGGGTGTTTTTTTTTGTTGCATTCCCGAGTTTTATGTGGCACAGTAGTAGTCGGGGGGATGGACCCCGGGCAGCCAACGGAACCCGGATCCTCTTAAAAAACAACGGGCCAGACACCCCCCCCCCCCAACCTGCACGCGCTTGGCCGGGTCGCTCGACCCGACCAAGCCTTGCAAGCCGGCCAGACTAGCCGACCCGGCAAGACACGTCAACTCGGCCCCAACAACTAGCGCAAGACAGCCGAACCCGACACGACCAAAGCCTCCTCGACAAGCCAGCACCACCCGTGGCGTGCTACGCAATCCAGCCACGGGTCAACTCCCGTCTTATCCAGGCCGTATGATGGGACGAGACTTCAATCAACGATGACCAAGGCAACAGTGCCTTGCCCATGCCTCTGGTCAGCAGGAACGTGGCAACAGTGCCCCTCACCTACCCGCTGACTAGGGCCGGCGTGGCTACAGTGCCCCGCCTCCACCGCTGACGACAGCAAGCGGCAACCTGACGGAAAACACTGTATGTGACTCGACTCGGCCACACCCTGACGATCGACAAGACGGCGCACAGTCCCCCTAGGCATGCGGGGCCCGCACCTAGGGGAACCCGGCGAACCACAAGCCCTCAGCGGGACCCAGCCCGGGTTCCCAGACACCGACAATACGGACCCACCAACTTGTAACATTATCATTGTACCCCCGGGGGGTTGGACTATAAACCCCCCCCCCCCCCCCCCCCCCGAGCCCGCGATCATGGGGCAAGCAAGAGAGAAGGTAGAAGACACATACGAGAGAAAAGCAAACAAGCATAGGACTAGCCACAAAACAGCAACACCGGAGAGAAGGAGCAGCCCAAGCCTTGCCCCGCTTCCTCCCTCCTCCATACAGCTCCAGGAGCAACATTGTACTATCGATCATCCAACTACACTCGGCAGGACTAGGGGTATTATCTCTTCGGAGAGCCCCGAACCTGGGTATGTCCGGCGTCCCGTGCCCGCTCATGCCAACCTCGCCTCTGGAGCCCACCAGCGCCCTCGAGCCTCCTCCTCTCTTTAGCCATCCCTTGGCATCTGCCGTGCGCCCACCACGACAGTAGTAATTAATTCTTTTTCTTAGATTTTATGTGCCATTAGTCCTGCAATAACACCCTTTTATAGAGAATCTAATACTATATGGCAGTATGGCTTTTGTGTTACATGTCAGTCACCATGATCATGCGGGGTTCCTTGCTATTCTCTTTATCCCATGTATGTACACTATAGTTATTCAGTCACCATAGTCCACCACCAGCAGAGCTAAGGTTACTAGTTAAAGATCAACGTTGATAAGGTGCGAGCACAGTAGAACCATTCTCTCTTTATTGGGTGAAGCTGCTGGACAACATATCAAATTCGCCATAAGGTCTCCTTATCGCCTATTGCATGTGACGATGGTGTGGATCTCCTTTACCTTGCGACAACTTTTGGATGCCAAGTTCCTGAATTTCCCTTCTCAGATAGAAGACTAACTAGAGCTGATTACCAAGCTTTGTTAGAACTGATGCGGAACAGGTTAGCTGGCTGCTGGCTAGAAGCAAATTTCTGGCCACGCCTCTATATTAGAATTAGATGATGATAATTGACCAACCCATTTCGCTCATTTAGAAGGTCCAAAAGCTAGAGCGCAGCTTCCTTTAGGGCGGTTCAAATGTGGTCAGGGGTAAGAGAGACTCCAACGCGCAGACCCAAACGGACGTTTGTTTTGTACTTTTTTGTCTGTTTGGGTCGGTGTGTCCGCTTCCTTTTGCATTTGGGTTGGTAGTGCGCCCAACGCGCACATGCATTTTCATCCTCACAGCCGGTTTGCGGCCTTCTCTTTAGCTCTTTTTGCGACATATAAAATAAAATCGGTCCAAGTTCACATAATTCAAATAAAATACAAATATCTCATAGTTTACAAGCCAAATAAAGTTTAAACTGTCTCAAATACATTTGAAAGAAAAAAATAGCCGACACATCTACTGATTGCCAACGTGAGCCACATATGCTCAATCAAATCATCTTGCAGTTGAATGTGAGTTTTCCAATCACACATTTGATGATGAAATTCGGTGAAGTGTGCAAACATTGCCACTCCTTCATGCTCAGGCACAACATTGTCACACTGAAATTGAAACCCTTGGTCGTTGATATCATTCGGACACCCATCCTTTATGATCATGTTGTGCATGATCACACAAGCGGTAATCACCTCCCACAACTTCTTGGTTCTCCAAGTTGTAGCAGGATACCGAATGATGCCCCATCGAGATTGAAGAACACCAAAGGCACACTCCACATCCTTCCTAGCACTCTCTTGTTCTTGGTTAAATCTCTTTCTCTTCTCTCGTATAGGGCTGGGGATTGTTTTCACAAGAGTACTCAACTGAGGATAGATACCGTCAGCTAGGTAGTATCCGTTGTTGTAGTGGTGGCCATTGATCTCAACATTGACCTCCGGGCACTTGCCCTCTACAAGCCTTGCAAACAACGGAGAGCGCTGAAGCACGTTGATGTCATTGTTAGATCTAGCCATGCCGAAGAAAGAGTGCCAAATCCAGAGATCTGGTGAAGTCGTGGCCTCGAGTATGATAGTGCAAGTTTTGATATGGCCCCTATACTGCCATTGCCAAGCAGAAGGGTGGTTCTTCCACTGCCAGTGCATACAATCTATGCTACCAAGCATCCCCGAAAAGCCCCTACTCACATTGATCGTCAATAGTCGGGCTATATCTACATCGGTTGGCTCTCTCAAGTACTCCAGGCCAAACACTGGTACCACAACCTTGCATAACTTACAGATGGAGTCTAGGCACGTGGACTCGCTCATTCGGACATACTCATCAATGAGATCTCTGGGTACTCCATAAGCAAGCATCTGAATAGCTGCAGTGCATTTCTGATAAGAGGAGAAGCCAATCTTTCCCAGGGCATCCTCCTTGCACTCGAAATAGTTATCGTACGCCATCACCCCCTCCAAGATACGGTTGAACACATGTCTAGCCATCTGGAAACGATGCCAGAATAGGTGTTGTTTGAAGAGCAGGTTAAGGGACTCGAAGTAGTCCTACCAGAGTCGGCGATGGCGGCTCTCTTGGTTCCGGTTCAACTCCGGAGTATGCCCCGGGATCGAGCCCCTGAACATCGGCCGCTACCTACTAATGTGGTCATGAACGACCAAAGCAGCAGCCACAATGTCCTCATCATCGAATGAAGAATCATCTGAATTGCAAATGAAATTGTGGAAATAGTTCTTGTAGCCGGAGTCCACTTGTACCTTGTGGGCAGACCGTCGAACACCTTGCGGGTATCGTGGAAGAAGCCGGCCAGTGAAGAGCCTCGGGCCTCTCCAAGACCAGATAGCAGGTCTGTCGGCGTGGAGGCATACATGGCGGCGTCTGGCGAGCGAGGTAGCCACGCTTGTGTGCTGCCGGCAGAGGGAGGCGAGGGGGTGGTGGCGTCGACGTCGAGGTGCTGCGACGACGTTGAAAATGGTCTACCAAACGCCAGAGTATGTGGCCGCCGAGGAGCTGACGTGCTGCTGGGGGAGGTATGTGGGTGCGGGCAGCCAGCCTGGGCACCTGGGTGGGGCTGCCGGGTGTGCTAGGTGTCGATGGGAGGAAGAGGGGATGTCCAATGTGTCACCGACCAGCGGTCCAAGGGGAGGACAAGGGCGGGCGTGGCGCCCGTCCATTGCGTGTCCGTACCGACGCAAACGCATCTCAAATTTGGGCCTGAAATGGGTCACGCACGAACAAAAGGCGGACACTGGTCCATTTGTGTCGACACGTTGGGCCGACTTTGGTGTCCGGTTCGATCCAAATAGGCACACGCGGAGAGTTTGGGTAGGCGTGTTGGAATTGCGTGCAATGGATATGCGAAGAGTTGCGTGGGCTTGCAATCCATTGCATCAAAGCAGAGATCGACACACTAAAGCTTCGCTTGCGGTGGGGATGGAGGCGAAAAAGCCATGGCACAACCTTCATCTTCCTTTTGCCGATGCGGCAACTGAAAGCATTTTCAACGCCTCTGCATGCAATCATTCATACGTATTAGCGATGGCAAGCTCATTAGATTTTGGCGTTACCGATGGCTCATGGAGATGCCTCTTGCTACTGCTGTTCCTACCTGGGAGACGAGTCAAGAACATAAATCACTGGACACCACTATGTTTAGAGCACATGGGCTTGTGACAGGGTTTACCCATCTACATATACAGAACACCATAACATTAAGGTAGAGGCCTTCGGCGAGGCAGAGGCCATTTCTGAAGTGGCAAAGGGATGTCTCTATAACCAAGGAAGCGTGGCTCAGGCAACGGCCATCTGTCATGAGCAACAAAGTACACGTCAATGAAGAGATCTACTTTAAACAACGTTACAGATAGATATTAACATGTACAAGAAAGGATACTTGTTTCCATAAATTGCTGCAATAGTTTCAGAGTTTCCGTGTGTCCCACCAGGCAACAACCATCTGTTGTTGAGAGTCATTTCAAAAGGCATAAGAGTTGCTGATTAAATTATTTCAAAACAATGTCGTACTTAAGAAAGAATACCTGTTTTCAAGACCCTCGACAATAGTATCATCTGCACCAGCCCTGCAAGTACACCCAAAATCAAATTTACCATGAGGGAACAAGCTAGTCAAGTTTAACCAATGACATACCAGCTTAATGCATTAAAAATAGAAAGGATAAGAGCACAATGAGAGGGTGCAGGTAAGTATGGTATCAAGTATGATAATGGTAGATCCGTAGATAACAACAGAACACACTGATGAATTAAGTTATTGGAATCATGTACCATTACATCACTACATCAGTGCACAGTTTTACACTTCGGGGCACACACAAGTTGTCATATCAGCCCAAAATAATTGGGCCAAAATTATGTTTAAGTGAAAATGATTGAATGATGTAAAACTAGAGATGAATATACATACAGGACAACAACCCTAAAACCTACAAGCTTTTTTTTTTTAAAGACATACCGTGTTTTACTTAAGTTCAATAAGAGGCGGTGTATAACATCCCTCGGCAGGAACGGAGTTTCTTCCTCGTCATAGAAGTTCATTCCAACAAAATTCCCATCATTGTCAATAAGAGGCCCCCCAATCCCAGCCTAGCAAGACAAAAGGAACAACATACAAGAGTTACACACAGATATCGTTTGATAGATGTAGTGATAGCTTATGTTAGTACTCCAACGCTAGTAACTTTTTGGCATGTTAGGTACTGGGGAAGTCCACAAGAAATACCTTGGTGATTACACAGGTGGAGACACAAAGTTCTTTGCAATCAAGTTTGCTTTGTTTGCCAATCAACACCTTCCCCTCGACAGCCATTAGTTTGCGACACGCAAAAAGACTACCCACAGCTATTACGTCCATAGATGAGGTAACTGGATGCCCACGGATTTTTATTGTCCTTGGATGCCAGAATCCCATGATGTCAACAAGGGCGACATTGTAGTGTAAATTATAACAGTTCAATATCCCTACGACTCGAAATCCGCCTGTTAGGCAAACTTCAATCTGCAATAATAAGGTTATGTTAATAACCAGTATCTGAAATGAAAAGGCAAAAACAAATGATAGTAGCAATTAGCAGTAACAACCCATAAATTATCATCAATCATGTGTGCACTGCCAGGAACTCTAACCAAACTTGCTGAAGTAAGAATTGTTGCAGAGCATTTTTTGCTCTTTATAAATACACCTGTGCAAGAAAACTTCTTTGCAAATCCTACAGAGATAGTCATGTCAGTTATCAATCATTGAACAATTAAAAAATTGGAAAAGTAAGGACTGTATAACAGAGTCATCACCATTGAATGAGGCAAGTGAGACAACACTACGATCCATTTCTGAAGCAAGATGTTTGCTTGATTCTGAAGCAAGTGAGTAGGCACTTCGATCCATTTCTAAACCAAAACCTCCCAATGGTTTCCTCAAGATATCCTTCTTGAACATATCATCGAGAAGATTTATGTATTGCCTGCCTAGCATGATACACAAGTTAAAAGTGTTTCATAAAGTTTTCAAAGTGTGCGCGTGCCATTGTAGCTTCAATATGTAATCCAAGAAAATTGGAGTGTGATGGTGATGATCCATCTTCCTTCTTCCACCGCACCATTTCCACATCTTGTTTAAGGGTTTGCCAATTATGTCATATGAGTATTCCTCAGAGTTTTGATGTTTCTATATCATCTTGTTTTCCTAACTACAGGTCAGTTTCTGTGACTGCGGATTTGCAGACTGATGTGCCACATGCATGATTCAATATATTTTTATGATTTCCATAGCAACAAGCAGGCATTCACCTGGTTTATCAAATAAATAAAATTGTGAAGACATAATGCCAGTCCTGTTTAGTCAGTATGTTTTTTCTATGTACTAACAGTATATGACCACACACCAAATTAATGGATAGGATCCCCATAATCTCCCATTCAGCCTGACAAATGACCATGGACCCAGTATGAGGAACACAATATAATCTAATTTCCCGTCTTCTCTTCCTCCCTGTGGTTCAACGGCTGTCAAAGGGACAGCCACACCTCTTGGGTCCAGGGCTCTCATTCTGGCCTTACGACCAATATCCTATGAAATAAATTTGCTCACCTGCTGCCATGAGGAGACCTGGGTCTCCAAAACGAATTTTAATTCTTGCACTTGCAGCTTCGTCAACCTCTTCCTTAACACTGCAGCACAATGTAGAATACTCACTGTGATAAATCCAAAAGGAGAATATATCAAGAGACACAGACCATGCACAAAATGAGAGTATTAAACAAGGGAAATATAGAAAAAGAAGGGAGCACCAAATAGTTGCATATATTTTACAGCAGATAAACTTAATAAAATTTAAAACAATTTCTCCATGGGTCTGTTTAAATGCAAGTTTAGAGTGTAGCAGAAATATTTATTAGCGCCAGATTAATAATAACAACCGTAATCTAGTACTCCCTCTGTAAACTAATATAAGAGCGTTTAGATCACTACTTTACTATTCTAAATGCTCTTATATTAGTTTACGGAGGGAGTACATTGCAAATGCAGCTTGTTGGGTACAAGGAAAAGAGATGGTCACAGATGCAGAGCAACAGGAGATGTAAAAAAAAAAACACAAGTACAAAATAGCTAATGAGCAGTTTTGGGGATAAATTTGTAAGCCTCGAAAGCTGTTCTTTGGCGTACAGAATGATACACCTTACACAAACTCAAATAGAAATAGGTCAGGGAGATGTACTGTAGGATGCAGTCAGAGAGAAGAAACAGAGTGTGGTTCATCAATACTGAAAGTGCGCATACCTGACCATCCCGCGAAACCACATGAATTCACGAATTGAAGGCCTTCGTACATAGGGGGTCTTTCGTTCTTTGGTACCAGAGTAGTTCATCCCAACAAAGTTGCCATCAAAATCAACAAGGGGACCTCCAATCCCCACCTACCACAAACATGAGGATGAAGTTATGCATGAAAAATGCAATTCATAACGCCTGAAACTAAGGATATGCATCAGCGCACACAATGATAGAATATAGATTAAGCCATTCACACCATCAAACAGTTATTTATTTGAACTATACAAACTAAAGCAGCTAGCTCACCTCATGGATTCGGCATGTGCTTAACATCCTTTCATCGGTACGAGCAAATACAGAGGCAAGATCTACTCCGCTTCTGGTCTTTAATTCTCCTGAATCATAATAGCGCCATAGAGCTGCTACCTTCCTATAAGGCTCAAACTGCGTGGCACGATCAAGACTTAGATGATATAGATGGGTGGGATCAATAACGTCAACGTTCTTGATTTTGACGATGAAAAAATGAACATATAACTCAGGGTTCTCTATCCACCCAGTGACAATCTGATCATCGGGAAGGCGTACTTTAATCTGAAATGAGCACAGGGCAATGGCTGTACTGAATTATCATTACAGGTGCAGCATATACATTAGCATAATTAATAATCCAGAAAAGGTTACCGTCAAACTTTCAGTGATCTTCCTTCTAGGGCAAGTATACGGAATCAAATTTATGGATGTCAGGAAACACGTGGCATCAGGACATGAGCTTTTGATGCATGTGCCGGTGCATTCGCGTATTTTGGTATCACCTGGAGAGGGAGAGAGTCATACGTGCAAACTGAATAGCTGATCTTAAAACAAGGTAATATGAGAAATTATTAACAGTAGAATCACCAACCATCAAATGAAGCAAGCGACACAACACTCCTCCGCAATCTTGAAACAACTTGCTCACTGAGTTCACTCAGGGCCCCTGGAAAGGATTCACTCGAGCTGCCCGATATCGCTAAGGAGCTTGCATCAGTGAGTTCAATCGAGGAGCCTGCACTGGATTCACTCGAGCTGCCGGATGTGCCTGTGGCTATGGAGGTACCATCCAAACCTAGTTAATTTCAAAATAAAATCATGTGTGATATAACTAACAGAAGCGTCAATTTACCATTATGAATGTGTACGTTTTAGGGAAAAGGGAAACAGCTATGGACTCACTTGGCCTAGTTGCTCTTTTATAAGGGCGTTGTTGCTCTTCATCGCCTCTCATCAGACGGTGCTTGTTTTTTGTCATCGATCTATATTCAAGCCAGCCTGAATAGCTAGGAACAAAATTCAACAAACACTGATTGATCGCATGCACAACTAGTGGATCTATATGGTTGGCAAACAAATTGGAGGGATTGGACTATATATCCGTATCCAATAGATCGTAGGAAGAATTACGAGCCAATATACCCTAGAAACGGCACTGGAGTATTGCGGCGCAACCCAGTTGTTGAGTATATATCTTGATTGTTTAGGAAATATATAATAGACTAGGTTTTTTTTCTAATATAGCAATCAATTCCACCAATCTCTCTATATTCCACCAAATTGGATGGGTTGAAAGATTGGAAGTATCCATAATTCCATACACAAATACAACCAATAAAGAAAGATTTGATGAGGCCGGAGAATACTGCAAGCAACTAAAAATTCCACCAGAGGTGGAGGATGACTGGATGAGGGTGAACGTGAACCTTGGCTCGCCAGCCGCCCGGCCGGCATTGGTCGGAATGCGGGCCATTGTGCTAGTAGTGCTAGGACGAACAAAATTTGAGGTAGTGCTAGGACGAACAGAGCCAGCGTGCAGCCGCAGGCCAGCAAACAGCAAGCAAAGCGCGCAGCAGCAGCAAGCACGGGAGGAGGACCGGAGCAGAGCAGGGATTGGGATTGGGATTGGGAGAGAAGTAACCTTGCTTTGCTTGCTCCTGGCTGGCGGCGGCGCGCGGGTGCTTCGTCTGTCTGCCCGCCGCTGCCGCCATCGTTAGGGTTCTGTGGCTCCATGAGTTTTTTTTTTTGCCATCCCGTAGCTCCATGAGTTCGTCGGGGCGTGACTGCCTGCCTGCGTGCGTTCGCTACAGTGCTTGACTGAGTCGCCTCGGTTGTTAACGAACCAATTTTATTTTTCTTGAGAAATTGTTAACGACCCAAGTTCACGGGCTCAAGGCCCAAGTAACGTGATACACCTGCACGCACATACGACCGGAAATTCTTCTTTATTTGTTTTTCTTCCTCTTCTATATTCTTTTTCTTTTTTAATTCTTCTATTTTATTTTATTTTTCAAATTAAATTTCATGAACGTATTTTCTAAAATTCATGAACTCTTTTAGGAATCACAAACAATTTTCAAGTTCACAATCTTTTCAATTTGGTGAACAGTTTTTATTCATGACTTTTTCAAATCCATGAATAATTTTCGGCTTCGTGAATTTCTTCACAATCCGAACTTTTAATTTTTTAAAAACTTTGTCGGATTTGTGAGTTTTTTACTTCGCTATCTTTACACAAATTCGTAATTTGCTTTTGAATTTTTGAACTTTTTACGAATTCGTGAACTTTTTTGTAATTCTTCATCTTTACTAGACTTTGCAAACTTTTTTTAAATCACAAACTTTATTCAAATTCGTGAACTTTTTTCAATTAGTGGTCTTTTTCAAATTCACGACCATTTTGAATTGGCAAACCTTTTTCGATTTCATGATTTTTATAATTCGCGGATATATTTCAAATTGACAGACTTTTTCAATTCACAAATATTCAAACTGATGCGTGCGAACAAATGTAAAAACTAACAAAACTGAGCCTCCTCATTTTATCAGTGATTTACTGGCAAATGATGTATCTTTATTTTCCCATGGAATATAAACCACCACGATGGCTTACCCTATACCCTAATAAAGAAAAAAAAGAATACCGAATACTAGATCTTAAACAGGAACTAGTGGGCCGGTCAAGATAAAACGCCCCCTCTCGCGGCAGCAGCACGGATGCCAACACCTAAAAAAAGTTGGAGCAGAGGTACAGGAACTAGTTGGAGCAGAGGTACCCCTCAAAAAAAACAAAGTTGGAGCAGAGGTCCTACCGGCGACGAACCCAGCGGCGGCCAGTTTCGGAGGTATCCTTCTCCACCGACGGGGGACTTTTTGGTTGCTTGGATCGTGTATGGATTCTTCAACCCATCCTGTTTCGTAGAGCGACTCCGCCACAGTAATCCAGATCCGTTTCTAGTTTTTTTTTTTTTTTTGTTGTTGTTGTTCGTAGTTTCTTTCTCCAATCTTTTTGACGGGAACAGCCGGAGCTCTGCTTTTGCATTTTAGGCGGAGAAAGGAAACATGCAGTACAATACAAGATCCAACCAGGAGAGAGTCCCGGTTAAGAAAGATTCACTCAACACACTCGAAAACAGATCGATCAGTGTTAGCTGAATTTTGTTCCTTGCAGTTCAGGGCTGGCTTGTAATTAAAGATCGATGACGAAAAACAAGCGCCGGCTGATGAGATGCGACGAAGAGCAACACCGCCCTCACAAAAGAGCTACTAGGCCAAGTGAGTCCATGCTGTTTCCCTTTTTCTTGCAATTACATATTCATAATACTCCCTCCGTTTGTTTTTACAAGACGTTTCAGACAGGTTGCTTTGTACTGTTTTAAACAATGTCTGAATGTCTAGAACGTCTAATAAAAATGAACAGAGGTAGTAATAAAACTGACGGTTCTGTTAGCTGTATATATATACCACATACAGCATGATTTTGCTCCCATAAACCAGCTTTGGATGGTATCTCCTTATTACCAGACGCCTTTAGTGAACTCAGCGAACAGGTAGTTTCAAGATTGCACAGGAGTGTCGTGTCGCTCGCTTCATTCGATGGTTGGTAATCATACTCATATATATATTGCCTGTTTCTAAATGGCCAGTTATTCAGTTTGCACAAGTGACTTTCTCTCTGTGCGCTTCTTTATAAAATGATACGCACACTCGTGCGTATTCGAGAAAAAAAAACTTTCTCTCTGTGCATAGGTGATACCAAGTTACGTGAATGCACAGGCATATGCATTGAAACCTCGTGTTCTGTTTCCGAAGCTACGATCCTGACATCGGCGCGGTTGGTTCCACCTACTTGGCCTGCAAGTTTGAAGGTGACTTTTTTATCTACTCCTTTCCTGGATTATTAATTATGCATGCTAATATATACATGCTGCACCTGTGCTCATTTCAGATTAAAGTGCGCCTTCCTAATGATCGGATTGTCACTGGGCGGATACGTGCTTCATGTGTTGATTCTTGCATTGTCATCATGAAGAACGTGTCTGGATTTGATGCCGCAAGCCTTGACGGTGACATGCAGTTTGAGCCTCATACGAAGGTAGCAGCTGTATCTCGCTGTTTCCGTTCTGGATTTTTAACGGCCACAAGCGGAGTAGATCTTGCCCCTCCAAACCCTCTTACCAGTGAAACAATTGTAAGCACATGCCGGGTCCAGAAGGTGAGTTAGCTGCTTTTGTACAGTTCAAATTAAATAACTGTATGATGGTACTGTCAGTGGCTTAAGAGCATATTCTGTCCTTGTATCCTTAGTTTCAGGCATTATGAATTGCATTATCCCTGTGTAACTTCACTGTTACTTTTGCGATAGGCAGGGATTGGAGGACCCCTTGTTGATTTTGATGGGAGCTTTGTTGGGATGAACTCCTCCCGTACCAAAATGAAAAAGACTGCCTACTTGCCAAGGAAGCAAATTCTTCATTTCTTGGCATTTCACAGGATGGTCAGGTATGTACACTTTCAGTATTGATGAACCGACCTTCTCTCTTTGGCTCACCCATGCCCCTCTCTCATTGCATCCTATTCTACATATCGATCCCTCCTATTTTAGTTACCAGTTTGTACTCATTTGCTCTTTTTCCTTAAACTGTTTAGATCTGCACTGTATTAGATTAAGGCTCTTATTTCAGTGCCAGTGCTAATACATATGTCTGCTACACTTGAACTTACGTTCAAGAAGAAGACCCATGGGGAAATTGTTTAAGATTTTCTTAAATTTCTCTGCTGTGAAATATCTGTAACTATTTGCCTCCCTTCTAGTTCTATATTTCCCTTGTTTAATGGCTCATCTTGTGTGTGTGGTCTGCAATATCTCCTTTGTGGATTTATCATGGTGAGTTTTCTATGTTGCGGTGCAGTGTTAAAGTTAAGGAAGGGGTTGATGATGCTACGAGAGCAAGAATGAACAGTGAGATGAAAGCAATTAGGCCAAGTAGTGAGTCCATTTTGCTTCCGTTTTCCTGAGTATTCATAATTGACCGTTCTATTAACTGTATCACACTCACACATGATTTTATCTCAATTAACTAGGTTTGGATGCTACCTCCATAGCGAAATTGAGTGAATCCAGAAAAGGCGCCTTGAGTAAGCAAGTACTTTCCAGATTAAGTATGAGTGTTGTGGCGCTGGCCTCATTCCATGGTTGGCGATTATACTGCTAATTATTCTTCATGTTACATTGTTTTTGATGATCAGCTATTCAGTTTGCACGTATGACTCTCTTGCCCTCTGCAGGTGATACCAAGTTACGCGAATGCACAGGCATATGCATCGAAAGCTCATGTCCCGATGCTACAAGTTTCCTCACATCGATAAATTTGATTCCACTTACTTGGCATGCAAGCAAGATCACTAAAAATTTGACGGTAACTATTTTCTGTACTCCTTTCCTGTGTATTATGCTAATCATTAATTCAGTACAACCATTGCCTTGTGCTCATTTCAGATTAAAGTACGCCTTCCGAATGATCAGATTGTCACTGGGTAGATAGCGGATCCTGAGATATATGTTGATTTTTTCATAGTCAACGTCGCTGGTGTTAATGCCGCACATGTAAGTCTTGATCATGAGATGCAGTTTGAGCCTTATAGGAAGGTAGCGGCTATATGTCGCAATTTCAATTCAGGACTATTAACGGACACAAGCGGGGTAGATCTTGCTTCTCCAAGCGCTCGAACTGATGAGACCATGTTCAGCACATGCCAGATCCACAAGGTGAGCTAGCTGCTTTAGTTTGTACAGTTCAAATAAATAACTGTATGATGGCATGAATTGCTTAATCTATATTCTATCATGGTATGCAATGATGCATATTCTTCATCCTGACTTTTGTGCTAGGTGTGGGTTGGAGGTCCCCTTGTTGATTTTGATGGCAACTTCATTGGGCTGAACTGCTCTTGTACCAAAGAAAAAAAGACCCGCTATGTACGGAGGTCTGCAATTCTTCGATTCTTGGGGGTTCACGGGATGGTCAGGTACGCACACTTTGAGTATTGATGAACCACACACTCCGTTTGGCTTACCATGTTTCTCTTTACTGCCTCATATACTACATCTCCCTCCCCTATTTCTATTTAAGTATGTGTAAGGTGTATCATTCTGAAAGCCAAACAGAAGCTTCCCTGGTTTACGAATTTATCCCAAAAAGGCAAAAACTGTCCCGTTGCACTCTACTAGATCGAAGCTTGTTATTTCAATCCTCGCGCTAATAACATGTTTCTGCTGGACCCTAAACTTACATTTAGGAAGATCCATGGAGAAATTGTTTTAGATTTCCTTAGATTTCTCTGCTGTGAAATATCTGCAACTATTTTGCTCCTTATTCTATATTTCCCTTGTTTAATAGCTCATTTGGTTTAATACCTCATATTGCGATATCTTGTGAGTTCTCTACATTGTGCTTCAGTGTTAAGGAAGTGGTTGATGATGCTACAAGAGCATTCCTCAAAAGTCTGGCAGGAGAACCATGTTACAACATTCAAGGAGGTGAGCAAAATTACTTCACAGGATATTAGGTGTAAGGACAGCATGGGGCAGCCATGGACCAAAGAGGCGCGGCTGTGCCTTTGACAGACGTCAAGTCTCAAAGTCAGCTTACATTGGTCCTCATAATGGGTCCTCCTTGTGTAGAGGTCTAACAGTCCAAACAAATAACCAATCGAAGGTCTCATTTCTACCTGGCTAAATGGCCAAGCTGAACGACATCTTCATAATTTTCTGAGATAAACGACATGGCAAAAACATACTGACAAACTAGTACTAACATGTATGGTCACTTATGTTTTCACCTTCTTGCAACAGGCAACATATATATTTTTCGATATAAACTAGGTGAATGCCCACTTGCTGCTATGGAACTCATAAAAATAAATCTAATCATGCAAGTGGCTCATCAGTGTCAGTCTCTGCAAATCCATGGCCAGAGGAGTTGACTTGGCGTTAGCAAAACAAGATAACTTAGTAACATCAAAACTGCGATGAACTCATATATGACATATTTGGCAAACCCTAAAACAAGATGCGGAAATGGTGAATTTATGACCCCCCCCCCCCCTAGTCATGAAGTTGGAGGGTAGGTTTCATGGAAGATGAATGACGATAGATCATCACCATCTACTCCAATATTTTCTAGGATTACAGATTGAAACTACAACACTAGTAGAAAAATGGTCAAACGTGAAGCACAATAGTGCCGGTTTGAATTTCAGCCGGCACTAATGTGTACAATAGCACCGGTTCGTGGCGGCGATCAATAGCACCTGTTCGTGGCGAACCTTTAGTATCGGTTCATGCCACGAACCGGTACTAAAGAGGCTGTGTCAGCCTGCGGTCAGGCTATGGCCCCACCATCACCATTTAGTGCTGGTTCGTACCACGAACCGATACTAATGAGGTTATGGCAAGCTGTTTTTAGTCCCACTTGGCCAAGAGAGAGGGACTAGGAGCGGTTTATAAGCCCTGAGTGCAGAGACGATGAAGAAGAGGCTCAATGCTCACGTTGCTTAGCTTCAAGCCTTCAGGAATATGGTAGATTGCACGGAGCTACACGCAGTGCAGTTTACACTATTCCGAAAGGCTTGAAGCAAATTAACGAGCATTGCACCTCTTTTTTATTTTTAATAACTTATTACAACTCCGGACTTCTTCTATTATGGCAAAAACTAATTGCACGTCGGCATTTATTTTTTTAAACTTTGGTTATAACTCCAGACTTTGACCATCAAGTTTTGCAGAAAAGAAAAAATAGCAGAAAAGAAAAAATAGCAGAAAAAAAACTATATAAAAAAACTACTCAGAAATAAATAGAAGAAAATAAATATAGCAGAAAAGAAAAACTACTTAGAAATAAACAGAAGAAAAAATAAAGCAGAAAAGAAAAAAAATTATATTTTCTATTTTTCAATCATTCACAAAATGACTGTGAAATTAAAAATCACTACAAAATGAACTCTGAAAATGTTGAATTTTGGCAAACTAGATGAATAAAACTACTCACAAATAAATAGAAGAAAATAAATATAACAGAAAAGTAAAAACTATACAAAAAACTACGTAGAAATAAATAGAAGAAAATAAAGCAGAAAAAAAACTATAAAAAATTGGGGCGCTGGCCTGTGGGCCTGCTAGGTCACAGACGTGCAATTACAGGCCTTAAAGGCCCAGCAGACTCACAGGGCAGCGCGCAGAGTTTAGGCCCACAAGCCTGCTATATAGAGGAGTTCGAAGAGGTAGCCGCGGCTGGGTTTATAAACCAGTGCGGCTGCCCTTCGCCCGGCGAGGTGGGACTAAACTTTGGGGTGGCAGTGCGAGGCCTTTAGTACCGGTTGGTGGCTCCAACCGGTACTAAAGACCACCCTTTAGTACCGGTTGAAGCCACCAACCGGTACTAAAGGCCTGCTTACGAAAATTCAGTTAGATCTCCCCACTTCTTTCGTCTCCAACCTCTTGCGCCCCGAACGCCGCGCGCCGCCGTCCGTTGTCGTCCCGCCGCGGTCCCGTACGTCTCTCGCTCTCGCGTATACCCGCCGCGCCGCCGTCCGTCATCGTCACACCCGGCCCGTACGGCGGCGCCCCCGCCCGTACGTACGCCACCGCTCCCGCCCCGTACGCCGGCGCCCCCGCTCGTACGTACGGGGCGGCGGAATACGGGCCGCACACATACACACATATATCCACATATATACGTACACACATACACACACACATACACACACACATTTTTTTACTTATTTTCTGTTTTTTAGAAAAATTAATTAGATGATCGAATGTTTGATTAATGTCGAATGTTAGATAGATAGAAAATTGTCGAACTAGAGATTTGAACTAGTTGAATAATTAATATAACTAGTTTATTTTTAGTAAGAAAATTATTGAACTAGTTTATTTAGGTATATGAGATTTGAACTAGTTCAATAATTAATATAACTAGTTTATTTTTAGTAAGAAAATCGCCGAACTAGTTTATTTAGGTATATGAGATTTGAACTAGTTCAATAATTAATATAACTAGTTTATTTTTAGTAAGAAAATTTAGGTATCTGAGATTTGATACAGTTTATTCAAAAATAGTTGACAACTAATTTGTAATAGGTGTTTAATGTTTCACCTATATGAACATAGGAAATGTCATCTGACGACAAAAAAGATTTCATTATGTGCGAACACTGTGAAGACCAGCGCGGCCTGTGCGACAGAAATTTCCTTGTTGATGGTAGGCGCTTCAGCATCAAGCTGGATAAGACATTCGAAGTTGACACAGTAAGTCACTTTGTCAATTATTATTTGAATGCAAAACTTATGCTTCATTTGCTTCAATTTATAATTTTAAATTTTCACTATTCTACTAGCGCATCCCCTGCCATGCAAGAATTTTTGTCTTGGATAAGATAGGTTTTAGTGCTATAGATGATATGGAGGTAAAGAGAGTTTACTTGAAGATGGAGCATGGGTATACTTTCAACGTCAAATTATATAATGGAGACACATACACCCATTTTGAATGCAAAACTTGGCAAGCACTATGCAAGGCTTATGCATTTGAGCCTGGTATGGTTGTCACCTTTGATATTCGTCCGGAAGATGATATTGAAGGTAATATAGATATCTGGGTCGATGTGCAAACGCCTCCAGTTCTACCATTATGTGAGTTTTTCTCAACCATGCATGCATATGTTTATGTCTTTGATACAGTTTATTCAAAAATAGTTGACAACTAATTTGTATTGTCAGCTTATTTTGATTCAAGCAAACATGTCTGGTGCTTGGTAGACAGGACCTACTAGTGCCCCGGGGCTCAACTAAACTGCGAGGAGATAAGTCATTATGTTTCATGGCTTGAGGATCTTAATACTGTCAAGACAAAAAAAATTCCTGGACTTAGAAATGTTAGTACTCAAAACGTGCGACCAATGGTGATCGTATTGAACTACGGTCACATCTATAATCGAAAGATGGTAAGATTTTAACTATTTGTCCTTAATTAGTGCATCTTTTGCATACATTATTTTTGAAGCTAAATTTTCATTGCTTAGTATATTAATTAGTATACGATGTTCTTTAACAGGGACTTCTGATGACGGTTGTGCCTCAGTGGATCGAGACTAAAGGTGACATGTCAATGGTTAGCTTACGGCCAAGATATCCTACATTGCACATGAGTGCATTTAGGATTTCTGAAAGCGAAGAATGCTTAATAGTGAAAGATTGGAGCAAAATTGTTAACGATCGCAGAGAAGTACTAAGGGGCAGCAAGGAGAAGCGCAACCCAAGATTAGGAGACAGATTCATCTGCATGCTCCAGTATGATGAATCAAGAGAGCTATACATGTTCTATGCTATTCTACCTGAGAGGGAGCAGCACTAGTTCATGCTCTTAATTAGTGTCTCATGTCCGTGTCCTGAACTTCGATGTTGGTGATGATTATGTTGAACTCGATGATATCTTTGCTTCTGTTACAAAGTGAATGTTTCCTCTTTAAGCTAGCCAGTGTTGGTGATGATTAGATAGCTAGCGGTAATGACTATGATGATTAAATAGTGGTAATTAGACGACTACGATGATTTTTAGCTAGCTAGAGTTTATTTATTTATTAATATACAATGATGATGATGATGATGACGACTACAACTCATTATAACGTAAAACAATCCTAAATTAAATTGATAACACAAATTTAATTGAAAAATACAAAATAAAACAAAAACCCACAAACATTTAGTACCGGTTGGTGTTACCAACCGGTACTAAAGGGCTCCCGACCCTCGGAGCTGGCTCGTGCCATGTGGTTTCCCTTTAGCACCGGTTCATGCTGAACCGGTACTAAAGGGGGGGGCCTTTAGTGCCCACACTTTAGTGCCGGTTATGGAACCAGCACTAAAGGGCCTTACGAACCAGTGCTATTGCCCGGTTCTGCACTAGTGCAATGTCGTACCATGACCCCTTGGCTGCCAATGTGCATTGTACAATAGTAGAAAAAGGGTCAAATGTTCAGCTCATTAGTCCCGGTTTGTATTTGAGCCGACACTAATGTGACAAATAGTGCCGGTTCTAACGGCTAGGCGGGCGGCGCTCATTAGTACCGGTTCGTGGCGAAACTTTAGTACCGGTTCGTGGCACAAACCGGTACTAAAGAGGTGGTGGCCTTTAGTACGGGTTGGTGGCTCCAACCGGTACTAAAGACCCCCCCCTTTAGTACCGGTTGAAGCCACCAACCGGTACTAAAGGTGGTGCGCTGCCACCCGCAGTGCACAATGTTTAGTCCCACCTCGCTAGTTGAGAGGAGCTCGCACCGGTTTATAAGCCCCGCCACGGCTACCGTGTTGAGCTCCTCTCTAAGCAGGCCTTTGTGGGCCTATTGCAAGTTTTCTGCCTTGTGGGGCCTACTGGGCCGTACGGGCCTGCATCCTGGCCCAACTAAAGGTTGGGTTTCTAGTCGTATGCAGGCCGTGTCGGCCCAGTAGGCGGGCTATTTTTGCTTTATTTCAAAAAAAATAAAAAAAATCCACCAACCGGGACTAAAGGTCCCCAAGACCACGGCACGCCTTGTGCCATGTGGTGAGCCTTTGGTCCAGGTTCGTGCTGAACCGGGACTAAAGGGGGGGGGGGGGCTTTAGTGCCCACCCTTGGTTCTTACGAACCGGTACTAAAAATCGTTTTTCTACTAGTGGTACCTGTTTTGCTGAGTAGTTCCTTATGTTGCACATGCACACTTTAAAAACTTTATCAAGCATTTTTAACTTGTGTTTCATGCTAGTCAAATGTATCATTAATCATCTCGAAGATACATTCGACGAGGATATCTTGCATAAACCATTCAAAGGTGTTGCTTCAGAAATGAAGCGAAGTGATGGCTCTCTTTTGAAGAAAACTGCTGCCGAACTTGCTTCAGAATCGAGCAAAAGTCTTGCTTCAGAAATGAATAAAAGTGTTGTCTCACTTGCTTCATTCAATGCAGTGGCGGTGTCAGGATCAAAACCTTGTGATGTCAAGCATTACATAAAACAAACAAGTAGAAGTAGAAAAGTGGAGGGCCTTGCCTTGTGTTGGATCAGATACAGAGTGCAGACTAGTACAATAATATTGGTCGATTGATTCAGAGTACCAGACGAACAATTTATGTGCAGCCGCGGCTGCGTCGCTCGCGGCTCGCCGGACGGCCCAAGGTGGTTGTTCCTCGCGTCTCACGTCCAGAGTCCAGTAAAAGATCACCGGCGTCGGGATGTGAAGTCTGAAGACGGCGCTGCGGCGGCCATCCACGGTCATTGAAGAGGCATGCGTGAAGGGGAGCCAGAGATATCACGTAATTTGTAGATCAAGCGATACAGTGCGATCAGTTAAGGGATTTTGGACTTTCTTTTTGCTGTACGGCCCAATAATGACCCAACTAATTGATACACAGGCAGGGGGATAAGAGAATAGATGGGCTGTAAGTTAAATTGCTGGTTCAACGACGTGGTACGTAGACGTGGGGGTCAATGTCATACAAAAATCCTGTGTAGTCAAGCGACTACACAGTTATAACGTGGCCTCACCACTGATTCAATGGTGACGACTCTGTTATAAAGTCCTTACTTTTTCATGTTTTAATTGATCAATGATTGATAACTGAAATGACTATCTCTGTAGGATTTGCAAAAAAGTTTGCTTGCACAGGTGTATTTATAAAGTGCAATGCATGCTCTGCAACAATTCTGACTTCAGCAAGTTTGGTTTGAGTTCCGGGTGATGCACACAGGATTGATGAGACCTTGAGGGTTGTTACTGCTAATTATTATTATTATTATTATTATTATTATTATTATTATTATTATTATTATTATTATTATTTCCTTCTCAATTTGGATACTAGTTAACATAACCTTTTCATTGCAGATTGAAGTTTGCCTTCCAAATAAATTTCGAGTTGTAGGGATATTGAACTTTTATAATTTACATTACAACATTGCTCTTATTGACATCATCGGATACTGGGATCCTCATGCAATACAAATCAGTGAGCATCCAGTTACCTCTTTTATGGATGTAATAGTTGTGGGTTGTCTTTTTGCGTATCACAAACTAATGGCTGTTGAGGGGAAGGTGTTAATTGGCAAACAAAGCGAACTCGACTGTACAGAACTTTGCGTCTCCACCTGTAAAATCACCAAGGTATTTCTTGTGGAGTTCCCCGGTACCTTGAACATGCCAAAATTATTAGCATTGCAATAGTAAGGCTATCACTACATCTATTAAAACGATATCTGTGTGTAAACCTTGTATGATGTTACTTTTGTTTTGCTAGGTTGGGTTTGGGGGCCCTCTTATAGACACTGATGGGAATTTTGTTGGAATGAACTTTTATGATGAGGAAGAAACTCCATTCCTGCTGAGGGATGTTATTCACCGCCTCTTGATGAAGTTAAATAAAGAATGGTATGTCTTCTTTTTAAAATAAAGGAGTTTCTAGGTTTTAGGGAAGTTATCCTGTCAGTTAGGATCTCTGTGAACATTCATCTCTAGTTTTCACATGGTTCAGTTATTTTCACTTAAACATTACTGGTGCCCAATTGGATTTTGGGCTGATATGACAAGATGTATGTGATGTCACTTGTCTGTGTCCCATAGGTGTAGTACTATGTACTGATTTAGATGACATTGTACGATTCGGGTAGCAATTCATCAGTGTGTCCTGTTGTTATTTGTTATATTATCATACTTCACACCGTAGTTATCTGTACCATCTCCTCACGCTCTTCTCCTGCTTTGTGTATATTTTAATGCACTAATGTGATATGTCATTGGTTTAAGTTAATATGTTTTCTCGTGGTAAAATTATTTTTGGGTGTGCTTGCAGGACTTGTGGACATGATACTATTGTTGAGGGTGATGAAAACATGTATTCTTTCTTATATATTTTAGTACTTATACATATACATATTGTTTCAAATAAATTTATTCAATAACTTGCGTGCTTTTTGACATGGTTGATCAACAACAACAGATGGTTGTTGCCTGGCAGGACATACAAAAACACTGATACTATTTTGGGCGGCGATGGAAACAAGTATTTTTTCTTACACATACTTATATTATAATACTGAGGGAGTACTATATGTCTATACTTTGTTTAAGATAAACAGATTCATTGACTTGGTACTTTCTTGCCCATGACAGATGGCCATTGCCTGAGCCACGTACCGTTGGTTTTCGAGGCGTGGGTCTACCCAATGATTTGTACTAGGATTGGTGATGTTTTCTTGTTGGTTGGTTGCCGGATCTCCATTCCCACATACCTTCTTGTGACGAGTCCTAGTAATAATGCTTTTCTATGCCATACCTTTTTTATCCTACCAGTACTCGTTTGAAAGTGTAATGCTTTGTGTTGCTTGTGTTAGAATATCCGAGGCGAGTGGTCTATTCATCGAGCACCAAGCAATCACACGATTCACGACATCAAGATTTATTAACAAGGTTCATCGATATGGCTACATTCCTTGGGCCTGACTACAGCCGCTCCTCCCATGAGACATCGTCACAATACTGCACCGAGATCGCCCAGGCTCCGGCACACACCGCCACCCTCCTCCTGCGTGCTTGTGCTATTATATTGGTATAGATTACATCGTATGTCTATCCCCTCATTCTATAAAAGGTCTAGGATACAAGTGTCCTACTAGAACATGATGACTTCATACCCTATGAACACAATACAACTGAGAGTCCAACTGTAACTTATCTTATATACAATATTTGACACAATTCCAACAAACTCCACCTTGGCAAATGTTTTCCACCACATTGGATTTGTCGGTGCGTCAAGCCTTTATGTACATTGGACTCGAGTTATGCCATGAACATGGTTGCTACTCTAAGACAACATATGACTCCACCTGTAACTTGTAGTTCCTACTTTTTTACCACAGTCAACGCTCAATCAAAGATAAGTTCCTTTTTTTACTCTATTTTGCGCTCTCAACTTCTAAAGTATCCATTCAATACATCACACATCCATCAACATTATCTTGGTTCCCTGTAGGAGTTGATTGAAAGGTTTGTAATAAGCAATTCACTAGCAAGTTCGAGTCCCTCAACTGAAACCCAAACTGAATCTCAAGTTTCCATGCATGACATTACTATATCTGTACCAATCTCAACGGTTTGATTTTTGGTTGTCTATACTACACACAAGGTGTGTCATTAAATTTTTGTGCAGGAGTGCGGAGATAGTGCATGCACCACGAGCCAGGGGTGTCGCACACCATCATTACAAAGTCTGCAAAATTATAATAGCGTGCAAGGAGGGGCTCGTGGAAGTGGTGTGCTAGAATGTGATAAACAACCTCGTCACCTTGGGGTTGATCATCTAGGTCTTGAATAGGTGGACAACATGACCAACATCAATGATACTGGCAAAGAGAAGTGGCAACACAGAAGGGTCACTTGAGTGTTAGAGGATTTAATTTGTATCTCCCATTACAACGCACGGGCCTTTTGCTAATGTGACTCAAACCAAGACGGATTGCTACGTTTGGGCCCGATGAACGTCTAGTTAGCCCCTGATGAGGCATCCTGGGAGGATGCTAATTTCATTATGATTTTTTAACATAGTACAGATGCACACACTCATATATACCCGCATACACTCATCCCTATGAACACACACATCGTACCTTTATGAGCACCTCTGACATCTCATCTTGAGATTGACCAAGTCACCAATGGCACCTCGTAGTTGACAGTAACATCCCCTCCCACTGAACGTGCATCGCTGAAAATCCTTCAAAAAAATTCAAGAATAAATGCGAGCATCCAACCTTGAAGCCTGGTGAGCTGAGGATACCATTGCCCACGTATATTTCAGAAACATAGCCTCTGATTCGGAAGCGCGTTGACAAAGGACGGCATGTGAGCCCTCACATGGACGCGTGTCATGCAGGGGAGGTGGCGGACGCGGCCACTGCGATCTGCGGGATGATGTTAAGCTTTTCCTCAAATTCTATCAGATCCGATGGTTCGCAGGCGGCAAAGATCCACCGACCGACGCGTAGCAGCCCCCACTAGATATTTTTTTGAGTCTAAACACACTTTACTTTATTGAATAATGTTCATAGGGATACAATTCAAATCTGGGGGGTTTAAAAGCCACAGGTGGCGCCCCAGATCCATACCAAAAGCATGCTTAGTAAGGCTATGTGCCTCTTGATTGGTTTCCCATCCTTCAAAGATGATGGAACATTGATGGAAAAGCTTCATCGTCTCTCTAATTTCCCTCACAATGGTTGCATACATCCCACCAGTGCCTAGCTTGATATCCTGCACCACCCCTTTGGAGTCAGAAGCAACTATAAGATGGGTTAACGAGAGATCTTGGGCAAGCGCAAGAGCTTCCCGGCAAGCTAATGATTCAAGCGTAGCAGGGTCAGTGAGGCCGGCACATCTGATGGCCGACGTGCCCAAAAAGTTGCCTTCTCCGTCGCTACACACTGCACTGTAAGAACCTTCATCATTAGCTGTATTGACGGCCCCATCAACACGGATTTTTGCAAAGTTCTCCGGAGGCGTTATCCATCTGGGATTCCTCACACTGGATCGGGTTGCTGGAGTTTGCTTCACCTGAATTGGCTTGCAATCATTGAGCTCTCGTATATACTTCATGATAAATTGGTGGGTTGATAACATGCTCTGGAAAATATGCTCGTGTAAAGCTTGTCGTCGAGAAAACCAAAGAGCCCAGAGAGTAACCAGGACTTGTGTAAACTCCGCCGCTGGGAGCGTGTCCAGGAGGGAGAAGATCCACCTCTTTGCATCTGGTTCAGTTGTTTCAGTTAGTACCTGGAAAATCTCCGGCTGTTGCAAAGCCCAAACAGAACGAACAACATGGCAATGAAGAAGGAGTGCTGCCAGGAATCTGTTGCACCACACAGCCCGCAAGTGTCCACTGTCGACATGTTTCGATGATGTAACATGTCCGCTGTCGGAATCAACTGTTGGGCTAATCTCGAGAGGAAAATTTTGACCTTTGAAGGCACATCTACTTTCTATAACTTGGACCACGACTTTTGTTCACCTTGAGAGTTGGAAGAATCTGTGCGCCCCTCCAGCCAAGCTTCGCGGCTGTGTTTTGTGGTGACTAGCATGCGATACGCCGAACGGACTGAAAAAACTCCATTTTTCTCGTGAGCCCAAGACCAGAAATCATCAATATGCTTGGTGCATAGTGGGATTGAGAAGATGGCTGCTGCATCAGTTGGCAGGAAAACTTGAGTGATAGTCTGTCTATCCCATGACGCATCCGGCAAAATCAATTCACCAACTAGCTGCGGTGGATTACGGATCCTTCTCGTGATCGGCCTCATATTGTGGGCACGCGGCAACCAGTTGTGGTGCCATATCTCCGTAGTCTGGCCGTCTCCGATCCGACGTATAAGACCTTGTGACAATGTGTCCCTCCCATCCAATATGGCTCTCCACACTTGTGATGGAGAAGATCCAAGTTCATCATGAAGAAATTCTGTTGTTGGGAAATATTTGGCCTTTAGAATCCTCACGCTTAGGGTGTGCGGTTCCGATAAGATGTGCCACGCCTGTCTCGCGAGAAGGGCGAGGTTAAACAGTTCGATATCTCGGAAGCCAAGACCCCCGCACTGCTGTCATGGTACTCCAAGAAACCCAGTGCGCCTTTCTCTTGCCGTCCTTGCTGCCCCACCAAAATTTCCTTATGAGAGAATTCAAATGCTCGCAAAGTCCCCGAGGGAGTTTGAAGCATGACATTGAGTAAACCGGAACGGCCTGAGCCACTGATTTGATCAGGACTTCTCCCCCCCCCCCTACGGAAAGAATTTTTTCAAGCCAACCTTTAACTTTGTTCCACACTCTATCCTTCGAAAACTTGAAAGTACCATTCTTGTTGTTGCCTACATCAAAGGGCATACCCAAATATCTTTCTGATAGAGATTCGTTGGTTATATTGAGTACCTGTTTTACTTCGGTTCTGAGATTGTTTCTGGGCAACGTAGCAGAAATTCAAAATTTTCTACGCATCACCAAGATCAATCTATGGAGTAATCTAGCAACGAGGGGAAGGAGAGTGCATCTACATACCCTTGTAGATCGCTAAGCGGAAGCGTTCAAGTGAACGGGGTTGATGGAGTCGTACTCATCGTGATCCAAATCACCGATGATCCTAGTGCCGAACGGACGGCACCTCCGTGTTCAACACACGTGCAGCCCGGTGACGTCTCCTACGCCTTGATCCAGCAAGGGGAGAAGGAGAGGTTGAGGAAGACTCCATCCAGCAGCAGCACGACGGCGTGGTGGTGGTGGAGGAGCGTGGTACTCCAGCAGGGCTTCGCCAAGCACCGCAAGAGACGAGGAGGGAGAGGGGTAGGGCTGCGCCAAGAAGGAGATTGAATCGTGTCTATGGCAGCCCAAAACCTCAAGTATATATAGGGGGAGGGGAGGGGCTGCGCCCCCACCTAGGTTTCCACCCCTAGGGGTGGCGGCCAGCCCTAGATCCCATCTAGGGGGGCGGCCAAGGGGGGAGAGAGGGGGGCGCACCACTAGGTGGGCCTTAGGCCCATCTGAGCCTAGGGTTTGCCCCTTCCACTCTCCCTTGCGCCTTGGGCCTTGGTGGGGGGGCGCACCAGCCCACCAGGGGATGGTCCCCTCCCACACTTGGCCCATGCAGCCCTCCGGGGCTGGTGGCCCCACTTGGTGGACCACCGGGACCCTCCCGGTGGTCCCGGTACATTACCGATAAAACCCGAAACTTTTCCGGCGACCAAAACAGGACTTCCCATATATAAGTCTTTACCTCCGGACCATTCCGAAACTCCTCGTGATGTCCGGGATCTCATCCGGGACTCCAAACAACATTCGGTAACCACGTATATCTATTCCCTATAACCCTAGCGTCATCGAACCTTAAGTGTGTAGACCCTATGGGTTCGGGAACCATGCAGACATGACCGAGATAACTCTCCGGTCAATAACCAACAGCGGGATCTGGATACCCATGTTGGCTCCCACATGTTCCACGATGATCTCATCGGATGAACCATGATGTCGCGGATTCAATCAATCCCGTATACAATTCCCTTTGTCTATCGGTATGATACTTGCCCGAGATTCGATCGTCGATATCCCGATACCTTGTTCAATCTCGTTACCGGCAAGTCTCTTTACTCATCCTGTAACACATCATCCCGTGATCAACTCCTTGATCACATTGTGCACATTATGATGATGTCCTACTGAGTGGGCCCAGAGATACCTCTCCGTTTACATGGAGTGACAAATCCCAGTCTCGATTCACGCCAACCCAACAGACACTTTCGGAGATACCTGTAGTGTACCTTTATAGCCACCCAGTTACGTTGTGACGTTTGGCACACCCAAAGCACTCCTACGGTATCCGGGAGTTGCACAATCTCATGGTCTAAGGAAATGATACTTGACATTAGAAAAGCTTTAGCAAACGAACTACACGATCTTGTGCTAGGCTTAGGATTGGGTCTTGTCCATCACATCATTCTCCTAATGATGTGATCCCGTTATCAAAGACATCCAATGTCCATGGTCAGGAAACCGTAACCATCTATTGATCAACGAGCTAGTCAACTAGAGGCTTACTAGGGACATGGTGTTGTCTATGTATCCATACATGTATCTGAGTTTCCTATCAATACAATTCTAGCATGGATAATAAACGATTATCATGAACAAGGAAATATAATAAAAACCAATTTATTATTGCCTCTAGGGCATATTTCCAACAGTCTCCCACTTGCACTAGAGTCAATAATCCAGTTCACATTGATATGTGATTAACACTCAAGGTCACATCCCCATGTGACTAACACCCAAGAGTTCTGGGTTTGATCATGTTATGCTTGTGAGAGAGGTTTCAGTCAACGGGTCTGCAGCATTCAGATCTGTATGTACTTTGCAAATTTCTATGTCATCTTGTAGATGCAACTACTACGCTACATTTGGAGCCATTTCAAATCATTGTTCTACTTGGAGCTATTCTAAATTGTTGCTCCATTATACGTATCCGGTATCTCTACTCAGAGCTATCCGGATAGGTGTTAAGCTTGCATCGACGTAATTCTTTACGTCGAACTCTTTATCACCTCCATAACCAAGAAACATATCCTTATTCCTCTAAGGATAATTTAGACCGCTATCTGGTGATCTACTCCTGGATCACCTTTGTACCCTCTTGCCAAATATGTGGCAAGGCACACATCAGGTGTGGTACTCAGCATGGCATACCGTATGGAGCCTATGACAAAAGCATAGGGGACGACCTTCATCCTTCCTCTTTCTTCTGTCGTGGTCGAGCTTTAAGTCTTAACTTCATACCTTACAACTCAGGCAAGAACTCCTTCTTTGACTGATCCATCTTGAACACTTTCAAGATCATGTCAAGGTATGTGCTCATTTGAAAGTACCATTAAGCGTTTTGATCTATCCTTATAGATCTTGATGCTCAATGTTCAAGTAGCTTAATCCAGGCTTTCCATTGAAAGACACTTTCCAAATAACCCTATATGCTTTCCAGAAATTCTACGTCATTTCTGATCAACAATATGTCAACAACATATACTCATCAGAAATTCTATAGTGCTCCCACTCACTTCTTTGGAAATACAAGTTTCTCATAAACTTTGTATACACCCAAAACCTTTGATCATCTCATCAAAGCATACATTCCAACTCCGAGATGCTTACTCCAGTCCTTAGAAGGATTGCTGGAGCTTTGCATACTTGTTAGCATCTTTCAGGATTGACAAAACCTTCCGGTTGTATCACATACAACCTTTCCTCAAGAAAATCATCGAGGAAACAATGTTTTGACATCCTATCTGCAAGATTTCATAAATAATGTAGTAATCGCTAATATAATTCCAACAGACTCTTAGCATCGCTACGAGTGAGAAAGTCTCATCGTAGTCAACTCCTTGAACTTGTCGGAAAACATCTTAACGACAAGTCGAGCTTTCTTAATGGTGATACTTACCACCATTGTCCGTCTTCCTTTTAAAATCCATATGTACCTAATAGCCTTACGACCATCAAGTAGTTCTTCCAAAGTCTACACTTTGTTTTCATATATGGATCCTCTCTCGGATTATATGGCCTCGAGCCATTTTGGAATCCAGGCCCACCATCGCTTCTCCATAGCTCGTAGGTTCATTGTTGTCTAGCAACATGACTTCCAAGACAGGATTACGTACCATTCTGAAGTAGTACGCATCCTTGTCATCTCACGAGGTTTGGTAGTGACTTGATCTGAAGTTTCATGATCACTATCATAAGCTTCCACTTCAATTGGTGTAGGTGCTGCAGGAACAACTCCCTGTGCCCTGCCACACACTAGTTGAAGAGACGGTTCAATAACCTCATCAAGTCTCCATCATCCTCCCACTCAATTCTTTCGAAGAAACTTTTCCTCGGGAAAGGACCCGATTCTAGAAACAATCCCTTATTGCTTTCGGATCTGAGATAGGAGGTACACCCAACTGTTTTGGGTGTCCTATGAAGACGCATTTATCCGCTTTGGGTTCGAGCTTGTCAGCCTGAAACTTTTCACATAAGCGTCGCAGCCCCAAACCTTTTAATAAATGACAGCTTAGGTTTCTCTAAACCATAGTTCATACGGTGTCATCTCATCGGAATTACGTGGTGCCCTATTTAAAGTGAATGTGGTTGTCTCTAATGCCTAACCCATAAACTATCGTGGTAATTTGATAAGAGACATCATGGTATGCATCATATCCAATAGGGTGCAGTTATGATGTTCGAACACACCATCATACTATGGTGTTTCAGGCTGTATTAGTTGTGAAACAATTTCCACAATGTCTTAATTCTGTGCCAAACTCGTAATTCAGATATTCATCTCTATGATCATATCATAGATATTTTATCCTCTTGTCACGACGATCTCTCACCTTCACCTTGAAATTACTTGAACCTTTCAATAATTCAGACTCGTGATTCATCAAGTAAATATACTCAACATCTGTGAAGTAAGAAAGCTCTAGTTCCATTTTACTGAAAACGAGGCTTTCAGTCATCTTGCCCATGTGGTATGATTTGCATGTCTCAAGTGATTCAAAATCAAGTGAGTCCAAACAGTCCATTTGCATGGAGTTTCTTCATGCATATACACCAATAGACATGGTTCGCATGTCTCAAACTTTTCAAAAATGAGTGAGCCCAAAGATCCATCAACATGGAGCTTCTTCATGCGTTTTATACCGATATGACTTACGTGGCAGTGCCAAAAGTAGGTGGGACTATCATTACTATCTTATATCTTTTGGCATGAACATATGTATTACTACGATCGAGATTCAATAAACCATTCATTTTAGGTGCAAGACCATTGAAGGTATTATTCAAATAAACAGAGTAACCATTATTCTCCTTAAATGAATAACCGTATTGCGATAGACATAATCCAATCATGTCTATGCTCAATGCAAACACCAATCTCAATGGTAGAGGGAGCGTGCGATGCTTGATCACATCAAGCTTGGGAAAAACTTCCAACACATATCGCCAGCTCACCTTTAGCTAGTCTCCGTTTACTCCGCAGCCTTTTATTTCGAGTTTACTAACACTTAGCAACCGAACCGGTATCTAATACCATGGTGCTACTAGGAGTACTAGTAAAGTACACATTAACACAATGTATATCCAATGTACTTCTATCGACCTTGCCAGCCTTCTCATCTACCAAGTATTTAGGGTAATTCTGCTCCAGTGGCTGTTCCCCTTATTACAGAAGCACTTAGTCTCGGGTTTGGGTTCAACCTTGGGTTTCTTCACTAGAGCAACAACTGATTTGCCGTTTCATGAAGTATCCCTTCTTGCCCTTGCCCTTCTTGAAACTAGTGGTTTCACCAACCATCAACAATTGATGCTCCTTCTTGATTTCTACTTTTGTGGTGTCAAACATCGCGAATATCTCAAGGATCATCATATATGTCCCTGATATATTATAGTTCATCATGAAGCTCTAGCAGCTTGGTGGTAATGAGTTCGGAGAAACATCACTATCTCATCTGGAAGATCAACTCCCACTCGATTCAAATGATTGTTGTACTCATACAATCTGAGCACAAGCTCAACAATTGAGCTTTTCTCCCTTAGTTTGCAGGCTAAGAAAATCGTCGGAGGTCTTATACCTCTTGACGTGGGCACGAGCCTGAAATCCCAATTTCAGCCCTCGAAACATCTCATATGTTTCGCAATGTTTCAAAACGTCTTCGGTGCCTCAACTCTAAACCGTTTAACTGAACTATCACGTAGTTATCAAAATGTGTATGTCGGATGTTCGCAACATCCACAGACGATGTTCGAGGTTCAGCACACTGAGCGGTGCATTAAGGACACAAGCCTTCTATGAAGCAATGAGGACAATCCTCAGTTTACGGACCTAGTCCGCATAATTACTACTATCAACTTTCAACTAAATTTTCTCCAGGAACATATCTAAACAGTAGAACTGAAGCGCGAGCCACGACATAATTTGCGAAGACCTTTTGACTATGTTCAGGATAATTAAGTTCATCTTATGAACTCTCACTCAGATAGACATCCCTCTAGTCATCTAAGTGATTACATGATCCGAGTCAACTAGGCCGTGTCCGATCATCACGTGAGACGGACTAGTCAACATCGGTGAACATCTTTATGTTGATCGTATCTTCTATACGACTCATGTTCGACCTTTCGGTCTTCTGTGTTCCGAGGCCATGTCTGTACATACTAGGCTCGTCAAGTCAACCTAAGTGTTTGCATGTGTAAACCTGTCTTACACCCGTTGTATATGAACGTTGGAATCTATCACACCCGATCATCACGTGGTGCTTCGAAACAACGAACTGTCGCAACGGTGCACAGTTAGGGGGAACACTTTCTTGAAATTATTATGAGGGATCATCTTATTTACTACCGTCGTTCTAAGTAAACAAGATGCAAAAACATGATAAACATCACATGCAATTAAATAATAGTGACATGATATGGCCAATATCATATAGCTCATTTGATCTCCATCTTGGGGCTCCATGATCATCTTGTCACCGGCATGACACCATGATCTCCATCATCATGATCTCCATCATCGTGTCTCCAAGAAGTTGCTCGCCAACTATTACTTCTACTACTATGGCTAACACGTTTAGCAATAAAGTAAAGTAATTTACATGGCGTTTCTCAATGACACGCAGGTCATACAAAAAATAAAGACAACTCCTATGGCTCCTGCCGGTTGTCATACTCATCAACATGCAAGCCGTGATTCCTATTACAAAAACATGATCTCATACATCACATATATATCATTCATCACATCTTTTGGCCATATCACATCACAAAACACTTGCTGCAAAAACAAGTTAGACGTCCTCTAATTGTTGTTGCATGTTTTTACGTGGCTGCTATAGGTTTCTAGCAAGAACGTTTCATACCTACGCCAAAACTACAATGTGAATTGCCAATTTCTATTTACCCTTCATAAGGACCCTGTTCATCGAATCCGATCCGACTAAAGTGGGAGAGACAGACACCCGCCAGCCACCTTATGCAACTAGTGCATGTCAGTCGGTGGAACCGGTCTCACGTAAGCGTACGTGTAAGGTTGGTACGGGCCGCTTCATCCCACGATGCCACCAAATCAAGATAAGACTAGTAACGGCAAGATAATTGACAATATCGACGCCCACAACTACTTTGTGTTCTACTCGTGCATAGTAACTACGCATAGACCTAGCTCATGATGCCACTGTTGGGGAACGTAGCAAATATTCAAAATTTTCTACGCATCACCAAGATCAATCTATGGAGTAATCTAGCAACGAGGGGAAGGAGAGCGCATCTATATACCCTTGTAGATCGCTAAGCGGAAGCGTTCAAGTGAACGGGGTTGATGGAGTCGTACTCGTCGTGATCCAAATCACCGACGATCCTAGTACCGAACGGACGGCACCTCCGTGTTCAACACACGTACAGCATGGTGACGTCTCCTACGCCTTGATCCAGCAAGGGGAGAAGGAGAGGTTGGGGAAGACTCCATCCAGCAGCAGCAAGATGGCGTGGTGGTGGTGGAGGAGCATGGTACTCCAGCAGGGCTTCGCCAAGCACCGCAAGAGACGAGGAGGGAGAGGGGTAGGGCTGCGCCAAGAAGGAGATTGAATCGTGTCTATGGTAGCCAAAAACCTCAAGTATATATAGGGGGAGGGGAGGGGCTGCGCCCCCACCTAGGTTTCCACCCCTAGGGGTGGCGGCCAGCCCTAGATCCCATCTAGGGGGGGCGGCCAAGGGGGGAGAGAGGGGGGCGCACCACTAGGTGGGCCTTAGGCCCATTTGAGCCTAGGGTTTGCCCCCTTCCACTCTCCCTTGCGCCTTGGGCCTTGGTGGGGGGGCGCACCAGCCCACCAGGGGCTAGTCCCCTCCCACACTTGGCCCATGCAGCTCTCCGGGGCTGGTGGCCCCACTTGGTGGACCACCGAGACCCTCTCGGTGGTCCTGGTACATTACCGATAAAACCCGAAACTTTTCCAGCGACCAAAACAGGACTTCCCATATATAAATCTTTACCTCCGGACCATTCCGGAACTCCTCGTGACGTCCGGGATCTCATCCGGGACTCCGAACAGCATTCGTTAACCACGTATATCTATTCCCTATAACCCTAGCGTCATCGAACCTTAAGTGTGTAGACCCTACGGGTTCGGGAACCATGCAGACATGACCGAGATAACTCTCCGGTCAATAACCAACAGCGGGATCTGGATATCCATGTTGGCTCCCACATGTTCCACGATGATCTCATCGGATGAACCACGATGTCGCGGATTCAATCAATCCCGTATACAATTCCCTTTGTCTATCGGTACGATACTTGCCCGAGATTCGATCGTCGGTATCCCGATACCTTGTTCAATCTCGTTACCGGTAAGTCTCTTTACTCGTCCTGTAACACATCATCCCGTGATCAACTCCTTGATCACATTGTGCACATTATGATGATGTCCTACCGAGCGGGCCCAGAGATACCTCTCCGTTTACACGGAGTGATAAATCCCAGTCTCGATTCACGCCAACCCAACAGACACTTTCGGAGATACCTGTAGTGTACCTTTATAGCCACCCAGTTATGTTGTGACGTTTGGCACACCCAAAGCACTCCTACGGTATCCGGGAGTTGCACAATCTCATGGTCTAAGGAAATGATACTTGACATTAGAAAAGCTTTAGCAAACGAACTACATGATCTTGTGCTAGGCTTAGGATTGGGTCTTGTCCATCACATCATTCTCCTAATGATGTGATCCCGTTATCAACAACATCCAATGTCCATGGTCAGGAAACCGTAATCATCTATTGATCAACGAGCTAGTCAACTAGAGACTTAATAGGGACATGGTGTTGTCTATGTATCCACACATGTATCTGAGTTTCCTATCAATACAATTCTAGCATGGATAATAAACGATTATCATGAACAAGGAAATATACTAATAACCAATTTATTATTGCCTCTAGGGCATATTTCCAACAGTTTGGGCATCCCTTACTGAAAAATAACGAAGATTTAGAAAGATTGACTCTCTGACCCGAGGCATGGCAATAAGAGTCTAACAAGGAGGACAACTCATTTGTTCCGTCAACACTGACCTTGACAAACAGCAGGCTATCATCTGCGAAAAGCAAGTGGCTTACCGGCGGTGCCGATGGAGCTACTCGAATACCACTGAGGTGCGATGATTCATTTGTAGTTTTTAAGAGGCACGAAAGGCCCTCCGCTGCAAGCAAGAATAGGTATGGAGAAATTAGGTTCCCCTGTCGGATCCCTCTGGATGGCAAGAATTCTTCAAGTTTGCTGCCATTGAATAAAACTGAGAATTTTACCGAACTCACCATTCTCATGATCAGAGCCACCCAAGAGGGAGCAAACCCCATCTTTAACATTATAGCCTCCAGGTAGCTCCACTCGACTCTATCGTAGGCTTTCATCATGTCCAGCTTAGCTGCACAAAACCGGTTTCTTTGTGCCTTGTTCCTTTTCATGAAGTGCAAACATTCATATGCCGTTATGATATTGTCGGTGATCAATCTTCCTGGAACAAAAGCAGATTGCTCCTCGAAGATAATACAGGAAGAATGATTTTAAGTCTATTGGACAAAACCTTTGAAGCAATCTTGTAAAGAACGTTACAAAGACTTATGGGGCGGAATTGCGTGAGCTGTGTAGGGCCCCCACTAGATAAACTGAAAATTGAAAAAAAAACTGACCGGAAGCTAGTGGGCCGGCCCAGATAAAACGCGGCTTTGGCGAGAGCTCTCGATCCGTCTCTTGGCTGGACTAAAAGTTGGAGCAGAGGTCGGCTCAAAAGGAAAAAAGAAAAAAGGTTGGAGCAGGGGGTCCTTCCGTCGACGAATCCAGCTGCGGCTGTTGAGTTTGTTTCCAAGGTATCTCCGGTGTATGGATTCTTCAACCCACCCAGTTGCCCACAGCGATTCCGGTGCCGTTTTATTTTTGTCGATCTATTTTACTCCATCTGTTTTGGCAACCATATGGATAGTCCAATCCCTCCATCGGTTTTGGCAGCCATATCAATCTACTAGTTGTGTGATCAGATCGACCAGTGTTAGTTTAATTTTGTTCCTTCTGTTCAGGCTGGCTTGAAAAGACCGAGACGAAAACCAAGCGCCGGCTGATGAGACGCGATGAAGGGCAACAACGCCCTCACAAAAGAGCAACTAGGGCAAGTGAGTCCATGCATGCATGCCTGTTTCCCTTTTCACTACAAGTACAAATTCATAATAATAAAATTGATTTTATTTTCAATCAACTAGCTTTGGATCGCTCGAGCCAATCTAGCCCAGGCCAGGGTTTTGAATTTCGGCCGTAAAAAATGGATTTCGGCCGAATTTCGGCCATCTCGGCCTAGGGCG
This sequence comes from Triticum aestivum, assembly GCF_018294505.1. Classification (NCBI taxonomy): domain Eukaryota; kingdom Viridiplantae; phylum Streptophyta; class Magnoliopsida; order Poales; family Poaceae; genus Triticum; species Triticum aestivum. The sequence continues at coordinate 553,327,150 of NC_057806.1, forward strand.
AAATCTATCTTCCGCCGAAATTGGTCAAATTTGAGAAATTTTGGTCAAATTTTAATCAAATTTCAGTCAAAATTTGGTCAAATTTCGGCCGAAATTTTTAAAAACGACCGAAATTCGGCCATCTCGGCCTAGGGCGAGAAAAATCACAAAACGAAAATCAAAACGCTGGCCCAGGCGCCTTGGGTGGACTCAGTGAGCAAGTGGTTTCAAGATTGCGTAGGAGTCTTGTGTTGCTCGCCTCATTCCATGGTTCGTGATTATACTGTTAGTGCTTCCTCACATTACCTGTTTTTATAATCATCGGCTATTCAGTTTGCGAGTTTTATTTTCTCTCTGTAGGTGATACAAAGTTAGGGGAATACACAGGCATATGCATCGAAACCTCACGTCCTGATGCTACAAGTTTCCTGACAGCAAGACGTTTGATTCCACTTACGTGGCCTACAAGGGAGATCACTGAAAATTTAATGGCAACTTTTTCTCTACTTTCCTGGATTATTATGCTAATATGCTGCCCCAGTAACCATCGATTCGCCTTGCGCTTGTCTCAGATTCAAGTGCGCCTTCCGAATGATCAGATTGTCACTGGCTGGATAGAGCATCCTGGGAGATATGCTTATTTTTTCATCGTCAACGTCAAGGACTTGTCTGGTTTTGATGCTGCGCCTGTAAGCCTTGATCGTGACATACAGTTTGAGCCTTATAGGAAGGTAGCAGCTGTATGGCGCGATTTCAGTTCAGGATTTTTGAGGGCCACAAGCAGAGTAGATCTTGCCTCTCTAAGCGCTCTAACCAGTGAGACAATGTTGAGCACATGCCGGATCGACAAGGTGAGCTCCTTTTGTACAGTTGAAACAAATAACTGTCTGATGGTATATCCTTTGTTTCAGGCATTGTGGATAGCAGTTTCCTTGTGTAACTTCATTGCCACTTTTGTGCTAGGCTGGGATTGGAGGCCCCCTTGTTGATTTTGATGGTAACTTTGTTGGGATGAACTGCTCTCGTACCAGAATGAAAAAGACCCCCTACGTGCGAAGGGAGCAAATTCTTCAATTCTTGCGGTATCACCGGATGGTCTGGTATGTACACTTTCAATATTCATGAACTGCCCTTCTCTGTTTGGCCCACCCATGCGTCTCCCTCATTTTTTTAATTGAGTTTGTGTGCAACGTGTATAATTTTGTGAAAGCCTAATAGCAGCTTCTGAGGTTGATGAGTTTACATTCCCAAAAAAACTGGCATACTAGTTTTTTTTACTAGTGTGTTTTTTCTTAATAATTTAACTCTGCATTATACTAAATTAAGGTCTTTATTTCAATGCTGGCACTAATATATATTGCTGCTATATTTGAACTTACATTTAAGAAGACCCATGGCCATGGGGAAATTGTTTAAGATTTTATTAAATTTCTCTGCTGTGAAATTTCTGTAATGATCTTGCTCCCTTGTTCTGTACTTCCCTTGTTTAATAGCTTATTTTGTGTATGGTCTTCGGTATCTTGTCTTTGTGGATTTATCATGGTGAGCTCTCTACATCATGCTGCAGTGTTAGAGCTAAGGAAGAGATTGATGATGCTGAAGAAGCGGGAATTGAACGTGAGATGAGACAACTATTTTGCAGCATTCCAGGAGGTGAGCAAAATTATTTCATAGGATATTGACCGTAAGTCCAGCATAATGCAGCCCCTGGACCCAAGAGGCATGGCTGTGCCTTTCTGACGACATAGGAAGTCAGAATCATTTCCTCTTGCTTAGATAGTTCCTCGTAGTGGGTCCTCCTTGTATAGAAGCCCAACAATCCAACAAATAAACAATCAAAGGTTTCAGCTCTAATTGGTTACATGGCCAAGCTGAAAGATATCTCCCAGTTTTAATAATTGATAAACAACCTAACTTGGAGATTGTCAATTTGAATGTATAAACGATTTAACTGGGTGATTATGGGGATACCGTCTGCTAACTTCGTGGACCTTGTAAGGGGTCCTACAACCTTGCAACTAGCATACACTGTACCTGTGTTGCTGAGTAGTTCCTTATGTTTCACACCCACACTTTTAATACTTTATCAAGCACTTTTAACTTGTGTATCGTGCTATGCAAGCGTAAGATTCATTTTCTTGAAACAACATTCGTCGACAATATCTGGAGTAAACTACCCAAAGGCATTGCTTCAAAAATGTCTCCAAGTGTTGTCTCACTTGCTTCATTCAATGGTGATGGTTCTGTTGTAGTCATTACTTTTCCATGTTTTAATAAGTGGGTGATGATTAATAACTGAATGATTATCTATGTAGGAGTTGCAAAATTCTTTGCTTGCACTGGCGTATTTATAAAGTGCAATGCATGCTCTGCAACAATTCTGACTTCAGCAAGTTTGGTTAGAGTTTCTGGTGATGCACACATGATTAATGATAACCTGAGGGTTGTTACTGCTAATTGCTTTTCTATTCTTTTGCCTTCCCATTTAGGATATTGGTTAACATGACCTTATTATTGCAGATTGAAGTTTGCCTTCCAAACGAATTTCGAGTTGTAGGGATATTGAGCCGCTATAATTTACATTACAACATTGCTCTTGTTGACATCATGGGGTACTGGGGTCCTCTTGAAATAAAAATCATCCGGCATCAAGTTACCTCATGTGACAAGGTAATAGCTGTGGGTCGTCTTTTTACTCATCACAATATAATGGCTGCAAAGGGGAAGATGTTGATTGGCAAACGAAGCAAACTCGATTGCATAGAACTTTGTGTCTCCACCTGTAAAATCACCAAGGTATTTCGTGTGGACTTATCCAGTACCTTCAACATGGAATTTTTTTATAGCAATGGAATTGTAACATAAGCCTTGTATATGATGTTGCTTTTGTTTTGCTAGGCTGGGATTGGGGGCCCTCTTATTGACACCGGTGGGAATTTTCTTGGTATGAACTTTTACCATGAGGAAGAAACTCCGTTCCTGTTGAGGGATGTTATTCACCGCCTATTGTTGAACTTAAATAATTGATGGTATGTCTTCTTGTTTACACCTGACTTTTTCATGGTCTAATATGTATAGGTTTTAGGGAAGTTGTCCCGTCCATTAGGATCTCTGCACAATCTTCTCTAGTTTCCTAATTTTGCTTGGCTTGATATGACAATTAATGTGTATGCGTTATGCACTTTTGTGTGTACGAATGTGAGAAAGTGTGCTACTTAGTACTGATGAAGTGATGTAATAGTGCATGATTCCGAATAACTTAATTCATCGGGTATTTCTTTGTCATTATCATACAGTTCTTATCTTCACCATCTCCCCCCACTCTCCTCTTGCCTTGTCTATTTTCTGTGCATTGGTTAAACTATCTCATTTTCTCATAGTAAAAATATTTTTGGGTGTACCTGTAGGACTAGAGCAGGTGATACTATTGTTGAGGGTGCCGAAAAGAGGTATTCTTTCTTACTCATCATGATACCATACCGTACCATACATTGTTTCAGATAAATGTGTATTCAGTAACTTTTATGGTTTCTGAAATGGTTACTCAACAACAGATACCTGTTGCCTGGTCCATGTTGGTCCCATGGAGATGCTGATACTATTGCAGAGGGTGGTGTAAACAAGTATTCTTTCTTACATTTGTTTATACTATCTAGTATACATTGGTTATTTTTTAAATCTTTTCACTGATTTGTATACTTTTTTTATTCATCACAGGTGGCCGTTGCCTGAGCCATATGTGCTCCCTGCTGATATACCTGAACCTACAACATTGGATTTCTACAAGCTGATTAGGATGCACTGTGCTTTTTAGTCCTGCTAGTGCTAGTGGTATTGATCATGTGTTCTTGTTGGTTGGCTGTCTGACCTCCACTCCAACCTTTGTGTTGCTTGAGTTGTCGGATCTTTTTGTTGCACAATGAATGTGAATCAATCTTGTGTAAACAGTGAAGTAGATCTTTGGAAAAACAGATGGAAATACATTTTCCTCTCTTTCTTCATTTAATTCTAGTTGGCATGCATGATACTACCTATAATACTTCCATTACAGCCAGCCTTAGTGTTTGTGTTTTGCCCATTCACTGGATCACGTTGCGTGTCCAGTTTCCCATGCACGCTTGAATCTATTAATGTGTTGTTGTGGCCACATGGTGATCCAAGATTCTATTGAAAAACGTGGTGGTCGTTTGATCTAAGCAACTGGGTTTATCTCCTCTATGAGTTAAGACTTCAAGACGCCCGTGCGTTGAGGAAACCATCTAACTAACTCCCATGATACAATGCTTTGTACTAGAATAAACAGGGAACTCCATCTTCTTTTAAAAAGTACAGGGCAAGCGAGGTTAGACATTTTTTAGACGTGGTTAACCAAGTTTTGTCATAAGCTCAAACAAACATCTTGTCCGCAGATTCACATAATTCGATGCCATATACCCCCTCGATCTGTGAATAAATATAAGAGCTAGCGTTTAAATCACTACGTTAGTAATCTATAAATGCACTTATATTTCTTTACGGAGGGATTTAACACAGAACTAGGGCCGCGTTCGACTCCTCTCCGCTCCCTCCACTCCGCTCCGGAGCGGACCAGGTGCTAGCTCATTTTCGCGGAGCTGCAAAAACTGAGCTCCACGACTCCACGGAGTCGGAGCGGTGAGGAGGGATCCCGAACAGAGCCTAGATCTTCCCTCAAATTCTTTAGACCCTCAAAATTCGAGGAGTTGCCCCTCAAACATGGCTCGGAATTTGAGAAGCTTCTCAAACGCCTCCTCAAAACCGAGCCCCCGCGCAGGAAGCTTGTCCTCCTCTTGCTCTCACTGCCACAGTTGCCTCCATGCCTTCTACCCCGCCCTGGGAAAGGACACCCAACTCCCTATCCCAACCCTCTACAGGCCTCAACTACCAAGGGCGAGGACGTCAGAGGTGTCGACCACCCTGCAAAAAGTAGCGCCAGGACGCACAACCTCACCATCCAGAAGAGTGGCACCATGGCTGCTGCCTGTTGGGGAACGTAGCATAAATTCAAAATTTTCCTACGTGTCACCAAGATCTATCTATGGAGTCATCTAGCAACGAGGGAGGAGTGGATCTACATACCCTTGTAGATCGCGCGCGGAAGCGTTCAAGAGAACGGGGTTGATGGAGTCGTACTCGTCGTGATCCAAATCACCGATGATCCTAGCGCTGAACGGATGGCACCTCCGCGTTCAACACACGTACGGAGCAGCGACGTCTCCTCCTTCTTGATCCAGCAAGGGGGGAGGAAAGGTTGATGGAGATCCAGCAGCACGACCGCGTGGTGGAAGTAGCGGGATTCCAACAGGGCTTCGCCAAGCGCTGCGGGAGGAGGGAGATGTGTCATGGGAGGGAGAGGGAGGCGCCAGGGCTTAGGTATGATTGCCCTCCCTCCCCCCCACTATATATGGGCCAAGGGAGAGGGGGAGGGCGCAGCCTTGCCCCTTCCTCCAAGGAAGGGTGCGGCCAAGGGGGGGAGGAGTCCATCCTCCCCAAGGCACCTCGGAGGTGCCTTCCCCCTTTAGGACTCTCCCCTCCTCTTGTCCCTTTGGCGCATGGGCCTCTAGGGGCTGGTGCCCTTGGCCCATGTAGGCCAAGGCGCACCCCCTACAGCCCATGTGGCCCCCCGGGGCAGGTGGCCCCACCCGGTGGACCCTCGGGACCCTTCCGGTGGTCCCGGTACAATACCGATGACCCCGAAACTTGTCCTGATGCCCGAAATAGGACTTCCTATATATAATTCTTTACCTCCGGACCATTCCGGAACTCCTCGTGACGTCCGGGATCTCATCCGGGACTCTGAACAACTTTCAGGTTACCGCATACTAATATCTCTATAACCCTAGCGTCACCGAACCTTAAGTGTGTAGACCCTACGGGTTCGGGAACCATGCAGACATGACCGAGACGTTCTCTGGCCAATAACCAATAGCGGGATCTGGATACCCATGTTGGCTCCCACATGTTCCACGATGATCTCATCGGATGAACCACGATGTCAAGGACTTAATCAATCCCGTATACAATTCCCTTTGTCTATCGGTACGATACTTGCCCGAGATTCGATCATCGATATCCTGATACCTTGTTCAATCTCGTTACCGGCAAGTCTCTTTACTCGTTCCGTAACACATCATCCCGTGATCAACTCCTTGATCACATTGTGCATATTATGATGATGTCCTACCGAGTGGGCCCAGAGATACCTCTCCGTTTACACGGAGTGACAAATCCCAGTCTCGATTCGTGCCAACCCAACAGACACTTTCAGAGATACCTGTAGTGTACCTTTATAGCCACCCAGTTACGTTGTGACGTTTGGCACACCCAAAGTATTCATACGGTATCCGGGAGTTGCATAATCTCATGGTCTAAGGAAATGATACTTGACATTAGAAAAGCTTTAGCGAACGAACTACACGATCCTTGTGCTAGGCTTAGGATTGGGTCTTGTCCATCACATCATTCTCCTAATGATGTGATCCCGTTATCAACGACATCCAATGTCCATGGTCAGGAAACCGTAACCATCTATTGATCAACGAGCTAGTCAACTAGAGGCTCACTAGGGACATGGTGTTGTCTATGTATCCACACATGTATCTGAGTTTCCTATCAATACAATTCTAGCATGGATAATAAACGATTATCATGAACAAGGAATATAATAATAACTAATTTATTATTGCCTCTAGGGCATATTTCCAACAGTCTCCCACTTGCACTAGAGTCAATAATCCAGTTCACATCGATATGTGATTAACACTCAAGGTCACATCCCCATGTGACTAACCCCCAAAGAGTTTACTAGAGTCAATAATCTAGTTCACATTACCATGTGATTAACACTCGATGAGTTCTGGGTTTGATCATGTTATGCTTGTGAGAGATGTTATAGTCAATGGGTCTGAATCTTTCAGATCCGTATGTACTTCGCAAATCTCTATGTTATCTTGTAGATGCAGCTACTATGCTATATTTGGAGCCATTTCAAATAACTGTTCTACTTGGAGCTATTCTAAATTGTTGCTCCATTATACGTATCCGGTATCTCTACTCAGAGCTATCCGGATAGGTGTTAAGCTTGCATCGACGTAACTCTTTACGTCAAACTCTTTATCACCTCCATAATCAAGAAGATTCCTTAGTCCACTAGTTACTAAGGATAACTTTGACCGCTGTCCTGTGATCCATTCTTGGATCACTCTTGTACCCCTTGACTGACTCATGGCAAGGCTCACTTCAGGTGCGGCACACAGCATAGCATACTGTAGAGAGCCTATGACAAAAGCATAGGGGACGACCTTCGTCCTTCCTCTTTCTTCTGCCGTGGTCAAGCTTTAAGTCTTAACTTCATACCTTACAACTCAGGCAAGGACTCCTTCTTTGACTGATCCATCTTGAACACCTTCAAGATCATGTCAAGGTATGTGCTCATTTGAAAGTACCATTAAGCGTTTTGATCTATCCTTATAGATCTTGATGCTCAACGTTCAAGTAGCTTAATCCAGGCTTTCCATTGAAAAACACTTTTCAAATAACTCTGCATGCTTTCTAGAAATTCTACATCATTTCCGATCAACAACATGTTAACAACACATACTCATCGGAAATTCTATAGTGCTCCCACTCACTTCTTTGGAAATACAAGTTTCTCATAAACTTTGTATAAACCCAAAATCTTTGATCATCTCATCAAAGCATACATTCCAACTCCGAGATGCTTACTCCAGTCATTAGAAGTATTGCTGGAGCTTTGCATACTTATTAGCATCTTTCAGGATTGACAAAACCTTCCGGTTGTATCACATACAACCTTTCCTCAAGAAAATCATCGAGGAAACAATGTTTTGACATCCTATCTGCAAGATTTCATAAATAATGCAGTAATCGCTAATATAATTCCAACAGACTCTTAGCATCGCTACGAGTGAGAAAGTCTCATCGTAGTCAACTCCTTGAACGTGTCGGAAAACATCTTAACGACAAGTCGAGCTTTCTTAATGGTGATACTTACCATCATTGTCCGTCTTCCTTTTAAAATCCATCTGTACTTAATAGCCTTACGACCATCGAGCCGTTCTGCCAAAGTCTACACTTTGTTTTCATACATGGATCCTCTCTCGGATTTTATGGCCTCGAGCCATTTATCGGAATCCGGGCCCACCGTCGCTTCTCCATAGCTCGTAGGTTCATTGTTGTCTAGCAACATGACTTCCAAGACAGGATTACGTACCATTCTGAAGTAGTACGCATCCTTGTCATCCTACGAGGTTTGGGACTGACTTGATCCGAAGTCTCATGATCAATATCATAAGCTTCCACTTCAATTGGTGTAGGTGCCACAGGAACAACTCTTTGTGCCCTGCTATACACTAGTTGAAGTGACGGTTCAATAACCTCATCAAGTCTCCACCATCCTCCCACTCAATTCCTTCGAGAGAAACTTTTCCTCGAGAAAGGACCCTATTCTAGAAACAATCCCTTATTGCTTTCGGATCTGAGACAGGAGGTATACCCAACTGTTTTGGGTGTCCTATGAAGATGCCTTTATCCGCTTTGGGTTCGAGCTTATCAGCCTGAAACTTTTCCACATAAGCGTCGCAGCCCCAAACTTTTAAGAAATGACAGCTTAGGTTTCTCTAAACCATAGTTCATACGGTGTCATCTCATCGGAATTACGTGGTGCCCTATTTAAAGTGAATGTGGTTGTCTCTAATGCCTAACCCATAAACTATCGTGGTAATTCGATAAGAGACATCATGGTATGCATCATATCCAATAGGGTGCAGTTATGATGTTCGGACACACCATCACACTAGGGTGTTCCAGGATGTATTAGTTGTGAAACAATTTCCACAATGTCTTAATTCTGTGCCAAACTCGTAATTTAGATATTCATCTCTATGATCATATCATAGATATTTTATCCTCTTGTCACGACGATCTTTCAACTTCACCCTGAAATTACTTGAACCTTTCAATAATTCAGACTCGTGATTCATCAAGTAAATATAGTCAACATCTACTCAAATCATCTGTGAAGTAAGAACATAATGATATCGACTACATGCCTCAGCGCTCATTGGATTGCACACATCAAAATGTATTACTTCCAACAAGTTGTTTTCTAGTTCCATTTTACTAAAAACGAGGCTTTCAGTCATCTTGCCCATGTGGTATGATTTGCATGTCTCAAGTGATTCAAAATCAAGTGAGTCCAAACGGTCCATTTGCATGGAGTTTCTTCATGCATATACACCAATAGACATGGTTCGCATGTCTCAAACTTTTCAAAACAAGTGAGCCCAAAGATCCATCAACATGGAGCTTCTTCATGTGTTTTATACCGATATGTCTTACGTGGCAGTGCCACAAGTAGGTGGTACTATCATTACTATCTTTTGGCATGAACATGTGTATCACTACGATCGAGATTCAATAAACCATTCATTTCAGGTGTAAGACCATTGAAGGTATTATTCAAATAAACAGAGTAACCATTATTCTCCTTAAATGAATAACCGTATCGCGATAGACATAATCCAATCATGTCTATGCTCAACGCAAACACCAAATAACAATTATTTAGGTTTTAATACCAATCTCGTGCGATGCTTGATCATATCAACCTTGGAAACACTTCCAACACATATCGTCAGCTCACCTTTAGCTAGTCTCCGTTTATTCCGTAGCTTTTATTTCGAGTTACAAACACTTAGCAACCGAACCGGTATCTAATACCCTGGTGCTACTAGGAGTACTAGTAAAGTACACATCAACACAATGTATATCCAATATACTTCTATCGACCTTGCCAGCCTTCTCATCTACCAAGTATCTAGGGTAATTCTGCTCTAGTGGCTGTTCCCTTTATTACAGAAGCACTTAGTCTCGGGTTTGGGTTCAACCTTGGGTTTCTTCACTAGAGCAGCAGCTGATTTGCCGTTTCATGAAGCATCCCTTTTTGCCCTTGCCCTCCTTGAAACTAGTGGTTTTACCAACCATCAACAATTGATGCTCCTTCTTGATTCCTACTTTTGTGGTGTCAAACATCGCGAATATCTCAAGGATCATCATATATGTCCCTGATATATTATAGTTCATCATGAAGCTCTAGCAGCTTGGTGGTAATGACTTCGGAGAACCATCACTATTTCATCTGGAAGATCAACTCCCACTTGATTCAAGCGATTGTTGTACTCAGACAATCTGAGCACAAGTTCAACAATTGAGCTTTTCTCCCTTAGTTTGCAGGCTAAGAAAATCGTCAGAGGTCTTATACCTCTTGACATGGGCACGAGCCTGAAATCCCAATTTCAGCCCTCGAAACATCTCATATGTTTCACGACGTTTCAAAAACGTCTTCGGTGCCTCAACTCTAAGCCGTTTAACTGAACTATCACGTAGTTATCAAAATGTGTATGTCAGATGTTCGCAACATCCACAGACAACGTTCGAGGTTCAGCACACTGAGCGGTGCATTAAGGACATAAGCCTTCTATGAAGCAATGAGGACAATCCTCAGTTTACGGACCTAGTCCGCATAATTGCTACTATCAACTTTCAACTAAATTTTCTCTAGGAACATATCTAAACAGTAGAACTAAAGCACGAGCTATGACATAATTTGCGAAGACCTTTTGACTATGTTCAGGATAATTAAGTTCATCTTATGAACTCCCACTCAGATAGACATCCCTCTAGTCATCTAAGTGATTACATGATCCAAGTCAACTAGGCCGTGTCCGATCATCACGTGAGACGGACTAGTCAACATCGGTGATCATCTTCATGTTGATCGTATCTACCATACGACTCATGCTCGACCTTTCGGTCTCTTGTGTTCCGAGGCCATGTCTGTACATGCTAGGCTCGTCAAGTCAACCTAAGTGTTTTGCATGTGTAAATCCGTCTTACACCCGTTGTATGTGAATGTTAGAATCTATCACACCCGATCATCACGTGGTGCTTCGAAACAACGAACTGTCGCAACGGTGCACAGTTAGGGGGACCACTTTCTTGAAATTATTATGAGGGATCATCTTATTTACTACCGTCGTTCTAAGTAAACAAGATGCAAAAACATGATAAACATCACATGCAATCAAATAACAGTGACATGATATGGCCAATATCATATAGCTCATTTGATCTCCATCTTGGGGCTCCATGATCATCTTGTCACCGGCATGACACCATGATCTCCATCATCATGATCTCCATCATCGTGTCTCCATGAAGTTGCTCGCCAACTATTACTTCTACTACTATGGCTACCGGTTAGCAATAAAGTAAAGTAATTACATGGCGTTGTTCAATGACACACAGGTCATACAATAAATAAAGACAACTCCTATGGCTCCTGCCGGTTATCATACTCATCGACATGCAAGTCGTGATTCCTATTACAAGAACATGATCAATCTCATACATCACATATCATTCATCACATTCCTTTTGGCCATATCGCATCACATAGCATACCCTGCAAAAACAAGTTAGACGTCATCTAATTGTTGTTTGCATGTTTTACGTGGCTGCTATGGGTTTCTAGCAAGAACGTTTCTTACCTACGCAAAAACCACAACTAGATATGCCAATTGCTATTTACCCTTCATAAGGACCCTTTTCATCGAATCCGATCCGACTAAAGTGGGAGAGACAGACACCCGCTAGCCACCTTATGCAACTAGTGCATGTCAGTCGGTGGAACCAGTCTCACGTAAGAGTACGTGTAAGGTCGGTCTGGGCCGCTTCATCCCACGATGCCACCGAATCAAGATTGGACTAGTAACGGTAAGCATATTGAACAAAATCAACGCCCACAACTACTTTGTGTTCTACTCGTGCATAGAAACTACGCATAGACCTAGCTCATGATGCCACTGTTGGGGAACGTAGCATAAATTCAAAATTTTCCTACGTGTGACCAAGATCTATCTATGGAGTCATCTAGCAATGAGGGAAGAGTGGATCTACATACCCTTGTAGATCGCGCGCGGAAGCGTTCAAGAGAACGGGGTTGATGGAGTCGTACTCGTCGTGATCCAAATCACCGATGATCCTAGCGCCGAACGGACGGCACCTCCGCGTTCAACACACGTACGGAGCAGCGACGTCTCCTCCTTCTTGATCTAGCAAGGGGGGAGGAGAGGTTGATGGAGATCCAGCAGCACGACGGCGTGGTGGAAGTAGCGGGATTCCAATAGGGCTTCGCCAAGCGCTGCGGGAGGAGGAAGATGTGTCATGGGAGGGAGAGGGAGGCGCCAGGGCTTAGGTATGATTGCCCTCCCTCCCCCCACTATATATAGGGCCAAGGGAGAGGGGGAGGGCGCAGCCTTGCCCCTTCCTCCAAGGAAGGGTGCGGCCAAGGGGGGGGAGGAGTCCATCCTCCCCAAGGCACCTCGGAGGTGCCTTCCCTCTTTAGGACTCTCCCCTCCTCTTGTCCCTTTGGCGCATGGGCCTCTAGGGGCTGGTGCCCTTGGCCCATGTAGGCCAAGGCGCACCCCCTACAACCCATGTGGCCCCCCGGGGCAGGTGGCCCCACCCGGTGGACCCCCGGGACCCTTCCGGTGGTCCTGGTACCACTACTAGGAAAAGGGCTATAGATGGAAATGACACTAATGGCGCACCAGACATGTGGTGCGCCATTAGTATATACTAATGGCGCACCACCTTATGATGCGCCATTAGTGTTGAAACTACTAATGGCGCACCCTGCCCACGGTGCGCCATTAGTACCAATTTTTTTTGAACTAGTGCGCCTGTCCAAACATACTAATGGCGCATCCACTGGTGGTGCGCCATTACTAGTTGTAACTAGTAATGGCGCACCAGCCAGAAGGTGCGCCACTAATGTTATTTTTTTATTATTGTTTTTATTCCTTTTTTTGCAAAAGTACTAATGGCGCACCACCAGGGGGTGCGCCATTAGTAACCTGGATTACTAATGGCGCATTTGTTGCTGGTGCGCCATTAGTAAGTGGGCAGCAACAAGATATTTTGGACAGCCTCTCCTCCCACACTCACTTTCTCCCCACTTCATTCTCTCCACCGCCTCCTCCTTGTCTCGGGTGCCTCCTCTTTTTCACCTCATTTCCACCATAGATTCATTCAAATTAAGTGGTTAAGTTACCTTGTTTTGCTAGGTAAGTAAGGGGGGAAGCTATATTTATGTTGTTCTCCCTACAACAATGTGCACATGCACTTTTTATGGCCTAGCTAGATCTATGTATGTTCGTGGTGTTGCATATGTTTGTGGTGTTGCATATGTGTTTGTGTTTGGAGGTGTACCGGTATTTGAAATGCGATAGTTGCCAATATTTTGCCGGAATGTTGATTCATTTCCGTTTCGGCGAGAATTTTGGCATTAAGCATTCTTTTTGGTCCTATTTTTAGGGAAAGTCATGCCAAATTTTTTCTTGGTTCTAAAATATCGTTTTGCTCTACCCCGCAGGCGACCATGGTCCGCACGATGACCGAAGGCATCGTGAATAGGTTTTTGAGGTCCGCGAAGGCCGAGATGCTTCAAAAGAACGAGACGGAGATAAGATGTCCGTGTCGAAGATGCAAGCTGAATAGCCTTATTGCGGACCCGGATTCCGGGCAGGTGCGGGACCACCTGCTCTTGCGTGGTTTCATGGATGGCTATCGGTGGCAAGGTGATGAAGATGACTACGAAGTCGTCCATGGGGGCCGGGCAAGAAATGAGGAAGGGCAGCAAGACAACCACCGCGGCTCGGGGGGGGGGCGAGAAGACGAAGAATCCCCAGGAGATGATCACGACGGTGATGCTGTACACAGTCATCATGTAGAAGATGCAGGACATGATGATGATGCCGGCGGAGCAGACGACGCTGGACCATCGATGGGCTGGGTGCAGGACCCTCATATTCAAGAGCTGCTTCTCAAGCAGACGGATAACGCAAGAGCTGCCGCCCGAGAGAAAGCCAAGATGGATCAACTTGAGTTAGACGCGGTTACTCCATTGTATGAAGGATGCAGGCCCGAGGATACCCGCCTGAAAGTAACGCTCATGGCTCTGGAGATGAAGGTAAAACACAAAATGACCGACGCATGCTTCGACGAGAACATGTCATTCTGGCACGAACGTCTTCCCAAGGGGAACAAGTGCCCGACCAGTTTGGAGGAGGCGAAGAAAATCGTGTGTCCTCTGGATTTACCGCACGTGAAATACCATGTGTGCATGAACAATTGCATCATTTATCGGGACGAGCACGCGGAGTCTACCATATGTCCGGTGTGCGGTGTCACTCGATACAAGAAGAGGAAGAAAGCTCCTCGAAAAGTGGTGTGGTACTTTCCGATCACTCCTCGTCTGCAGCGGTATTTCGCGGACCCTAAGGTAGCAAAGCTCCTGCGTTGGCACGCGGATAGGGAGGAGAAGAAGCGAGAAGATGACGCAAATGATCCGGAGATAGATAAAAAAGACAAGATGCTGAGTCACCCTAAGGATGCGAGCCAGTGGCAAGCGTTGAACTTCGAATACCCAGAATTTGGGAACGATCCAAGGAACATCATGCTGGGCGCGAGCACCGATGGAGTCAATCCGTTTGGCAGCCAGAGAAGCACACATAGCACCTGGCCTGTGTTCGTGTGGATGTACAACCTTCCCCCCTGGTTGTGCATGAAGAGGAAGTACATTCACATGAGTATGCTAATTGAAGGGCCGAAACAACCAGGGAACGACATCAATCTGTATCTGGGGCTGCTGAAAGAGGAGATTGACACGCTGTGGAAAACGCCAGCCAATACGTGGGACGCCGCAGAGAAAGAATATTTCCCTATGAGAGCCGCACTGCTCACGACGGTGCACGACTATCTCGGTTACGGATATCTTGCGGGGCAGGTAGTCCACGGATTTTCTGGATGCGTAAGGTGCATGGATGACACAACGTATCGCCAGCTAGATAGAGATCCCGGGTCTTCGAAAACCGTGTTCATGGGACATCGAAGGTGGCTTCGCGACGATGACCCGTGGAGGAAACGCAAGGATCTGTTCGATGGTGAAACCGAACCCCGAAAACGCCCGTGTACGAGGAGCGGCGAGGAAATAGACAAGCTGTTGAAAAATTGGAAAGACTGCCCACTGCCGGGAAAGAAGCAAAAGGCGCCAGAGCCGCTGCTGAAGGTATGGAAAACGAGGTCTGTTTTCTGGGACTTGCCGTACTGGAAGATCCACCGTGTGCCTCACAGCCTTGATGTCATGCATATCACGAAGAACGTGTGCGAGAGTCTGCTTGGTACCCTGCTCAACATGCCAGAGAGGACCAAAGATGGGCCGAAAGCAAGGGCAGACTTGAAATCAATGGGCATCAGGCAGGAGCTTCACGCTATATATGATGATGATGATGATGATGATGATGATGATGATGATGATGAGGCGAAGCAGGACACAGAAAGTCGTCGCAAAGGCAAAAAGGCCAAGAAGACCGGAAATGACTACCCTCCCGCGTGCTTCACTCTAAGTCAGGAGGAGATCGAGCAGTTTTTCACCTGCCTCCTAGGAGTAAAACTTCCTTACGGTTACGCGGGGAAGATAAGCAGATACCTAGACCCAGCGAAGCAGAAGTTCAGCGGGATGAAGTCTCACGACTGTCACGTGCTGATGACGCAGATACTTCCAGTTGCAATCCGTGGGATCATGGACGCGCACGTCCGTGAAACGCTATTTGGCCTATGCAACTTCTTCGACGTCATCTCTCGGAAGTCGATTGGCGTGAGGCAACTCAGAAGGCTACAGGAAGAGATCGTGGTGATACTATGCGAGCTTGAGATGTACTTCCCGCCCGCATTCTTCGACGTTATGGTGCATCTGCTGGTCCATATAGTGGAGGATATCATCCAACTCGGGCCGACGTTCCTGCACAGCATGATGCCGTTCGAAAGGATGAATGGTGTCATCAAAGGATACGTTCGCAACATGTCACGTCCAGAGGGAAGCATAGCCAGGGGCTTTCTGACTGAAGAGTGCATCTCCTACTGCACGAATTATCTAGGCATCGAGAACCCCGTTGGTCTGCCCGTCAACAGGCACCTCGGCAGGCTCGCTGGATGGGGTCACCGTGAGGGTCGCCGCGAAATGCATGTCGACTTCGAGGGTCGACTCGCCGACTTTGAAAGAGCAAACCTAGTCGCGCTACAACACATAGACGTGGTCGATCCTTGGGTGGTAGAGCACAAAACCTTTATTAAGAAGACGTACAATGACCGAGGCCAACAGAGGACGGACGGAGATATACTCAAAGAGCACAACTCATGTTTCACGCGTTGGTTCAAGCAGAAGCTTCTGTCGTACCCTTTACATGAGGATTCTTCCGCGGAAGAACAACTCATATTCGCCTTGTCACAGGGCGCCGAGCACAACCTGATGACCTATGAGGCGTACGATATCAACGGCTACACATTCTACACCGAGGCCAAGGACATGAAGAGCGATGGTTATCAGAACTCCGGGGTAACGATGGAATCCTACACCGGTAACGACAAGGACAGATACTACGGAAGGATCGAGGAGATCTGGGAGCTGAGCTACGCTGGAGAGAAGGTCCCGATGTTCCGTGTCAGATGGGCCAAGAGCGTCCTAAAAGAAGACCGGTATTTCACCACCATGGTTATACCCGAAGCCAAATCCAAGACCGCGGGCGCAAACGTCACCGCGAAAAATGAGCCATGGGTACTGGCTTCCCAAGTGGACCAATGCTTCTTCATTACCGACCCGTCAAAGACCAGTCGTGTTGTCGTGAGGAGAGGCAAAAGGAAGATCATCGGAATGGATGGAGTAGCCAATGAGCAAGACTTCGACAAGTACGGCGACCCGAGGATCGAACATGACGACGATGATGAAGTAGCAGCATACACCACAAGAAGAAGCAGGACCACCCTACCTAAAGGACGTCCGTTCCACAGAAGAACTCCATTTGCGAAAAAGAAGGGCAAGAAGATTGTTAACAGATAGCTAGCTAAGATCGATTGTATTTAAATCGTAGCCTTCATTTCTCGATTGTATTTCATGGGCACTTTTTGAACTATCATGAATATTTTTAAATTTCATGGACACTCGATCTCGATCCCCCTCCATCTCGATCGCTATCCCACCTCGCCAGATCCGGTCCCCCTCGCCGCCGAGCACCCCCCGGTCCACCGGCCGCCGCCGCCGACCCCCCGCACCCTCGATTCCCCTACTCAACCGCCGCCGCCGACCCCCGCACCCCTCCCCTACTCAACCGCCGCCACCGACCCCCCCCACACTCCCCCGCTCCACCGGCATTACTGTTTGATGATATTTTTTAAAAAATTATTACTGTCTTATAAAAAAATTACTGTTATAATTTAAACAAGTTTGAACATATTTAAACACAAATAAGTATCAAACAGCATTTTAAATGCATAAAAAAAATTTGTGGAGCCTAGGAATCGAACCCAGACCTCCTGGTGTGAGAACTGGCACCTGACCAGTCGAGCTAGTAGAGGGGAGTTGATGTGGATAAGGTCAGGTGGGAGATAACATGTTGGCTCGAGCGGAAATAAAAAAAATACTAATGGCGCACCAGGTCGAGGTGCGCCATTAGCATGTATATACTTATGGCGCCCGAGGGGTGGTGCGCCATTAGTATTGTGCCCCCCTACTTCGTATCGATCCCCTCTCTCTCCCTCGCCCGAGCCCTCGCCCTCGATCCCCTCTCTCTCCCTCGCCCGAGCCCTCGCCCTCGATCCCCTCTCCCCCCCTCCCTCCCTCTCTCCCGACGCCGCCGCCCCGCCGCCCTCGACGCCGGCCAGATCCGCCGCCACCTCTGCTCGAGCTGCTCCCATCGACCACGCCGCTGCTCGCGTGCTTCTTCTCTCCCGCGACCCCGCCATTGAAGGTCTCGCAAGGTCCTCTTCTCCTCCCCCTCCCCCTTTGTTCGATTCGATTGTGCCGCCGTCAAGGTTCCCTGATGATGCTGGTTCCTCTCGCGCGCAGGCTGCACGCACCTCGGACCGCGTGTGCCTAGTTCTTCCCGGGACGCTGCCCCGACCCTACTACCCACGCCATCAGGGGAGCTCGTCAAGGTATCATCCCCCCCTCTCTCTCTCTGCTCTCTCCATCTCTCATGCTCTGGCGTGTTTTTTTCCTAAGGGACGAAACTATGTTCTCTTGTTGCTATTGCTAGGTGTTTTTGTCTGCCATGTACGTACATACCTAGAGTAGTTGATTAGATGCAGAATTCTTTGTTTGCTGAATTGCTGAATTGGAAACTGTATCATCTGGTCTGCGTGTGACACGCCATTTTAGCAAATTCTTTGTTTCTCTTGTTCCATTGATACAATATCAGATCATGTCGATGCATTGGTCTGTATCCAATTACTCTGCTTTGCACTCCCGGCTTTTATTGTATTAAGAGTAACAGTATCTAGCGGTCTGAGCATTGGACTTTGGATTTAGCTTCTATCAACTGTGCTGTCTATGCTGCAAAATTTCAATATGCTCTGTCTATACTGCAAAGCTGGTAAACATGGAGTTTCCATACTTTATATCTTAAGTGAAACTGAGCATACTATCGATCCTTGTTCCGATTTTATCAGTTTGACTTTTGGTTCAACCAAATGAGTAATCAGAGTTTAGTTGCTACTGTTCTGGTGTAAGCTATGGCCAATATATATAACAAATTCTTTCACTTGTGTCTGTACCAAGATCAAATGTGTGGGGAGTTTCTCTTTGTTGATATATTATTCCAAGAACAATTGTATCAAGCAAGAATATTGACTAAGGCATTGTTGCAGAGATTCTGAGAATTAGCAAACGATTTTGTGTACTGTCCTCTGTTCTTTCTTATTGGTGCGGTGATTACTGAACAAGATCCCACCTGAACTTGCAGAAAAGAAGGACAAAAAGACTTAGTTGGTAACTGCTGAGGACTAACCTGATTTGCACCAATATTAGTCAATCAGAAAATGATCCATCATAGCTTTTGAACAGACTAGGGACAGTTAGGGACAACATTATGTCTAGCTAGGAACTGCAAATTAACAATAATTACAAGTAGGAGGGCCTAGTGACCCCGGGCGATAACTGAATGGTCAAATTCAAAGGTTGTGTTCATATTGATCAAATCAAGTTATCTATGGAAATGCCACATTCTGCTGCAGCCAAACACTAAGCATTCATTGCTCCACTAGAGTTTCTACCTCTTATCTGATGAATGGTTTTATGAAAATGCCTTCATGGGTATATAGTCATGCAATCTGAATTTATGTTCAGCACTTGAAGGAAAAAACTATACACTCTTTCATCTGCCTGTTTGTGATTTGATAGTTGTAACTGTTCACCCGCATCTTGTATGTCATAGTGATGATTTACTCAAGTGGTAATTGGACACTAATATGATTCTGAAGTCATATGATAGTTGGTGTTTTGGTTTGCGATTAACATTTGACAATAATTAAATTGTTGTGAAGTAGTGAGACCCTGGAAATGTTACTTATATATGCATAATGCTCTTACTGCTCTGGAAGGATTGGACAAGTGTGCACGAACGTTTCAGATAGTTGGCCAAATGATATTTAAGCAAGTAGCACATTGCCTTGTCCACCTGGGATAATGATTTTGCAGGTACCCCGAGAGGCCCTTGAGTTTGCCGGAATGTCGATTAACTTCTGTTCCGGCAAATTCGGGTACTCCATATGTCCTATTTTCAGCAAAGGTCATGCTAAAATTTTCCGTGAATTTTAGCATGACTTTGCTAAAAATAGGACATATGGGGTACTTGTGACTAATGCATGGGCCGGGGTATCTTAGTAGTTAATTAAGTAGGATCAAGTGCCCCGGCGTACTTGTGACTAATGCATGGCTTTTAGGGTGCCTCGGTGTCGATAAAAACCGAAATGATGAAAGGTTAGGCTTTTAGGGTGCCTCGGCGTCGAAAAACCCTGAATGATAAAAGCTTAGATTTTAGGATGCCTCGGTGTCGACAAACCCTAAATGATGAGACCATGATCTTGTTCCTTGACAATAACCAACTTTTTGACCAAACTTTGTTTCTATTTAGAGAGAAACATGGCCCACAACGATGAGGCCGGGGGTTCGGGCGGCAAGGCATTCTGGGAGCTGTCCCTGGAGATGGAGGAACAACCTCACTTGTATGAGGCCGCCGCCTTCCCCACCGATCCTGAGACCACGGATGGTGCCGCCGAGGATGACCACACTGATGCCACCACTGATGGTGCCGCCGAGGATGCCACCACTGATGATGGCGGCGCATGCACAGATGGCAGCCAACCGAAGAGGCAACGGAAGGACCGGTGCCGGATCGTGCTCCGCACCCTCAAGGAGGAAGTTACTGAAGTGGACTCCAACGGGAATCCAACGGCGCCCGAACGAATAGTCAAGGGGTACTCGCTTCAGCTCGGGTGCATTGTCCGGAGCACCGTCTCGATCAACACCGAGAACCTGAGGCATCCTGACCGAGGGAATTTGCGCAACCTCCTCTTCACGAAGCTGCACGAACGATACAAGTTCCCCGCTGAATTTGAAAACACAAGCCTCAAAGGGAATAAAGTGAACAATGCTGCCCTCACGAAGATGAGCAAGGCCCTGTCTACTTGGAAAAGCAATGTGAAGAGAATGATCGAGAAAGGTGAGAGTTATCAGAAGATCAAGGAGAAAAATCCTTCGATCACCGAAGATGACTACAACGATTTCAAGATCAATTGCTCGAGCACCGCAAGCTCCCAATCAAGTGAGTAGGGGAAACAAATGCGGGAGCTGAACATAGGGGAACACACACTCGGTCCCGGCGGTTACAGAGTGGCGGAGCCTATATGGGACAAGGAGGAGGCGGACCGTGCCGAGCAAGGCCTACCGCCCCTCTTCGATAAATATGGTGACAAGCAGACCAGGAACTTTGTCAGGGCCCGGTACAAGAAGGACCCGAAAACAAAGGAGCTTACCACGGATCCGAAGACCAGGCAGCTTGAGCTTGTTCTGGTAAGGAATACACCCCCGCGTAATTAGCTCCATATGGTTGCATTCTAATTAATGAAGCCAAATTTCTAAATGGTTCACATTCCTTCCGCAGGCGACTGAAAGCAGTAGCGCGGGGTCGACTAAGAGCAACCCTTGGGACACCACTCTAAATAGGGGGTTGAATGTAATGAAGAACAAGGATAAGCTCAGTAAGCCGACGTCAGCTGGTCGTGTGGCCGGCAAAGGCTTGTCGACAAAATGGGGGTCATACTATACCGCTGGTGTGCGGAAGGAGAAAAAGACCAGCTCGGAAAGCCAGGCGCGAGAGGTTCAAGAACTCAAGGCACAGGTGGCGCGGATTCCGGAGATTGTCCAAGAGCAAGTGGAACAACGACTCGGAGCGACGATCACCGCCCTTGTGCCTACCTTGATCTCGGGGTTGAGTGCGTGGATTGCGGGCGGCCAACAGGGGCCGCCCCCGATTCCTAGCTTCACGGCCAGCAACTCGCATAATGCGATGGCGGGGCCATTGGTGCCTCCAGCGGAGGCGACATTGGTGTCTCCGACACTGGCACGGGAGCTTAATGCACCCGGGTGTACGCCGGCCGGCACCTCTGCAGCAAGCGGCACCTTCATCAACTGCACGCCCGCCGTTGGCGGTGCGTCGACATTAGCCGAGCTCGACGCCATCATCACGGTAACTAATTAAGCCTCTCTCGGTCGAGGACTTCATCTCCTTGCCTTTGACTGGGCATCCCTGACGCCCTACATGTTTTCGCAGGGCGCCGCCGACGTTCCGTGCACTCTTCTCCACTTCGTGAACAACGAGTTGGTCGATGTCGCCAAGGGCAAAATCGTTCAACCGGGCAACCCCTTGTTCCACGGTACCCAGATGCCACCCAACTTGTTTAGGGTTCAACTGGTTCGGGTGCTGCCAGGCTGCGACGACTTGTTACCTCCGATTCGACCCGTCGGGGCCGACGATGAAGATGTGATGACCCTCAGCGCCTGCCTGAGCTGGCCCCTGCTTTGGCCGAAGAGCCAGATTCGTTTGGGGGTTGGGGACACCACCCCAAAGACAACACCGCCAGTCGTGCCGGCGCCAAGTCGGCCCCATGGCAAGACCGCCGTAACGGTGCCAGACATCCCTATGCCACTGGATCCAAACATGCATATGGCACAGGATCAGAACGACGACGACGACGACGATGATACATTTGGCAACGTCGATCAGTACTTTGCCGATCATGGGTATGATGGCGACTTCATGGGGCCTCCTTCTCAAGAACCAAACCCAACAAAAGACGTGTGCGATCTAGCTGGTATCGCGGAGAAGCCAAGTTGCAACAGGCGCCGTCTGACGTTCAGCTCTCAGGAGACGCCTCCAGCTGCCGACTTCACCGAGCCTCAGATAGGCGAGGTGCGAAATATTATCAGCCCCAACACACTCAAGAAGACGGTCTGTGAGCAGAACTCGGTCCCATTACAGGAGAAGAAGAAGGCATGCAAAAGAAAGACTAAGAAGGGTGCGAGCCAGCCGGCACCGAGTACGATCCGTGCTCAGGACGGGCCACCTTCACCGCAGGATATCTCGAGGAGGGTGCATGTGGCGGGTAGGGCGATGCTACCGACAAATATGCTCAATGCTGCAACCGGTGCTATGCGGAGTCTGCATGACAGTGTTCTTTCTTTGGAGAAGCGGCGTCTCAGGGAGAAGGATGTGGCATACCCAGTTTTCGCGGCCAAGGTGCCAGAGGGCAAGGGCTTTGTGGATAACTCCATCGGATGTACGATCGTCCTGCGTTTTGATGACATCCACGCTATGTTGAACCTTCATCCGCTGCACTACACCTTTGTTCGGCTATTTTCGCTTAGTATGGAGATGCGGATCATTCGCGACAAGACCCCGGACATCGTGATAGTCGACCCCTTCTACATGCGTGCCAAGATCTTGGGCAGCGCTGGGGACCGGCAAGTCGCGAGTTCTTACCTCGAAGGCGTCATTCTGGCAAACCAAGATAAGGATAACTTCCTCGTGCCTTACTTTCCCGAGTAAGTCCTCCCCTCAACCGGCCCGTAACATATGAATTCTTACATTTCGATCGTTTTTCTTTTAACATTCCGTGTTTTCTGCAGTGACACACGTTGCACGCTCATCCTCCTAAGCCCCAAATATTCCATGGCCACGTATTTCGACCCGGACCGTCAGTCGAACGTAGACTACACAAATGTCAAGAAGGTTCTTGATGATGTTCTCCCCGGCTACGCCAAATCTGGAGGCACCTTCACCAGGCCTATTCGTAAGTACGGCAAGCACGTGTTCTCCCACAATACGACGTTCTGCTGCGTCAAGCAGCCGCCTGGCGGTCAGAAGGGTGCCTACTACGCCATCCATCACATGCGGGCGATCGTACGGGACCATCATCAACTTCTGCTACCGAGTAAACTCAAAGATTGGGCCGCGAGCGTGTCGGCAATCCAGGACGCGGACCTCCGACAAGAATTCTTTCGCATCCAGTCGGAGTTTGCGGAAATCATCCATCAAGATGTCCTTCGTACCTCGGGGCAGTTCTACCTCAAAAATCAACCGTCCAACAGTGACATCGACACAATGCTACAAATGCAGGCTGACAACGACCGTTATTTCATGACTCCCACGATAGACGGCGGCTTCATCCATGCTCCGGTCCCTTGAGTCGAGTCGAAAGCAGTGATGCTGTGTCTAGTTCTGAAACATCGATTGGCTCATGTTGTAATTAAACTTTAATGAACTTGTAGTATGTCTCTTTGGTTTCGAGAGTCGTTCAACTTAGATGTAATCGATGCTATTAATGTCTTGCTTTTCTCTACCGATCGTTCTGTTGCATAATTATATATTGCTTATGTATTGTCTGTGAATTGGTACTAACGTTTCGTTTGGCTAGTGCATAGCGATGCCGACGTATGTCGTGTACAAGGGTAAGGTTTCCGGAGTCTACGATGACTGGGAGGAGTGTCGGAGACAGGTTCACCGATTCAGCGGTAACAGTTACAAATGGTACACCACTAGGGCCGAGGCCGAATCTAGATACGCCCGCTATCTAGCGGGAGAGGGGAGGGAGCGTTGGAGGAACCGGATGAAGACGAGTTTCATCGTGATGATGCTCATCGTGATGACCGCAGCTCTCTTCTATGTGATGGTAGTTTAGATGATCGATATCGACTTGTAATGTGAAGACAAACTCGCTACTCGCGGTCTCGAGACTTGTAATATAATGTTCTATCTTTGTTCGGTCTTTTCAATTCGGAGACTAATATGATGAATTGTATTCGGAGACTAATATGATGAATTGTATTCAAAGACTAATCTTCTATTGTATTCGATGAATCTGTTGTTGATGTGTGCTGTCTATATTTTGTCAAATTATACATTTTGTCACCTGTGCAAAAAACAGAAAATAAAAAAATAAAAAAAACCTAATATTCATACTAATGGCGCATCACATGACAGTGCGCCATTAGTATGACAAAGCATACTAATGGCGCATCACTGGTAAGTGCGCCATTAATATGCCATGGTTACTAATGGCGCATCCAGTGGTGGTGCGCCATTAGTATGCCAAAGCACCTGGATATACATGGCCCCTGGGAGGCATACTAATGGCGCACCCTGGCCTATACTAATGGCGCACCCGAGGTGCGCCATTAGTATACCAGATACTAATGGCGCACCAGGTGGTACGCCATTAGTAAAAATTACTAATGGCGTGCTGTTAATGGCGCACCACAGGTGCGCCATTAATGGCCATACTAGGTGCGCCATTAGTAGGGGTTTTTCTAGTAGTGTACAATACCGATGACCCCGAAACTTGTCCCGATGCCCGAAATAGGACTTCTTATATATAATTCTTTACCTCAGGACCATTCCGGAACTCCTCGTGACGTCCGGGATCTCATTCGGGACTCCGAACAACTTTCGGGTTACCGCATACTAATATCTCTATAACCCTAGCGTCACCGAACCTTAAGTGTGTAGACCCTACGGGTTCGGGAACCATGCAGATATGACCGAGACATTCTCTGGCCAATAACCAATAGCGGGATCTGGATACCCATGTTGGCTCCCACATGTTCCACGATGATCTCATCGGATGAACCACGATGTCAAGGACTTAATCAATCCCGTATACAATTCCCTTTGTCTATCGGTACGATACTTGCCCGAGATTCGATCGTCGGTATCCCGATACCTTGTTCAATCTCGTTATCGGCAAGTCTCTTTACTCGTTCCATAACACATCATTCCGTGATCAAACTCCTTGATCACATTGTGCACATTATGATGATGTCCTACCGAGTGGGCCCAGAGATACCTCTCCGTTTACACGAAGTGACAAATCCCAGTCTCGGTTCGTGCCAACCCAACAGACACTTTCAGAGATACCTGTAGTGTACCTTTATAGCCACCTAGTTACGTTGTGACGTTTGGCACACCCAAAGTATTCCTACGGTATCCGGGAGTTGCACAATCTCATGGTCTAAGGAAATGATACTTGACATTAGAAAGGCTTTAGCGAACGAACTACACGATCCTTGTGCTAGGCTTAGGATTGGGTCTTGTCCATCACATCATTCTCCTAATGATGTGATCCCGTTATCAACGACATCCAATGTCCATGGTCAGGAAATCGTAACCATCTATTGATCAACGAGCTAGTCAACTAGAGGCTCACTAGGGACATGGTGTTGTCTATGTATCCACACATGTATCTGAGTTTCCTATCAATACAATTCTAGCATGGATAATAAACGATTATCATGAACAAGGAAATATAATAATAACTAATTTATTATTGCCTCTAGGGCATATTTCCAACACTGCCATCCCTGGCCCCTCCTCTGCAACCTGCCACCCTTCGATGATGTCGGGCGACGAGAAGAGGCACTGCCATTCGTCGGTGCTAGCTAACGAGAGGCACCGCCTCCATATGGCAATGTTAATGCAGAAAGTGGAGACCAAGGACGAAGGATGTGTACTAGCGACCCCCTTGATACCATCCCCTCCACCTCTAGTCACCCCAACTTCTCTTTTGCTGCCCCCCTATGTTCATCGATGCCAACAGAGATGATCGTTCTAATGCTGAATAGGTAAAAATGGTTTGCTCTTCTTCTTTTATGTTGTTGAATTTTGGTGATGCAATGCAACAGTAGTTCAAGGATCATATGATGTACATACTAGGTGATGATTTTTTCATTGTGGTGTGCAAAATGAGTTGGATGACTTGGAGCAATTAATCTTGGCGTTGGATGGTAGTAACAACTCAGGCTCAATGACATTGCCTTGTCAATGTAGGATCAAAGCTAAGAAGATGGGGGTAGTCCCGAGGTGGAGGAATTGACCCACAAACTATGAAGAGGAAGCTCACAAGGTCAGTGAACTACAAGATTAAGGACCACGTAGCTTTGTGCGAAGCTTGGATGGACATCTATTTTAATGCCACCGTTGGATCCAATCAAACCATGTCTGGGGAGAAGGGCTAGGTACAAAACTCTTAAATCGCTCAAAATTTGAGGAGTGAAGTTTTGGAGGTTAGTTTGGTGAGTTATGTTTTAGGAAAAAGACTATATATACTCTAAGAGGAGTTGGATTACCACAATCCACACCATTTCTACAGGGGCTGAGACCAGGCCCTTTGTCTTCTAGATCGTGTGTGCAAGTGGACTATGCGGCAGGCACACATTCAGATCATGGGTGCAAAAGGGTTATGTGGTAGGTACATTTAGCGCTGTGTTGAGTGTGAGACTGAAGGACATATATTCATGTTTGGGGCATGTAGAAAGCAAGCTTGATGAATTGTAAAGTTGAACATGTAACTCTTTCATGGTAGCAAAAATTGATCAACAAAAAAATTGTTGTTTTTGTGATTGAGAGGAGAAAAATCATAATTTATTCCTGTCATATTCATTTACTATCTTAATCTGGTGCACGATTCATGCTACATACAATTTAGCACCGCCATCAAGTATTTCTTTCAAATTTGTTTGGAAACTGATTTGGTGGTATTCATCATAAGCTGAAGGGCCAAATCCATGTGGGGAGTTGGTACCATTCTCTGAGCAATATGGAATTGCCGACGTGACTGCGCTTCTAACAGATCATCTACTCATAAGTCCTTGCAGGTTATCTATAGGGCTATGACTATAATCCGTAAGTTTTATTATTTTTTATGTTTGTTGTACTTTTATGATTGAAGATGAATTGATCGAAAGTTTTCTCGCAAAAAATAAATAACCTGATAGATACATGGAGCAAGAGAGAAAACTAGGAAAATAAACAATGGCCAGACGCCCACCAAAGTCCTGAAGGCCCCTCCAGCTCCAAGAGGCCAGCTGGAAATGCAATCATTCTTGAAAGGACATTTCGAGCGCCATTTGTCAATGCTCCTGATTCCCCTTACCTCCGGCGTAGCAGGGAGTCCTCGTAGGCTCTCGCTAATCTTTCAAGTGCAAGTCTCAGGTCTCGTGCTTGATGTCACGCACACACGCACACCAATTGGTTAAACAGCGATAGATATGATGATGCTGAGAAGAAGAGCGAGCTCTCGTCTCCCTGGCCTCCACTTCCTGACCTTCTGCTTCTTCTTCTTCATCGTCTACTTGGTCGGTTCCATGCCATCCAACATCCACCATGCCCCTTCCGCCGCCATTGCACCTCTGCTTCTCCCTCTCCAGCGCAATCCAAGTCTTCCTCCCGGTCCGCTCGTTGCTATGTGGGAGCCCCACGGGCGAGATGGGGCAAGCTTCACTCCCAATTTCTCTTTCCTGGAAGCGACCGCGAGCAATTTCACGTGTTTCACTTGGATGATGCCCCATGTCTACGTCTACGGGCAGAGCCTCCCGTCCCGTTCCCGAACTCCACCATGGACTGGAGCAGGCCCTCCACCCGCAGCACACCTCGCACCCCAGGGGCGTCGCCCGCCACGCCCAGCCAGTCGCCGTGCCCGTCGCGCACAAGCCGTCTCCGCGCCAGCCGCTGGTCCGCGCCCATGCGCGCATCCGAAGTCGCCTCGAGCACACCGGCCGTCGGCACACGCCGTCCACGCCCAGGCCGCGCAAGAGCTCGGACCAAGGCCACCGCCCCCCACCCGCACCATCGTCCGCGCCAGCCGCGGCCCGCGAGGTCCCAGATCGGGACTGCTTGTCGCCCCTGGGGAGGAGCGGCGCGGGGGCCGGGAGGATCGAGTGACTATATGATCAGTGTTTTTTCCCCTAAACTTTTAGGGAACGAGGCGATGTACATTAGTTCAGTCGGCCACCGTCTGTAGGATGCGTCCATATCAGTTATAGACTATAGTTTTAGGCAACCCGTACAACAGGGTGGACTGGTAGGCCGGCCGTAAGGGCATGTACAATGATACTATTTTAGGAGTGCCACGTAGGATAAATAATAAGATGGAGGAGGAAGAACTTATAAAAAAATGTTTGTCTTCTCTTATTTAAAATAAGACAAGAGATGATCTTTTAGCACAATATATGTCTCACCACATTTTTAGGAATTGCTAGTTATTGAAGATAAGGCTAAGAGATGATCCATTATAAATATTTTTCTTTATCATCTCTAAATTACATGCAAAACTTAAGATAAAACTATCTTATCAACTATTGTACATACGCTAACTTTCCGAGGGTTATTTGTAAATCATGGTGATCAACTCAGATCATATCTCTGTGGTCAACCGTGTATTTCCATATGTAAGACGAAGGGAAAGCTAATTTTCTGGAACACGAGATCCATCCGGACCACCCACGATACTCGATAGACTTCATACGGGAAACAACTCGTTTATAGGCAGCGATTTCTACGCCAACCAATCGTCGTTATTTCTACAGATGAACCCTGCTCTTTTTTCCTATTCTTTTTCCCCACGTCCTTCATTTTTTTCTTACGTGGCTGATGTTACAGACGGCTGACTGTACATCATTGTACATGCCCTTATGTCGATCTCGAATAACTGATTTTCCTAAAACCTCAATGAGCCACGTCATTTTTTTCCAGATTGTTATAGTTGTTCGTGCAGTATAGCTCAATAGTCTGTAGCCATCTGATAGGAGTTCCTGAAATCTACAGAGAAGTACCACCGCTAAGTATGATACTTCGTCCAATATCCTCTATTTTCAGGTCGAATGTCCCGCTCGTCGTGTCCCTCCTAGCGTGTACCCGCCGGACTCGATTTTTTGGCTGGCCTGTACCCGATTTTTTATTAATAGTAAATGACAATTCTGTAATTCCAAAACTGGTAAAGGGCCCGTGAAAATTGTAAAAATAGGAAGGACGCCATAAATAACATCGTTCAGGGTTGACTCTATTGCTAACAACGTCCAGGTCTGGACGCTAGTATGGATGGCGTCCAGTTATGTCCTTCCATTGATGCTCTGATTAGGCTTAATCAAGTCGTTTTCCACTCATAGATAGAAGTTTCATGACTTAGAGCATCTTTAGCAAACACTTTAAAACTTGACCCTTAAAACATGTATAAGGGGCACTGTAAACCATTTTTACGGTGCGAAATTATCCCAGACACTGTAGCTCATTTTTTTTTCTTTTTTTTCCTTTTTCTCCTGTCCCGGCAGAGCACGTCTCCGACCACGGCGTGCCTTGCCCCGAAGCCCCGGCTCTGCCTGCGTCGCCCCTGCCTCGCCCCGACACCGTCCGCCCCGACCGCGCACTCCCTGGCGCGCCTTCCCGTCCCCGATTGAGCCCGGCACCGCCCGCCGCGCCACACACGCTTCCCGGCATGGCCGCACGAGCTCCTCGGCGCCCCCAGCGTGGCCGCGCGAGCTCCCAGCCGCCGCGCGCGACCCGCCCCTCCCCCTCCCCCGCCCTTCTCTGGCACTGCCTCGCCCTGATTCGGGCTGTCGGTGGCCTGCTCCGCCCTGCCCGTGGATGGCCTCGCCTCGGCAGTGGAGGTCGAGCCGACCGCAATTCAGACCGGCGGCGGCAAATCCCAGCGTGCGGCGGCTTCTTCCGACGTGCGGCGACGGATTCTGGTGAGTTCTGGGTAGATTCCGCCCAGTTCCGTGGCAGCGCGTCTGCTCCAACGAGGTTTGACCGGTTTACAGGCTGAACTATATACTACCTTCAAAACTGTACATTTGAGGTTCTCGCGGATGGATTTGGTAATTGGCTAGTTTATGAGAATAGATAAGTCGATCTTGAGTCGGCGGCCGCGCTTTTGCCTCTAGATGCCGATGTACTGCTGCCAGTACTCTTCTGGGAGCATGGCGTGCCAGCGTAGTAGCTCAATGTGAACCTACCGCACGGCTGGCACCTCAACCTCGATAGGGTTCTGGTGCCGGCTCTACCTGCCTTAGGCCGCACGTAGCTGACGAAGATCCACCACTGCCCGTGCTCTACTACCGCCGACCTTCGCCGCGACCCAACGTACGTACGTGATGGATTCGCCAAAGGGGGATGCGTGGTTCGCCACCGAGAACAACCAGCACTGCCGGTAGTGCTTCGAGTGCGAGTCCGGTGCACCACGCACTCGCCGCTCCACCACCACTGCCGGTCGTGGTAGGCGGAGCAGCAGCTGGTAGCCTTCCAGCAGGCATTCCCCAGGATGGTGGCGTCAGTCTACGTCGACCTGACCAAGGAGGAGGAGGAGGACAACGATTATGCTATCTAGATCTACCGCCCGCCGCTGACTGTTTTCATAGTTTTAATTTAATTTTTTAGATTTAATTAATATAAATAGGCCTTCTGTTGGCTGTTTTATTTTTTAAAATTTCCAAAAACTAGCACAAATGTGAAATGATTCTGACTGTGTTGGACGCACCTACAAACCGGCAGACAAAAACAAACACTGGCATCCACCTGACCAACCCAAATGAACAAAGAAAGGAGAAAATCCACGTCAATTTGAAAGGTTACACGTAGGCCAAGTTTAGCACACAGGACGCTGCTAACAATAGCGTCCGGGTGTGGACGTGATTCGCAACAGCGGCCAGGCCTGGACGCTACTAATCATTACGTCCTTCCTATTTTTCAAAATTCCAACTTATCGTGTTATTAGTTTCGGAATTACAGAATTAAAATTTAATATTAATAAAAAAAATCGGGGCCTGTACATGGCCACCTGTTTGGACGTTTGAAGCCTGTAGGAAAACCATAGTAGGAAAAAAATAGCCATCGTTGAGAGTTCCTATCCGGCAACCACCACCGGCGCAACTGTACCATGACCCACCCTTCTTCGGCCAGTTCCCTGGGCGCGGTCAAAATAGATTATTGCGTATAAGTTATGTAATCTCGAGCCTGACCTATCGTGTTCATGTTTTATGGTACTTTTTTTTGAGAATTTTTTCGTTCATATCACAAATCAGTACAAAGTAGTTGACTCTTACAAGCACACTGAAATGCAAATACAAAGGACCATGAACACCTAGAGTATCCTAAGACAACCATAACACAAAAAGATCTCCGGAGTCATGTGTCATCACCCCTGAATCTTGAGAGAAGACCCCTGCAATAGAAGGATCTGCAACCAGTCGCAAATAGGTCATCATCTTCGACCACGGTACAATTGTCGCCATGCTACTTCCTCCTTTCTTGACACCAGCGCTGAGAGGGCATAGACATCAATCCAACACACCTGCAACAGCTGTCGTCATCTTTGGCTTTGAGTACCGCGAAAAGTGTCCCTTCCGAAAGAAAGAGAACTCGAGTCATCCGACCGATCCAGCACCGTGGCCAGGCCATCCGTCTGGACAAAGCAGGATCTCCCACCAGCATCAGCACAGAGGAAGAAGAAGAACAACAGCAGCAAATCATACCAACAAGGAAGAAGAAAGGTCTTCGTCTCCCTGCATCCATCGCCCATCTGAGAACCCAAACGACCAATGCCGATGGACCTCCAACCACCATAGCCCGCGACCTAGACGAGATCCGGGGATCCTCAACCCTGCTGGCTCCTAGACGAAGGCAAAATCCTCGCCTGACCATGAACGGAGCCCGTATAAACTTATTCCGACGCGACACCACCGCAACAGCCTCGGTAGCGTCTCCCTCAACCACTAGTAGAAAACAGGGCTTTGGCCAGGCCGGGTCAGCCCATTAGTCCCGGTTCAGTCTAGAACCGGGACCAATGTGGGCATTGGTCCCGGTTCGTGAGCCCAGGGGGCCAGCCGGGCCACGTGGGCCATTGGTCCCGGTTAATCTGGACCTTTTGGTCCCGGTTGGTGGGATAAACCGGGACCAATGGGCCTCGGTCCTGGCCCACCACCATTGGTCCCGGTTGGTGGCTTGAACCGGGACCAAAGGCTCCCCTTTAGTCCCGGCTCATGTCACCAACCGGGACCAATGAGGTGCCTATATATACCCCTCGCTCGCGAGCAGAGCACCCCAGTGCTCTATTTTTCTCTGGTCGAGGGGGAGAGGGCTTGGTGGTGCTCTAGCTCACCTCCTATGCACACAAGGTGTTCGATGGAATGCCCGAGCCACACTACTTAAACTTTCTCCTCTCCAAGCTCGACCTCCAAGCTCCATTTTCCATAATATTTGTCTAGGTTTAGCGGTCCGTCACGCCCCGTCCCCGTCTTCACCGCTGTCGATCACCCGCGCCCAGCTCATCGCCGGCACCACCGTGGTGAGCCTCTTGTTCTTATCTTCTTTCTGAAAGGAAAAATATTCTTACTTGTATGTTTACATAGATACTTGTATTATTTTCTTACTTTTATTATTGCATCTTATATAGTGCGATGGTTTTGGTATCCGCCCCCGTCGGTCCTCGTCCTGTCTATGATTCGGATGTCGTATATATATTATCTTTATAACTATTGGTTCATTTATTGTTTATGAAAATTATGCCGACCAACGTGACATAGATTTTATTTATGTAGGATGTATGTGAATCGGAAATGCCAACCGACCCTATTGCCGAGAGGTTAAATTTAGTTGAAGAAGAAAACAATTTGTTGAAGGAAAAAATAAAAAAATTGAGGAGGAGAAGATGATATTGGAGTTGCATGTTGCGGATGTCGTCGATGATCACAAGATCAAGATGGATGCAATGCGCTTGAACATTAGAAAGATTAGAAAATATGCCATTCATACTGAGGCTTGGTATCATTATGCCGTTGGATCAATTGTTACCTTGATTGCGATTATGATCGCATTTGTTTTCGCATTGAAATGTTTTACATAGTTTCAATGTATGGTTTAATTAATTAGATACTCTGGAGAGCTATATGTTGTTAGATGAGAACTATGTATGCACTTTGGTTTTAATGTGATGATGAACTTCTATTAATTTGGACACTTAATTATATATAATGCACGCAGATGAACCGACAATGGATGTACGGTGACAGACACACCAGCGAGTACATTAAGGGCGTGCATGAGTTTCTCGATGTGGCTGAGGCAAACAAGCAGAATGGTTTTATGTGTTGTCCATGCACTGAATGTGGGAATACGAGGTCTTACTCTAACCGGAAAATCCTTCACTCCCACCTGCTTTACAAGGGTTTCATGCCACACTATAATGTTTGGACGAGGCACGGAGAAATAGGGGTTATGATGGAAAACGGCGAAGAAGAAGAGTACGATGACAACTATGTGCCCCCTGAATACGGTGATGCTGCAACGGGGGGAGCTGGTGAAGATCAAGAGGAACCAGACGATGTGCCCAATGATGCTGCAACGGGTGAAGCTGCTGAAGATCAAGAGGAACCAGACGATGTGCCCGATGATGATGGTCTCCGCTGGGTCATTGTCGATGCAAGGACGCAATGCGAAAGTCAAAAGAAGAAGCTGAAGTTCGATCGCATGTTAGAGGATCACAAAAAAGGGTTATACCCCAATTGCGAAGATGGCAACACAAAGCTCGGTACCGTACTGGAATTGATGCAGTGGAAGGCAGAGAATGCTGTGGCTGACAAAGGATTTGAGAAGCTACTGAAAATATTGAAGAAGAAGCTTCCAAAGGATAACGAATTGCCCGACAGTAAATACGCAGCACGACTATACGTACGCAGCAAAGAAGGTCGTATGCCCTCTAGGATTGGAGGTGGAGAAGATACATGCATGCCCTAATGACTGCATCCTCTACCGCGGTGCATACAAGGATCTGAACACATGCCCGGTATGCGGTGCATTGCGGTATAAGATCAGACGAGATGACCCTGGTGATGTTGACGGCGAGCCCCCCAGGAAGAGGGTTCCTGCGAAGGTGATGTGGTATGCTCCTATAATACCACGGTTGAAACGTCTGTTCAGAAATAAAGAGCATGCCAAGTTGATGCGATGACACAGTGAGAACCGAAAGAAAGATGGGAAGTTGAGAGCACCCGCTGACGGGTCGCGGTGGAGAAAAATCGAGAGAAAGTACTGGGATGAGTTTGCAAAGGACCCAAGGAATGTATGGTTTGCTTTAAGCGCGGATGGCATTAATCCTTTCGGGGAGCAGAGCAGCAATCACAGCACCTGGCCTGTGACTCTATGTATGTATAACCTTCCTCCTTGGATGTGCATGAAGCGGAAGTTCATTATGATGCCAGTTCTCATCCAAGGCCCTAAGCAACCCGGCAACGAAATTGATGTGTACCTAAGGCCATTAGTTGAAGAACTTTTACAGCTGTGGAATGGAAACGGTGTATGTACGTGGGATGAGCACAGACAGGAGGAATTTAACCTTAAGGCGTTGCTGTTCGTGACCATCAACGATTGGCCCGCTCTCAGTAACCTTTCAGGACAGACAAACAAAGGATACCACGCATGCACGCATTGTTTAGATGACACTGAAAGTATATACCTGGACAAATGCAAGAAGCATGTGTACCTGGGCCATCGTCGATTTCTTCCGACCAATCATCAATGTCGAAAGAAAGGCAAGCATTTCAAAGGCGAGGCAGATCACCGGAAGAAGCCCTCCATGCGTACCGGTGATCACGTACTTGCTATGGTCAATGATTTACACTACGTAATCTTTGGAAAGGGTCCCGATGGACTAGCTGTTCCGAATGACGCTGAGGGACACACACCCATGTGGAAGAAAAAATCTATATTTTGGGACCTACCCTACTGGAAAGACCTAGAGGTCCGCTCCTCAATCGACGTGATGCACGTGACGAAGAACCTTTGCGTGAACCTGCTAGGCTTCTTGGGCATGTATGGGAAGACAAAAGATACACCTGAGGCATGGGAGGACCTGCAATGTTTGCACGAAAAAGACGGCAAGCCTCCGAAGCAGTATAAAGGTCCTGCCAGCTACGCTCTTACGAAAGAAGAGAAAGAAATCTTCTTTGAATGCCTGCTCAGTATGAAGGTCACGACTGACTTCTCGTCGAATATAAAGGGAATAATAAATATGCCATAGAAAAAGTTTCAGACCCTAAAGTCTCATGACTGCCACGTGATTATGACGCAACTGCTTCCGGTTGCATTGAGGGGGCTTCTACCGGAAAACGTCCGATTAGCCATTGTGAAGCTATGTGCATTCCTCAATGCAATCTCTTAGAAGGTGATCTATCCAGAAATCGTACCAAGGCTAAGGAGTGATGTGGCGCAATGTCTTGTCAGTTTCGAGCCGGTGTTCCCACCATCCTTCTTCAATATCATGTCGCACGTCCTAGTTCATCTAGTCGACGAGATTGTCATCCTGGGGCCTGTATTTCTACACAATATGTTCCCCTTTGAGAGGTTCATGGGAGTCCTAAAGAAATATGTCCGTAACCGCGCTAGGCCAGAAGGAAGCATCTCCATGGGCCATCAAACAGAGGATGTTATCGGGTTTTGTGTTGACTTCATTCCCGGCCTTAAGAAGATAGGTCTCCCTAAATCGCGGTATGAGGGAGACTGACTGGAAAAGGCACTCTTGGAAGAGACTCAATAATATGCAGGGATGGATATTCTTTGGTCTCAAGCACACTACACAGTTCTACAGAACTCTACCTTGGTAACCCCGTATGTCGATGAACACAAGAACAGTTTGCGCTCCAAACACCCGGAGCAGTGCCACGACTGGATTACATGTGAACACATCAGGACTTTCAGCAGTTGGTTGGAAACACGTCTCAGAGGTGACAACACTGTTTGTGATGAGTTGTACTTGTTGTCCAGGGGACCATCTTTGACTGTATTGACTTACAAAGGATACGAGATAAATGGGAATACATTTTACACGATCGCCCAAGATCAAAAGAGCACCAACCAAAACAGCGGTGTCCGCTTTGATGCAGCAACCGAGAGCGGAAAGGACACATATTATGGTTACATAGTGGACATATGGGAACTTGACTACGGACCTGATTTTAAGGTCCCTTTGTTTAAGTGCAAATGGGTCAATCTGTTAGGCGACGGGGTACAGGTAGACCCACAGTACGGAATGACAATAGTGGATCTGAAAAATCTTGGGTACACTGACGAACCGTTCGTCCTAGCCAATGATGTGGCACAGGTTATCTATGTGAAGGACATGTCTACCAAACCGAGAAAAAGAAAAGATAAGGAAGCAAATACATCATACGATGAGCCAAAGCGCCACATAGTTCTTTCAGGAAAAAGGGGCATCCTGGGAGTGGACGGCAAGACAGACATGTTTGAAGATTATGAAAAGTTACATGAAATTCCTCCCTTCAATGTCAAGGCTGACCCAAGCATCCTGATAAACAATGAAGATTATCCATGGTTACGGCGCAATAAGCAAATGACACAAGCGAAGAAAAAGTGAAGACTTTCTCCCGCAACTATTATGATGATACCATGCCAACTTTGTAACACACGAACATGCTACCATTGTCCGTTTTGTACATGCACATGCTATGTGGGTGAAATTATGATACCATGCCAACTTTCAACTTTTTCAGAGTTCATTTGAAATGCTTTCATGTCTTATGGTTCGGCCCTCATAGTACCATGACCATTAGTCCCTGGCCCATGCCAACTTTCAACTTTCTAAAACTAATGGCACTAACAGAAAGTTTATAATTTTGCTCCTCGCCCCTGACCCATGACCATTAGTCCCGGTTTGTGCCACAAACCGGGACTAAAGGGTTGGTCCTCGTGCGGGCAGAGTTTAGTCCCACCTCGCCAACCGAAGGGGGATCACACCGGTTTATAAGCCCTTCCCTCTCTGCCTTGTTGAGCTCCTCTCAAAGTGAAAATAGATGCCTTAATAGAGAAAAGTTTAACCTAAATTCATAGTGAATTTCTCTAAAATTCATAGAAATTTACTAGGAATTTAGGTTGAATTTTCTCTATAAGCGCATCTATTCTCATTTTTTAGTAAGTTAATCACAAACTTGTGATTCAAACAATTTTCAAAGAATTCAAATTTTAACTATTCAAATTTGAAAACTAATGGCACTAACAGAAAGTTTATAATTTTTCTAAAACTAATGGCACTAACAGAAAGTTTATAATTTTGCTACCTAAAAGCAAACAGAATTAAAAATTAAAGCAAAAAACAAAAGAAAATAAATAATGCAAGAAACAAATCAAAAAAACAGGAAAAAAACTATTTTTATAGTAAAGTTAATCACAAAGTAAAATAAATAAAGCAACAAAGAAAACAAAAAAACTAAAAAAGTGTTTTCAAATTTGAAAACTAATGGCACTAACAGAAAGTTTAATAATTTTTCTAAAACTATAAGCAAAAGGAATAAAAAAATAAAGCAAAAAACAAAAAAAATAGATAATGCACAAAACAAAACAAAAAATCTGGAAAAAAATAGGAACAATAAGTATTTTGTTGTAAGTAGAAACAAAATAAAATAAATAAAGCAACAGGAAGTTTATAATTTCGCTGACCTAAAAGCAAAAAGAATTAAAAAAATAAAGCAAAAAACAAAAGAAAATAAATAATACAGAGAACAAAACAAAAAAACTAGGGAAAAATAGCAACAATAAGTATTTTATTGTAAGTAGAAACAAAATAAAATAAATAAAGCAACAAAGAAAACAAAAAAACAAAAAAAAACAGGAAAAAAATTAAATATAGCAACAATAAGTATTTTGTTGTAAGTAGAAACAAAAAAAATAAAAAATAAAAAGTGCCACCTACTGGGCACCCACGGCCTGAATACGACTAGAAACCCTACCATGGGCCAGGATTCAGGCCCGCGGGAGGCCCAGTAGGCCCACAGGTACACATTGCACGGTTAGACCCGAAAGCCTGCTTTAGAGAGGAGCTCGAGAGGGAAGGCGCACCGTACCTCATAAACAGGTGCGGCTCCCTCTCAACTAGCGAGGTGGGAGTAAACATTTGGGCGCGGAACAACACAAGGCCTTTGGTCCCGGTTGGTGGCACCAACCGGGACTAAAGAGGGGCATTGGTCACGGACCGTGACCAATGCCCCTCTTTAGTCCCGGTTGGTGCCACCAACCGGGACCAAAGGCCGCCGCTTCCCGCCCTTTGGGCTGCTGAAAATTGGCCTTTGGTCCCGGTTGGTGGCACCAACCGGGACTAAAGGGGGGCATTAGTCCCGGTTTGTGATACGAACCGGGACTAAAGGCTTTGCTATATAAGCAGCACTTAGCAGTTTCTCCAAAATCCATCCCTTTCTTCTCCGCCCGACGCCCGCTGCTCTGCCTCGTCGCCGTCGCCGCCGAGCAGTCAGGCTGCTCCACCTCGTCGTCGCCGCCGCCTCCGACACCGTCAGGCTGGTCCACCTCACCGTCGTCGCCGCCTCCGACGCCGTCAAGCTGCTCAACTTTGCCGTCGCCGCCGCCCTCGAACGCCACCTCACTGTCGTCCCCGCGCCCCGACGCCGCCCGCCGTGCTCCGCCACCCCTCTGTGAGCACCTGCCTCGCGCCCCTGCCTTGCCTCGCTCCCGCGCCCCTGCCCTGCCCTGCCCCGCCGGCGCCACCGCTGCCGCCATGCCCCTCTGCCCCACGGGCGCCACCACTTTTTTTATTAGTTTAATTTTTTTCATATATATATATAATGTATGTGTATGTATGTGGCTATATGTTTTTGTTCATATGTTGCAATATGTTTTTTTATTTTTATTAGTTTATTTTTTTGTTCATATGTGATGTATATGTGTATGTGGCTATAATGTATATGTGTATGTGATGTATGTGGCTAGAATTTGCTAAATATATATGTTAAAAATGTTTTTTTGTTCATAGAAAGTTTTTTGTTCATATATAGAAAGTTACAATTTTAGAAAAGTTTTATATAAAAAGAAGGATAGGAAAGAAGAAAATAAGAAGAGGAAAGAAAGAGGGGGTCTAGGGTCACCGAGGGGTCGAGGGTCGTCGAACATGAGAGGAAGAAGAGGATAAAAAAAGAAGAGGAAGAAGAAAAAAAAAGAGGAGAAGAAAGAATAGAGGAGAAGAATCTCCTCTATTCTTTCTTCTCCTTTTTTTTCTTCTTCTTCCTCTTCTCCTCTATTCTTTCTTCTTCTCTTTTTTTTCTTCTTCTTCCTCTTTATTTTATCAGGAACGAGGGTCGTCGAGGGTCGCCGAGCGGTAGAGAAGAAACCCTAAATAGAAAGTATCGTTGGTGTGAGATACATGTACCGTCGGTGTCGGACACTACATCCACTCCCACAAGTGGCGCGGGCTTCGACGCCCACGTCACTTGTGGGACGTGGATGTAGTGTCCGACACCGACGACCACATGTATCTCACACCCACGATACTTGCTATTTAGGGTTTCCTCTACCGCTCGTCGACCCTCGACGACCCTCGTTCCCGATAAAAAAAGAGGAAGAAGAAGAAAAAAAGAGGAGAAGAAAGAATAGAGGAGTTCTCCTCTATTCTTTCTTCTCCTCTTTTTTTCTTCTTCTTCCTCTTTTTTTATCCTTGATGCGTTGTCGAGGCCACCCCAAACCCTAGAGAAGCAGCGTCGAGGCCACCCCAAACCCTAGAGAAGCAGTGTCGAGGCCACCCCAAACCCTAGAGTAGTAGCGTCGAGGCCACTAATTAATATTAGTTCTACGTTTGCCACTAATATATGCACTGTAATGTTTGAATAATAATTGACATGTTGTCAATATTTGTAGAAACTATGGACACCGCCCGAGACGAAGTACAAGAAGAGTTGTTGGGGGACATAATCGCACGAGGAAGTGATGCCGTCTGCTCATTGTTTCTCAACGACACCGATGGTCTGGAAGCAGCTGGCTATGATTATGATGGCTCCGGTGACCTAATGCCGGTGCAAGAAGGAGACCGCGAGGACGGCTCCGGTGACCCAATGCCGGTGCAAGAAGGAGACCGTGATGACGTCTCCGGTGACCGAACCGAGTCCGGCCAGGTATATATATTAGTTAAGCTTCTGCTGACTAGCTAATTGATGCATTCATTGTTTTGGTATGTACACATATTAATTAAGTCTTTGTTCTTTTTTCTAGCCCTCCGGATCGAGCACAACTTCGGTAAAGAGACGAGGCCCGAAGAAAAAGTTGAGCTTGGATGAAAAGTTTGAGATCATAGCAATCGCGCCTGACGGCCAACCGATTGAACCCCTCCGGACAAAGAGCGCATTTGTTGCTCAGTGCGGGGTTTTGGTTAGGGACAAGATCCCGATCAGCATCCAGCAATGGTTTAAGCCGGCTACAGAAGACCCTGCGGTGTCTTATGTCAATGATATGCAGAAAAATGATCTTTGGATTGAGCTGAAGTCAAATTTCACCCTACCGCCAGAGGATAATCCAGAGAAGCCAGTTAAAGAGCAATTAATCAAGTCTTTTGCTTTTAAGAGGATGGCAGAACTATTTAGGAGGTGGAAGAAAGAGCTGAATAAGTTTGTCGAAAATAATGAGACACCAGAATTCAAGGGCAGATATGAGAAGATCAGAGATCACTGGCCCGCATTTGTGGCCCACAAGACATCGGAAAAGAGTAAGAAGATGTCGGCGACAAACAAGCAAAATGCTGCGAAGAAGAAGCATCACCATCGCACGGGGTCAGGTGGCTACCTCGTAGCCCGGCCTAAGTGGGCCATTACTGAGAATGATCTGGTTGATAAAGGGATCGAACCAGAGACAATTAACTGGCCAGACCGTTGCCGGACTTGGTTCTTCGGGGCTGGCGGAACCTTGGACCCTGTAACGGGGAAGTGCATTTGGACGAACGATCAAATGGACATACCAGTCAGGAAGCTTCGGCAGTATATCGAAGCAGCGCAGCAAGGGACGTTCTTTCCAGACAGAGAGAACGACGAGCTCACAATGGCCCTCGGGAATCCTGAGCACCCTGGACAGACACAGACACACCAGGCTCCATTCCGTGGAAGGTTGGGTTTCCGGATGCAGGCGGTTACAAATCCCATGAGAGGAGAAAAAAGTGCAGCAGACCCAAATGCAGGCGCTGCAAGCAAGGGTACAAGCGATAGAGGAACGAGAAGCAAATCGCAGCAAACGTACTGCCGAAGCTTCCCCCGAAGCTACCCCGCCATCTCAGCGGAGAAGCAGCATGGCTTCCACCGAGCTGCTTCAGCCGGAGCATGCCTTGACGGCTCCTGCCAGCTATCCCGTGGATGCTATCACGGAGTCTCAAAATTGCCACCTTATAACGCAATGGATGAATTTGAAGGTCAAGACGGCTGTTGGCTCTGTTTATCCTACTGAACCCGACGTAACTTTTCACTGCCGGCCGATTCCAGAAGGATATGCTAGGGTGATGGTGGATGAAATAACGGAGGGATTTGAGGACCTCCAGCTTGACCACCCTACCGGTGAAGGGGAGACTAGGCTGGGGTCTGCTCTGAAGACTCCATGCCTATGGCGGAAGGAGCTCATCAACCTTTCGAACTGGACGCCTCCGCCTCCTCCTCCTCTGGCAAGTCAGGGCACTCCGCCTCCTCCACCGCCTCCTCCTCCGGCGAGTCAGGGCATTCCGCCTTCTCCACCGCCTCCTCCTCCGGCGAGTGACGATCAGGGCACTCGACCGGCTCCTTCTCCAGCGCGTTGCGGCACTCCGCCTTCTTCTCCGCCTGCGCCGACGCGCCCGAGCTGCCAGCCTCCTCCTTCTCCGCCTCATCAGCAAGGGCGGAAGAGACCCGCCGCCGCTCCGGCTACTCCGGCGCGTCGTAGTCCTTCTCCTCCGCCTCGTAAGCAAGTAAAGAAGACAACCGCTCTGTCTTCTCGGCCGGTGTCTAGCAGTACAGCCAGAGGCGGGAGGACATACAGATTTGGTCCTTCTCTGAAGACTCCAGAGAAGTTACCATACGAGAGGACCCCGGAGGAGAACGCCGAGATCGCGCGAACCGAAGTGGATGACTGGTTTCAAGGGTTGAAAGCAAAGAGACATCCACCTCCGGAGGAGAAGGTAGATCCGGTGAAAGCGAAGCGCACTCTGGCTGCCCTAACAAAACCACCCAAGTCTCCGCCGAAAGGAAACTATGAGCGCATTATTGGAAAGGAATTTGCCGAAGCGGGGCATTCGGGAAGTACTATCAGTGATCAAAGGCTGAAAGAACGACGAGCTGGGAAACAAATTGCCCAGCTCAGCGAACAAGCGAAGCAATCGTGCCCCCCGCTCAAGGTGCCTAGCGACAACGTCGCTAATGATCCGAGGATGGTGCCCGGTTATAGAAATCTTGCCGATTACCTGCCCGACGATGTACATTATGAACCCATGGAGGTGCAGATACAAAGATACGAGTACGGGAAGCCTCTCATCAAAGATGAAAGATCTCTATCAACGATGATGCGAATATTGCATGATTGGTACTTGAAAATCTGCAGAGACTCTGGGGGGAGGAGTACTTTGTATGTGAAAGTTAAAAAGGAGCATGACCTGTTGTTTGTTCCATTTGAGGAGTTCTTTCAGTTTTTCAATCAATTGGCCCTCGATAAAACAACGGTCACCTGCTACTGTCTATAA
This sequence comes from Triticum aestivum, assembly GCF_018294505.1. Lineage (NCBI taxonomy): Eukaryota > Viridiplantae > Streptophyta > Magnoliopsida > Poales > Poaceae > Triticum > Triticum aestivum. Next base: position 553,369,924 of record NC_057806.1, read on the forward strand.
GCAGTACTACTTCTGTCATTAAGTCTCTCTATATAGCTCAGCTCTTTCATTGCATGTATTAATAATCACCTTCACTATATTATGCAGATTGAAGATCGCCGAATTGAAGAAAAGACAAGTCAGTGATATTGGATTCATTAACACATATCTTATAGATGCAACTCAGGTTAAATTTCATGCCGCAGATACCGAGGCCAACTTGCTACGATCGTTGGTAATAAATGAAAACAAAGATATAATACTCTTTCCTTACAACTTCAAGTGAGTGTTACTGTCTTGTGCGTATTCGGTTTCCCTTATATATATATTAGTCAAGGTTATAGTAATGTAATTGATGAGTTATGCATGTGTGTGCAGTTACCATTATATTCTCCTAGAGATTAAGCTTGAGCAGGGACTAGTAACTGTCTTAGACTCAAAACGAAAAGATCTCCAGGACTATGCGGACATGACTCAAATGCTCGAGAAGTTAAATCGATCATTATCCACCATATCAGCAACTTTGTTCATTTCCTGATATATCAAGTAATTGTTTTCTTTGTCTGGCAGGGTTTGGAAAAAATTCTCCAAAAAAGCTCCGGGACTCCCGAAGAAGCTGCAATTTAGACACCCGAAAGTAAGTACTATAGTAGCATGTTCCGCGCATCTCCTATTGATTTGGCATTATTGCTTATCAGTTTGATTGACCTCTATTTCTTGTAAAGTGGTTGTGGCAGGAAAAAGGGAATGATTTCTGTGGATACTACGTTTGCGAGTCCATCCGCCACACGACCTGTGAGCGGGGCTACACTGACGAACAATATGAAGTATGTACATAACAACATTCACAATTTTATTTTATTACCATCATTTGTGTTGAGTTTCATTCATTCATATATATATATATATATATGTATTGACCCCCTTATTCAAATTAGATGTTTCGGAAGCGGGATGAACTCCTAGCACCAGCTCGCATGCGAGCAATTCAAGAGGAATTGGCGGCATTCTTTCTTGACCACGTGATCGCTGAAGACGGAGAATACTATGTGGACCATGAGTCCGTATGATTATATTTGTAAGAGATAATTATTGTATATATGTAGCCGGTAGTGTCGGATAGATATACGAGAATTTGTTGTTCGACCAATCTCTCGGAGAAGGAGAGGTGGTCGATATCACTTCTCTCTGTATGCATATATGTTCATGACGATCTTCTGTTTCCTTCGTTTGCTTACTAGCTAGCTAGCGTGTCTAGTCCTCTCTATACGTATGTATAGTACGTAGTGTCGACCAAGCACGGACATAAGAGAGGACACTTCTCTCTATTAATTATAGCTAGCTAACACAATATATGAAACACCTAAATTAACCCCCCAAAACCCCCAACCCCCCCCCCCCCCCTTCAAAAAAAACTCCAGCCACAGAAATGCTGACGCGTGGATGCCTATTGGTCCCGGTTGGTGCCACCAACCGGGACCAAAGGGTCTCCTGCCTGGGCTCCGCGCACAGGCCACGTGGAGGCCCATCAGTCCCGGTTCTAGATTAAAGCGGGACTAAAGGGGCAGGGCATTAGTACCGACCCTTTAGTCCCGGTTCAGGAACCGGGACAAAAGGCCCTTACGAACCGGGACAACAGGCCATTTTTCTACCAGTGAACCCTAACCCTACCACACACCCACCTAGCGAACAGACCCGAGGTTCCCCCTCCCTCCCGCCGCCGGAGCGGCCGACGGGGAGAGACGGAACCGGCGGCGTCACCGACGGCGCCCAAGGGAACCCTCTCACCTCCCTTGATCGCCTGGAGCGATCCTATTTTTCCTCCTTTCTTGTTGGGTAAAAAACATGGTTTGTGGTACTTGTTGAGTTGAACTTGTTTACTTTTGATAAAATGGATGTGCACATCCCGTAATGGAGAGGCTGGGGTACTCCCCTTTTCGGAAAATAAAATAAAATGTGTGACTCCTTTCACTTCCTCTGCCACCTCTACCTCCAACTCCTTCGTTCCGAGCATTGTTTGTGATCCAAATCCTTTGCATGAAGCAAGGAGGCATGGATACTACTTGCAGTCGTACTTTGATCTTTCATCCAAATCGTCTGCATGAAGCTCTGCCTTTGCATGCATTATAAAAGATGGCCAATACAAACAAGGAAAAAGAAGAACCTGATAGATACAGGGAGCAAGAGAGAGAAATAGGGAAAACAAACAGTGGCCAGACCAAAGTCCTCAAAAGCCCCCGTCCAAGAGGCCAGCTGGAAATGCAATCATCATTCTTCAAAGGACATTAATTTCCAGCGCCATTTTTCAACGCTCCCGATTCCCCTTACCTGCAGCGTAGCAGGGAAGCGCAGCTGCATGCTTCGACCGAGTATGTAGGTACGCACCGCATGCTATGCTACTGTGCCTGTGCACGGCGCGACAAGGACTTTGGTTACCAAATGGTCTCCCCACTAGTCTACTCTCGCAAGCGGTGCAGACGCGTCACGTACGGAAGAAAAGATGTTACTGCGAGGAGTCTTCCTTGTAATCTTGTTGTAGTAGGCTACGTGCAGGGTTGAGCTTGACACGTACCCAACCGGCATGCGCTTTATAGTCCTCATAGGCTCTCTCAAGTGCCAAGTCTCTCAAGTGTCAAGTCTCGTGTTTGATCTCATGCGCACACAGCAAACTTGTTAACGAGCGATAAATATGATGCCGAGGAGAAGAGCGGTCTCCCTGCCCCCCTCTTCCCGCCCTTCTTACTCTTCATCAACGTATGCTTGGTCGGATCCATGTCATCCATCTTCCCTCCTGCCTCTTCCGCTGCCCTCGCACCTCGGATTCTCCCACACCAGCGCAATCCACGTCTCCCTCCCGGTGGCATCATCCATCCGCTAGTTGCTATGGGAGAACCCCACGGCCACGGGAAAGATGGGGCAAGTTTCACCGCCAATTTCTCCTACTAGCAAACATGGAAACTTAATTAAACATGGAGATAATTTAGCCTCAATATGGTACGTGGTCAACCTTGTGTTAAGTATCCTGTTATTCTTGGTGATAGTTTTAGAGCAGAGGTACTAGTATTCAATAAGTTCAATTTTAAAGTGGTTTCTTATGTTGTGTTGTGGCCTATCTTGTTTGAAAAATTGCATTATATTATTAACAAAAAAAATCTTATTTAGCTCGAAACTAGCTCGAGATCGTTACAAGCTGAGCACGAGCCACTTTTATTGCTCAAACTTGAGCTTCGTTCAATTTAAGCTCGCTCTAATTTTAGTATAAGCTGAGCTGAGCTAACCCTAGTCCAACTCACTCTAACTTAACCCAGACGAAGGAGCGGGCGTCGGGGGAGTTGGGATGTACCGATGGGACGGCGACGGTGGCAACCCACCCGGGAAGAGAAAAGCACGAGAGGGGAGGGGAGATTGCGTGATGCAATATTTTAGGAGAGAAATGAAAAGGGGTGGGCCTCGAGATGGTTGTTTCATCAAGAAGGGAAGGCGCCAGATTATACGCCAGATGAGTCGCTCCTCTTTTCTTTCTCTTTCAAAAGTCATCTAGCGATGTGAAGCGAGCGACCTGTTTGTTTTTTTGCCATACTTGTGATGACATGGCACGTGTGAGCGATTGCCATAACCGCGATTGCTTATTGTGTTCGATGTCAGATCATCAATAAAGTCCACTATGATGGTTTTCCTAAAAAAAGGATAATCCCATAAGCCATATGATATGGTGCTCGTCGGAAGGCATGAAGTCAAGATGTGCTAAACTAAACAATTTGAAAGGTGTTTTTAAACAAATAAAAAGGTTAGTTTTGAGGGTAATTAATAAGTTGTTTGGGGGTGCTATGCGTCGGCCGAAGAATCTTTTTAAAAGATCCGCTGCCTCGCGAGCCGTCGGGTCTAACACAAGAAGGCCTTGTACAATGCTATGTGTTTAGTGAGGTGCTTAGAAAAATAAACCTAGATTTCTGAAGCATTGATGCCTATTTCTACAGGAGAGACGCCTAATTAAGCGTTTGCCTTGTACAAATAAACACCGATGTTTAAGAAAAGATTGGTTTATTTCTCCAAACACCTCTTCTAAAGCATCTTGCATTGTACAAGCCCTAAATGAGCTAAACGGCTTCCTCTACTTTGCAACAAAGGTCCTTTACAGTAACATTCGTAACGGAGATTATGTTGCCGTTTTTTCTAAAATATACGTTGTGTTGTAGGATTTTTCTTTTTGCAAGATGAATCGTGTTGCAGAAATATTACTTTTGCTCTTCCGGTTCCCAGCCGCTGCGTGATTTAGCCACTGGTTAGTTTACAATAAGGGGCTAATTGCAGACCCATTTTGAAACAATGGGCCCATTGCAGAACGTGGACACAGAGGGGTTAGCTCCTGACCGTGCGATTAAGAACCCATCCGATGGACAAGAAAACAGTGGACGCTTGCATAAGATTGGTGGGTTGCAGGAAATCATTTCCCAAGTTATTTTTGCCTCAGGTCTGTGATTTAGAAACTCGCAATTTTTAAAAAATTAACTCGCAAAGCTTTCTTTTAGAAGAGAAAACCGGCAAAGAATAACCTCGCAATCGCATAGTCGCATTCACGCACATTATGCGCATCATCCAGGGTTTTTTTTTCTTGGAGGCAATCATCCAGGGGCTAAATGCCTCTGTGGTTTGGCACACGACTCCTTATTTCTGGTCCATTAGGCCCATCACCCCTCCCAATCCGGACTCTTTGCATCCAATTTTCCATGGACTTCTCCGTCCGTCGCTCCGTTGTTGCGTCTCGATCCACGTCGTGCTTTAGTGTGAAAGTAAAAAATGCGTTGCTTGCTGTTCATACATGCCCATCTAATTTTAGCACAAAGTATTGTATTGGAAAGCGCTGCTGCTAATACAACTCCACTTTTCTTAAACAATAGCACCAAAAAGAGATGGGAAGTTAACATAGTCTGGTTAAGATGAGACCGAGGACCAACCTATGACTCATGTGTTGGAAATATGCCCTAGAGGCAATAATAAAATGGTTATTATTATATTTCCTTGTTCATGATAATTGTTTATTGTTCATGCTATAATTGTGTTATCCGGAAATCGTAATACATGTGTGAATACATAGACCACAACATTTCCCTAGTGAGCCTCTAGTTGACTAGCTCGTTGATCAATAGATGGTTACGGTTTCCTGACCATGGACATTGGATGTCATTGATAATGGGATCACATCATTAGGAGAATGATGTGATGGACAAGACCCAATCCTAAGCATAACACAAGCTCGTGTAGTTCGTCTGCTAAAGCGTTTCTAATGTCAAGTATCTTTTCCTTAAACCATGAGATTGTGCAACTCCCAGATACTGTAGGAATGCTTTGGGTGTGCCAAACGTCACAATGTAACTGGGTAGCTATAAAGGTGCACTACGGGTATCTCCGAAAGTGTCTGTTGGGTTGGCACGAATCGAGACTGGGATTTGTCACTCCGTATGACAGAGAGGTATCTCTGGGCCCACTCGGTAAGACATCATCGTACTGAGCTCAATGTGACTAAGGGGTTGGTCATGGGATGATGTGTTACGGAACGAGTAAAGAGACTTGCCGTAACGAAATTGAACAAGGTACCGGTATAACGACGATCGAATCTCGGGCAAGTGCTATACCGGTAGACAAAGGGAATCGTATACGGGATTGATTGAATCCTTGACATCGTGGTTCATCCGATGAGATCATCGTGAAACATGTGGGAGCCAACATGGGTATCCAGATCCCGTTGTTGGTTATTGGCCGGAGAGATGTCTCGGTCATGTTTGCATGATTCCCGAACCCGTAAGTTCTACACACTTAAGGTTCGATGACGCTAGGGTTGTAGGGAAGGTTTGTACGTGATTACCGAATGTTGTTCGGAGTCCCGGATGAGATCCCGGACGTAACGAGGAGTTCTGGAATGGTCCGGAGACAAAGATTTATATATGGGAAGTCCTTATTCGGTCGCCGGAAGTGTTCGGGGGTTTATCGGTATTGTACCAGGACCACCAAAAGGGTTCCGGGGGTCCACCGGGAGGGTCCACCTGCCCCGGAGGGCCCTATGGGCTAAATATGGAGGGGGAACCTGCCCCTAGGTGGGCTGGGCGCCAAACCCCCTAGGGCCCATGCGCCTAGGGTTTGGGGGAACCCTAAAGGCGGCGCCCCCCTTGGCTTGGGGGGCAAGCCTTCCCCCCTTGGCCGCCGCCCCCCTCTAGATCCATCTGGAGGGGGCCGGCCCCCTCTCCCTTTCCCCTATAAATAGAGGGGAGGTGGGAGGGTAGCCGCACCACATCCAAGACGCAATCCTCCCCCTCCCCAACACCTCCTTCTCCTGCGACGCTTGGCGAAGCCCTGCTGGAGTACCACGCTTCTCCAACACCACCACGCCGTCATGCTGCTGCTGGACGAAGTCCTCCCCAACCTCTCCCTCTCTCCTTGCTGGATCAAGGCGTGGGAGACGTCATCGGGCTGCACGTGTGTTGAACGCGGAGGCGCCGTTGTTCGGCGCTTTGATCGGAATCAACCGCGATCTGAATCGCCACGAGTACGACTCCCTCATCCGCGTTCTTGTAACGCTTCCATGTCGCGATATTCAAGGGTATGAAGATGCACTCCCCTCTCACTCTCGTTGCTAATTTCTCCATAGATTGATCTTGGTGATGCGTAGAAAATTTTAAATTTCTGCAACGATCCCCAACAGTGGCATCATGAGCTAGGTCTCTGCGTAGTTTCTATGCACGAGTAGAACACAAATTGTTGTGGGCGTCGGTTTTGCCAATTTACTTGCTGCTACTAGTCTTATCTTGATTCGGCGGCATCGTGGGATGAAGCGGCCGGACCGACCTTACACGTACGCTTATGTGAGACAGGTTCCACCGACTGACATGCACTAGTTGCATAAGGTAGCTAGCGGGTGTCTATCTCTCCCACTTTTAGTCGGATCGGATTCGATGAAAAGGGTCCTTATGAAGGGTAAATAGAAATTGGCATATCACATTGTGGTTTTGGTGTAGGTAAGAAACGTTCTTACTAGAAACCTATAGCAGCCACGTAAAAATTTGCAACAACAATTAGAGGACGTCTAACTTGTTCTTGCAGCATATGCCGTGTGATGTGATATGGCTAAAAGGATGTGATGAATGATATATGTGATGTATGAGATTGATCATGTTCTTGTAATAGGAATCACGACTTGCATGTCGATGAGTATGACAACCGGCAGGGGCCATAGGAGTTGTCTTAATTTATTGTATGACCTGCGTGTCAATGAAAACGCTATGTAATTACTTTACTTTATTGCTAACCGTTAGCTATATAGAAGAAGTAATAGTTGGTGAGACAACTTCATGAAGACACAATGATGGAGATCATGATGATGGAGGTCATGGTGTCATGCCGGTGACGATGATGATCATGGCGCCCCGAAGATGGAGATCAAAATGAGCAAAATGATATTGGCCATATCATGTCACTATTTGATTGCATGTGATGTTTATCATGTATGTTTTTACATCTTATTTGCTTAGAACGACGGTAGCATAAATAAGATGATCCCTCATTAAAATATCAAGAATTGTGTTCCCCCTAACTGTGCACCATTGCTAAGGTCCGTTGTTCCAAAGCACCACGTGATGATTGGGTGTGATAGGCTCTAACGTTCGCATACAACGGTTGTAAGCCAGATTTACACACGCAATACACTTAGGTTGACTTGACGAGCCTAGCATGTACAGACATGGCCTCGGAACATGGAAGACCGAATGGTCAAACATGAGTCGTATAGAAGATACGATCAACATGAAGATGTTCACCGATGATGACTTGTCTGTCTCAAGTGATGATCGGACACGGCCTAGTTGACTCGGGTCATGTATCGCTTAGATGACTAGAGGGATGTCTATCTGAGTGGGAGTTCATTAAATAATTTGATTAGATGAACTTAATTATCATGAACATAGTCTAAAACTTTGCAATATGTCTTGTACATCAAATGGCCCACGCTAATGTTGCCCTCAGCTTCAACGCGTTCCTAGAGAAAACCAAGCTGAAAGACGATGGTAGAAACTACACGGACTGGGTCCATAACCTGAGGATTATCCTTATAGCTGCCAAAAAAGCATATGTCCTTGAAGCACCGCTAGGTGATGCACCTGTTTTCCCAGCAACTCAAGACGTTATGAATGCCTGGCAGTCGCGTAATGATGATTACTCCCTAGTTCAGTGCGGCATGCTTTACAGCTTAGAACCGGGGCTCCAAAAGCGTTTTGAGCAGCACGGAGCATATGAGATGTTCCAAGAGCTGAAAATGGTTTTCCAAACTCATGCCCGAGTCGAGAGATATGAAGTCTCTGACAAGTTCTACAGTTGTAAGATGAAGGAGAATAGTTTTGCCAGTGAGCACATACTCAAAATGTCTGGGTTGCACAACCGCTTATCTCGGCTGGGAGTTAATCTCCCGGATGATGCGATCGTTGACAGAATCCTTCAGTCGCTCCCACCTAGCTACAAGAGCTTTGTGATGAAATTCAATATACAGGGGATGGAAAAGACCATTCATGAGGTATATTCAATGCTGAAATCAGCGGAGATGGAGATAAAAAAGGAACATCAAGTGTTGATGATGAATAAAAACACTAAGTTCAAGAAAGGCAAGGGTAAGAAGAACTTCAAGAAGGATAGCAAGGGAGTTGCCGCGCCCAGTAAGCCAGTTGTCGTGAAGAAGCCAAAGCATGGACCCAAGCCTGAGACTGAGTGCTTTTATTGCAAGAGAAATGGTCACTGGAAGCGGAACTACCCCAAGTACTTAGCGGATAAGAAGGCCGGCAATACCAAAGGTATATGCGATATACATGTTATTGATGTGTACCTAACCAGAACTTGTAGTAACTCCTGGGTATTTGATACCGGTGTGGTTGCTCATATTCGTAACTCAAAACAGGAGCTGCGGAATAAGCGGAGACTGGCGAAGGACGAGGTGACGATGCGCGTTGGGAATGGTTCCAAGGTCGATGTGATCGTCGTCGGCACGCTACCTCTACATTTACCTACGGGATTAGTTTTAAACCTCAATAATTGTTATTTAGTACCAGCTTTAAGCATGAACATTGTATCTGGATCTCGTTTAATGTGAGATGGCTACTCATTTAAATCTGAGAATAATGGTTGTTCTATTTTTATGAGAGATATGTTTTATGGTCATGCCCCGCTGGTCAATGATTTATTCTTATTGAATCTCAAATGTGATGTTACACATATTCATAGTGTGAATGCCAAAAGATGTAAGGTTGATAATGATAGTCCCACATACTTGTGGCACTGCCGCCTTGGTCACATTGGTGTCAACGCATGAAGAAACTCCATGTAGATGGACTTTTGGAGTCTTTTGATTATGAATCATTTGACACGTGCGAACCATGCCTCATGGACAAAATGACCAAGACTCCGTTCTCCGGAACAATGAAGCGAGCAACCAACTTATTGGAAATCATAGATACTGATGTGTGCGGTCCAATGAGCGTTGAGGCTCGCGGTGGCTATCGTTATGTTCTCACCCTCACAGATGACTTGAGTAGATATGGATATGTCTACTTAATGAAACACAAGTCCGAGACCTTTGAAAAGTTCAAGGAATTTCAGAATGAGGTAGAGAATCAACGTGACAGGAAAATAAAGTTCTTGCGATCAGATCGTGGGGAGAATATTTGAGTCACAAATTTGGCACGCAGTTAAGGAAATGTGGAATTGTTTCACAACTCACGCTGCCTGGAACACCTCAGCGTAATGGTGTGTCCGAACGTCGTAATCGCACTCTGTTGGACATGGTGCGATCTATGATGTCTCTTACCGACCTACCGCTATAATTTTGGGGATATGCTTTAGAGACTGCCGCATTCACTTTAAATAGGGCTCCGTCGAAATCCATTGAGACGACACCGTATGAATTGTGGTTTTGGAAGAAACCTAAGCTGTCGTTTCTTAAAGTTTAGGGATGCGATGCTTATGTCAAGAAACTTCAATCTGAAAAGCTCGAACACAAATCGGAAAAATGTGTCTTCATAGGATACCGTAAGGAAACTATTGGGTATACCTTCTACCTCAGATCCAAAGGCAAGATCTTTGTTGCCAAGAATGGATCATGTCTAGAGAAAGAGTTTCTCTCGAAAGAAGTAAGTGGGAGGAAAGTAGAACTTTATGAAGTGTTGCCTCTTGAACCGGAGAGTAGCACAGCTCAAGAAAATGTTTCTGTGGTGCCTGCACCGACTAGAAAGGAAGTTAATGATGATGATCATGAAACTTCAGATCAAATTGCTACTGAACTTCGTAGGTCCACAAGGACACGTTCCGCACCAGAGTGGTACGGCAACCCTGTCCTGGAAATCATGTTGTTAGACAATGGTGAACCTTCGAACTATGAAGAAGCGATGGCAGGCCCAGATTCCGACAAATGGCTTGAAGCCATGAAATCCGAGATGGGATCCATGTATGAAAACCAAGTATGGACTTTGACTGACTTGCCCGATGATCGACGAACCATAGAAAATAAATGGATCTTTAAGAAGAAGACAGACGCGGATGGTAATGTGACCATCTATAAGGCTCGGCTTGTTGCTAAGGGTTATCGACAAGTTCAAGGGGTTGACTATGATGAGACTTTCTCACCCGTAGCGAAGCTGAAGTTCGTCCGAATCATGTTAGCAATTACCGCATTCTATGATTATGAGATATGGCAAATGGATGTCAAAACGGCATTCCTTAATGGTTTCCTTTAGGAAGAACTGTATATGATGCAGCCATAAGGTTTTGTCGATCCTAAGAATGCTGACAAGGTGTGCAAGCTCCAACGCTCAATCTATGGGCTGGTGCAAGCATCTTGGAGTTGGAACATTCAATTTGATGAGATGACCAAAGCGTTTGGGTTTACGCAGACTTATGGAGAAGCCTGTGTTTACAAGAAAGTGAGTGGGAGCTCTGTAGCATTTCTCATATTATATGTGGATGACATACTATTGATGGGAAATGATATAGAATTCTTGGAAAGCATAAAGGCCTACTTGAATAAGTATTTTTCAATGAAGGACCTTGGAGAATCTGCTTACATATTAGGCATCAAGATCTATAGAGATAGATCGAGATGCCTCATTGGTCTTTCACAAAGCACGTACCTTGACAAGATATTGAAGAAGTTCAATATGGATCAGTCCAAGAAGGGGTTCTTGCCTGCATTGCAAGGTGTGAGATTGAGCACGGCTCAATGCCCGATCACGGTAGAAGATAGAGAAAAGATGAGTGTCATCCCCTATGCCTCGGCCATAGGGTCTATTATGTATGACTTGCTGTGTACCAGACCTGATGTAAACCTTGTCGTAAGTTTGGTAGGAAGGTACCAAAGTAATCCCGGCATGTAACACTAGACAGCGGTCAAGAATATCCTGAAGTACTTGAAAAGGACTAAGGATATGTTTCTCGTTTATGGAGGTGACGAAGAGCTCGTCGTAAAGGGTTACGTCGATGCTAGCTTCGACACATATCTGGATGACTCCAAGTCACAAACCAGATACGTGTATATTTTGAATGGTGGGGCAGTCAGCTGATGCAGTTGTAAGCAAAGCGTCGTGGCGGGATCTACATGTGAAGCGGAGTACATGGCGGCCTCGGAGGCAGCACATGAAGCAATCTGGATGAAGGAGTTCATTACTGACTTAGGAGTTATTACCAATGCGGCGGGCCCGATAACTCTCTTCTGTGACAACACTGGAGCTATTGCCCTTGCCAAGGAGCCCAGATTTCACAAGAAGACCAGGCATATCAAGCGTCGCTTCAACTCCATTCGTGAAAATGTTCAAAATGAAGACATAGATATTTGTAAAGTGCATACGGACCTGAATGTCACAGATCCGTTGACTAAACCTCTTCCTCGAGCAAAACATGATCAAACACCAGAACTCTATGGGTGTTCGATTCATCACAATGTAACTAGATTATTGACTCTAGTGCAAGTGGGAGACTATTGGTAATATGCCCTAGCGGCAATAATAAAATGGTTATTATTATATTTCCTTGTTCATGATAATTGCCTATTGTTCATGCTATAATTGTGTTATCCGGAAATCGTAATACATGTGTGAATACATAGACCACAACATATCCCTAGTGATCCTCTAGTTGACTAGCTCGTTGATCAATAGATGGTTTCGGTTTCCTGACCATGGACATTGGATGTCATTGATAACGGGATCACATCATTAGGAGAATGATGTGATGGACAAGACCCAATCCTAAGCATAGCACAAGATCGTGTAGTTCGTCTACTAAAGCTTTTCTAATGTCAAGTATCTTTTCCTTAGACCATGAGATTGTGCAACTCCCGGATACTATAGGAATGCTTTGGGTGTGCTAAATGTCACAACGTAACTGGGTGGCTATAAAGTTGCACTACGGGTATCTCCGTAAGTGTCTGTTGGGTTGGCACGAATCGAGACTGGGATTTGTCACTCTGTATGACGGAGAGGTATCTGTGGGCCCACTCGGTAGGACATCATCGTACTGAGCTCAATGTGACTAAGGGGTTGGTCACGGAATGATGTGTTACGGAACAAGTAAAGAGACTTGCCGTAACGAGATTGAACAAGGTACCGGTATAACAACGATCGAATCTCGGGCAAGTGCTATACCGGTAGACAAAGGGAATCGTATACGGATTGATTGAATCCTTGACATCGTGGTTCATCCGATGAGATCATCGTGAAACATGTGGGAGCCAACATGGGTATCCAGATCCCACTATTGGTTATTGGCCGGAGAGATGTCTCGGTCATGTCTGCATGATTCCCGAACCCGTAGGGTCTACACACTTAAGGTTTTCGATGACGCTAGGATTGTAGGGAAGGTTTGTACGTGGTTACCGAATGTTGTTCGGAGTCCCGGAAGAGATCCCGGACATAACGAGGAGTTCCGGAATGGTCCGGAGACAAAGATTTATATATGGGAAGTCCTTATTCGGTCGCCGGAAGTGTTCGGGGGTTTATCGGTATTGTACCGGGACCACCGAAAGGGTTCCGGGGGTCCATCGGGAGGGTCCACTTGCCCCGGAGGGCCCTATGGGCTAAATATGGAGGGGGAACCAGCCCCTAGGTGGGCTGGGCGCCAAACCCCCTAGGGCCCATGCGTCTAGGGTTTGGGGGAACCCTAAAGGGCCCCCCCTTGGCTTGGGAGGGTCAAGCCTTCCCCCCTTGGCCGCCGCCCCCCCTCTAGATCCATTTGGAGGGGGCCGGCCCCCCTCTCCCTTGCCCCTATAAATAGAGGGGAGGTGGGAGGGCAGCCGCACCACATCCAAGGCGCAACCCTCCCCCTCCCCAACACCTCCTCTTCCTCCTCCTCCCGCGACGCTTGGCGAAGCCCTGCCGGAGTACCACGCTTCTCCAACACCACCACGCCGTCGTGCTGCTGCTGGACGGAGTCTTCCCCAACCTCTCACTCTCTCCTTGCTGGATCAAGGCGTGGGAGACGTCATCGGGCTGCACGTGTGTTGAACGCGGAGGCGCCGTTTTTCGGCGCTTTGATCAGAATCAACCGTGAGCTGAATCGCCACGAGTATGACTCCCTCATCCGTGTTCTTGTAACGCTTCCGTGTCGCGATCTTCAAGGGTATGAAGATGCACCCCCCTCTCACTCTCGTTGCTAGTTTCTCCATAGATTGATCTTGGTGATGCGTAGAAAATTTTAAATTTCTGCAACGATCCCCAACATCATGATGGTTTGTCTCGACTTTCTCTGCATTATTACTTTGAAAATGATGCAGATTCTTAGAAGTTGTCTAACTGGATAAATCGTGTTCTACTTTTCATGCATATTTTCTTAGTATGCCTAGCTCTAAATTTGCCCATCAAGATATGTGTGATCATCAGATTACCAAATCAATGGCAGAGATATCGTATTACAACGGTAAATACGAATCTCTTGTGCCCGGTATCATCCTTGAGATTGAACAAGGAAACTATTGCATTCTCTTTGAATGTGGTATCATGTGGCGTTTGAAAATCCCATCTTTTGAGCTAAGGTTCTTGAATGGTTCAGAAATCGTAAAGTTGTCCAGCGCGGTTTTGGAATCACATCGCATTGATATTTTTGGAAGTTATATATCATTGGCTGCCTTTTCTTATAATACCGCTCCAAATGCCTATCAGCCTGTAGTATTTGTCCAGAATGCTACTAGGGGGCAGACTCTACCTATTTGATTTCAGATTCGGAACTCCAACAGTTACTAAAGGAATCGTGAAGTATGTCTTCTAACCTTGTTTTTTTGTCTATAAATTATATTGGTTACATACTAGTACGGGTTTTCAATCAGCTTTGCCGATGGACTTCACTTTCTATTGGGTGCTAAGGCTGATCTTCGATATTATTCTGGAGCTCTTGTATTCGATGAAGATTGCAAGCTTGTTGGCATAGTATTTGATCATGAAGACAGTCTACAATGTGTCCAGGTCAATCACTTAAGGAAATTGCTTTTGGACTTCTTTCCAGGAACAAAGGTGAGATTGAGAGATTGTTCCTAGCTAAATTGTGTCAAATTGTCAACATTAGCCAATCATTAATTATACATTAATTTTTAATCTATGCAGTCTATGGATGACTTTTATCGGAAATTAAATGCTGCAAAGGACTTTGTGATATAGTCGGATGAAAAAAGAGGGGAAGAAGACTCAAAGGAAGAGGGCTCCAAGTAAGAGGAGGTCAAGACTTGAACTAAATCAAGCATTTTTTAGCTCTACCACAATCATCCCTGGCGCTTGGCAATCCCCTATCGAAGTACCACTTTTATAGTAGTGTATGTATGCAACTTGCACAAAACTAGAAAAGTAGATATAAATAATTTGTGTGCAGTCGGATTGGTAGGAACTAGTACCCTACCAGGCCTGGGGCGTAAGCAGTAAGGGAAGGAGGGAGCTGGGTGAGGCGATGAGCGGCCGCGACGGCGGTTGGGCGCCGTCGTGGGAGAGGAGGGAGATGGCGGCGACGGCTAGGGTTAAAGGCGGCTAGGGTTCCGGCTCCTCTGGGAGCCGGGCAATAGAGATAATAATCTTCTTATTGCTTAATTCCAAAAAGAGTCTTACAGCCTATATTTATAACCTAGATAACTTGGAGAAGAATTAACCTAACATAACTTGCATAAGAATTAACCTAAGATAACTTGTGGGCTAAGATTGCCCCGTGGGCCTAGCTAAACCGGCCATAACACTTCTCCCCGCCTGCACAGACAGCTCATCCTCGAGTTGTAAGGTGGGGAAGCGCTTGCGGAACTCCTGGAGGCGATCAACCAGCGTCAAACACCTTCTCGACGGCTGGGGCGGCCAGGTCGGCGGCGACGGTGTCCTCCGGAATGTAGTCTGCAACCTCCAGGTAGAAGAGTCGCGGGCAGGCATGGCCGGGCGTGTAGGGCTCGTCACAGTTGAAGCATAACCCTTGGCGACGACGCTCGAGTAGCTTGGCTGATGTGAGCCGGCGGAACGGCCGCGCCACGGTCGCGACGAGGGGTGTCGCAGAAGCCTGCGCAGGCCGACCCTGTGCGAAATCCGGCCCGGGTAGCAACCCGGCGGTCCGAGACGGTGATTCCTGCTGGATGGCCATCGCGCGACGCTCGAACGTGCGGGCGTAGTACATGGCCGACTGGAGATCCGGGGGTCCCCGAAGCTCCACGTCCACGCGGATGTGATCCGGAAGTCCATCGACAAAGAGGTCGGCCCGCTGCTGCGCCGTTACACCCGACACATGGCATGCCAGGGCCTGGAAACGGTCGGCGTAGTCCTGCACCATGGAGGTGAAGGAAAGGCGGCCGAGCTCCACCACGCTGCTCCTGTGAATCGGAGGCCCAAAGCGAAGGAGGCAGAGCTCGCGGAAGGGCTCCCAAGGGGGCATGGCGCCCTCGTCCTGCTCGAGGGCGTAATACCAGGTATGTGTCGCGCCGCGGAGGTGGTACGAGGCGAGCCAGGTATGCTCCGATGCGAGGGTGTGCTGCCCGCGAAAGAACTGATCGCATTGGTTGAGCCAGTTGAGGGGGGTCCTCCGTGCCGTCATAGGTGGCAAACTCGATCTTGGCAAACCGCGGCGGTGTCTGGGTCGGAGCGTCGTGTCGAGCTGGCTCGGAGGTGCGGAGCAGCGAGGCGGGTGGCGCCTGGTCGGAGTACTCCTGGTAGGGACCGGCGGAACCAGATGGCCCCCCAAACTGCAGGAACGGAGTCGGCTGTTCGGGGGCCGTGGTGTAGACTGGCGAAGACGAAGGCCCAGCCGCCCACGTTGGAAGTGGCGACGGGGAGGACGGGAACCGGACCTGATGAATCGGGAGGCCGGTCGGCGAGGGTGCCCCCGAGCTAGGCAGGGGCGGTGCCGGTGGTTGTAGCGTTGGTGGCGGGGGGTGGGCGGGGGCGTCGGTGGCCGCGGGGGGGGGGGGGGGGGGGGGTGGCGGCAAGTACCACAGAGGGGCCGCGGCCGGCGTGACCCCGCTGAGGTGTCCCACCTGGAACGGCAGTAGGGGCTGCCCGGTGCAAGTCGGCGCGGAGAACGGTTGCAGCTGTCCGGTGGCCGCCGCCTGCGGCATCTGCTAGAGCGGCCAGGGGCCCGAAGACGGCGTCGGCGCTAGGGGCCAGAGGGGCGCCGCGGCAGCCGGATGGCCGCCCGGTGGAGCCGCCTGGAGCGGCAGCATCAGAGGGGCGCCGTACGGGGAGACGCCCTGGGCCGGCCACGGCGTGTGGCCGTAGGCGGCAGCCGCTGCCGTCGGCAGGGGCATGTAGGGCCCGGCCGCGTACTGCGGCTGCTGCAGGTGGAGGCTCTGGACGACGGTGACGAGGTCCCGCAGGGTGGCCATGGTTTGCTCCGGGGTGAAGACGGCGGACGGCGGTGGCGCAGGAGGAATCATGGAGGACGGCGCGGCCGGGGTTGCGGTGGAGAGGGGGGCCGCCAGCGCGGTTGACCCGGCTGCGGACGTCGTCGGCGCGGTGAGGGGTGGCACCGGCAGCATCGGCGCGGTGAGGGACGGCGCCGTCGTCATCGGTGCGGTGGAGCCGCTGGAAAGCGCCGGCGGTGGTGGTGGCAGCGACATGATCGGAACTTGGTCTCTGGTTACCAAATTGGTAGGAACATGTACCCTATCAGGCCTGGGGCGTAAGCAGTAAGGGAAGGAGGGAGCTGGGTGAGGCGTGAGCGGCCGCGCCGGCGGTTGGGCGCCGTCGCGGGAGAGGAGGGAGATGGCGGCGGGGCCTAGAGTTAAAGGCGGCTAGGGTTCCGGCTCCTCTGGAAGCCGGGCAATAGAGATAATAATCTTCTTATTGCTTAATTTCAAAAAAAGTCTTACAGCCTATATTTATAACCTAGATAACTTGAAGAAGAATTAACCTAAAATAACTTGCATAAGAATTAATTTAAAATAACTTGTGGGCTAAGATTGACCGGTGGCCTAGCTAAACCGGCCATAACACGGATCCTTTTATATTTTTCTATGCATGTTGTCTGGGTACTGACGGAGACCAGCTACTGAGGAAAGTATTTAACAAAGTTGCTCAATCGCTAAATCTGAGTGAATGTCACTTTGTTTATGCTGTGAAAGGGTGAAACGTCACTGTAAGCGCTGTCAGAGATAAACTAATTGTTATTGCTGGCCTTTCTCCTCTTGGTGTCCTGTTGTTGCTTCTGAAAGCCAGGTTTTTAGCTCAACTTGAGCTTGTGTAGAACCGTCGAACCATTGCTCAGAGATTTGGTTAAACTTGTAATAAACGATTAAATGATTTTATTGCATGTAGGTGAAACTTGTATTAAACGATTACAGCTACAAGATGGGAGAGGAATCTTATAACTTGAGGCCTCGTTTGATACAAGTGGATCGACAGGGTTTATAGAGGATTAACCCCGCGGGGCCAGAAACCTCGCTAATCCTCGTCGGCCCATTTGTTTCACGGGGTTTGCGCAGCCCAATCCCTTCGATCCCCTTCGTTCCCCTCCTATCCACGCGGTTGGCGAGCCTCGAGGGCACCCGGGCGGAACGGGACGGGCGAGACGCGCGAGACAGAGCGTCGCCCAGCCGCTGGATCTTCAACACCCCGCCGTCGCCACTGAGAGCAGGTGCCTCGCCGCCGCCGCCAGAGCGTCGACGTCCCCCTCCGCCGGTTCTTCCCGAGGAGATTCCTCTTCTCTCCTCCACCGCTTCACCCCCTCTGGAAACCCTAGGGCCACGGCCGGATGCCTTCTTCCTCCCGAGGTTCACTGCGTTCTGTAGCAGTTCGCAGCAGGAGTTCTTGTGACAGTTTGCTGCGTCCATCACAGGAGCAGCAGTACTTTGACACCTCCTGCGTGGCTTGGTGCCAAACTGAACTCGTCTAGTCGGCGGCTTCGTTGTTGTGTCTACTTGTTGGAATCCCTACTTGCTAGCTGTTGGTGTTGAGCTAGCAGATTATGTACGAGTAACCCATCCATCCTGATTGGTAGGGTGTGCTCTGGACCAATGGTGGTGGTTGTTGTTTAGGTGCGTGCATGAAAAACATCTGAAAACCACCTCACTCAACTGTTGCTCTGTACCGTATGATGATGTTTCTCTTGTTATTTTCAATCTTCCACTCTCAGTCATGAGTTGAGCTCGGTGGATTGTGATTTTTAGGACAGCTTGCTTGGTGCCATACATACATAGTTTAGTTTTCATGACTGTCCAGTGAGAGAGATGGTTCAGTGGATTGTGATAAGATATTGTCTATCTTGTAAAGATTGCATTTTTACATGTTTGCACTATCTTATTTGAATACGATAATCCTTGCCTATCAAACAAGTTTTCCATACGGAGAGGATTGTGGCTGTAGAGGTTTGGAGGTTTCAAGGGGATTTGAGAGGATTGGGTGGAAGGAAGGGATTCACTCCCTAAGCCTTCCCAATCCACTTCTACCAAACAAGGCCTGAGGGTTATTCATAGTGGTCACTTCATCTGTACTACTACTGCAAGAAACAACCTGTTAAAGTGCCCTCCACTTCACGCTATCACAAGGGCAGGTCCACATTTAGTCATTGAATTTGTGTTGTATGTTTAACAATTCATCTTGTCATTTTGTTCACCTTATAGAAGTTATTTTTTGTAAAAGATGGAACAGACGGAACTATACTTATAAGGGTATCTCCAACGGCAACCCGTAAATTTCCTCCAGCACCCGTCCGCGGACAAGGGGCCGTCCGCGGACAAGGGGACTAGTCTGCAGACACGGATGTAGGAGGCCACCATCCAACTGTAGCCGCATACATCTGGCCTTTCTCATTATTTTTTAAAGTCCGCATGATCAAATAGCCGCATATAAAGTGTACGGACATTCCTTCCTCATTTCTTTTAAAGTCTGCACGATCAAATAGCCGCATACAAAGTGTACGGACGTTCCTTCCTCATTTCTTTTAAAGTCCGCATGATCAAATAGCCGCATACAAAGTGTACAGACGTTCAAATAGCCGCATGAAGCAGTAGTGCAAATTTTAAAAAGTTCAAATATTACATTCCAACATTGTTTTCCCCTTTGATGATCATAGGACCGGACACCATGGTACAAACGATCGAAGACAGCCTTGCGCATCCGGAAACGCTGGCGAAAGAGGTTAGCAAGGAGTGCACCGGGCAAAGTAGTCAACCATCAGTGTCAAATGGCCGCGCGCCTTGTTGCAGTTGAGCAGTCAATGACTCTTGATCGAGCCCTTGAAGTTGAGAACATGCTCCTCTGCATGTTCCGTGTCTTCACGGACCGTCTGCGTCATCGCCGTCTCATCAGAGTACTCCTCCTCGTCCAACGAACCGCCGGACGGCTCAACGTAGTGCTCGTATATGTACTCCAAATGGGAATCCATTGCTAGAAAGAAGGGGAAACTTTTTTTAGCTCCAGCAACTGATCGAACAGTTGCCGGACATGGTGAGTATAGCAGCGGACGGTACCTGGCGGGGCGGTCGGAGGGTTGAACGGCAAGTATAGAAGCGGGGTGGAGCCCTGCTGGAGTGCTGGAGGTGACAGAGACGTAGAGTTCCGGCAGGGGTGTGACGTGGCGGCAGGGTTGGTGCAGCGGCGGCGAAGGCAAGAGAGAAGGAAGGAAGAAGAAAAAGTGAGGAGGATGGCCCTCTGTTTGTCTCCGGTTTGCAAAAGAAAACACGTTCGGATCGCCTCGCAGACTACTACACCCCCACGTTAGATAGCTTCGGCGGTCCGGATTCGGGTGATTTGCCTGTCCGCTTTGGAGATGCCCCAAGATACCATAGACGCCTTTGTTGGATCGGATCTCACCGAGGAAGGCTTGCACCTTGCCCTGACCACCCACGCCAATCTCCTCCGCCCCTCGCTCTCCCCGGTGGTTCGGCCTAGCGTCGGAGGAGAGCTCGTCGCTCACTTTGTACCCCGGTAGAAAGAAGGTGCAACGAGAATTAGGCAGTATGATCCCTTACCAATGGATGGATTTGCACTATCATGATTTATCAAACTGCTTGTACTTAGTCCGTCCGCTCGTGACAGCTATTTCTCTGCCACTGTTTCGGCAACATTGCCGCCTAAAGCGTGATCCAAATCCATCGAATTTCTAGATCCACACTTGTTTTCTCATTTGCTGGGAGCGATTGACAGATCCTAGATCAGTCCCCCACCATCTTCCAACCCAATCCACAGTTGCGGCTCGAGATTTGGTTGCCCAAAACCAGTTAACAGACCAAGAACAGAAGCAAATCCATCCCAAAAATCAAATCCCCAAATAAAAGCCTCTCGCCTCTAGTCTCGGCGGCGGGGCATCTTCCCCTTCCTCGGGTGGGCCGGCGTGGGACTGGGACGGCAACTCGGCGCGGAGGCGCGCGGTTCTGCAAGACGACGTGGCGTGGCGGCGGCCAGGGCGGCACCGCGGTGGCGTCCTGGGTTGGTGGTGCAGGTAGCTGTACTTCGAGGGCGTGGTGGGGCGTGCCTGGCCAGATCTGTATCGGGTGGTGCTCTGGCCGGCGGCCAGCAGGCGGCAAGGGCCAGCCGGCGGCGCACGGGGGCATGGTGGCGGTGGCGGTGATGTGTGCTGGCCGGATCTGTTTTCCGCCAGGCGGCGCGGGTTTGGGGCTCCGGCCTCAAGTGGCGGCGGCTCCGGCTGTGGGCGGCGGCGGTGAGGTGGCTTCGCCGTGTCGGCATCACGACAGCTCAGCAGGCCGGCTGGGGCGTCGGCTCGTGTGTGGGCGGTCCGTTTCCACCTTCGGTCCCTCTCCTTGTCGTCTGGTTGCTACCTTCGTTGAAGGTTTGGCCCTCCCCCGACTACGGTCTATCGCTTGTCTCGCGCTCGGCGGCAAGACCGAGCTCGTCTCGTGCCCGACAGCAGGACCGATCTCGTCTCGCGCCCAGCAGCAGGACCGTGCTCGTCTCGTGCCCGGCTGCGGGACCGAGCTCATCTCGCGCCTGGTGCCGCATGATGGGTCGATGGAGGACAGTTTCAGCGTTGGGGGCAGCCAAGGGGTGCGAAAGGCGGTTCCTTTCCGCTCGTATCTTTGGTTGGGGTATCGGTGGGTCTCGAGTGAGGTGGTGTCGAGGTCTTGGATGCCAGGGCGACGGCCTTGGTGGTGGTTCCGTGGTGCTCATGGGCAGAGCCCGTGGTTAGGTGTTGCCCGTGTGGGCGGCGTGGTCGTCGGGGTTTGGCATCCGGGGTGGTGAGTGTTGGCCGGGGTCAAAACCTGATCTATCTCCAGACGGACCGGCGGCAGCGAAGCTCGTTTCCTTCTTGAAGACGTCGTCGCGGCTCTCATTGCCCGTCGTGTTGTTCCAGGAGAAACTCTAATCCTCGGATCGGGCGGTGGCGGCGCTGTGGTGTTGTAACCTTCTTGAAGGCGCCGCCTTGGAGCACACGGTTCGTCATATGCGACTTAATCTCTTCGTGGTGGCGTGTTTACGGTTGAGTACCCCGGTTGCTCTTGTAGTACTAAGGATAGTGTTGCTGCACTCAGCGTCTATGTATCCAGCCTTGGCTGTATGCGTGTGTTGTGATGGCCTGCATTTGTTTTTTTTTGTTTGTGGTCGATCATTGCTTTATATATAAAGCGAGGCGGAAGCTTTTTCGGTAAAAAAAGGAGTGTCAAAATCGATAGAAGGCAGGACTGCTCCCCGACGGTTGGCAAGCTTCAGGCTGTCGGTAAGCTTTTGTCGTAGAGGCCAACAAAAGGAGAGTATGTGGGTAGAACTTTAGAAAATTTATGGTGCCCTTTTACTCTGCTTGAGTGCAAAGATCTTGTTAGAAATCACTTTCTATCCACTTTCCATGATGAGAGTAGCAAGAAGAAAGCTCTGGATAGTGGGCCGTGGAGTTTCAACAAGGATCTGATATGATTGAAAAATGTGTGTCCAGTAAAACAATTGATGACTATGAATTTAATTTTATTCCAATCTGGGTCAGAGTTTATGGTATTTCCATGAGCATGATGAGTTCCCAAACAGGAGAATTGATTGGGAAGAATATTGCAGAAGTACTTGACATTGACCTTGATCATGATGGAACTGTGATGGGCGAATTTATGAGAATTAAGATACGGGGAATAACAAGATTTATTACTTTAGAAATTGAAAATGACGAGGAAGAACAAGAGGACATGTACGAGGAGTTGACAGGTGCTGATGCGGAGGAAAAAAATAAAGGGGAGAAAGAGAGGAAGATTATTTATTTCAAATAAGAACATCTTTTGGACTTTTGCTATGATTGTGGCATCATTGGGCAGACACAGAGAGCATGCCCATCCATGACAAAAAGGGAAGGAGGGAGGCAATTTGGGCCAGAGTTGCGGGCAGTCATCTACTCCCTTCGTTCCTAAATATTTGTCTTTTTAGATATTTCAAATAGACTATCACATACGAATATATATAGAACGACCGTTTGGGACACCTAGGTGCCCAGGCTCCTTGCTTTTCCACCATTTGATTGCATTTAGATGCGTGCTATTGTGATAGGTATATAAGGTAACTGGTCAATCCATTAATAACTGCCAATTCGGAAACAATTATGACGTGTATCATTTAATGGATGTCATTAAACACGCCATGCATGGTAACATAACTTTAGAAGAAAAAAAACTAAACATTAGGTATACAGATATTTATTTCATACATGTACGAACTAGGTATGTATGAATTCATTTATTTAGTATGTACCCGTTAGATTTTTATATGTATATACCCATAATATTTGGTACGTACGCATTAGATTTTTATCTATCTAAATGTCCAGAATATTTATTACATACCAATTAGCTTAGGTCTGTACGGATTCGTTTATTTGGTACACACTCATTAGATTTTTAGGCATATACCTAGAATATTTAGTATGTAATGCATTATATTTTTTGTGTATGTATACACTTAGAATATTTAGTATGTAACACATTATATTTTTTGTGTATGTATACATCTAGAATATTTAGTACCTTTCAATTAGATTTTTGTGTATGTATATACCCAAATTACGCAATATATTTTCTTTCATGGGTATATGTACGTAGGGAGAAAATCATGCGTGAGTATCATACCCAGAATATTTAGTACGTACGCATTAGATTTTTATCTATGTTTATACCTAGAATATTTAGTAGGTACATAAATAGATTTTTTCTATGTATATACCCAGAATATTTAGTTCGTACCAATTAGATTAGGTATGTACGGATTCGTTTACTTGATACACACTCATTAGAATTTTTTAGTAGGTATATACCTAGAATATTTAGTATGTAACACATTATACTTTTTGTATATATATACCTAGAATATTTAGTACGTATCCATTTGATTTTTGTGTATGTATATACCCGGAGTCCGCAATATATTTTCTTGCGTGGGTATATGTATGTAGGGAAAAATCATGCGTGGGTATCATATATTCTTACAAGTAAAAAAGTAATTAGGATCGTAGTTTATATTATTTGGTCACCGTAATTTGTATAGAAATATAAGCAGTAAAAATGTGACCCGGCCTTAAGTTAAAGATACTAGATACCTTGAAAACTTAAATTTTAGAAAAATGAATAAGAATATCCTTAATATACATACAAACATTTGGGCTAACATTACATATTTTGTCATATCCGATACCTTAAAAAATAAGAGTGTACATACGTATCATTTTTATTTGGAAAGGAATTATATTAGGAAACCAATAGTATATTAATTTTTTGGAAAGCAATTATTGACCGTTGATAGTTGTAGTGCATGCAAACAAAATTTAGAAGGTCACTATGTCCAAATATGACTTGCTATATTGGGACCTAGGTGCCCAAGCACCTAGGTGCCCCACATAATTTACCTACATATATATGTACACTCATTTTGCTTCGTATGTCGTCACTTGTTGAAATCTCTAGAAAAACAAGTATTTAGGAACGGAGGGAGTATAAGAGAAGCTTTAGTGAAGAAAAGAGCAGGAGTTCGAGTGATAGAGGTAACTTTTGAATTACAAACAGTACTGAAGTCGAGATAGTAAGCAGGGAAGCGACGGTTCATCATGGACGAAAAACACCCAGTCAGAAGCAGAGGAAAATAAAATAAGGAAACGGGAGGAGAAAGGAGTTACAAGCCCTTGGAAGACTATCCAGAATGGCCAATCTAGGATTAGTGAAGGAAAAAAGTTGTTGTTGGAGGACAAATCAAAAACATTCGTATAGTTGATAACAGCTTCACACCTGGATCAACATCCAAAGACAATGATCTGAATCATATTTTGTCGCAAGTAAGATATGTTGCTGATCGTCTCATTGATACAACCACACAATCAGAGTATGAACTCCAACAACTTGGATGATGATGCTGAAGAAATTTCTGCTATGAACAATGAAAACATTCAACCACAACCACTATGACCAATTGCCTGAACAAGTTTCCAGCGCCGATGATCCACCAATCACACTGACTAATGTTCATCACTTCATAATGCCTATAAGATGTACCTCTCACTGTCTACCTTCCTTCCTAATAGCATTGTAAATATTCTATCGTAAGCTTCTTAGAACACTGTGTATCATGAATAATCCATGTGTTCCAATCTACCCCTAAATATATTTATGTTCACTATCTAAATACTTGCCTTACTCTCGCCCCTTGCGCCATCGGCGCAAGGGGTCATCTAGTTGAGTTAGCAACTGATGTGTGGTATAGACAGTCTCTAGTTGTTACAATTGTGTGAATCTGAAGGTTTTTCTTGTTGAAGTCGCCACTTTACCGAAGAGCATGCAACTTGCTTAGAATCTATGCATATGCTTCATATTAGGAGAGAGACATTTTTTTGCGAGAAATATCAGGAGACATGTCAGAAAGGATAGTGAAGTATGTAACTCTAGTAGTGCAAACTCTGATCAAGCTAGGGCAACCCTTAGTACTGGAGGTACTTCTTTAGCTCTCTTAGAGCATCTCTAGCAGATCGGTATACACCGTCCCGCAAAAATTGGTTTACAGGATACCGCAAAACATTTTTTCGTTATGACTTTCACTCCGACAGAACAGATCCCGTAAAAATATTTCATGGTCCCGGTAATATTGCATAAATCCCCCAAAAACGCCCGCTAAATTACAATTGGGTTCATCTTCCTCGCCACATCCCCTCCGCGCTTGGGCGAACGGGCTCGGCGGCCATGAACAACGCGCTATGTTGTGACAGCGGTAGCATGGCGGCCTCTTGCGGGAACTTGGGTGCCACGGCCACGAGGGGCAGGCAGCAGCAGCTAGCTAGCGGCGGCGGCAACTAGCTAGCTCGCGGCCGCACCTCGCGGCTCGAGCAGTGGCTGCAGCTCGCGGGGCGGCAACTATGGTCCGATGGTCGCTGGCGTCAAGGCATTCCGGTGAGGTCGCGCTCGGGGAAGACCGTGGCGGGAGCTGAAACTTCCCTCCCGCCGGCCGTTTCTATTCTTTGCAGGTCCCCGTAAAAAAGAGCTCAAATCCCGTAGATACGGAGGAAAATGGGCCGCGGTTTGGAGGATCCCTAAAAAATCCGGGATGAACGAATATACAAGATCTGTTCCGGCCGACAAATTAGTCTCCGTCCCATAAACCAATGGTTATTTTACGGGATGGCCCGGTTTGCGAGATCTAATAGAGATGCTCTTATCATGGGAATCGATAACAAAATTTTGTTTTCTTCCAAATGTTGTCTTGAACAATGCATTGCATGCATGGGGTTCTGTGCTTAGCAGTCCATTGCGTTTTGTTGATGTCCTTTCTGATGATTCAAACTTGGGATCTTCCTTCATAATATTGTAATAAGTTTTGTAGTAGACTGCTTTTAATACCATGACAGGGTTGTAACCTTTTAGCAACCTTAAAACTGTTGTTTAGCAAAATCAACATTATACTTAACTTATTTCTGTTCATCTCTTGTGCAGAGGCACAAATTTTGGCTACTCATGATGAGTCTATCTTAAGTTGGTGTTTTGCCAATCTTCCAGTGATAAAAGATGATGCTAATATAGATTGTGATTCATTTGGTGAAGCTGAACTAGCTTCAAATGTGCCGAATGAAGCTAAAGCAAACTATCCATGCCATTTTCTCTCTATCAGCATGCATTCATTACAATAAGCATGTCCACTCTCG
Source organism: Triticum aestivum (assembly GCF_018294505.1). Taxonomy (NCBI): domain Eukaryota; kingdom Viridiplantae; phylum Streptophyta; class Magnoliopsida; order Poales; family Poaceae; genus Triticum; species Triticum aestivum. The sequence goes on from NC_057806.1 coordinate 553,396,483, forward strand.
GCCTGTTTCCACTCTAAAAGCATCTCCAATAGCAACATGTGTATGTTTGGTTAACTACGGTACTAAAAATGGACACGCCATCAGCTGAGCAGTACAAAGATAGAACACATCTTCCCAACATCAGAATCTCAGACATACCACCTCAAATCTCACAATAGGGGTGCAAAACTCCAGCCAGGTGCACAACCACATCACCCATGCACCAGTTGTTCATTCAAAGGTGCTTCAGAAAATCAGAATGAAAACCAACACCCAAAACTTTCCTAAAAGGAGCTTTCAGAAAACTCACAACACTTCATGTGTGAAAAAACAAAACTTTCAGAAAACCAATACTTACAAAAACAAAAGAAAATATCCCAAAATATTTACAGAACCAGGAGCAGCTGCTAACTAAAGTTGACCAGAAAACTGAATCATCTTGACATTTCACAATGATTGCCACGCAAGGACCAAAGGTAAGATTCAGACAAATAATGAAGCTATGGATGGACAGTATTTCTGTCAACTGACTGAGATTCAGACAACGCACAAATCACAAGAGCCTGGCTCAAAAGTGGTCAGAACAACATGAGATTCTGCACAATCTTATCCAATAACAAGATAAGATATTGGTCGCTCACAAACTTTCAGAGTGCCACACCAAAATATAGGCTGCCAGAAAAGTAGGTCTATAATAAAATGGTAACTGCATTTTACAAATTAGAAGTACGACCTTCTAGGAATGTAGGTCACTGATGCTGAAATCAGATGCTCAAAGTGGGAAAGTTGGAAAAGGGTAGCAATTCAGTCGAGTAGACCAAATTGACTGACGTGCTGCCATTACAGCGATGGACCTTATCTCCAAAGATCCTGTTTTATACTCATATAAAAGATTTTATATTTTTAGTATTCAAAGATCCAGGGAGTAACATCAAATTCAACCATAAATGGTTTTTGTATTCAATACTTACGAATTGCTGATCTTGTAAACACTAGTTTCTTAAACAATTGAACAAGCAGCCGAGCGCCCTTTTCAGCCTTCTCAAGCAACGCACTGGTAAACAATCTTCCGCAACCAGAAATTTTATACAAAGAAGCAGATGTTCAGCTTTGAGATCACATAACCAGAACCATATTGTTTTGAGACATCAACATCAAGTAGTCCCTGTTAGTATCATTTGCTTGACAAGGTTATCTCACTTGCTAAAATTAAAACCACAGAAATCACCATGGTCCTTTATGTGCACCAAAAATTCTCAATATAGGTGAATCGTTCAGATCGTCGCTGTTATCCAGAAAGCTTGACATTTGAATGCCTCCACCCATGCTTCATCACCCTATTCTAGGGTATGGATCCTGCTACTGAGGAAGTCACCGCTGGCCACGATATAGCCGACTAGTTGCTCTTTCCATAGCTACTTAGGTACAGATACCTCACCATCTAGTTGATCATGTCTCACAAACACTACCACCAACCAGGAATGGAGGAGTATTATGACTATCACGGTGGTCACCAAAAAAAAATTAGGATGTAAATACAACTACGAGAATTACCCAAAAAGCATCAAGCGTCTTCAGATATTAGGCTCCCTCAGGATCTCTGAATTAGAGCGCTTCCCCTGCCCCTGAAATTCAAATTAAGTCAGTACGATTAGAACAATAATATTATATTGAATACATAGTTTTGCTGGGCATTACCTTCAGCCACTTCACTTGTTTGCCTCCCAGTTTATCAAAGTGCTCTTTAAAGTAAGATGACTTCTTGGCCAGTTTCACATCATAACCTCTAGCATTCGAACTTAGTATGCCAACAACCTCGCCCTTTAAGTTGAACACAGCAGCGCCAGCAATCTTTTGAAGATGTTCTGCTTCCAATTTTGCTTCATCATCGTTTCTTGCTATGTCAAATAGGACTGCGTTTGTGCAAGTAAACGTGAACAAGTCTGCGGATCCTGGCTGAATAGTTCCCTGCCTACCCATGGAAGTGCAATTATTTAACCTGAAAAGGCTATGAGTTAGTTGTAAGGTGAAGACAGTCCAAAGGGTGCATTTGAAGGTAGGAAAAAACTTACACAACATGTCCGTTGAACATACTAATTCCATCCATATAGGGGAAAAGAGACACCACCTTCTCACACACATTGTCATCAGGATCTAAATCAGCAAATTCAACATGAGGCAGCAGGTTGTTCATGCGGTCTGTAAACAGGATAGTAATACTGCACCCAGGAAGTTGCCCCACCTTCTGAACAATTGCAGCTTTCTTCTGATTATAAAACTGAACTGATTTGGGCAATTTGGTCAGCGCAAGAGTCAACAGATACCAAAGTATGCGATTCTGTTGACCCAATAAGGAGGCCTGTACGGACGGGCTTCACATTAAGGCCCTGTTTGGTTCAGCTTTTATCGACGGATTCCCCTGCCGCGCAGCAAAATCTGAACCAAAGGACGAACCCAGCAGAATTCGATTCCAGAAATCCGCTACCAAAAGCGGAAGCAGCCCAGGACGTGCTTTCCAAAATCTGATTCCGCTGCGGGTCAAAATCTGAAAAGGTTGTATCAGCTGGTTTGCCAAATGGCCTACATCTTTTTCACATCAGATTTTCCACAGCTGTTTTTCCATAGTATATTTTTCACAGCTGCTTTTAGAAATCCACAGCCGAACCAAACAGGGCCTAAGACTTACAACATAGGGTGCAGCTCCAGTGAAAACTGTTTCCAGTACACCTTTTTCAAAAACCTGAAAAATAATGAACCATACTGAAATTTTCAACAAATACTGCAAAAAAAACAATAGAGGTGCAACATTGACATGGACACGTACAAGAGTGGTGTCCGTGGCGGGATCGGGATCCATGGTACTGTGTTAACCAAGACCTGTAATCAAACCGGAAGAATTCAGAACGTGTCTAAAATTCTGCAGAACATGACTATGTGGAGCAACATAGATAGCCCAGCTGTAGATCATTAGTGTGACTGTTCAAAGCGTGTTGTTTGAAACAATATCAAAAGCAGACAATTGCGACTAGCTAAAACAGAGCAGGACGGATAGTAAAACAGGGAGAAGATAAAAAGGAGGACATTGATTAATAATCCCTCCGTTCCTAAATATAAGTCTTTTTAGATATTTCAATATGGACTACATACAGAGAAAAATGAGTGAATCTACACTTTAAAATAAGTCTTTTTAGATATAAGTCTTTTTAGATAGCAATTGAATAGGATTTAACCATAGAAGTGGTAGTATCTCAGTGAAACGTCTACATGCGCTAGCAAATAGGTCACGAGTTCGACTCCTGGGTATAGTATATCTTTTTTCATGTACATGTTTTGCAAAATAAACAAAAAAAATGATATGCGCAGTTGAGGACTCAAACCGGCATCGCCCTGCTGATCGAAGTACATGGTTACCACCACGCCACAGCTAACTCTGGTTATAATGTGATGTCCACTGGTTCAGTATGCTGTAGTTGATAGAATGATAGTTGGACAACCTCCAATATTACACAACGTGAGTTTGGGGGTACTTTTTTGCATAAAATAAATGAAAAGAGAAAGCATTCTTAGTGGGCTATTAACAAAAAAAACAAAAAAAACTTGTTGGCTTATGATGTTACAGGCTTACAGCACTTTGGCAGAAACTTGGGGGGGAATGCAGTATTCCATCTCCCATGCTGGATGCACATGAAGAGCTATTATGTTTGAAATCCTGAAGTAGATTACCAGCTGATAGACTTATCAACAGTAATACAAACACAAGTGCAGCTATTTAAACAGTCACAACTTTAATAGAGTCCTAATCTGAAACAGCAGTCTATCTCTCATGGAACATTCACCCACGAAACAGTTGACAGGCCAGTCACCTGTTTAAGATATCAAACTCAAAAACAACAGTCAAAGATTGCCAGAACACATCCAAAACTGCACGGACATTAGGACCAGACAATCCTAGCAACATCCTAGTGTGATATGCATCCCAGATCTCCTTCTCCATCCATTTAATTTCAACAAGCAAACATGTATTCTACAATATGCAAGAAAAAAAATATGTAACGCATTTCTACCATTACGCTGTTGGGAGAGATTTTGTACTGCTCAGTACACATCTGGGTGAAAAAGAAAAACTAGGTAACGATCTCCAACGATGGAGGATTTAAGCACACGCAAGGACATGGAAGTAATCACCAAAAACAACCCCAAGAGGCTGGACGCTGCGTACCACTGAACACTCTGTCGAGGAGATGCCGGCCAGACAGACGGAATGCATAGGTGGGAGGAGGAAGCTGCAGGCCCAGGAGGGCGGCCGAGATGCGGAACAGGCCGTCGGAGACGGGGCGCTGCGGGTTGGGCGGAGGGAGATCCGCTGAAGGAGGAGACGCGCGATTCCGCCGGAAATGTGCTCGGGGACGACGGCCTCCGGTGCAGAGCGGCCCGCCGGATGCGCCTGTAGCTCCGGTTCGCCGGCGGGAGCGGCGAGGCTCTGTTCCGGCCGGGGGCGACGGCGGAAGCGGACGATTCTGTTCCGGGCTTGCGGCCTGGGGCGCCGGCGACAGGAGTGAAACCCTAAAGTCGCCTCCGTCTCTCTCTCTCTCTCCCTCCCTCCCGCGCAGAAAGACGAACCCCTTCGTGCAAATTGGGGAGGAAATAAGGGGCGTTGCTATCTGCCGCTTGTAGCGGCAAATAGCGCGCTGCCGCTCACCTGGGCCGGCCCAATGAAGCAATCGCAGCGACCGACCGGGCGCTCGCCAGCGATTTCTTTTTTTTGTTTTAACTTTGAAACAAATGTTCGGGTAATTTTAGGGAGTTATGACATTTTTCCTTAGTTTTGTTATGACATTTTAATTGTTATTGATGTCTTGTGCAACCACATAAAATACTAGAAGTGGTACATTTGAGATTGCATTGCTCAAATAACAGAGGTGGTGATATAAACTGCTTTACTTGGTTGATGGATTCAACTTTTTGTAGCAAATTATTCAGGTCTCTGCTATCATTCATCCATATGGTTCGTAGATAGTGTCAACTTTCTTCCATGTCACAAGAACATAGCTTACAAAAGTGTCTCACATTATGGGACGGAGGTAGTACTTCACTGTTTAGACATGACTCATTTACATTCATCGTGCAACACAAAGATGGGACAACTCAAGCAACACAAAGACTGGAGCGGACGTCAGGCAGCCAACCAACATGAACACATTATCGATTACCACGAGCAGTAGCAGGACTAAAAAGCACAGTGCCTCCTAACCAGCTTGTAGAAATCCAATGTAGTAGGTTCAGGTATATCAGCAGGGAGCACACATGGCTCGGGTAACGGCCACCTGTCATGAGTAAAAAGAAAGTATACAAACAAGTGAAAAGATTTTAAGAAGAATAACCGATGTATACTAGATGGTATAAACAAATGTAAGAAAGAATACTTGTTGACACCACCCTCGGCAATAGTATCAGCATTTCCATGGGACCAACATGTACCAGCCAACAGCCATCTGTTGTTGAGTAACCACATTTCAGAGACCATACAAGTTATTGAACATATATTTATCTGAAAGAATGTACGGTATGTTACGGTATGGTATCATGATGAGTAAGAAAGAATACCTCTTTTCGTCACCCTCAACAATAGTATCACCTGCCCTAGTCCTAGTCCTACAAGTACACACAATTTCTTTTTACTAAAACGTCTTACATCTGTTTACAGAGGGAGTAGATATTTTGCCAGAAAATACCAAGTGTAAACAAGAAGACATACCATCCTTTATTTAAGTTCAACAAGAGGCAGTGAATAACATCCCTCGGCAGGAACGGAGTTTCTTCCTCATGGTAAAAGTTCATACCAAGAAAATTCCCACCAGTGTCAATAAGTGTCCCAGCCTAGCAAAACAAAAGCAACATCATACAAGGCTTATGTTACAATTCCGTTGCTAATAAATTTTCACCGTGTTGAAGATACTGGATAAGTCCAAACGAGATATACCTTGGTGATTTTACACGTGGAGACGCATAGTTCTTTGCAATCGAGCTTGCTTCGTTTGCCAATCAACAACTTGCCCTTTGCAGCCATTATACTGTGATAAGTAAAAAGACGCCCCACAGCTATTACCCTTTTACATGAGGTAACTAGATGCCTGCTAATTTTTATTTCACGAGGACCCCAGTACCCCATGATGTCAACAAGAGCAACGTTGTAATGTAAATTATAACGGTTCAGTATCCCTACGACTCGAAATTGGTTTGGAAGGCAAACTTCAATCTGCAATAATAAGGTCATGTTAACCAGTATCCTAAATGGAAAGGGAAAACGAAAAACAGAAAAAACAAAAAATAGCAGTAACAACCCTCAGGTTATCATCAATCCTGTTTGCATCACCAGAAACTCTAACCAAACTTGCTGAAGTCAGAATTGTTGCAGAGCATGCATTGCACTTTATAAATACACCAGTGCAAGCAAAGAATTTTGCAACTCCTACACAGATAATCATTCAGTTATTAATCATCACCCACTTATTAAAACATAGAAAAGTAATGACTACAACAGAACCATCACCATTGAATGAAGCAAGTGAGACAACACTTCGAGACATTTTTGAAGCAACGCCTTTGGGTAGTTTACTCCAGATATCGTCGAGGAAATTTGCTTCAAGAAAATGAATCTTACGCTTGCCTAGCACAATACACAAGTTAAAATTGCTTGATAAAGTATTAAAAGTGTGCATGTGAAACATAAGGAACTACTCAGCAACACAGGTACAGTGTATGATAGTTGCAAGGTCCACAAAGTTAGCAGACGGTATCCCAATAATCACCCAGTTAAATCGTTTAAAATTCAAATTGACAATCTCCCAGTTAGGTTGTTTATCAACTAAAATTGGGAGATATCTTTCAGCTTGGCCATGTAACCAATTAAAGCTGAAACCTTCGATTGGTTATTTGTTGGATTGTTAGACTTCTATACAAGGAGGACCCACTATGAGGAACTATCTAAGCAAGAGGAAATGATTCTGATTTCCCATCTCGTCGAAAAGGCACAGCCACGCCTCTTGCGTCCAGGGGCTGCATTATGCTGGACATAAGGTCAATATCCTATGAAATAATTTTGCTCACCTCCTGGAATGCTGCAAAGTAGTTGTTTCATCTCACTTTCGATTCCCGGTTCTTCAGCATCATCAATCTCTTCCTTAGCTCTAGCACTGCAGCACAATGTAGAAAGCTCACTGTGATAAATCCACAAAGACAAGATGCCAAAGACCATACAGAAACTGAGCTATTAAACAAGGGAAATACAGAACAAGGGAGCAAATTAGTTACAGAAATTTCACAGCAGAGAAATTTCTGAAAATCTTAAACAATTTCCCCACGGGTCTTCTTAAATGTAAGTTCGAGTGTAGCAGAAATATATATTAGTGCCAGCATTAAAATAACAATCTTAATTTAGTACAGTACATACTAAAATTATTGAGAAAAAGCACACAAGTATAAAAAAAAACTAGTGGGGCCGTTTTTGGGAATAAACTCATCGACATCAGAAGCTGCTGTTTGGCTTTCAGAATGATATGCCTTACACACAAACTCAAATAAAAAAAGGAGGGAGAAGTAGTACAGGATGCAGTAAGAGAGACGCATGGGCAGGCCAAACAGAGAAGGGTGGTTCATGAATACTGAAAGTGTACATACCTGACCATCCTGTGAGACCCCAAGAATTGAAGAATGTGCTCCCTTCGCACGTAGGGGGTCTTTTTCATTCTGGTACGAGAGCAGTTCATCCCAACAAAATTACCATCAAAATCAACAAGGGGGCCTCCAATCCCAGCCTAGCACAAAAGTGACAATGAAGTTACAGAGGGAAAATGCTATTCATCATGTCTGAAACTAAGGGTATGTGTCAGTGCATACAATGATAGAATATGCTATAAAGCCACTGATACCAAGTTACCAACAGACAGATATTTGTTTCAACTGTACAACAAGAGCTCACCTTGTTAATCTGGCATGTGCTCAACATTGTCTCACAAGTTAGAGCGCTTAGAGAGGCAAGATCTACTCCGCTTCTGGCCCTTAAAACTCCTGAACTGAAATTGCGCCATACAGCTGCTACCTTCCTATAAGGTTCAAACTGCATGTCACAATCAAGACTTACAGGCGCGGCATCAAATACAGACAAGTCCTTGACATTGACGATGAAAAAATCAACATATCTCCCAGGATGCTCTATCCAGCCAGTGACAGTCCGACCATTCGGAAGGTGCACTTCAATCTGAAATGAGCGCAAGGCAAATTAATGATTACAGGGGCATTATATTAGCATAATAATCCAGGAAAGGAGTAGAGAAAAAGTTACCGTCAAATTTTCAGTGATCTTCCTTGTAGGCCAAGTAAGTGGAATCAAAAGTCTCGATGTGAGGAAACTTGTAGCATCCGGACATGAGGTTTCGATGCATATGCCTGTGCATTCCCCTAACTTGGTATCACCTACAGAGAGAAAATAAAACGCCCAAACTGAATAGCTAAAAAAAGGTAATATGAGAAAGTATTAGCAGTATAATCACCAACCATGGAATGAGGCGAGCGACACAACACTCCTACACAATCTTGAAACTATTTGCTCACTGAGTTGACTCAACGCGCCTGGACTGGGTTCCCTCGAGCTGTCCGATCTCGCTGAGGAGGTACCATCTAAAGCTAGTAGGAATAAAATCATGTGTGATACACTCCATAGAACGGTCAATTATGAATACTCAGGAAAAGGGAGACAAAATGGACTCACTTGGCCTAATCACTTTCTTGCAAGGACGTTGTTTCTCATGGACTCCCATCCTGCGCTTGTTTTTCATCATCATTTCAAGCAGGCCTGAACAGCAAGGAACAAAACCCAACTATTACTGATTGACCACACAACTGGATGGATATGGTTGGCAAACAAATTAGAGGGGTCCAATAGATCGGCGGAGGAAACTAGGAAAAGGTCACCTTACAAATGGCGTTGGAGTTGTGCGGCCCAATCGCTCTGAGGAACTGGTGGGTTGAAGTATCCATATACAGCCAAGAAAGATATATGAGCAATTAACAGTAGGGCTTAGATTAGCAAAGCTAACAAGCAGCTGAGTTTGCTACTTCTATAATAAGAAGGCATACAGTTCTAATCTAGTATTTGCTACATTTTCTGAGACGACACATGTAGGAGGAATAAGCACAACAAACTACGTCCTGACCCATGGCACTCAAGTGTTTGTGGTGTGGACATGTGGTAAACTAGTTGAAAGAGTAAACAGAGGCAAAAAAAAAAATCTGAAATTACCTATATAAACAGAGATCAACCGTTTACATATACGGGTATGTCGTAACTTTGCATATGATCATCAATGCTTCATTTTGCTACCGAATTGGAGTTAATTCAGAAAGATAATCATAAGTCATACACATGCATGCATCATCATTGTGAGTGTCCTCAAATTGCAAAAGAAAAAACACGCATATCTCATCATAGCTCGATGGAATGAGACATACCCAAAGTAGCGAGACACGCATCCTTCATGAGCTTACATATACATGCGTAGCTTTTCCTTATCGCCCATGCCCATATACGGAGGAACAATTGTCTACTTATGTACAAAGGTTTCTAATTAAGCTGATGTAGTGTACAAGGTAGCTAGTTCAGTTTGTTAGATGACTAAAATGCTTTGCAGGTGCTGAAATACAGAACTGATCAACAGTTCAATACTGAAAGCCTTTTGAACTATTTCAAAGGTGTCCGTTAAGCAAACATTCTAAAGATAGATAAATGCAGTGCTAGCAACAACATTTATTTGTGAGAAAAGATGCTTGCATTGCATTGCATTAGAGGCCTTCTCCCAACTGAGCCCACCAGTATAGTGTTTTCCATAGCTCATTACATATGTTTTCTCTGGTCTAATTTACTACTAAGTAATTGCAATTATTATAGGCACTTGTACTAGTCGTTAATTACAACGAGACAAGCACCAAAAGATGAATAAAAACATGAAGGGAATCAAATATGTTTGATATGTTCAACTTGTGTGTGTATGTGGAAGGACAAAGACACTAGCTGACTTGCAGGTGGAGGAGACGCCCGCCGGGAAGTGCAGTGGGGTAGGAGAGGTCTCGGGAGTGGAGTGCCGAGGTGGAGCTCGGTGGTGCCTTGCCCTTGCTCGTGCCACCGGGGACCGAGGTGGCACACCCACGGCCTGGGTCCGTCACGCGGGCCTAGCCAGCCGTCGCCTCGAGCCACAGGATCCACCGGAGGGGAGGGGATTCCTCACTGTACAGGAGAAGGTGGAGCGAGGGGAGCTCGTGGAGGTTGGTGCTATCGGCGGGGAGGAGTGGCAACGACCGAAATCGGCCGGCGGTGAGGAAGGGGATCGGGCTGAGGGAGAGAGAGAACGCGGAAGGGGGCGATGAGGTTGTGTGAGGTTAGGGTTGGGTGTTTTTTTTTAAGGTAAGACCAAACTTTATTGATCAAAAGTCACAGTTTGTGGAATACAATTTGCATGGGGATAAACAAGCCAAATATGGCGTCCCTGCTGTAAAGAAAGTGACGATCTATCTATTCTATGGGCGTCGCCGTTCAACAACCGGTCTTCGAAAGTAAAAGAACAATTGAAACCAGAAGCTCGGAGGTTAATCTCTGAGGTGATCACGCCATTCTTCCCTATGTAGCTGTTGTTTATGTCGTTGATCACTTCTTTTGAATCTGAAGATATGATGAACTGATGAATATGCAGATCTTCAACGAGCGCGAGTGCTTCCCGGCAAACGAGAGCTTTCAGTGTCGCCACATCACACACCCCAGGGGTTGGGTGGGTGGGATGCGGCTTCTCCCACGGGCCGGTCTTTTAGTTTTCTCCTCCTTTGGCATTACTGGACCGGCCCATCTATATCTGGCTTATAGCGAGATAGAAGCTCTCCGCTCGCCAGAAGGATTTTCACGTACCTACTACAATGCCGGGTCAGCCCAATTAGCGATTCCTTACTGTATAGCGGGTCTATGAGCGCGTTTTCTCTGTGTGTGTTTTTACTTTTGGCTGGTTTCTACGTTTTTCTTCTTTTTCGCCCTTTCTTTTCCTCTTTTTCCTTCATTTTTGTATCTTTCTTGGTTTTCAGCCAGTTTTATCAGTATTCTCTTATTTTCACTTTGTTCCGTTGTTTTGCATTGGTATCTTGGTTTTGTTTGGTTTTTCTTAGTTTCTCATCGGTTTTTCTTCAAATTTCTCCTTTCTTTTTTTTGGTTTCTTCGGTTTTTACCATTTTTCTTTCTTTTTCCTTTAACACTTGTCTTATTTTCCACACACACTAGTACATTTTACCTATACATCAAAACATATTTTTACATGATTAATATTTACTAAATACGCATTGTACATTTTTTATATATATCAGGAATATTTTATAATACATGTTTAACATACATATTTATTGTACACAGTCAACCTCTTTAAAATTATTTATTTATATTTTTAACTTTTTTAAGAAATGTTCTAAATTTTCATATAAATCAGTAAGAAAACTTGTACACATTCAACATTTTTTAAATAGATGGTGAACATTTTTTTCCTAGTATTTGTACTTGATGACTACTTGTTTGTACACATTTTACATTTTCCCTATACATCAGAAATATTTTTTATGCATGTTTAGCACTTTTAAAATATATGATTAACATTTTTTGATACACAATCAACATTTTCGAAAAATTACATTTTAATGTTCAATTTCTTTAATACATGTTCTACATACTTGGCATACACCAGAAATTTATGTACGCATTTAACATTTTTAAAATAGATGATTAACCATTTTTAAACATCTATTTTTGGATCTCTACCATACATATTATATATTTTTTGTATACATCAGTAACATTTTTTATATACATGTTTAACATTTTCCAAATAAATGATTAAATATATTTTTAACTTACTTTTTGTAATATTTATCTTTTTCCATACTCATTGTACATTTTTTGTATACATCTTGAACATGTATTCTATACAAATTTAACATTTGCACGATTAACGTTTTAAAAAATGTATGTAAAATATATATTTTTGATATAGATGTTTTGAATATTTGGAAATATAAAAAAAGTAACAAAAAGAAATCAAAAGCGAAAAAGGTGAAAAAACAGAAAACAAATGAGACAATGGACTCTCTAGCGCCTGGGCGGCCCAGCATGGCGCTCGCTTCACGCGAGGCTACCATTGAACTCTTGTGGAACGAGGTATAGCCTCGCCCCTCAAACCAGCAACGCGAGCCTCCAACTAACGATTCCCATCAAACGATTGTGGCTATCAGCGAGGACATGTATGGGCGATCAATGATGGAGTCGATTCCGAATCTCGGGTAGGGGATCTTGAGTTAGTAGCCTAAGATACGATGATAATAATAGAGACAAGGTTTTGTCCAGGTTCGGGATCTCGATAATACATGGCATCCTGCTTTTATTTGTATTGATAGTGGAAGGAGTACATAGTACATGTTTTTCTACCAAGAAATCGTCTACTTCTTGATTGTGTACTTGGCCTTTACGTGCCCTACCCCTAGTTTATATAGGTACCGAGGGGTCAAGGATTACAGCTATATCAGGTGAATCGTGTGAATCGTGTTGTAGCTGACGTCTGAGTCCCTGGAGTATGTGTCAAGTCTTCGGGAACCTTCCTTGTACACGTTGTGGGTCTTCTGGATGCGGCCCATCATTAAACCTCCATGGGCGTCCTCGGTCCGGCCCACCTGGCAAGGAGACAGCATGGTGAGTATGTCACGCCCTCGATGCGGCTATTTCTCCCACGTGTCGAAGCACGACTTAGAGGCATAACCGCATTGAAAGCAATGTCGCAAGTGAGGTAATCTTCACACAACCCATGTAATACAATAGGGGAAAAGAGATACATAGTTGGCTTACAATCGCCACTTCACACAATTACATGAATAGAACATTACATCATCCAAATACACTCATGGTCCGACTACGGAACCAAAATAAAGGAAGAACCCCAAATGCGACAAGGTCCCTGATCGACCCCAACTGGGCTCCACTACTGATCAACTAGAACGGAACAACACAAAGGACAAGATCTTCATCGAGCTCCTCCTGAGCTTGGTTGCGTCGTCTGCAGGGACTCATCGGCACCTGCAAGCTGGTTTTGGAAGTATCTGTGAGCCACGGGGACTCAGCAATCTCGCACCCTCGCGATCAAGACTATTTAAGCTTATGGGTAAGGTAAAGGTATGAGGTGGAGCAGCAGCAAGCGACTAGCATATATGGTGTCTAACATACGCAAATGAGAGCGAGAAGAGAAGGCAAAGCACGGTCGATAAAAGTATGATCAAGAAGTGATCCTAGAACAACCTACGTCAAACATAACTCCAACACCGTGTTCACTTCCCGGACGCCGCCGAAAAGAGACCATCACAGTTACACACGCAGTTGACTCATTTTAATTAAGTTAAGGTTCAAGTTATCTACAACCGGACATTAACAAGTTCCCATCTGCCCATAACCGCGGGCACGGCTTTCGAAAGTTCAAATCCCTGTAGGGGTGTCCCAACTTAGCCCATGACAAGCTCTCACGGGCAACGAAGGAATAGACCTCCTCCCGAGACATTCCGATCAGACTCGGTATCCCGGTTCTACAAGAGATCCTCGACAATGGTAAAACAAGTCCAGCAAGACCACCCGATGCGCCGACATCCTGATAGGAGCTGCACATATCTCGTTCTCAGGGCAACACCGGATAAGCAATCCGTACAACTAAAACCAGCCCTCGAGTTTCCCCGAGGTGGCGCTGCAAGGGGCTCTAGTTTGGACCAACACTTAGACAAGCACTGGCCCGGGGGGGGGGTTAAAATAAAGATGACCCTTGGGCTGGCCTAACCCAAGGGAAAAAAGGCTAGGTGGCAAATGGTAAAACCAATGTTGGGCCTTGCTGGAGGAGTTTTATTCAAAGCGAACTGTCAAGGGGTTCCCATTATAACCCAACCGCGTAAGGAACGCAAAATCCGGGAACATAACACCGATATGACGGAAACTAGGGCGGCAAGAGTGGAACAAAACACCAGGCATAAGGCCGAGCCTTCCACCCTTTACCAAGTATATAGATGCATTAATTAAATAAGATATATTATGATATCCCAACAAAATATCCATGTTCCAACATGGAACAAGCTTCAATCTTCACCTGCAACTAACAACACTATAAGAGGGGCTGAGCAAAGCGGTAACATAGCCAAACAACGGTTTGCTAGGACAAGGTGGGTTAGAGGCTTTGTTTAACAATATGGGAGGCATGATAAGCAAGTGGTCGGTATCGCAGCATAGGCATAGCAAAAGAGCGAGCAAGTAGCAAGCAAAGATAAAAGTGATTTCGAGGGTATGGTCATCTTGCCTGAAATCCCGCAAGGAAGAAGAACGAGTCCATGAAGAAGACAAACGGACGTAGTCGAACGGATCCTCACAACTCCGGAACGAAACCGAAGCTAACGCGGGAAGCAAATCCGGAAAGAAGCAAACAACATAGTAAACAAACATCACATAAGCATGGCACGATGCACAACCAAGTATGATGCATGTCCGGTTTAAAGAGGGCATGACATGGCAAAATGCACAAGCAATCCTACAAATTAAGTGGAGCTCAATATGCAACGGAGTTGCATATTGAAGAAAACACCACATGACTTATTTAGTTCTCTCTCGTTTATGTACCCAACAAGGTTAAATATTGTTAGCATGGCAAGAGGTGAAGCAAAACAAAACTACCTATCTAGGCAAGTTTAAATGAGGCCGGAACAACAAAACAACAAGTCCGGAAAATCCTCATGTGCATATTTTAAGGTTTGGTACTGTTCTGCCCTAAACCATATTTTAAAGTTATTAAACATGCAAAGTGAGGCAACCATGTTAAACTAGGCATTTTTCCACCTCATTTACATATAAAGTTTGTTACAAACCGAGTTACGGTTATTAAGTTATGAATTAAAGCATTTTAGCATGGCATTTGAACAAATTTAATCAAACAACATTTTAAATATGGATGAAAGTTGCATATTGTTAAAGAACATGAAAAACTGAGAAAGATGCATATATGACATGATGACATGATGACATGATGCAATGCACAAATAAAAGGGCGGGCACAAATGAAACACACGGCGAAACCCGAAACACATGGAAGTCTTCTCGAGCATCGGTCTCGGGGCGTCACAACACTCCACCACTACGAGAGGATCTCGTCCCGAGATCTAGAATGGCACCGGAGGGAAAATGGAAGAGAAAGAGAAGAGGTATAACTAAGTTGCTTCTTGACAAACGAGTAAACCAAAGAACCTTGAAAAATTGAACAAATTGAAAGGAAGAATGCAACGAAGAAGAACAAAGTTGAAAGCACTCTGGTAGGGAAGAGTAACAAGGAAGAACAAATTTGTACAGGACTCTGGTTGACAAGAAAAGGAATTGAATAAGAACTTGGTAAGATGAGAAGATACATGATGAAATCACAACACACTGCCTCCAGAACTATTGAATGAATGGAACAAGGGGTAAGAAAGATCTCAGACAGTACTTCGGTTGAAAAGAGGTGCAAGGCTTGATAAGGCAAGAAGAACTTGAGCAAAAAGGTCACAACACTCCGGTTAAGTAGGATAAGCATGAAAGATCATGATCTTCATAATTCGAGATGATGACTGAAAAGCATAACAACCCAATGACTCCGAAACAAAATAATAGAAGATGGATCGTCGGAACAAAAGAACGGAGAAGAAAACAACATCTTCTACCTCGAATGAGCTTGAAAAGCATCTTTAGGAGAAGGGTCGAGCGGAATTGTTGGAAAACCAACAACGAAAAGAATAAGCTTGTAGTGGGCTTATGGAAAACATCCCAAAACTATGGTGTGAAATTCTACCACTACCAGAAACAATGGATTTGAATTGATATTAACAAGAAGACGAGAAACTCATATCACCGGGAGGATAAATGAAGAACTTGGATCATATATTATCACCATTAATAGCAACAATCCTTAGAGAAAGCTTTAGGTGAAAATATAACCCAAGATAACTCCAACGAATAGATTGGTGGATTTAAATATCTCATACTTAACAACATGTGAATCACGAAACATGAACTCAAATTATCAAGAATGACATAATACCACCTCCAATGATATGGAAGAAAGAATTGCACTCCGGATAGCAAGATGAAGAATGCTTGAGCTCCTTAGAAAAGAATCTCGATGAAAACTTCGAGAAGGAATTAAATCCTTTATGAACCATCATGTAGAACCTTCATGAAGAACTCCGTTAAACAAAAGGATGATCAAACGGAAGGAAAAAGAAGTTGAAAACACAAGGTGAATCCTTGTAAAGATTTTAGATAGATCTCCGTGATTACATAATTGCGAGAGCTTGGAACTCCGGGAAAGAAAGATGAGCACTTGAAACCAAGAATAAGTATGATGAACCACTCCGGAAAACAGGAATTGAATAAACTCGATGAAACAAGAATAAGAATTACATTATGCGTATCCTTCACCAATTAAAATTGATGACAAGCAATGGAATTGGCATACTACTTATTCTCGTAGAAAGGATTAAGATAGATATAGCGTCAATTTGGAAAGGTCTTCCATGAACCACCGGTCGGGTTGAAACAACGAATAAATTGATATGATGAACGAAGGAAGACAAAATCTTGGAAGAACCACCGTAAGAATTGAAAAAGAACAAAGAAAAGATAAATAAACACCGAGAAGAATTATGAAATGAACGAGGAAAATATAAAGAAACACCGGGAAGAATTAGAAAACGAATGAAGACGCTTGAGGGAATTTAGATACATGAAAACGAAGAGATCATGAACTGATTAGAGGATATTTGATTGATGCACCGGCATGATAGGAGAATGATAACTGACAGCTGAGAATGAATAAACCTGAATTGATGGACTCCGGATAACAAACTGAGAAGACTCTTGAATTACTCCGGATAGGTGAAAAGAATTCTCACGATCAAAACAATTACGAGAGGATGGCAACAAGCTAGAATCACGAATCTTGAAGAGAATGGAGCAAGATTAAAGAGAAACTCTTCTTCGGTCTTCAAAATCCGAGAATGACGACGAGAAACACCACCATGAATAATTTAGACACTCCGGAAGAATCAAAAGCGAAGAGATTGAGTCAACGATGAAAAGAATTCGACAGATCTTGGAGAAAAGCATTTGACTGATGATAAATCATTCTTACGTCAAACTTCAAAAAGAAATTTGAGGATAGCTCCGGGAAAATAAGAAGAGTCAGGTAAGATCCTGGGAAAAGACCTGTGGGTTAGGGCCCACTCAAAAGAAAACACCGTTGAATGATTTAAAAGAGAGGTTGCACCGGTTGAATTAAACGACTTGAATGAGATAACATCCTCGAAAGATCTTGAAAGAATCTTGAATGACAAGACGAGCCTTTTGAGAAAATTTGAGCATGCCGGAACAAATGAATAGTGAGAAGTGAATTATTATGAAGTACACCGGTATGAGAAGACATTGAAATGAGGGAAAGGGTATGATCAACAAAGCTTGAATTAGTTCCACCGGAGAAGAAAAGAGAATGAATAATGATGAACTTGAAGCTCCGTTAGAATCTTCATGAGAATCATCGGATAAGAATATTGATAGAAACGAATGGAGAGACTTCACACCAATAAGATGGATACTCGATTAAGAGATCTGAATCCTTGGAGAAAAACAAAGGGAGGGAGGGTGGGAAAACAAAGACAACTTGGAACGGATGAAACAGACACCGTTGAGAAGAACTGGGATTGAATCTTGCGGATGTTGCAATGATCGGATCCACTTGAAGAGAAGTACACCGGTTAAAAAAGGATTGACATGACAGTCTTGATTACCAAGAAGGATTGGTATCCACATAGGAGTATGAGAACACCATTTAGGAAAGGTATGGAATCAACACTTTGACATTGAAGCAACTCGAATACCACAACTCAAAACAAAACAAGGATTGGCTTGCGGAATCAGCCGAAACAAACATATGATAGAGATTTCGTCCAAAGTTTTTGTGGTGGGGCCTACACGGGCTCGATCGTACAGCACCATCATGTACAAGGCAGTGCACATGACATACGAAGCGTCCCCGAGTCGGCATAGCCAAGGACTCTTTAAGACACAACGAGACCACTGTAAAATCGACCGTGAATAGGCGGACCACTAGACGTCGAACCCCAATTTCATATCATACATCTGTCGGAAAGATATCCTAAGAGCTACTTGAATTCCCACTTATGAAACTCCTGAACCTTTCCGGTTATGCAATCAGGTGTTGGAGATACAGGGGAAGCATAATATCTCACCCAAGTCTAGCAAATCCTACATCCAGCTGTATCCAGCCTTCAACACATCACCGAGAAAACTTCAGAAACCATCAACCTCAACCTTCGAAAAGCATCCGTTATACAAGTTATGGCGATACTCCCGAACTCCCGCCCCAGTACTGGGTGGCGTCGAGGTTATCTCACCAACGAACTGCATAAAAGAGATTTTCGATGTCGGCATACTAAACTTAGGCATTCCAGAACCGCAACGATAAAATTATGACGACAACACCTCGAAGCTCAACTCCCCGGGACACTTCCACAAAACCCCTGACAGGAGGCACCAAGACAATGTTCTCGTCACAAAACCATCGGAACGATTCCAAGATACCCGCGTGATCCTAAATTTTTTTTTGTGAAATTTGAGAAGAGAAGAGTGAAAACTCTACGTCAGGATGCCTTACCAGAGCGATGAGGAGACTGGGAAGTAAAAAGAATTCCTAAACTCTCCGATATATAATTCCTAAATGACTCAAAACATTTTTTTCTAGACACAACTCGGCTGCTAAAACGATCAAGCAATGGGGCTCCTAAGGTCGGGGAAGGCTCTGATACCAACTTATAACGCCCTCAATGCGGCTATATCTCCCACGTGTCGAAGCACGACTTAGAGGCATAATCGCATTGAAAGCAATGTTGCAAGTGAGGTAATCTTCACACAAGCCATGTAATACAATAGGGGAAAAGAGATACATAGTTGGCTTACAATCGCCACTTCACACAATTACATGAATAGAACATTACATCATCCAAATACACTCATGATCCGACTACGGAACCAAAATAAAGGAAGAACCCCAAATGCGACAAGGTCCCCGATCGACCCCAACTGGGCTCCACTACTGATCAACTAGAACGGAACAACACAAATGACAAGATCTTCATCGAGATCCTCCTGAGCTTGGTTGCGTCGTCTGCAGGGACTCATCGGCACCTTCAAGCTGGTTTTGGAAGTATCTGTGAGCCACGGGGACTCAGCAATCTCGCACCCTCGCGATCAAGACTATTTAAGCTTATGGGTAAGGTAAAGGTATGAGGTGGAGCAGCAGCAAGCGACTAGCATATATGGTGTCTAACATACGCAAATGAGAGCGAGAAGAGAAGGCAAAGCACGGTCGATAAAAGTATGATCAAGAAGTGATCCTAGAACAACCTACGTCAAACATAACTCCAACACCGTGTTCACTTCCCGGACTCCGCCGGAAAGAGACCATCACGGTTACACACGCAGTTGACTCATTTTAGTTAAGTTAAGGTTCAAGTTATCTACAACCGGACATTAAGAAATTCCCATCTGCCCATAACCGCGGGCACGACTTTCGAAAGTTCAAATCCCTGCAGGGGTGTCCCAACTTAGCCCATGACAAGCTCTCACGGTCAACGAAGGAATAGACCTCCTCCCGAGACATTCCGATCAGACTCGGTATCCCGGTTCTACAAGAGATCCTCGACAATGGTAAAACAAGTCCAGCAAGACCACCCGATGCGCCGACATCCTGATAGGAGCTGCACATATCTCGTTCTCAGGGCAACACCCGATAAGCAATCCGTACAACTAAAACCAGCCCTCGAGTTTCCCCGAGGTGGCGCTGCAAGGGGCTCTAGTTTGGACCAACGCTTAGACAAGCACTAGCCCGGGGGGTTTAAAATAAAGATGACCCTTGGGCTGGCCTAACCCAAGGGAAAAAAGGCTAGGTGGCAAATGGTAAAACCAATGTTGGGCCTTGCCGGAGGAGTTTTATTCAAAGCGAACTGTCAAGGGGTTCCCATTATAACCCAACCGCGTAAGGAACGCAAAATCCGGGAACATAACACCGATATGACGGAAACTAGGGTGGCAAGAGTGGAACAAAACACCAGGCATAAGGCCGAGCCTTCCACCCTTTACCAAGTATATAGATGCATTAATTAAATAAGATATATTGTGATATCCCAACAAAATATCCATGTTCCAACATGGAACAAGCTTCAATCTTCACCTGCAACTAACAACGCTATAAGAGGGGCTGAGCAAAGCGGTAACATAGCCAAAAAACGGTTTGCTAGGACAAGGTGGGTTAGAGGCTTGGTTTAACAATATGGGAGGCATGATAAGCAAGTGGTCGGTATCGCAGCATAGGCATAGCAAAAGAGCGAGCAACTAGCAAGCAAAGATAGAAGTGATTTCGAGGGTATGGTCATCTTGCCTGAAATCCCGCAAGGAAGAAGAACGAGTCCATGAAGAAGAAAAACGGACGTAGTCGAACGAATCCTCACAACTCCGGAACGAAACCGAAGCTAACGCGAGAAGCAAACCCGGAAAGAAGCAAACAACATAGTAAACAAACATCACATAAGCATGGCACGATGCACAACCAAGTATGATGGTTTTAAGAGGGCATGACATGGCAAAATGCACAAGCAATCCTACAAATTAAGTGGAGCTCAATATGCAACGGAGTTGCATATTGAAGAAAACACCACATGACTTATTTAGTTCTCTCTCGTTTATGTACCCAACAAGGTTAAATATTGTTAGCATGGCAAGAGGTGAAGCAAAACAAAACTACCTATCTAGGCAAGTTTAAATGAGGCCGGAACAACAAAACAACAAGTCCGGAAAATCCTCATGTGCATATTTTAAGGGTTGGTACTGTGCTGCCCTAAACCATATTTTAAAGTTATTAAACATGCAAAGTGAGGCAACCATGTTAAACTAGGCATTTTTCCACCCCATTTACATATAAAGTTTGTTACAAACCGAGTTACGGTTATTAAGTTATGAATTAAAGCATTTTAGCATGGTATTTGAACAAATTTAATCAAACAACATTTTAAATATGGATGAAAGTTGCATATTGTTAAAGAACATGAAAAACTGAGAAAGATGCATATATGACATGATGACATGATGACATGATGCAATGCACAAATAAAAGGGCGGGAACAAATGAAACACACGGCGAAACCCGAAACACATGGAAGTCTTCTCGAGCATCGGTCTCGGGGCGTCACAGAGTACCCCTGATCTAGGACACCATAATTTGGCTTGTATATTATGATGACGAGCTTCGACTACAAGAAATATGTTAATATGTGACGGATTTATCAGTGGAAAACTGACATGGTGGGTGTCCAACCTCGACGGATGTGAAATCCAACATGATATCGCGTCATAATTTGATATCGTACCTTCCATGACGGTTCTTGACCGTCATGGATCTGCCCCAGGCCCGCCCAAGCCCAAACCATTGTGATGGAACAATCCGTCATGGACTAACACTACGTAGGATTTTCAACTGGCCAATTCGAATGACATGGCAGCATACGTGGATACTATTTTTCATCACTTAAATCGTCGTGGATTTAGGCACAATTTAAAGGTGAGTTTTAATTTGGTTGAGCCCATTCCTTTTGGACAAAATTTGACCCATTAAATTGTTGGCATAATGAATTACACAGATCCTGCCAATTTTGGCCCAACAAAAAAGTATTTGCGAAGTGTGAAACATTACACACTTTATGCAGCATCTATATGTATCTATAGCATAGTAGTTCACGAAAATCCTCTATGAAATGATAACTTGCAGCATAGATTGACAAAATACATCACATCATAGATTGAAAAAATATATCACAGCAGGGTTAGGAACCGGTACAATCCATTTTACATCAACAGAACATATACACTATTGAGGCTGTTATTCAAGCTCTTGCGGTTGGCGCCCTTGATGGCAACTATCATATCGTGGTGGATTGTGATGGGCAGCACCAAGTAGCCCGCTATGCGATCTTACCTAGCATATTTACAAGAATATTGGATGTTTGTAATTATGAATAGATAGTAGAAATAAGAGAATTGCAACAAATATAAAAATTAATTACATATTGTCCAAAATTCTTCAATCTTATAGTGCCTACAAATGAGAATAACATTGTATCTACTATAAAACACGAGTGAACATGAGGTTCCTTAAAATTAATCCAAAGAAAAGTGTGTGAAATGACAAAGTGACAAAACACACACCACAGAACTCCAAGTACTATAGCAGCAGTAGTTGAGGCCATATAAACCTGGCAACAACAATGAAATGAACTGAACCGGTATATATTTATACAAGGTGACAGCAGTAGCAAACCTCATCAGCTTGGACAAGATCTACAAATTTAGTCTACAATTGGTTCATCTTGTACATATTACATTTTAAATATGCTCAATCTAGGGGAACCAAAAAGGTATAACCATGAAGCAAAAATCACTTCTTAACTATAAAATCCTAGCACATATCCTACAACAGTTTCATAGTTAACATCTTCAGTGCAAATCCGAAGCATGTCTATTTTTCTTGTGATTTTAATTAGTGTTATGCAAGCTTGAACTACTACACGCATATACATAATAGTAAGAAGTCACCTTAGTTTATGCAAGCTAGAATATTTCACGTACACAATTAATTAAGTAGGATGTGGGATCTTGTGGGACTTACATGTACACCATGCAGTAGCAATCACTAAGCTATTTTGATGGAATTGCATAAGACCAAATTTTTTGTTTTGACGTGATCAAACATATCAGCAAACGTGTGAAAGGAACACCTACAGTAGGAAGGTTTCAGCATTTGCACCTAAAGAAAACAAATTGTGTATCAAGAAATCAGAGAAAGAGAGTCAAGTCATAGTGAAATCCAGGACATAAGCGAGAAGGTAAATTGGATTGTTTTTATATCAAATCAAGGTCTAGAAATGTGCAGAGATATTCAGTGGTGGACATTGTGAAAAACATACTTATTTTTGTCTACATTTATGAAATGAATGATCTGATTTGCCAGTTAGTTTATCCTCATGTATCCTTATGTTAGTTTATATTGCATACATGAATTTTTTCGAATTAATTGTTCATCTATTCATTTTATTTGTTTCCGTCCTGTCACATGGATCCCGTTTTCCTCTGCTTTGTTAGTCCACACAATAGTTTTAGAGAAGGAACAACGAGCGGCAGTACTTGCATTTGATTCAGAAGATAAAAGAGAGTAATAAAAATCACACCGACGATTAACAACAGATCAAGGTGTTGGGGAACGTAGTAATTTCAAAATTTTCCTACGCACACGCAAGATCATGGTGATGCATAGCAACAAGAGGGGAGAGTTTGATCTACGTACCCTTGTAGACCGACAGCGGAAGCGTTAGCACAACGCGGTTGATGTAGTCGTACGTCTTCACGGCCTGACCGATCAAGCACCGAAACTACGGCACCTCCGAGTTTTAGCACACGTTCAGCTCAATGACGATCCCCGGACTCCGATCCAGCAAAGTGTCGGGGAAGAGTTCCGTCAACACGATGGCGTGGTGATGATCTTGATGTACTACCGTCGCAGGGCTTCGCCTAAGCACCGCTACAATATTATCGAGGATTATGGTGGAAGGGGGCACCACACACGGCTAAGAATATGATCACGTGGATCAACTTGTGTCTCTAGGGGTGCCCCCTGCCCCCGTATATAAAGGAGCAAGGGGAGGAGGCCGGCCGGCCCCTATTGGCGCGCCAGGAGGAGTCCTCCTCCTAGTAGGAGTAGGACTCCTACTAGGAGGGGGAAGAAAGTGGGGAGGAAGAAGGAAAGGGGGGCGCCGCCCCCCTCTCCTACTCCAATTCGGACAAGGGGGGGAGGAGGCGCGCGGCCCACTCTGGCTGCCCCTCTCTCTCTCCACTAAGGCCCATATGGCCCATTACTTCTCCTGGTAGGGTTCCGGTAACCCTCCGGCTCTCCGGTTTTCTCCGAAATGACCCGGAACACTTCCGGTGTCCGAATATAGCCGTCTAATATATCAATCTTTATGTATCGACCATTTCGAGACTCCTCGCTATGTGCGTGATCACATCCGGGACTCCGAACTAACTTCAGTACATCAAAACTCATAAACTCATAATATAATTGTCATCGAAACCTTAAGCGTGCGGACCCTACGGGTTCGAGAACAATGTAGACATGACCGAGACACGTCTCCGGTCAATAACCAATAGCAGAACCTGGATGCTCATATTGGCTCCTACATATTCTACGAAGATCTTTATCGGTCAGACCGCATAACAACATACGTTGTTCCCTTTGTCATCGGTATTTTACTTGCCCGAGATTCGATCGTCGATATCTCAATACCTAGTTCAATCTCGCTACTGGCAAGTCTCTTTACTCGTTTCGTAATACATCATCTCGCAACTAACTCATTAGTTGAAATGCTTGCAAGGCTTATGTGATGTGCATTACCGAGAGGGCCCAGAGATACCTCTCCGACAATCGGAGTGACAAATCCTAATCTCGAAATACGCCAACCCAACATGTACCTTTGGAGACACCTGTAGAGCTCCTTTATAATCACCCAGTTACGTTGTGACGTTTGGTAGCACACAAAGTGTTCCTCCGGCAAACGGGAGTTGCATAATCTCATAGTCATAGGAACATGTATAAGTCATGAAGAAAGCAATAGCAACATACTAAACGATCGGGTGCTAAGCTAATGGAATGGGTCATGTCAATCACATCATTCTCCTAATAATGTGATCCCGTTAATCAAATGACAACACATGTCTATGGTTAGGAAACATAACCATCTTTGATTAATGAGCTAGTCAAGTAGAGGCATACTAGTGACGTTTGGTTTGTCTATGTATTCACACAAGTATTATGTTTCCGGATAATACAATTCTAGCATGAATAATAAACATTTATCATGATATAAGGAAATAAAATAATAACATTAGTATTGCCTCCAGGGCATATTTCCTTCACAAGGACAGGAGAAGGTGCATGATAACAACTAGCTAGGAGACCAGGCCGGCTAGTCCTCTGCACTAGCTACGGGTAGTGTGTCACATTAATCCTATCAAATTCGATTAGAACAAAGTATGTGCCTGATAAGAGTAGCATCACTATACTAGCACCAATTGCATATTTGCATTTGATTTGACATGAATCAAAACCAGAAATCCAAAAGAAGAAAAAACTTATATCATGAATGCATCAGCTGAAGGAATGCATATAGATTAACCGGACTGAAAAGGATAGATGGTGACATCACAACTTGGGTAAACAAACATTTTAAACACATGACCTGCAGGCAATATTTGACAAACACATGTAAAATTCTTCACACGACCATCTAGTATGTGAATACAAGAAAGAATCAAATGAAAAGGCACAAATTTTCTGAATCTCCTTCACATCTAATACGGCCCAACTTGTGGGATCAAAAGAGATTGATGAATCAAATGAATCTGCTCATATTTGTTTAAATTGGCTGATGATTCTCCTAGATCATTAACAGAACAGAGAGAGAGAGAGAGAGCTTCTGTGGCGTAGGGGTCAGCCGTCCTCTCCTAGCATGCAGTTGCAGCTGCTCCATGACATGGCCCTCTTCTCTTCCCTTGACACAACCCAACCAGATGAGATGGCAACAAAGTTCCTGCACAAACGAAAAGAACAAAGGTTTTGCTTCGGACTATTGCATTAGCAAAATTTTCCGAATCATTAGATAAGCTGATGCTATTGTAGCTATATCGTCAGAACCATATCAGCAACCAAAAATCTCAGGCATTGCAGCAGCAAGATAGCAGAAAGTGATGGATCAGGAACAGACCATAGTTTGTGCCGCGAGATGATACGTCTCCAATATATATATAATTTTTATTATTTCATGTTGTTATATTATTAATCTTGGATATTTTATATTCAATTACTAGCAACTTTATATCAGTGACAATTGTTGTTTTCTGCTTGTTTTTTACTTTGTAGAATATCAATACCAAACAAAGTCCAAATGCCATGAATTTTTTTGGAAAAACATTTCTGGACATAAGACACCCAGAGAGCCAAAGAAGTGCATGGGAGGAGGCCCATGGGGCCCATTAGGCACCAGGGCGTGTCAAAAGGCCCAGGCGTGCCCTGGTGGGTAGTGGAGCCCATGGGAAGCTTCTCCACCGCCATCCACCTCTATAAATACTCTAAAATCCCAAAAAACCTAGGAGAGTCGACGAAACACAATTCCAGCCGCCGCAAGTTCCAGAACCACGAGATCCAATCTAGAGGCCTTTTTCGGCACTCTGCCGGAGGGGTCAACGATCACGGAGGGGTTCTTCATCATCACCCTATGATGCGTGAGTAGTTTACCACGGACCTACGGGTCTGTATGTAGTAGCTAGATGACTTCTTCTCTTTTTTTGATCTTCAATACAATGTTCTCCTTAATGTTCTTGGAGATCTATTTGATATAATGACTTTTTGTGGTGTGTTTGTTGGGATCTAATGAATTGTGAGTTTATGATCAGATCTATCCATGAATGTTATTCGAGTCTTTGCTGAACTCTTTTATGCATGATTGTTATAGCCTCATATTTCTTCTCCGAGATTTTGGTTTGGTTTGGCCAACTAGATTGATTTTTCTTGCAATGGGAAGAGGTGCTTTGTGATGTGTTTGATCTTGCGGTGCTCAATCTTAGTGACAGAACGAGACATGACACACATGTTGATATGTCTCCAACGTATCTATAATTTTTTATTGTTCCATGCTGTTATATTATCAATCTTGGATGTTTTATATTCATTTACTAGCAACTTTATATCATTTTTTGAGACTAACCTATTGACATAGTGGCCAGTGCCAGTTGTTATTTTTTGTTTGTTTTTTACTTTGCAGAATATCAATACCAAACGAAGTCCAAATGAACGAAATAATTTGGAGATTTTTTTTGCCCAAAAGACACCCATGAGGCCCAAGAAGTGCACTAGATGGGGGTCTGTGGGGCCCACTAGGCACCAGGGCACGCCCTGGTGGGAGTGGAGCCCACAGGCATCCCTTCACCGACCTTCACCTCTATAAATACTCTAAAATCCCAAAAATCCTAGGGGAGTCGACGAAACATAACTCCAGTCGTTGTAAGTTCCAGAACCACGAGATCCAATCTAGAGGCCTTTTCTAACACTCTATCGAAGGGGTCAACGATCACGGAAGGGTTCTTCATCATCACCCTTGCCCCTCTGATGATGCGTGAGTAGTTTACCATACACCTATGGGTCCGTAGGTAGTATCTAGATGTCTTCTTCTCTCTTTCTGATCTTCAATACAATGTTCTCCTTGATGTTCTTGGAGATCTATTCGATGTAATGACTTTTTACGGTGTGTTTGTTGGGATCCGATGAATTGCGAGTTTATGATCAGATCTATCCATGAATATTATTTGAGTCTTTGCTGAACTCTTTTATGCATGATTATTAGTGCTCATATTTCTTCTTCGAAGCTTTGGTTTGGTTTGGCCAACTAGATTGATTTTTCTTGCAATGAGAAGAGGTGCTTTGAGATGGGTTCGATCTTGCGGTACTCAATCTCAGTGACATAAAGAGACATGACACGCATGTATCGTTGCCATTAAGGATAAAAAGATGGGATCTATTCCTACATGAATAGATCTTGTCTACATCATGTCATCGTTCTTATTGCATTACTCCATTTTTTCATGAACTTAATACACTAGATGCATGCTGGATAGCAGTCGATGTGTGTAGTAATAGTAGTAGATGCAGGTAGGAGTCAGTCTACTAATTTTGGACGCGATGCCTATATATATGATCATTGCCTTGAATATCGTCATAATTATTTGCTCTTCTATCAATTGCCCAATGGTAATTTGTTTACCCACCATTTGTTATTTTCTCGAGAGAAGCCTTTAGTAAAATGTACGGCCCCCCGGGTCTATTTTCTATCATATTAAAACCCAAAAATACCTTGTTGCACTTTTTCGTGTGTTTTTGCAAGATCTATTTATCAAATATTATATAATTTAATATATTTCAATACCGAGGAGGGATTGACAACCCCTCTTACACGTTGGGTTGCAAGTATTTGCTATTTATGTGCATGTGTTGTTTACATAGTGTTGTTTGGTTTTTCTACTGGATTGATAACCTTGGTTTCATAACTGAGAAAAATACTTATCATTGGTATGCTGCATCATCCCCTTCTCTTCAAGGAATTACCAACGCAGATACAAGCAATCACATGTATCGTTGCTATTAAGGATAAAAAGATGGGGTCTATTCCTACATGAATAGATTTTGTCTACATCATGTCATCGTTATTATTGCATTACTTCGTTTTTCCATAAACTTAATACACTAGATGCATGCTGGATAGCGCTCAATGTGTGGAGTAATAGTAGTAGATGCATGCAGGAGTCGGTCTACTAATCTTGGACGTGATGCCTATATACATGAGCATTGCCTTGGATAACGTCGTAATTATTTGCTCTTCTATCAATTGCCTGATAGTAATTTGTTTTCCCATTGTATGCTATTGTCTCGAGAGAAGCCTCTAGTGAAATTTACGGCTCCCGAGTCTATTTCCTATCATATTAAAATCTAAAAATATCTTGCTGCACTTCTTTATTTATTTTATGTTATGTTTTTGCTAGATCTATTTATCTAAGTATTAGAGTAGCGTTTGTGGGTAAGACGCTATCCAACTCATCATAGCGCCTCCCCCTTAGGTGCTATGATAATCAAAAGGCAGGTTGGAGGGCTCGAGAAAGTTTATGAGATTGGGAGAATATTCTGAAATGAAGACATGTCTACTCGTCATAATTCTGAATTTACCACCATTGATGTAAATCTCATATGTTTTTTTCATTATGTTGTTTAGCTCTCCTTTTTTAGGGAGCTATCTTGTAGCTTAATTGCTCTATCTCTAGCTTTTCATTTCACACACCCCTTTCTCTTCTTTCCTTTTTGCTTCCATAATGTGCTACTTTAAATAAGGTCTCACTTTCTCCCTTATATTTGGAAGCTAGATGTATGAAGCATATTCAGACTATGAAAGCATGATGAATTTGGCTGAAGAAATTGTAACTCGACATGCTATGGCTATGATCGGAAAGCTTAAGATTGATTACCAGGTAATGCATTTCAAGTCTACCTATAGTACGAGACTATATTGTGCTGCATTATGTGAGTGAATTTGGATTGTCAAGGCAAGCATCACAGAAAAATCATGTCATCATTTGTTGCTCATATCACTGCTTTACTACACCTTGTTTTTCGTTGTCATTTATTCTTGTCATCAATGATGCTCTACTAGTAGTCTGGTTTTGGGTCTTATTGCCTGACCTGGATTACCCTATGCAGATTGGCACTGGACACATGCACACTCAACTCATAATACTTAAAGCACATGTATATACTTCTATTTGTATTCTTTTCACTTCATAAACTGGCGTATTTACTATGAAGCAGGGAACTGAAATCTCTCTGAAAAGGAGAAGGGAAACCATGCATCGTCTTGTCGAAGAAGCAACAGGAGTAGACCTCAATAGCTTTGGAGATGTTGAATCTGCTAAAAATGCTGCAAAAAGAAAGCTGGATATTAATTTGGGAGTGCAGAGTATGCAAGAATGGACTATCATTCTGTCATTAATTATTGACTTGTCCATTAAGAAATGCTCTCTCGACATGCAGTTCAATTATCATAGCACTTAAGGGGAAGATATCATAGCACTTAAGGGGAAGGCACTATGATGTGTTGGATAGCTCCTAACGCACCGACGCTACTCTAGGACTTTGTATTTTCCCATTGCCGGGGCCAAAGAGCAACAAAGAGCATACGAGGGCTGAGGCGAGTTGGAAATTCTCTAAGTCAGTGTGTAGCATCTAAGTAAAAGGGCTATGCTCCATAGCATAGTGCCTAGACGAAAGGCTTCACACAACCAGGGGTGGGCACGGACATGGCCGCACCACACCATGTTGGCAGGAAGTGTAGCGCCTGTCAGAATGGCGCTACCCGAAAGGGTTATTTCTGTGACATATTTTCGCCGAGAGTTTATTGTTTGAATTTGTTTCGACTTTGGGTCAGTTTTGTCCATTTTTCCTAGGGGGTGACCCTCCTTTTCAAAAAAAGGTTTTATTTAATACTGCGTTGGCAGGGTTTTGAACTCAAGACCTCTTGGCTCGGATACCATATTGAATTCATGCACCAGCCAACTCATCCAAAAGTCCAAACTGATGGAGGGAGACGGGCAATATATTTCAACACCCCCCCTCACGTCTAGGCTATTTTAGTCCTTAGACGTGGGATCGATGTAGGCCACAGAATCGTTTTATTTAATACTGCGTTGGCAGGGTCTTGAACTCAAGACCTCTTGGCTCGGATACCATATTGAATTCATGCACGAACTAACTTATTCAAAAGTCTGAACTGATGGAGGGAGGTGGGCAATATATTTCAACACAAGGTACTCATAATCGGTCCGATACATTGATGCATACATACAACAAATAACAATACTTAACATTGTAATGTAGCCCCGTACATGAATAATACACAAACTGACATGACACGAATAACTTAACACATCACTCCAACAGCTTCGAAAATAAAATTTTAAATAACAATAAACCATCTTCCAGTCGACTCCAGGATTCAGCAACGCAACAAGCAAGCACTCCATGCCACTGCTGATATTTCATTCCTAGTCAAAACATGGCAAGAGGAGAAGCATGAGAGACAGATGATACTTACAGCAATACAATTATGAAACAAGATACATTAGACATATGCATAGCGCATAGACTATCATATCTACATATATTTACTAATTAATGCACCATTTTCTTAGAAAAACACATAAAAAACTCTATTATCATATCTATATATTGGTCGAGTTGAATCTTAGTAGCCTCCCAGGGAGTAACGTCCTCTTTGTCCACGTTCAGGGAAGGTTCCGTGTCCGTTTGCTGCCCACATGCAATCCTATAGCTTAATTTTTTTTGCTAATTGTGCATAGTGATAAATTTCTATAAGAAGATGCAAAATAATTGCTTTCACACAGTCTATGTGCGGACATACATGCACTAGATCTGTTCATAATACTTTTTAGCAGTGCTCTAGCAAGAACACTACTCTTGTTCTAATTTTCTTTGGGCATGTAAGGAATGAAGTTGGAGTGGGTGTTTACTCGGATAGAAAAGAAGATGAAGTGATCACGGTAGCTACTGTTGAGTTCAGACATATACACTGATTCTTCATCTAATTTTGTCTACTCCATCCAATCCAAAATAAGTGTAGTTCAAACTAGTTCAAAACTGCGACATTGCAATGGGATAGCTTAACATACAAGAGGAAGTTTCGGTTTTTTGCTATGCAACTGTGATAGTAAGCAACCATAGTCTCCATAAAAAAATGTCATAACTGTTCACATATTTCAGAGCAAATTTGCTTGTCATGTTATTTAATGGTGTAATGTTGATCGTAGCAAGCACCACCACCACTGCTTGGAAGCTTGACCAGCTACCTCCGGCCATTCAACAAGCAGGTCAATGTTTTGCAAATTAGCAACCTTGTTTCTGCGCTTTTAATTGGAGAGAAATATGATGTATTGCTTCTCTATACTGTAGGTGTAGCCTTGGTTTTCGAGTGGCTGGTCTCTCATGTGGTTCAAATATATGGTGGTATTATTAGCATTGTTGTTTCTACATCTTCTTACTTAACTGAACTTATGATTGTTCCCCGTCCTTGCGAGAATTGAGAGTGTAAGCTGCAGATATAGTGTGATTTCAGCTCCAGCATAAAAAAAAACTAATTGGTGCATACTAATTCGACCGCAGGTGTACTTACTGTAAATGCCTAATCCCGTCTGCCGTGGCTTCCATTCTTTCGCTTTGAGTACTCGTCAAGAGGTTTTGCTTCTTCCTTATTCATCCATACCTTCAGTCTGATAGTGCTTACTAACATCACATATATTTGGTACGGTGCATGTTCCTATCTTCAGATGGAATGCTATAAATCACTTTGTTTAGGAAATAATCTAATTGCAGAGATTCTTTTTGTTTGCTAATCTCTCAATAACTTGGACTACTCTTATAGTATAACTCTTTTTCTATTATGATTTTGTTTTGCGGGTTCGGGTAAATATTTGCACATCGGAATGATCAGATGGGCGCATAACAATATCATCGGATTGAAAAAGGAAGGTATGTTTGTTTATCAAACAGACTAAAGATAGATATATCCACATATATCTTTAGTCTGAATGAGAATGGAAATATCTACCTTTATCTATATGCTCCGAGCCTAGGATTGTGTTCTCTTGTGCAAATCGAGCCAAAATTAGTGCCATTTTACCAAACCTGAGTTGTCCAACAATTTTTTTGTCTCACGAATGAAATCCAATAAATATCATCTATACGTTCTCTTGCTATTGTCATCTTTCTTATGTAATTGAAATAGTTTTCCACTGTATGAGCAAAACTTGAAATTTATTATGTTTTGTATGACAAACAGAGCAGATGTAGCCACTTTGGCATTTCACTTTCTTTCAATATAAGCATAAACATATAAATATGTTCTTATGGTTTCATCTTTCCGTGTAACCCCTTTCAAATGTGTGCTGACATGCCACTTCTTACTAAGCTTGAAGGTTTAAAACAAGGCAAGATAAGCGAACAGATATTTTCCCCATCTGTCCAAGTAAGCAACATAAGTCTATATCACACTACTCCCTCCGTTCCTAAATACTTGTCTTTCTAGTCATTTCAACAAGTGACTACATACGGAGCAAAATGAGTGAATCTACACTCTAAAATATGTCTACACACATCCGAATGTAGTAGTCATTTGAAATGTCTAGAAGGACAAATATTTAGGAACGAAGGGGGTACATTGCATTAGGAAATATCGTGACTAATTAACGATAAATATTCGGACTGTTATTTCATAGCAAGTTAGATGCTTTACTTCCTTTCAGTTAGTGCATGGACGCATGGTTGAGTGATGGAAAAATACATTTAAACCGAGGAAGTACCTTGATTTTACTTGAAATTGTGGAACTGATTAGGCGGCACCAGCAGCAAGCATTTCTAGCATCTCATCAATAGTAGGGTCTCCGTCCTAAAAACATGGGATTAGAAACAGCCTATACACAGTGTAATTTTTTTTTGAAATCCCTGCTTCAAAGGAAAAATGAAGTCGATCGATCTGGAATTCTTACATTAAGACCACACCAAAACATAAGTGTCATGTGTACAGTATGCAGGGAAATAATGACGCTCGGTCCCCACGCAACTGCGGTACTGACTCCAATGACTCTGTTTCCCATAGTAACTGGTCCACCGGACATTCCATGCCGAAATGCGAAATCCCCTTGTAGGTAGTGAACATTATTTCGAAAGAACGCGCCGCTGAGAGAAACATAAAAGGCCCAGCTTCAGTAAATTAAATGATACTGTATAGTGCTAGCTAGTACTACTACTATACTGTAAGTCGTCCAATGCAATTCAATTGAAATTTAAGTGTCTTTTTACGTACTTAATCTCACCGGGAGCCCTCGCAGGGTTGATGACCGGCGCTCCAAGGACCAAGAAATATCCATGAGCATATGCCGTCCATGGAAAGTTATCAATAGATACATCCGCGAACACAATAGGTTGAAACGGTTCCTCCACATTAACCAATCGTGTTGGAATTATGTGTCATGCAACTATTTTCAAATTACTTGGAATTCTTAAATATTCGGAATATCTCATTATGAAATTATACATGTATTTATACATGGAATTGTTTTACATATTTAGCATGGAAAATTATCACTTGTTGGAATGTACTTAAGTAACATATGCTTAAGGAAGCTGGTCGATTATCAGTGGAATACAATATACTATTTGTATTGGAAAGACTATCCGGATACACTGATGATTGGAAGGAGCTAGATCGTATAGTTAGATTACAGCTCTAATGTTGATCTACATAATTAGAGGAATTTACACTCCTATTATGGCGCGTTGCTCACAAGCGCGTGCTCCGAGGACAAAACGGGTAGAATCCGTTAAACAGACAAATATGATCGTGGTTGGTAATTTGATCTGGACTCTATCCCGGAAACTAGTGGAAAAGACTAGGAATCTTATATCTGTATAAGAGGTGGACTCTTTGGAAAGACAATATAAAAAGGTCCCTACCCTCTAGCCTCAGATATACGAATTGTGAGCGGCACCACGGATAAGCGCAAAGGAATTAGGGGGTAGACCGAAAACCCCAAGATTCTAACATTGGCATCGGAGCAAGTTGGGGCGTCGTCGCCCACGATCCTAGTCTGCCACGCAACTCTGCCGTCCCTGATCAGCAGTGAACTCGCCGACGACTCGGTCTTCTGATCTGCTATCAACTCTGGCCCGCTCTCGGCCTGCGGCTGCAAATATAATCCGCTGCGAAATCTCTCGTCACTTTTTTCTGGTATCCGCTGGTCGCCGCTCGGTTCTGCAGGCTGCCACTGTGTGCCGTAAGCTCGTAACACCCGTGCGGCTACGAGTTCATCTGCTACCAGATTAAGCAACAGTACTAGTCTTCACGTGAAGCCAGATCTCTTGTTTCCTTTTTCTTTTTAGCACTCAGATCGAGGAAGTGAGCTTATCGTCTCGTACAAGCATCAAATCTTCACATGCTTTGGTTGCTACCAGTTCTTGCTCCGCAAAATAACTGGAGGTTAGTTTCTATGCGCGCGGGTCGCTGTAGACTCTTCCCCAGTTTCGCACGCGGATGCAGGAGGCAGCGGGCATCTATCTCAACGGTGTCCGTCGTTCACACAGACCAGAGGACCGTGGAACCGCTGCTGTTTAGATTCATATAATATGGCAGTTGTATTTACTCGGAAGCGTCAGATCGAGGATCAGATCGTTATGTCAAAAGGCTAAGTATATATCTTGGCAGTCACGATACTTGTGTACACCCTGATATGGGTAGGACATCACAAGAAATTGATTGATAGATCATGTTCTTTATTTTTACGGAGAAAACAATCCGGAAAGGCCAAGCAATCCTGGGAAGGCTAATTCTACTCTGCAAATCAACAAGGATGGCAGCAAGGATTAACTCGTACGCGTGCAGATCTACATGACGTCCATGTCCACAATATTTATCTATAAGGATCAAACTGTAAAAAGGAAGGCTGGTGTTTCTCGGCTATCTTGACACTTGTGCGCACCCTGATCTGGGACGGAAATCACAAGGAATTAATCTATGTAATTTCAGTATCTGTCTTCACCCAGCATACAAATGAAAATTTCTCAAGGGAGGATCCAGTCATTGCACCTTGGAAAGGAAAATTTAGTAGTATTTGTCAATTGAATTTGCAAACAGGAAGGTATGTCTTTCATTTGTATGCAAGGAAAATTTATTTTGTCGACTGCTACTTTCCAAGTAGTTTTGTTGCACATTCTGGTTACCATATATTACTAGAGGATATATGGATTTTATTTTCATGCAATCAATTCCAAGGAAATATTAAATATCATAAATACTTGGAATTGGAAATTATGTTTTGACTCCCTAGAGGAAAATTATGGTGGTTACAGCAACCTGGCATGAAAAGGAATTCATTGAAGTGTCGTCTGTTGAGCATCACTTGTTTATGGAGGAAGATAGGGGTCACTCCAAGGACAAGGAAATCTGATCTTCATATGTCACAACTTTATTGGCATGCCACTATTTCAAAGGAAAATTGATGTACTTTGCATTTTTAATTATGCCATGAAACTCCGTTGTGGAGGGAAAATATTATTGTTATAGGACACTCTGTGCAATTCGGTGAGAACGGATTTGCTTTATTGATATATCATGGAATCTATTGATTATGACATACTGTTTGGAAAAGGAAGAGTGAAAGATTGCTTAACGGTTAAATTAGTGCATTATGGATTTTCACAGAATGATCTATCTTTCTTGATGTCCATTGGAAGTTGGAAAACCAAAATTATTTTTATATTCGGCGAAGATAACTCCATATGGAGGAATATCAACAATTGGAACACATGCTTGGAATCTTATTATCTACGTCATCAATGACTTGGTCACATATCTTGGAACTGGATCAAGAGGCTTATTGATTCTAGAATTTTAAACTTTAGTGGGAGGACTATGGTACATGTGAACCATATATGATTTTTTAATACACCTTTTTTTATTAAGGTGGAAGGATATAAAAAGTTTCACATGATTTTTTTTCCTGATATACTTATGGTATTGTTTGGACACTCCCACTAGAGGTCAGATTATTTATTTCATATCACTCTTCGATGATTACACTTTTATATGGTTATGCTTATATTTTATTATACAAGTCTGAAGGTTTTATTGTGCTGGTCACATGTTATACTGAAGTGGAAAAATCAGTTGACTAAATAATATCATAGTTTTAACCACTGATTGGTGGGGGAATTACACTTCAGGAATATATCGTTTGTTTGTAAAGAGCATGGAACTATTCACCGTTGTAATATACCGCGCACTCCACAATTGAATGGAGGAATTAACTGTCTTGTATACTCCCTTGTTTCTTTCGAAAGAAGCATTGCATATTATCATCTGTTGATATCATTCTCCATCTAGTACAGTCACTTGACTAGAAGGAAATCTTCTATTTTGACATGAAATTCTCAGTTATTACAAAGCGCACACCAGGAAATTTATGATGGTTATTCTAGTGGATCAAAGGGTGTTTCCTAAGTTATCTGGAAAAAGAATACTGGTGGAAAATAGAACACAATCATTTTTATGATCAGGGTGGAATTATTGACAATCATACTAGAATATAATCTTGACCCCAAGGAAACTACAAGTGACACTCCCATCATGACATGCATAGGATAAGTGGGAGGAATAAGCTTGGAATATCATGTCTGGATAATTGTTATGTTTTGTTGGCGGATGTCACTCTAAATTTTAGAGGAATCACTGAATTCTCTTAAAGTTTTTTTATCAATGTCAACTATGGGTGGAAAAATTGCGGGAAGGAATAAACTCAAATGAGGAAGAGCATAGTTTGGGAACTTGATATCATACCAAATAACCGCAAGCCTAATGTCTGGAAATGATTTTTTTTGTAAGGATATTTGGCTAAGTGGAATATTATAATATCACTCTTGTTATTCAACTATTCACACAGAGGGAAATATACTTTGTGGAAACTCTCTCTCCTGGAATTTTGGGAAAGAGGAACTTAAGACATGGTTTGCTATTTGAGTATATTAATGTATGGTCTTATAACAAGCTTCACATCAATGGAATGGCACGTCATATGGTTTTTTTAAATGAAGCAAGGCGGTCATTTACAAACGTAAGTGTAAAATGTATTTTGCATTATTATTGTATATGTTAATATTGTCTTGTTGTTTGCAATGATAAAGTCACATTGATGGAAGTGAAAGCTTGGTAATCTTTTAACTTTCATATGAAAGGAACATTTGAGACATCCTATGCTTTACGAGTTGAAATACATAGAAAATATTTTGAAGTGTTTCTCTATGGAAAATTGCAAATCTGTTAAAATACCTTTGATAAAGGGAATCATACTCGGTGACGAATTACATTTGAACTCTCGGGGAAAATAGAATAATAAATGGTACTGGAATTCGTATGTATCTTCATTATATTATCATACCTTAGCTACCGGAATTTATGCTACATTCAAGCAGTGGAATGAAAGACGAGCAGCTAAGGGAATCTCACACATCATATAAGAATGTGGAAAGTGCATCACAACCTGTCACTTATTCTGAAATTTTTATTAAAGGTAAACACGTTGAGGAAGCTATTACTCTAGCTACAAGATGAGAAATAAGTCCAGGTACGCATATTCAATATTTTTTTATAGTACTAATATGGTGCAGGTTCACTGACCGAAGTCAGGAATTTCTTTCAAAACATGGTTAATTATGGAACTTCATTTACTGATTGGATTTGATATTTATGTGGTTTTGAAAATTTATTCAACGTGGTTATCTTATACTTGACTCAATGTGGAATTGATCATATTATTATATATGTGATGGAAAATAATTGATGCGGAATTTCATGGGAGGAAACAAAATACTCAAGGTGCCTACAAACGGTGGAATTACACTCGAGGAAATAATACTCGAGGCGCCGAGGACAGCTATGCTGGAATAATTAGGCGGAAACTAAAGGTCTCTAGTGATCTTAAGAGTCACAACAAGGAAACATATTGAAGGGAAGTATCACCGTATATATTTGTGGGTTTTCAATGTAGTGTTAATATGATTGTTGATCCCTTGACTGATCCACTTAGTCAGGAGATATTTGGCAAGCATGTTAAGGCTATGGGTTCACGAATATTTGAATGATCGTTTTGGACAAGTGGGAGATGTTGGAATTATGTGTCCTGCAACTATATTCAAATTACTTGGAATTGTTAAATATTCGGAATACCTCATTATGGAATTATACATGTATTTGTACATGGAATTGTTTTACATGTTTAGCATGGAAAATTATCACTTGTTGGAATGTACTCAAGTAACATATGCTTAAGGAAGCTGGTCGATTATCAGTGGAATACAATATACTATTTATATTGGAAAGACTACCCGGGTACACTGATGATTGGAAGGAGCTAGATCGTATAGTTAGATTACAGCTCTAATGTTGATCTACATAATTAGAGGAATTTACACTCTATTATGGCGCGTTGCTCACAAGCGCGTGCTCCGGGGACAAAACGGGTAGAATCCGTTAAACGGACAAATATGATCGTGGTTGGTAATTTGATTTGGACTCTATCCCGGAAACTAGTGGAAAAGACTAGGAATCTTATATCTGTATAAGAGGTGGACTCTTTGGAAAGACAATATAAGAATGTCCCTACCCCTAGCCTCAGATATGCGAATTGTGAGCGGCACCACGGATAAGCGCAGAGGAATTAGGGGTAGACCGAAAACCCTAAGATTCTAACAAATCGAACTATAGCAAGGTCCACTTGGTTGTCTGCCACCAGCACTTCTCCAGTGAACTGTTGGCTTTCCGCCCGGGAGCCTAACCCTAACAAACATAGCCCCTTGGACAACATGCTCATTTGTTATTATTAGGACTGTTCTTCGACGGAAATAAGCAACAAAACCGGTGCCCAGATGCGCTAATGGAGGGTTAATACTGGTAACGACGTCTAACATAAGCACCGACATCTTCTTCTTCTTGGGTTGATGTATATAGATAGATAAACTCAAGATATGAAACGGAACTGCTGCAGGAGGTTGAGAAAAAAAAGGTTAATTAACGTGCAGATGGGAGGACTAAACATGCATGCCAAGAGTAAAGAAACATGAAAGAGCTGCAAGATCCTACCAAAGGGTGAACATGAGCTTCATCTCGCGTATGGATGAATGAAACTACAACGGCGATCGGTTGTGCAAATTAAGCACATGCAAGGTTCCTGGTGCACAAATCAGATTTCGTGTGGGCGCTGTGGGATGCAGCGCGGAGAGGGTTTATGCGAGGCGGGGCACGACGATAGTAATGAGAATACCGTACCCGGAGGAGGCCCGCGTGCTAATTAAGAGAAGCAATACAGTAAATCCAGAGGCGGCAAAATCGTCCAGACATCCATGCTATATATGCTAGCGACCAGAAAATTACTACGTACTACTTCTCCTATGCCTATCTTTCAAAAACGTACGTACAGTATTATTTTCTTAGGAAAGAGCGGGCGGACGGATACCTTCCACTTCCAGTACTATCGGACGGAGCGCGGGCTGCTGGACGTACGTGCAAGAAGAGGCGGAGCGAGTGCCTTGTCTTGTCGGTGGGACTTGACGACGGAGACGAAGGCCAGGAGCTCGTCCACACTCCACACCCAGGGAGCCGCTATGGCGAGAAAAAGAGGATAGGGCGTATGGCGGCCCGGTGGTGAGAAGAAAGAGGTGAGGGCTGGGTGCGTCTGGGCGCTGCTGTGATGGGTGCTGCGCTGCGGGGCGGGATATATAGGCTGGGTGCTAGGCGATGTGGTGAGGACTTGGGAGTATGGCTTGGCCAGCCAGGGGGAAAGCGAAGGAGGAGGAAGAGAGTGTGTTGGATGATGCTTTTGTACGATCGATGCTAGTAGATAGATGGAACAACTTTGTGTGTTTTATTTTTAACAGAAATGTGATGACGATGAATCGAGATATGTGTGTCTAAAATTGAATTGCTTTATATCTAAATTGGAGCCATTTGGATTATAAGTTATGTGTTGCTTGTTCGACTATGCTAACAAAACAACTGCTTGCATTATTATGCACAAAATGATACAAGTACCTCTGACACCCCTCCATAATTTAAAATGATGAGATATACTACATTATTACTAGGAGTAGGCCGTTTTGGTGACCGAGCTCCATGGAGCCATTTATTTTTGAAAAGTTCAAAATTCAAACTTGCCGGTTTCAAAAAAGAAAATTGAAAAAAGCAAGTAAACAAGGATGTAATGTATATGTGTGTAAAAATTCAGGATGAACTACCTTGAATGCGACCTTTAAAAAAACAATTTTTTGGACTTTGAGGATGAACCGTATCATGTGTTAAAAAGCCACGTATTTTTTCCGCGCATCCGTCATTTCAACATATTTTGTTCTGAAAATTTACACAGATATGTACATTATGCCTCCATGTATATCTGTATTCTTTTTTAGAATTTTTTGAAATATAAATATATGAATTTTGAATTTTGCAAAAGGAGGCCTCCATGGAGCTCGGCCTCCCAAAGCATTTAACTATAAAAGTTATATTCCCTGAAAGAAACAAAAAAGAGATATTGTTGGAGATCCTTTTTTGTTCCAATTATAACGCTTGAAAATGTAGGTATGTGATATTTGCCTCAACTACTGAACACAAATTAGAGTTTAGGATAGAACACTTTTTGGAGTATCATGCAGACATATTCTCTTTAGGAGCAAGCATACATCGTGATGTGTAAATGCTAGCTAGAGCAAACCATATAATTACACAATTAAATATACAATATGTTCCCATTTTGTTCCCTAAAATATGTTCTCTTAAAGACATTCCCATTAGTTTTTTATTTAAATATGGGTTGCATGGGAATTTTTCACTTTGTCCTTTTGTAAAATATTTGCTGTTTCTTTTTTTGAATATTTTTTTGCTGCCTTTTAGATTGAGATTTTGTTCAACTTGTCAATTAGCTTCTTCATTTCTGACATCATAATAATCTGGACCACACCCAGATCCAAGGTGGAGATATTTTAGCACATATGAATGAATGTCATGTATTTGGTTTCATGTTGTTTTAAGTTGGATTTTTTAAAATATATCCTTTCAATTTATGGAAAGAAACCACCAACATAAACTGCAACTTTTCGAGTGCATGTTCAAGCGGTCTAACAATGACATTGTTTTTAACACCTAAGTTATTCTACTAACCTGACATGTCAGCCACCAATTAGCTTATCAACTGTCCGTTTTCTATCGTTTTTATAATAATAATACAATAATAATCTGTAGATAAGTAGAAGATTTCCATCCTGTATGACTTGGGACTATTTTATTTATTGCAAGGCACGTCTCAATGCTTAAAAGTCCGCCTCTCACGTGGTGGATGTTCTTACAAAATTGACAGTGAACTTAAAAGTTTAACACAAAATGCCCCCTTATGAAATTTTAACCAAATCAGACTCTTTTTTGCAACGCCAAACACCCTGGAGAATTCTGTTGCATGGACGAACTAGGGTTAGGGTCAGAGTTTATATCAGCGGGAAGAAACCATGTAACGGCATGGTTTATTTTAGAGAGTTTTTCCGCCGATGTTATATGCTTGTGATGTGCTTTGGATATAATGTGATTGATTTTTCATTGATGCATTGTGTTTCTTTTCGTTGTTTGTTAGATGGTGAACATCATTAATGTTCATTATGTGGATAGTACGACATTTTTAAGTAAAAATGCTGATGTTGGTGATAGGAAGGTGAAAGTTATGTGTATGAACTATGTCCTATGTTTGAACTACTTTTGTCAATGTTTCTCCCAAAAAAAAATTGGAATTTTTTGAATTTTTTTTTATTTTTTTCAATTTTACTGTTCATGCGGGAGCATATGAGCTCGGGTGCAGAATGGACTTTTCGCTATGGGACGCGGCTAATCTAAACCCGAGCTCATATGCTCCCGCATGAACAGTAAAATCGAAAAAAAAATTCAAAAAATTCCAATTTTTTTGAGAGAAACATTGACAAAAGTTCTAAGTGCCTGCAAAAATTCGTCATGAAATCACATTCCCACAAATTCAGTGCTTCAAAATGCATTTGAAAGTAGCTTTCTCTGAATTTGTACTCTGAAGGCGCTTTAGGAGGAGGTGGAGGACGAAGGCGGCGCTGGAACCGTGGCCGCAGTCGGCGACACCGGTTTTCGCACAGAGAGATGAGGTTGAGGAGGAGTGAGTGTGGGTTAATTAGGAAAAAAGGCAGGGGAGTTGGTGCAAAAGTGCGCGCGCCGACCGGGCCAGCCACCTGGCTGCCAATTGTCATTCTCTGATTGGACGGGGACTAAAACAACACATGAGATGCAAGTTGGGGTATGGCTTGGTCAAGTTTTGCAAGTTTGGGACTAGATCATCACATCCTGTGCAAGTTAGGGTACCTGAGGTACTATTACCTCTTTTTTTTTTGACACTCCTCTATCTCTTTCAGCACTACGTCTGTCCATTCTTTTGTCACCCACAATGGCGTACGCTTTGGTTCGACGGTAGCGTGCACCATCTAGCTGCGGTCGTACTAGCTACGAGTAGTACTATGTAGGAGGACCAGCTAAACACGCACGCCAACTCTCAAGCTCCCCGTTCGGCTCACATGAACATGGGTCAGTATCCATCCAGAATGGCAGAATCCATGGGGTTTGTAAACACGGAAGATGGAACCCAAAAAGTGCAGTATGTTCGCCTCACAGGAAAAGGCTCCTTTGAAGCCAAAAAAATTGCTGTTTTGACCTTGTGAGGAAATTTTAGCATGATATGAACCCCTCCAGATTTTTTAGTACCATCTGACCCTTTGGGAACGTAATGGCTTGTGGTGTTTCTGACCCACCTAGACATAGACAAACTCGTCGCGTTTCTTCGCTAAATAGATAAGTGGCTGTGGGGCAAGCGTTACGGGAGACGCTCCAAGCCCTGACATTTCTTCTCGGGGCAGAAATGCAGGGCCTACGACGTTTTCAATAACGCTCCCCAGTTTGCCGTTTTTGCCTGCCACATAGCAGGCCAACGACTACTCATACCTTGTTTGGTTCAGCTTTTATCGACGGATTCCGCTGCCGCGCAGCAGAATCTGAACCAAAGGGCGAACTCAGCAGAATCCGATTCCAGAAATCCGCTGCCAAAATCTGAATCAAAAGCTGAAGCAGCCTAGGACGTGCTTTCCAAAATCTGATTCCGCTGCGGGCCAAAATCTGTATCACCTGGTTTGCCAAATGACCTACATCTTTTTCACATCAGATTTTTCACAGCTGTTTTTCCACAACAGATTTTTCACAGCTGCTTTTAGAAATCCACAACCGAACCAAACAGGGCCTCAAGCACGTCATGCCAGGCCAGAAACATCGACAAGTTTGGTCTGTCTAGGTGGGACAGAAATGGCACATGCCTTACGTTCGACAAAAGGGTCAAATTGTGCTAATTTTTTTGGGAAGGTTCATATCGTGCTAAAGTTTGCTGACAAGGCCGAAATAGTGATCTCGGCCCCGATCACAACCAAAAGAGGCGGATGTTCATAGTTTTTACATGTCCAGCCAGAAATGCCTTAGTCCTGCAGTCCATGCAAAAAAGGCATTTTTTCCCTGTCAGACAAGTTGTCCAAGCCTCCTTGGTCGCTCTATCGCCGACTACTCCTCACCATCCGCCTCTTTCTAGCTCGCCTCCTTCTCGGACGCCTCCGTCTCGAATGCCAAACGCTTCAACATCTTGACACGGACGGTGCGCATGATCATCGCCGCATTGTCATTCAACTCATCCATCTTCATGGTCAACACTTTGGTATTTTTCGAAGCGACCGCGAGCTCAACCCTCATCTTTTCAAGCTTGGTCTTCACTCTTTGAGGTTGATCTTCTTCTTGGTCTCCGCCATCAAGATGTTAAACCTCTCCCCCTTCTTTTCCTCCTTCACATCAAAGCGCTTGCCACATGCCTCCTCCTTCTTCGCCAAGATGTCCTCGAACCTCTCCGCCATCTTGGCCGCCACCCCTTCTCCCTTCTTGCTTCTCCTTATCCTCCTCCCACTTCTTTCCCCAAAACGCTCATCTAATCTTCTTGGGTGGTTCTTTTCTTGGGTTGGTTGGATCACCCGCTTCTTTCCCATTGCCGGTCTCAGCGGTCTTGATGGAGTTGGCAATGGATAGTTGCCACTTGGGTTGGTCATTCAACTTCAACCAACAATGGATGAAGCCGAAGTTCTCCCTATCCACCTTCAAGAACAAGTTGCATGCTCGAGAGGGCTAGAAAAAATGATATTGCCAGAAAGTTGCATATTCGACCAAATGACCAACACATAGAGCATGTCCAGCCAAATGACCAACACATGTAACAGCTTGCTCGGTGATTAGAGCACCACTTGGCCACCGACCAGTTAGTTGTTTCAAATGTCCGCAATACTTGCTAACAACCTCTTGGATGATGTACCATCGATGGTTGAGCGACTTTATCCCACAATCGCGGATG
This sequence comes from Triticum aestivum, assembly GCF_018294505.1. Classification (NCBI taxonomy): domain Eukaryota; kingdom Viridiplantae; phylum Streptophyta; class Magnoliopsida; order Poales; family Poaceae; genus Triticum; species Triticum aestivum. Next base: position 553,441,352 of record NC_057806.1, read on the forward strand.
AGTTTGTTTGCAATATGGTTGTGCTCATGGATGAATATTGCACCAAAATATCGTGCCCTTTGGCTCCGTGCCATGGATCAGATCGACTCTAGTGGCCAATCATGCAACACACAACAATTCATACTCCCACAAGTTGAAGCTTTCTTCTATACCCCTATTCTTTGTATCGGCTAGCACACCCTCCGGATCAAGTTTGTCGTCGCCATATGTGTCCCGCTTCGGCTGAGTCAGGTTGCTGGGTGTACATGTCAGCTGGTTGTACGTGCTCGACTGTTGGGTGTGTGCGCCCGACTACTGGGCGTGCACCTCTATCTCTGAGTCATTGACTTGTCCGTCCTGAAACAAACCTTCACCTCTGTCATGTATCATCTCCAGCAACTTTCCGTCCACATCGGCATACGACGCCACACCCGGTGAGACATATCACCGAACAGAGAGCGAGCATTGTCGTGGTCCACTTCCAGTGTCCCCGATTGGACAAGCTAAGGCTATGCCGAGTCTACAAAAAATGGAGCAGCATCGCGTTGACGTCGACGCAATATGGCACGTACCCGACAGCGGAGGCCCGGGATTGCTAGCCGAGCTACTTATTGGCGTAGAAGTAGGACGGTTGATATTGCTCCAGCTAAGGCAGTGTGTGCATGGATGGTGATGGCGGCGGCCGCCCGCCGCCTCCGCCGATGTTCACCATTTTCCTTCACATTGAGGCGGTAGGCTTGTCATGTCGCTAAGTTGATATTTCGGGCGGCCACTGATACGTCCATTTTGCATCATGCTTTTATATCAATATTTATTGCATTATGGGTTGTTATTTCACATTATGTCACAATACTTATGGCTATTCTCTCTTATTTTACAAGTTTTACATAAGGAGGGAGAATGCCGGCAGCTGGAATTCTGGGCTGGAAAAGGAGCAAATATTAGAGACATATTCGGCACAACTCCAAAAGTCCTGAAACTCCACGGAACACCTTACAATGAATAATAAAAAATCCTTGCAAAAGATGAAGACCAGGGGGCCCACACCCTGCTCACGAGGGTGGGGGGCGCCCCCCCCCCCTAGGGCGCGCCCCCTACCTTGTGGGCCCCCTGGTGGCTCTCCGATGACCATCTTCTCCTATATGAAGTCTTTCATCGAGAAAAAAATAAGACGGAACCTTTCGGGACAAAACTCCACCGCCACGAGGCGGAACCTTGGCGGATCCAATCTAGAGCTTCGATAGAGTTGTTCTGCCAGGGAAACTTCCCTCCCGGAGGGGGAAATCATCGTCATTGTCATCACCAACGCTCCTCTCATCGAGAGAGGGCAGTCTCCATCAACATCTTCACCAGCACCATCTCATCTCCAAACCCTAGTTCATCTCTTGTATCCAATTCTTGTCTCCAAGTCCGGGATTGGTGCTAGTAGGTTGCTAGTAGTGTTGATTACTCCTTGTAGTTGATGCTAGTTGGTTTATTTGGTGGAAGATCATATGTTCAGATCCTATATGCATATTAATACCCCTCTGATTATGAACATGTTTATGCTTTGTGAGTAGTTACGTTTGTTCCTGAGGACAAGGGAGAAGTCTTGCTATTAGTAGTCATGTGAATTTGGTATTCATTTGATATTTTGATGAGATGTATGTTGTCTAGCCTCTAATGGTGTTATGTGAACGTCGACTACATAACACTTCACCATTATTTGGGCCTAGAGGAAGGCATTGGGAAGTAATAAGTAGATGATGGGTTGCTAGAGTGACAGAAGCTTAAACCCTAGTTTATGTGTTGCTTCGTAAGGGGCTGATTTGGATCCATATGTTTCATGCTATGGTTAGGTTTACCTTAATACTTTTGTTGTAGTTGCGCATGCTTGCAATAGAGGTTAATCATAAGTGGGATGTTTTTTCAAGTAAGAACAGCACCCAAGCACCGGTCCACCCACATATCAAATTATCAAAGTACCGAACGCGAATCATATGAACGTGATGAAAACTAGCTTGACGATATTCCTTGTTGGAAATATGCCCTAGAGGCAATAATAAATTAGTTATTATTATATTTCCTTGTTCATGATAATTGTTTATTATCCATGCTAGAATTGTATTGATAGGAAACTCAGATACATGTGTGGATACATAGACAACACCATGTCCCTAGTAAGCCTCTAGTTGACTAGCTCGTTGATCAATAGATGGTTACGGTTTCCTGACCATGGACATTGGATGTCATTGATAACGGGATCACAGCATTAGGAGAATGATGTGATGGACAAGATCCAATCCTAAGCCTAGCACAAGATCATGTAGTTCGTATGCTAAATCTTTTCTAATGTCAAGTATCATTTCCTTAGACCATGAGATTGTGCAACTCCCGGATACCGTAGGAATACTTTGGGTGTGCCAAACGTCACAACGTAACTGGGTGACTATAAAGGTGCACTACGGGTATCTCCGAAAGTGTCTGTTGGGTTGGCACGAATCGAGACTGGGATTTGTCACTCCGTGTGACGGAGAGGTATCTCTGGGCCCACTCGGTAGGACATCATCATAATGTGCACAATATGATCAAGGAGTTGATCACGGGATGATGTGTTACGAAACAAGTAAAGAGACTTGCCGGTAACGAGATTGAACAAGGTATCGGGATACCGACGATCGAATCTCGGGCAAGTATCGTACCGCTAGACAAAGGGAATTGTATACGGGATTGATTAAGTCCTTGACATCGTGGTTCATCCGATGAGATCATCGTGGAACATGTGGGAGCCAACAGGGGTATCCAGATCCCGCTGTTGGTTATTGACCGGAGAGTCATCTCGGTCATGTCTGCATGTCTCCCGAACCCGTAGGGTCTACACACTTAAGGTTCGGTGACACTAGGGTTATAGAGATATTAGTATGCGGTAACCCGAATGTTGTTTGGAGTCCCGGATGAGATCCCGGACGTCATGAGGAGTTCCGGAATGGTCCGGAGGTAAAGAATTATATATAGGAAGTGCTATTTCGGCTATCGGGACAAGTTTCGGGGTCATCGGTATTGTACCGGGACCACCGGAAGGGTCCCGGGGGTCCACCGGGTGGGGCCACCTGCCCTGGGGGCCACATGGGCTGTAGGGGGTGCGCCTTGGCCTACATGGGCCAAGGGCACCAGCCCCAAGAGGCCCATGCGCCAAAGGGACAAGAGGAGGGGAGAGTCCTAAAAGGGGAAGGCACCTCCGAGGTGCCTTGGGGAGGATGGACTCCTTCCCCCCCTTGGCCGCACCCTTCCTTGGTGGAAGGGGCAAGGCTGCGCCCTCCCCCTCTCCCTTGGCCCTATATATAGTGGGAGGGGGGAAGGGAGGGCAACCTAACCCAAGCCCTGGCGCCTCCCTCTCCCTCCCATAACACATCTCCCTCCTCCCGCAGCGCTTGGCGAAGCCCTGTTGGAATCCCGCTACTTCCACCACCACGCCGTCGTGCTGTTGGATCTCCATCAACCTCTCCTCCCCCCTTGCTGGATCAAGAAGGAGGAGACGTCGCTGCTCCGTACGTGTGTTGAACGCGGAGGTGCCGTCCGTTTGGCGCTAGGATCATCGGTGACGGGATCATGTACCTAGGGTAGGGTCACAGACCTGATCTAAGTACCCTGCCCAAGGACACCCTTAGAAGAGGTCACCTTCCAGTCGACCAATGAGGGACTCACTCGACTGACTTGAAGGACTCGACCACGAAGATTCACTCGACCACCAGAAGGTCAAGAGGCACTCTGCACTGCAACGGCCTGTAATTAAGTAGACTTTATGATAGTAAAGACACTTTATGTGGGGCGTTACCAGTAACGCCCCAGACTTAACTCACCTTAAACCCTCTCCTACGTGGGCTGGCTGGGGTCCTGGTGCACTCTATATAAGCCACCCCCTCCACAGGTAGAAGGGTTCGGCATCTTGTAACTCATATACATATAATCCACTCGACCGCCTCCGGGCTCCGAGACGTAGGGCTTTTACTTCCTCCGAGAAGGGCCTGAACTCGTACATCTCTTGTGTTTACAACCTCTCCATAGCTAGGACCTTGCCTCTCCATACCTACCCCCCCCACTCTACTGTCAGACTAAGAACCACGACAGTTGGCGCCCACCTTGGGGCAGGTGTTTTAGCGATTTTGTGGGGAAGTTGCGATTCTTCCGAGTACTTTCATCATGGTGGCTGCTGGAGTTTTGGTCGAGGGTCGAGAGATCCGTCTCGGCGCTCTCGTCTTCATCGCCGACGACTCCGCCTGGCTTCAGGAGGCTCCACTCGACGTTGATGCGCTCCCCGTCCGCGGTGTGACGCATTTTCGCGCATGTGTCCGCGGTGTTCTGCTGCGGCAACCGTCGACCCCGTACCGGTCGACATCCCCATCGACCACCTTCCCGGTCTCCCGCCAGCACAAGCGCTCAGGCCGGTCGAGGATTCAGCGGTGGGTGAGGCACGCGGTGGCTCGCCAAATGGCCACCACCCAAGTTGCAGCAATCGAGCCTGACGAATCTCTCTACGGCCTGTTCGATCTGTCGACTGGCTCCGTAGAGACCGCATCCGAGTGCGATAGCAGTGATCCAGCGGCGGAAATCCTGATGGTCGACGGGCCCCGCAGTCCCCCTGGCTTCGCCCGTGATGGTGGATCAGGTGACGGGGGCGACCCCGCACGAGATCACGAAGAGTACCAGCCCGAGCCACTCGACTCTCTGCAAAGAGAGGAACTTCTCCGCAGGAACGTGGATGCCCTGCGTACTCCCATCGCAGGAGAAACCCCCGAGGCTCGCGCCTTGGAGGAGGCACGTTTGGCCAATTTGGCCGAACGCACTCGACTGGAGAATCTTCAGCGAGCACTCAACGAGCGTGCACGGCAACGAGTTCCCGACACCAGTCGACGTCAACTCTTCCCGCCGACTCAGGTATATCGAACCCCAATCCAGAATTTAGCAGCTGCGACCCGTATAGCAGAGTCCATCCAGCCCTCTCAGTCGGAAGCTGGCAGAGGCTTGATGCAGATCAGGGATCTGCTCCGGGCAGCAGGAGACCAGAATTCGGCCGTGTCACAGTCGCGCAACAGAATTCACAGTCGATCCGTCGCTGCGAATACGGTTCAGTCGGCTCACAGTCCCAGATCGCCTCCGCGGCGTGAAGGGCGCGAGAATCGGCGAGACCAATATGGTGACCGACTCGACCGAGATGATAGGCGTCGAGTGCCCAATTCCCCTCCGAGGGGTGGGTCTTACGCTCCTCGGCAGCAAGATGACAGACGTCAGTTCAGTACGGGGCGAAGAGTTCCAGTCGACCCCAGAGAACCAGGCTTCGACGCGCGATCCATTATCGTGCAAGGTTTGGTCGACCGGAACAGAGCCCATCGAGGCGGACTCGACAGAGATGCGCCCACAAGCAGTCGAGTGCATGTTTCTGGTCCTGAATGTTTCAGCAGAGCTATCAGAGCCGCAGTTATCCCTCCCAATTTCAGGTTGGCAACAGGAGTCAGCAAGTTCACTGGTGAGTCTAAGCCTGAAACTTGGCTTGAGGACTACCGAGTGGCAGTTCAGATTGGTGGTGGGAACGACGAGGTGGCCATGAAGCATTTGCCCCTCATGCTGGAAGGTTCTGCCAGGGCATGGTTGACTCAATTACCTCCTAGCAGCATTTACACTTGGGAAGATCTGTCCCGAGTGTTCATCAGAACGTTTGAAGGAACTTGCAAGCGACCAGCTGGACTGACAGAGTTGCAAGTCTGCGTGCAGAAGACCAATGAGACTCTCAGAGAGTATATTCAGAGATGGATCACTTTGCACCATACTGTGGAGAATGTGTCTGATCATCAGGCAGTCTGCGCCTTTAAAGATGGCGTCAAGAACAGAGAATTGAGTTTGAAGTTTGGTCGAACCGGTGACATGACCTTGAGTCGGATGATGGAGATTGCTACCAAGTACGCCAACGGCGAAGAAGAAGACCGACTCCGAAGCGGCAAGCACAAGCCGAGTCAGTCGGAAAAAGGAAACACCAGTCGGAAACAGAAGCGGAAGGCTGAACCGGCAGCTCCTGGAGAGGCTTTGGCCGTGACTCAAGGAAAGTTTAAAGGGAAACCAAAAGGATCCTGGAACCCTAATAAGGTGAAGGATAAAGAAGGGAACGACGTGATGGATATGCCGTGTCACATCCACACGAAGAAAGACGAAGAAGGGAATATCATCTACCCGAAGCATACCACTCGCCAATGTCGAGTCCTGATCCAGCAGTTTTAGGGAAAACAGTCTAAGGACAAGGAGAAGGAGTCGGACAAGGCCGAAGACAAGGAGGACAGTGAGGAAGGATATCCGCATATCAACTCCACTCTGATGATCTTTGCAGATGTGGAAAGCAAGAGTCGATTGAAAGTCATTAACCGAGAAGTGAACATGGTTGCCCCAGCAAAAGCAAATTATCTGAAATGGTCCCAAATACCCATCACATTCGACCAATCTGATCACCCGACTCATATTGCCACCCCTGGGAGGCAAGCTTTGGTGGTCAATCCAGTTGTCGAAGGCACTCGACTGACAAAAGTGCTGATGGACGGTGGAAGCGGGCTGAATTTGTTGTATGTAGACACACTGAAAGGAATGGGCATTCCGATGTCCCGACTGAACACCAGTAACATGAGCTTTCATGGAGTTATACCAGGGAAGAAAGCCGAGTCACTCGGCCAAATAGCTCTGGACGTGGTGTTTGGTGATTCGAAACATTTTCGCAAAGAAAAGTTGACGTTTGAGGTCGTGGATTTTCAGAGTGCATATCATGCCATTTTGGGGAGACCAGCTTATGCGCGGTTCATGGCTCGACCATGTTACGTGTACCTCAAATTGAAGATGCCCGGCCCCAAAGGTGTGATCACTGTCACCGGTGATCGGAAAAAGGCAGAAGAGTGCTTTCAGAAGGGCTCAAAGATTGCCGATTACCAGGTGACAGCGGTCGAATTCGAAGAATACAAGCAAAATGCAGATCCGAGTGATTTGCTGCGATCCAAGAAACCCGCCACAGAGTCTGCATTTCAGTCGTCCGGTGAGACGAAGCCTGTTCACATTCACCCGACTGACCCCGATGCAGCTCCGACCCCCATCTCCACAACACTCGACCCGAAATAGGAAGAAGCGCTCATCCAGTTCCTCCGTGAGAACTGGGACATTTTTGCATGGAAGCCCGCTGACATGGCAGGTGTTCCCAGGGGACTGGCTGAGCATCGCCTAAGAGTCGACTCATCTGCAATACCAGTCAAAGAGCATCTTCGGCGGGCTGCCATCCAGAAGAGAAAAGCCATTGGTGAGGAAGTGGCTCGACTGTTGGCGGCAGGATTTATCCGAGAGATATACCACTCCGAGTGGCTCGCTAATGTCGTCATGGTTCCTAAGAAGGACAAATCGCTCCGAATGTGCATTGATTTCAAGCACATCAACCGGGCCTGCCCGAAAGTGTTGGAAATATGCCCTAGAGGCAATAATAAAAGTATTATTATATTTCATTGTTCATGATAATTGTCTTTTATTCATGCTATAACTGTATTATCCGGAAATCGTAATACACGTGTGAATACTTAGACCACACTGTGTCCCTGGTAAGCCTCTAGTTGACCAGCTCGTTGTGATCAACAGATAGTCATGGTTTCCTGACTATGGACATTGGATGTCGTTGATAACGGGATCACATCATTAGGAGAATGATGTGATGGACAAGACCCAATCCTAAGCATAGCATAAAAGATCGTGTACTTCGTTTTGCTAGAGCTTTGCAAGTGTCAAGTATCTCTTCCTTCGACCATGAGATCGTGTAACTCCCGGATACCGTAAGAGTGCCTTGGGTGTATCAAACGTCACAACGTAACTGGGTGACTATAAAGGTGCACTACAGGTATCTCCGAAAGTATCTGTTGGGTTGACACGGATCGAGACTGGGATTTGTCACTCCGTATGACGGAGAGGTATCTCTGGGCCCACTCGGTAATGCATCATCATAATGAGCTCAATGTGACCAAGGTGTTGGACACGGGATCATGCATTACGGTACGAGTAAAGTGACTTGTCGGTAACGAGACTGAACAAGGTATTGGGATACCGACGATCGAGTCTCGGGCAAGTAACGTACCGATTGACAAAGGGAATTGCATACAGGGTTTGATCGAATCCTCGACATAGTGGTTCATCCGATGACAACATCGAGGAGCATGTGGGAGCCATCATGGGTATCTAGATCCCGCTAATGGTTATTGACTGAGAGCGTCTCGGTCATGTCTGCTTGTCTCCCGAACCCGTAGGGTCTACACACTTAAGGTTCGGTTACGCTAGGGTTGTAGGGATATGTATATGCAGTAACCCGAATGTTGTTCGGAGTCCCGGATGAGATCCCGGACGTCACGAGGAGTTCCGGAATGGTCCGGAGGTAAAGATTTATATATGGGAAGTCCTGTTTCGGGCATCGGGACAAGTTTCGGGGTTATCGGTATTGTACCGGGACCACCGGAAGGGTCCCGGGGGTCCACCGGGTGGGTCCACCTGCCCCGGGGGGCCACATGGGCTGTAAGGGGGTGCGCCTTGGCCTAATGGGCCAAGGGCACCAGCCCCACATAGGCCCATGCGCCTAGGGTTCAAGGGGGCAAGAGTCCTAGGAGGGTAAGGCACCTCCTAGGTGCCTTGGGGGGAGGGAAAACCCCCCTTGGCCGCCGCACCCCCTAGGAGATTGGATCTCCTAGGGCCGGCCACCCCCCCTTGGCACCCCTATATATAGTGGGGGAGAGGAGGGACTTCATACCTGAACGCCCTGGCCTTTGGTTGCCTCCTTCTCCCTCCCCAACACCTCCTCCACCTCCATAGTGCTTAGCGAAGCTCTGCCGGAGTACTGCAGCTCCATCAACACCACGCCGTCGTGCTGCTGCTGGTGCCATATCCCTCAACCTCTCCTCCCTTCCTTGCTGGATCAAGAAGGAGGAGACGTGGCTGTTCCGTACGTGTGTTGAACGCGGAGGTGCCGTCCGTTCGGCGCTGGTCATCGGTGATTTGGATCACGTCGAGTACGACTACATCATCACCTTGCAAGCTTCCGCACGCGATCTACAAGTGGTATGTAGATGAAAACTCTCTCCCTAGACTCGTTGCTTAGATGAACTCATAGATGGATCTTGGTGAAACCGTAGGAAAAATTTTAATTTTCTGCAACGTTCGCCAACAGTGGCATCATGAGCTAGGTCTATGCGTAGTTCTCTTTGCACGAGTAGAACACAACTTTGTTGTGGGCGTGGATTTTTTCATCTTACTTGCCTCTACTAGTCTTTTCTTGCTCAACGGTATTGTGGGATGAAGCGGCCCGGACCAACCTTACACGTACACTTACGTGAGACCGGTTCCACCGACTGACATGCACAAGTTGCATAAGGTGGCTGGCGGGTGTCTGTCTCTCCCACCTTAGTTGGAGCGGAATCGATGAACAGGGCCCTTATGAAGGGTAAATAGAAGTTGACAAAATCACGTTGTGGTGATTCGTAGGTAAGAAAACGTTCTTGCTAGAACCCAATTGCAGCCACGTAAAAGATGCAACAACAATTAGAGGACGTCTAACTTGTTTTTGCAGCGATTGATCATGTGATGTGATATGGCCAGAAGTTGTGATGAATGATGAATTGTGATGTATGAGATCATGTTCTTTGTAATAGGATTCACGACTTGCATGTCGATGAGTATGACAACCGGCAGGAGCCATAGGAGTTGTCATTATTTTTTGTATGACCTGCTTGTCAATGAATAACGTCATGTAAACTACTTTACTTTATTGCTAAACGTTAGTCATAGAAGTAGAAGTAGTCGTTGGCGTGACAACTTCATGAAGACACGATGATGGAGATCATGATGATGGAGATCATGGTGTCAAGCCGGTGACAAGATGATCATGGAGCCCCGAAGATGAAGATCAATGGAGCTATATGATATTGGCCATATCATGTCACAACTATATAATTGCATGTGATGTTTATTATGTATTATGCATCTTGTTTACTTAGGACGACGGTAGTAAATAAGATGATCCCTTATAAAATTTCAAGAAGTGTTCTCCCCTAACTGTGCACTGTTGCTACAGTTCGTCGTTTCTAAGCACCACGTGATGATCGGGTGTGATGGATTCTTACGTTCACATACAACGGGTGTAAGACAGTTTTACACAGCGAAAACACTTAGGGTTAACTTGACGAGCCTAGCATGTGCAGACATGGCCTCGGAACACGGAGACCGAAAGGTCGAACACGAGTCGTATGGAAGATACGATCAACATGAGAATGTTCACCGACGATGACTAGTCCGTCTCACGTGATGATCGGACACGGCCTAGTCGACTCGGATCGTGTAACACTTAGATGACTAAAGGGATGTCTAATCTAAGTGGGAGTTCATAATTTGATTAGAACTTTATTATCATGAACTTAGTCTAAAACCTTTGCAAATATGTCTTGTAGATCAATGGCCAACGCTAATGTCAACATGAACTTCAACGCGTTCCTAGAGAAAACCAAGCTGAAAGATGATGGCAGCAACTATACGGACTGGGTCCAGAACCTGAGGATCATCCTCATAGCTGCCAGGAAACAATATGTCCTAGAAGGACCGCTAGGTGACGCTCCCGTCCCAGAGAACCAAGACATTATGAATGCTTGGCAGTCTCGCGCTGATGATTACTCCCTCGTTCAGTGCGGCATGCTTTACAGCTTAGAACCGGGGCTCCAAAAGCGTTTTGAGCATCACGGAGCATATCAGATGTTCCAAGAGCTGAAACTAGTTTTTCAAGCTCATGCCCGGGTCGAGAGATATGATGTCTCCGACAAGTTCTACAGTTGTAAGATGGAGGAAAATAGTTCTGTCAGTGAGCACATCCTGAAGATGTCTGGGTTGCACAACCGTATGACCCAGCTGAACATTAACCTCCCAGATGAGGCGGTCATTGACAGAATCCTCCAGTCGCTCCCACCAAGCTACAAGAGCTTTGTGATGAACTACAACATGCAGGGAATGGAAAAGACCATTCCTGAAGTGTTCTCGATGCTGAAGTCAGCAGAGGCTGAAATCAAGAAAGAACATCAAGTGTTGATGGTCAATAAGACCACTAAGTTCAAGAAGGGCAAGGGTAAGAAGAACTTCAAGAAGGACGGCAAAGATGTTGCCGCACCTGGTAAGCCAGTTACCAGGAAGAAGTCAAAGAATGGACCCAAGCCTGAGACTGAGTGCTTTTATTGCAAGGGGAAGGGTCATTGGAAGCCGAACTGCCCCAAATACTTAGCGGATAAGAAGGCCGGCAACACCAAAGGTATATTTGATATACATGTGATTGATGTGTACCTTACCAGTAATCGTAGTAACTCCTGGGTATTTGATACCGGTGCCGTTGCTCATATTTGTAACTCACAGCAGGAGCTGCGGAATAAACGGAGACTGGCAAAGGACGAGGTGACGATGCGCGTCGGGAATGGTTCCAGAGTCGATGTGATCGTCGTCGGCACGCTGCCTCTACATTTACCTACAGGGTTAGTTTTGAACCTCAATAATTGTTATTTAGTGCCAAGTTTGAGCATGAACATTGTATCTGGCTCTCGTTTAATATGAGATGGCTACTCATTTAAGTCTGAGAATAATGGTTGTTCGATTTATATGAGAGATATGTTTTATGGTCATGCTCCGATGGTCAATGGTTTATTCTTAATGAATCTCGAGCGTAATATTACACATGTTCATAGTGTAGATGCCAAAAGATTTAAAGTTGATAACGATAGTCCCACATACTTGTGGCACTGCCGCCTTGGTCACATTGGTGTCAAGCGCATGAAGAAGCTCCATGCCGATGGACTTTTAGAGTCTCTTGATTATGAATCGTTTGACACGTGCGAACCATGCCTTTTGGGCAAAATGACCAAGACTCCGTTCTCCGGAACAATGGAGCGAGCAACCAACTTGTTGGAGATCATACATACCGATGTGTGCGGTCCAATGAGCGTTGAGGCTCGCGGAGGATATCGTTATGTTCTCACTCTCACAGATGACTTGAGTAGATATGGGTATGTCTACTTGATGAAACACAAGTCTGAGACCTTTGAAAAGTTTAAGGAATTTCAGAATGAGGTGGAGAATCAACGTGACCGAAAGATAAAATTCTTACGATCAAATCGTGGAGGAGAATACTTAAGTCACGAATTTGGTACACACTTAAAGAAATGTGGAATCGTTTCACAGCTCACGCCGCCTGGAACACCTCAACGAAACGGTGTGTTCGAACGTCGTAATCGCACTCTATTGGATATGGTGCGATCTATGATGTCTCTTACCGATTTACCGCTATCATTTTGGGGATACGCTCTAGAGACAGCTACATTCACTTTAAATAGGGCACCGTCTAAATCCGTTGAGACGACACCGTATGAATTATGGTTTGGAAAGAAACCTAAGCTGTCATTTCTTAAAGTTTGGGGATGTGAAGCTTATGTCAAGAAACTTCAACCTGAAAAGCTCGAACCCAAGTCGGAAAAATGCGTATTCATAGGATACCCTAAGGAAACTGTAGGGTATACCTTCTACTTCAGATCCGAAGGCAAGATCTTTGTTGCCAAGAACGGATGCTTTCTGGAAAAAGAGTTTCTCTCGAAAGAAGTAAGTGGGAGGAAAGTAGAACTCGATGAAGTACTACCTCTTGAGAGGGATAGTGACGCATCACAGGAAACCGTTCCTGTGATGCCCACACCAACTGAAGAGGAAAACCATGATAATGATCAAGGTGCTTCGGATCAAGTTACTGCTGAACTTCGTAGGTCCACAAGGACACGTTCCGCACCAGAGTGGTACGGCAACCCTGTCCTGGAAATCAAGTTGTTAGACAACAATGAACCTTCGAACTATGAAGAAGCAACGGCGGGCCCGGATTCCAACAAATGGCTTGAAGCCATGAAATCCGAGATAGAATCCATGTATGAAAACAAAGTATGGACTTTGACAGACTTGCCCGATGATCGGCGAGCGATAGAAAACAAATGGATCTTTAAGAAGAAGACGAACGCGGATGGTAATGTTACCATCTATAAAGCTCGACTTGTCGCTAAGGGTTATCGACAAGTTCAAGGGATTGACTACGACGAGACATTCTCTCCCGTAGCGAAGCTAAAGTCCGTCCGAATCATGTTAGCAATTACCGCATACTATGATTATGAGATATGGCAGATGGACGTCAAAACAGCATTCCTTAACGGGCATCTTAAGGAAGAATTGTATATGATGCAGCCGGAAGGTTTTGTCGATCCTCTGAACGCTAACAAAGTATGCAAGCTCCAGCGATCCATTTATGGACTGGTGCAAGCATCTCGGAGTTGGAACATTCGCTTTGATGAGATGATCAAAGCGTTTGGGTTTATGCAGACTTATGGAGAAGCCTGCGTTTACAAGAAAGTGAGTGGGAGCTCTGTAGCATTTCTCATATTATATGTAGATGACATACTCCTGATGGGAAATAATATAGAATTTCTGGACAGCATTAAGGCCTACTTGAATAAGTGTTTTTCAATGAAGGACCTTGGAGAAGCTGCTTATATATTAGGCATCAAGATCTATAGAGATAGATCGAGACGCCTCATAGGTCTTTCACAAAGCACATACCTTGATAAGATTTTGAAGAGATTCAGAATGGATCAGTCCAAGAAGGGGTTCTTGCCTATGTTACAAGGTATGAGACTGAGCTCAGCTCAGTCACCGACCACGGCAAAAGATAAAGAAGAGATGAGTGTCATCCCCTATGCTTCAGCCATAGGATCTATTATGTATGCCATGCTGTGTACCAGACCCGATGTAAACCTTGCCGTAAGTTTGGTAGCAAGATACCAAAGTAATCCCGGCAAGGAACACTGGACAGCGGTCAAGAATATCCTGAAGTACCTGAAAAGGACAAAGGACATGTTTCTCGTTTATGGAGGAGACGAAGAGCTCGTCGTAAAGGGTTACGTCGACGCTAGCTTCGACTCAGATCTGGATGACTCTAAGTCACAAACCGGATACGTGTATATGTTGAATGGTGGAGCAGTAAGCTGGTGCAGCTGCAAGCAGAGCGTCGTGGCGGGATCTACGTGTGAAGCGGAGTACATGGCAGCCTCGGAGGCAGCACATGAAGCGATTTGGGTGAAGGAGTTCATCACCGACCTAGGAGTCATACCCAATGCGTCGGGGCCGATCAAACTCTTCTGTGACAACACTGGAGCTATTGCCCTCGCAAAGGAGCCCAGGTTTCACAAGAAGACCAGGCACATCAAGCGTCGTTTCAACTCCATCCGTGAAAATGTTCAAGATGGAGACATAGAGATTTGCAAAGTGCACACGGATCTGAATGTCGCAGATCCGCTGACTATACCTCTCTCGCGTGCAAAACATGATCAACACCAGAACTCTATGGGTGTTCGATTCATCACAATGTAACTAGATTAGTGACTCTAGTGCAAGTGGGAGACTGTTGGAAATATGCCCTAGAGGCAATAATAAAAGTATTATTATATTTCATTGTTCATGATAATTGTCTTTTATTCATGCTATAACTGTATTATCCGGAAATCGTAATACACGTGTGAATACTTAGACCACACTGTGTCCCTGGTAAGCCTCTAGTTGACCAGCTCGTTGTGATCAACAGATAGTCATGGTTTCCTGACTATGGACATTGGATGTCGTTGATAACGGGATCACATCATTAGGAGAATGATGTGATGGACAAGACCCAATCCTAAGCATAGCATAAAAGATCGTGTAGTTCGTTTTGCTAGAGCTTTGCAAGTGTCAAGTATCTCTTCCTTCGACCATGAGATCGTGTAACTCTCGGATACCGTAAGAGTGCCTTGGGTGTATCAAACGTCACAACGTAACTGGGTGACTATAAAGGTGCACTACAGGTATCTCCGAAAGTATCTGTTGGGTTGACACAGATCGAGACTGGGATTTGTCACTCCGTATGACGGAGAGGTATCTCTGGGCCCACTCGGTAATGCATCATCATAATGAGCTCAATGTGACCAAGGTGTTGGACACGGGATCATGCATTACGGTACAAGTAAAGTGACTTGTCGGTAACGAGACTGAACAAGGTATTGGGATACCGACGATCGAGTCTCGGGCAAGTAACGTACCGATTGACAAAGGGAATTGCATACAGGGTTTGATCGAATCCTCGACATAGTGGTTCATCCGATGACAACATCGAGGAGCATGTGGGAGCCATCATGGGTATCCAGATCCCGCTGATGGTTATTGACTGAGAGCGTCTCGGTCATGTCTGCTTGTCTCCCGAACCCGTAGGGTCTACACACTTAAGGTTCGGTTACGCTAGGGTTGTAGGGATATGTATATGCAGTAACCCGAATGTTGTTCAGAGTCCCGGATGAGATCCCGGACGTCACGAGGAGTTCCAGAATGGTCCGGAGGTAAAGATTTATATATGGGAAGTCCTGTTTCGGGCATCGGGACAAGTTTCGGGGTTATCGGTATTGTACCGGGACCACCGGAAGGGTCCCGGGGGTCCACCGGGTGGGTCCACCTGCCCCGGGGGGGCCACATGGGCTGTAAGGGGGCGCGCCTTGGCCTAATGGGCCAAGGGCACTAGCCCCACATAGGCCCATGCGCCTAGGGTTCAAGGGGGCAAGAGTCCTAGGAGGGTAAGGCACCTCCTAGGTGCCTTGGGGGGAGGGAAAACCCCCCTTGGCCGCCGCACCCCCTAGGAGATTGGATCTCCTAGGGCCGGCCACCCCCCCCCTTGGCACCCCTATATATAGTGGGGGAGAGGAGGGACTTCATACCTGAACGCCCTGGCCTTTGGTTGCCTCCTTCTCCCTCCCCAACACCTCCTCCACCTCCATAGTGCTTAGCGAAGCTCTGCCGGAGTACTGCAGCTCCATCAACACCACGCCGTCGTGCTGCTGCTGGTGCCATCTCCCTCAACCTCTCCTCCCTTCCTTGCTGGATCAAGAAGGAGGAGACGTGGCTGTTCCGTACGTGTGTTGAACGCGGAGGTGCCGTCCGTTCGGCGCTGGTCATCGGTGATTTGGATCACGTCGAGTACGACTACATCATCACCTTGCAAGCTTCCGCACGCGATCTACAAGTGGTATGTAGATGCAAACTCTCTCCCTAGACTCGTTGCTTAGATGAACTCATAGATGGATCTTGGTGAAACCGTAGGAAAAATTTTAATTTTCTGCAACGTTCCCCAACAGAAAGATCATTTTCCTCTCCCTCGCATAGATCAAATTGTTGACTCGACCGCGGGATGCGAGAGACTGTCTTTTCTAGACGCCTACTCCGGGTACCACCAGATCCGTCTGTACGGACCCGACGAGATAAAAACAGCTTTCATCACTCCATTCGGGTGCTTCTGCTATATCACCATGCCATTCGGCCTCAAGAATGCCGGAGCCACATTTATGCGAATGATTCAGAAGTGTCTACTCACTCAAATCAGTCGGAATGTGGAAGCATATATGGATGATATCGTTGTCAAGTCACGAAAAGGTTCTGACCTGCTCGTTGATCTCGCCGAAACATTTGCCAACCTCAGAAGGTATGATATCAAGCTCAATCCATCAAAGTGCACATTTGGAGTTCCTGGTGGCAAGTTACTCGGTTTTCTCGTTTCCGAACGAGGAATCGACGCTAATCCAGAAAAGATCGGCACTATTCTCCAAATGAAACGCCCTGTGCGAGTGCACGATGTCCAGAAGCTTACTGGATGCTTGGCCGCATTAAGTCGATTCATCTCACGACTCGGTGAAAAGGCATTGCCTCTTTACCGACTGATGAAGAAGGCAGACAAGTTCGAGTGGACTCCAGAAGCTGATGCAGCGTTTGCCGAGCTAAAAGCTCTGCTCTCCACCCAGCCGGTGCTTGCTGCTCCAATCAGCAAAGAGCCTCTGTTGCTCTATATCGCAGCCACAGGACAAGTCGTCAGTATTGTGCTTACGGTCGAGCGAGAAGAAGAAGGACAAGCTCTCAAAGTTCAGCGCCCAGTGTATTATTTGTCTGAAGTCTTGACTCCATCCAAGCAGAGATATCCTCATTATCAGAAGCTTGTGTATGGAATATACATGACCACAAAGAAGATTGCTCATTATTTCTCTGATCATTCCATCACAGTCATCAGCGACGCTCCACTATCAGAGATTTTGCACAACAGAGATGCAACTGGTCGAGTGGCCAAATGGGCGATTGAACTTCTTCCCCTTGATATCAAGTTTGAGGCAAAGAGAGCCATTAAGTCCCAGGCAATAGCAGATTTCCTCGCCGAGTGGATTGAACAGCAGCAGCCGACTGAAGTTCACTCGGAGCATTGGACCATGTTCTTTGATGGCTCTAAGATGTTGAATGGTTCCGGTGCTGGTGTTGTCCTGGTTTCCCCCAGAGGAGATAAGCTCAGATATGTGCTCCAGATTCACTTTGATTCCTCCAACAATGAGGCAGAATATGAGGCCCTCTTATATGGGTTGCGCATGGCCATTTCACTCGGCGTCCGTTGCCTGATGGTCTATGGCGACTCGGATTTAGTGGTCAATCAAGAGATGAAGGAGTGGGACGTGAGAAGCCCAGCCATGACTGGATACTGCAGTGCAGTGAGGAAGCTGGAAAAGAAGTTCGAGGGGTTGGAGCTCTATCATATACCCCGACTGAAAAATCAAGCAGCTGATGATCTAGCAAAGATAGGATCCAAGAGAGAAGCCATTCCGAGTGGTGTGTTCTTGGAGCATATACACACTCCGTCAGTCAAAGAAGATCCTTTCACCGAAGAAGCTCCACAGCCCAAGAGTGCCACAGATCCGACTGAGGTTGAAGTCCCAGCGGTGGTCGACTTGATCATGGAGGTCTTGGTGGTCATTCCCGACTGGACAGTTCCATATATCGCGTATATCCTAAGAAAAGAGCTTCCGGAGGATGAGGAAGAGGCTCGACAGATCGTCCGTCGATCTAAGGCCTTTACCGTAATCAAAGGACAATTATACAGAGAAAGCGCGACTGGAGTTGGTCAGAAGTGCATAACACCAGAAGAAGGTCGACTCATCCTCAATGATATCCACTCGGGAACCTATGGTCATCATGCGTCCTCTCGGACCATCGTGGCCAAAGCATACCGAGCCGGATTTTACTGGCCAAAGGCGAATGAGATGGCAAAGGAGATAGTGGGTAAGTGTGAGGGATGTCAGTTTTACTCGAATATGTCGCACAAGCCTGCATCAGCCCTGAAGACCATTCCACTCGTCTGGCCTTTCGCAGTATGGGGGTTGGACATGGTCGGTCCTTTGAGAACAGGGCGAAGTGGCTTCACGCATGTACTGGTGGCAGTCGACAAGTTCACCAAGTGGATTGAGGCTAAACCAATCAAGAACCTTGACGCCGGTACTGCTGTTAGCTTCATCAGGGAACTAATATTCAGATATGGAGTCCCGCACAGCATCATTACGGATAATGGGTCGAACTTTGACTCGGAGGAATTCAGAGATTTCTGTAACTCTCAAGGCACACGGGTCGACTACGCTTCAGTCGCCCAACCGCAGTCTAATGGACAAGCAGAGCGAGCCAATGGCCTGATTCTCAAGGGATTGAAACCCCGACTGATGCGTGATCTCAAGCATGCAGCTGGAGCTTGGGTCGACGAACTTCCCTCAGTGCTTTGGGGACTACGGACCACACCTAATCGGTCGACCGGAAGAACTCCATTCTTCTTGGTCTACGGAGCTGAAGCAGTCTTGCCGAGTGATCTTCTCCACAATGCTCCTCGAGTTGAAATCTACAACGAAGCAGAAGCCGAACAAGCGCGGCAGGACGCAGTCGACCTTTTAGAGGAAGAAAGGGAGATGGCTCTGATACGGTCGACCATCTATCAACAAGATTTGCGTCGTTTCCACGCCAGAAATGTGAGAGGTCGAGCCTTCTAGGAAGGAGATTTGGTTCTCCGAGTGGATCAGCACAAACCACACAAGCTTGCTCCTTCTTGGGAAGGTCCCTTCATCGTCACCAAGGTTCTCCACAACGGGGCGTACCGTCTTTACAACGTCGAGCATAATATCGACGAGCCCCGAGCTTGGAACGCGGAACTACTCCGCCCATTTTACACTTAAGTTTTATCACTCGGATGAGTTGCAATAAAGTACTTCTGTAGTTCATGGACCTCAAAATAATAGTGTCATAGTTCCTCCATAATTTTTGTCACTTTTCATTTTGTCTAATAAAATTTCCCCTCAGTGGGTGACTTAGCCGCAAATCCGTTCCGCCTAAGTTTGTAAAAAATCCTACCGAGTGGTGAGCCAGACTCCCACTCGGAGGCTTAGCTGCGAATCCGCTTCGCCTAAGTTATAAAAATCCTGCCGAGTGGTAAGCCAGACTTCCACTCGGAGGCTTAGCTGCGAATCCGCTTCGCCTAAGTTATAAAAATCCCACCGAGTGGTAAGCCAGACTTCCACTCGGGGGCTTAGCTGCAGTCCAAGTACTCGCCTAAGTAATCAAAAATCCTACCGAGTGGTAAGCCAGACTTCCACTCGGGGGCTTAGCTGCAGTCCAAGTACTCGCCTAAGTAATCAAAAATCCTACCGAGTGGTAAGCCAGACTTCCACTCGGGGGCTTAGCTGCAGTCCAAGTACTCGCCTAAGTTATAAAAATCCTTCCGAGTAAAGAGCAAACCTCCCACTCGGGGACTTAGCTGCAGTCCAAGTACTCGCCTAAGTAATCAAAAATCCTACCGAGTGGTAAGCCAGACTCCCACTCGGAGGCTTAGCTGCGAATCCGTTTTCGCCTAAGTTATCAGAAATCCTACCGAGTGAAGAGCAAACCTCTCACTCGGAGGCTTAGCTGCAGTCCAAGTACTCGCCTAAGTTATCAGAAATCCTACCGAGTGAAGAGCAAACCTCTCACTCGGAGGCTTAGCTGCAGTCCAAGTACTCGCCTAAGTTATAAAATTCCTACCGAGTGGTAAGCCAGACTTCCATTCGGAGGCTTAGCCGCAGCCCAGTGCTCGCCTAAGTGGACTAAGGAACAAGTCGATTGCAGTAAAGGCGCCCTGCTTTGAACCTGCAAAAGACATTTCGAGCCAAAAGCAATCATATTCAAGCACCAAATTCAAGTTCGAATCGATATCTAAAGGAACCGAAAGTGCTCAGGCGCTAAGCCCGTTAAGGTTTATCGGTTACAATTCCACTCGGCATACCGAGGCAAATTTAAAGCGTCGAGCTTAGAAGAAGTTTTTTACCCCTCCTGCGAAGGGCTGGAAGGTGCAACAAACTCATCAAGATCAATTCCATCTGCGATCCGAGTGGCAGCCGCAAGGAAAGTTTCCATAAAGGACCTGAAGTCGTGTTTCTTGGTGTTGGCCACCCGGAGGGCCGCCAGCTTCTCTTCTCGCGCATCTTTGCAGTGGACTCGGGCCAGACACAGAGCAACATCTGCACTGCACCGAGCCGAGGACTTCTTCCACTCCTGCACTCGACCAGGGATCGTGTTCAAGCGAGCCATCAGCGACTCAAGGTCATTTTGAAGTGTCTCCCCGGGCCAGAGCGTCGAGTCGATGCGAGATGTGGCGACCTTCAACCTTGCAAGATAGTCCACGGCAGCTGCAACACGGGACTCCAGTCGGAAAACATTCATGGCAACTTCGTCGTTCACCGGAGAATTGACGGGGTCGAGGTTTGGTTCCAGCCGGCTAGTTTCTTCTTCAAAGTTTTGAAAAAATTCTGCAAGGATGATCACCGAGTCAAGGCGATGGTCGAATGAAAAAATCACGATTGGAAATGATTGCCGAGCATAGAGGTTTACCTTCAAGCATAAGAAACAGCTTCTTGGCAAGACCACTCAAGAAGGCCTCCAGATCATTTTTCTTCCCAGTCAACTTACTGACTTGGTCGGTCAGGGCAGTTTTATCAGTTTTCAGTCGACTGACTTCCTTGTTGGCAATCCCAAGAGCAGCTTTCAGATTGGTGTTGTCTTGTTCAAGCTTGGTGACTGAAGCTAGCTTCTCGTCAGCGAGCTTGATCTTCTCAGCTAGTTCAAGGTCTTTTTTCTGTTGGGCCTCCCTTACCTTACCTGCAAGTTACAGCAAGATCAGATTTTGAAACAAACAAAGGGAAAAGCAGTCGTCAAGGTCTCACCAAACATACCTTCGGTATCCTCCTTTGCCTTCGTCAGTTTCTCCTGAACCAGCTTCAAATTCAGCTCCCTTGCCACGTTCAGTCCGAGGGCGCTTGGTCGACTGTGCAACGGTCGCAACCCCCTTGCCACGTTCAGTCGAAGGGTCGTGGACAAGCTTCGACCGCCTTTCTGAGCGCGGTGGTACGACCTCCTCCTCCTCTTCTTCCTCGTCTTCAGCGTCGTCTTCATCACCGTCATCGTCGTCATCGTCATCATCATCCTCAGCAACGTCCGAGTCCCATTCCTCCTCCTCCTGGCTCTCGCCCCCACTCGCCTCACCCTCCTCAGTCGAAGCCTGTGCTCCATTGGGCATCGAGTACAGCTCGGTGAGGGCCTGATAGACATCAAGACAAGGATCAATCGACCAATTGGAAGAATAAACAGAAATGAATATGACAAGAACACAGTAGAGAGCAGAGCAGGCATACCTTGTTTGGATCACTGTTGTGGTCGAGTGGAGGAATCCTTCTGGCTCCGCGTGGGTCATCCTTGTTTCCGGTAACGGCGGCCATCCATCTTTCCAGAGTGACATCGTCGACTGCTTCTGGATGGACTCGAGTCTCGTCTTCAGTCCCACAGTACAACCACATGCAGTGGCTCTGGAACTGAAGGGGCTGGATACGACGCCTAAGGAAAACCTCCAGGAGATCCATGCCCGTCACTCCCTCCCGAACCAACTGTACCACGCGCTCCATCAACATCTTCACGTCAGCTTTCTCCTCCGGAATCAACTTCAGAGAGGAGGGCTTGTTCACTCGGTCCATGGTAAACTGAGGGAGTCCACTCGACTGCCCCGGCGTCGACTGATGCTGGCAGTAGAACCAGGTCGACTGCCAGCCTCTGACTGACTCGGGAAAAGTCATGGCTGGGAAGGTACTCTTATTCCTCACCTGGATCCCCAGGCCCCCACACATTTGGACGACTCGGGTTCTTTCGTCGCCTGGGCTCGCCTTCTTCACGGTCTGAGAGCGACACGTGAATATATGCTTGAACAAGCCCCAGTGCGGTCGACAGCCCAGAAAACCCTCACACATGGACACGAACGCGGCAAGATAGGCGATAGAATTTGGGGTAAAGTGGTGGAGCTGCGCTCCAAAGAAGTTCAAGAAACCACGGAAGAAAATACTCGGCGGCAAAGAAAATCCACGATCAACATGGGTGGCCAAGAGCACGCACTCACCCTCTTCTGGCTGGGGCTGCCACTCCTTCCCCGGAAGCCTCGCAGCTCCATGAGGGATCAGACCCTCATTGGCCATGTCGAGGAGATCTTTCTCCGTGATGGTCGACTGGATCCAATCTCCTTGGACCCAGTCCTTCGGCAGGCGGGATCTAGACGAAGACCCGCCACGGCTGGTGGATCTCCCCTTCGCCTTCTCCGTCGCCGACGCCTTCTTCGCGCGTTCCAGCGCCGCCGTCTTCTCCTTGGCCATGGTTGCCGGTGAGGCGCGCGAGGAGAAGTTGTGCGGAGGCGAGAGCGAGCGCGCTGGACGGAGACGAAGGGAGCAGAGAAAGAGAATGCAGAGGCACTGTACAAAAAATCCTCGCCAGGCGTATTTATAAGGTCCCTTCCGAGTGGATGACAGGTGGGCCCGGTCGATCTAATCATATCCAGGAACAGTTATGCAGGCGGGATACGTGGCGAAGAAAGCGGCGCGGGGATCGAGGCATCTATGTCCCGTCCCATCCGAACGCCGCGGTCCGCTCCGCTTCGCGCGCTTCCCCAAATTCTACATCCAGCGGAATCCGCGAACGGCAGACCGGTCTGTCAGACGCGGGATTTCCTGCGATCCGTCGCTCGGAAATCGTCAAAGCTCTAAAGATCACTCGACGAAAGAAGAGAATGGATCGAGTCGACTGAAGACAAGTTGGTCACTATCCACGAAGAGATTCTTTGATCCAGAACAACGCACGTCCAGTGTGCAAAAGTTAATCGGAAATAAACATCAACTCCTTCCTCACTCGAAGCCTCAATCCATTCGGGGGCTAATGACGGGATCATGTACCTAGGGTAGGGTCACAGACCTGATCTAAGTACCCTGCCCAAGGACACCCTTAGAAGAGGTCACCTTCCAGTCGACCAACGAGGGACTCACTCGACTGACTTGAAGGACTCGACCACGAAGACTCACTCGACCACCAGAAGGTCAAGAGGCACTCTGCACTGCAACGGCCTGTAATTAAGTAGACTTTATGATAGTAAAGACACTTTATGTGGGGCGTTACCAGTAACGCCCCAGACTTAACTCACCTTAAACCCTCTCCTATGTGGGCTGGCTGGGGTCCTGGCGCACTCTATATAAGCCACCCCCCTCCACAGGTAGAAGGGTTCGGCATCTTGTAACTCATATACATATAATCCACTCGACCGCCTCCGGGCTCCGAGACGTAGGGCTTTTACTTCCTCCGAGAAGGGCCTGAACTCGTACATCTCTTGTGTTTACAACCTCTCCATAGCTAGGACCTTGCCTCTCCATACCTACCCCCCCACTCTACTGTCATACTTAGAACCACGACAATCGGTGATTTGGATCACGACGAGTACGACTCCATCAACCCCGTTCTCTTGAACGCTTCCGCGCGCGATCTACAAGGGTATGTAGATCCACCCCTCCCTCATTGCTAGATGACTCCATAGATAGATCTTGGTGACACGTAGGAAAATTTTGAATTTATGCTACTTTCCCCAACAGTGGTATCAGAGCTAGGTCTATGCGTAGTTTCTATGCACGAGTAGAACACAAAGTAGTTGTGGGCGTTGATTTTGTTCAATATGCTTACCGTTACTAGTCCAATCTTGATTCGGCGGCATTGTGGGATGAAGCAGCTCGGACCGACCTTACACGTACTCTTACGTGAGACTGGTTCCACCGACTGACATGCACTAGTTGCATAAGGTGGCTAGCGGGTGTCTGTCTCTCCCACTTTAGTCGGATCGGATTCGATGAAAAGGGTCCTTATGAAGGGTAAATAGCAATTGGCATATCACGTTGTGGTCTTTGCGTAGGTAAGAAACGTTCTTGCTAGAAACCCATAGCAGCCACGTAAAACATGCAAACAACAATTAGAGGACGTCTAACTTGTTTTTGCAGGGTATGCAATGTGATGTGATATGGCCAAAAGGATGTGATGAATGATATATGTGATGTATGAGATTGATCATGTTCTTGTAATAGGAATCACGACTTGCATGTCGATGAGTATGACAACCGGCAGGAGCCATAGGAGTTGTCTTAATTTATTTATGACCTGCGTGTCAACATAAACGTCATGTAATTACTTTACTTTATTGCTAAAGCGTTAGCCATAGTAGTATAAGTAATAGATGACGTGACAACTTCAAGAAGACACGATGATGGAGATCATGATGATGGAGATCATGGTGTCATGCCGGTGACGATAATGATCATGGAGCCCCGAAGATGGAGATCAAAAGGAGCAATATGATATCGGCCATATCATGTCACTATTTGATTGCATGTGATGTTTATCATGTTTTTGCATCTTGTTTACTTAGAACGACGGTTGTAAATAAGATGACCCCTCATAATAATTTCAAGAAAGTGTTCCCCCTAACTGTGCACCGTCGCGGCAGTTCGTTGTTTCGAAGCACCACGTGATGATCGGGTGTGATAGATTCTAACGTTCACATACAACGGGTGTAAGACAGATTTACACACGCGAAACACTTAGGTTGACTTGACGAGCCTAGCATGTACAGACATGGCCTCGGGACACAGGAGACCGAAAGGTCGAGCATGAGTCGTATGGCAGATATGATCAACATGAAGATGTTCACCGATGATGACTAGTCCGTCTCACGTGATGATCGGACACGGCCTAGTTGACTCGGATCATGTAATCACTTAGATGACTAGAGGGATGTCTATCTGAGTGGGAGTTCATAAGATGAACTTAATTATCCTGAACATAGTCAAAAGGTCTTCGCAAATTATGTCGTAGCTCGCGCTTCAGTTCTACTATTTAGTTATGTTCCTAGAGAAAATTAGTTGAAAGTTGATAGTAGCAATTATGCGGACTAGGTCCGTAAACTGAGGATTGTCCTCATTGCTTCATAGAAGGCTTATGTCCTTAATGCACCGCTCAGTGTGCTGAACCTCGAACGTTGTCTGTGGATGTTGCGAACATCTGAGATACACATTTTGATAACTATGTGATAGTTTAGTTAAACGGTTTAGAGTTGAGGCACCGAAGACATTTTAAAACGTCGCGAAACATATGAGATGTTTCGAGGGCTGAAATTGAGATTTCAGGCTCGTGCCCACGTCAAGAGGTATAAGACCTCCGACAATTCTCTTAGCCTGCAAACTAAGGGAGAAAAGCTCAATTGTTGAGCTTGTGCTTAGATTGTCTGAGTACAACAATCATTTGAATCGAGTGGGAGTTGATCTTCCAGATGAGATAGTGATGTTTCTCCGAAGTCATTACCACCAAGCTGCTAGAGCTTCATGATGAACTATAATATATCAGGGACATATATGATGATCCTTGAGATATTCGCGATGTTTGACACCACAAAAGTAGAAATCAAGAAGGAGCATCAATTGTTGATGGTTGGTGAAACCACTAGTTTCAAGAAGGGCAAGGGAAGAAAGGGATACTTCATGAAACGACAAGTCAATTGCTGCTCAAGTGAAGAAACCCAAAGTTGAACCCAAGCCCGAGACTAAGTGCTTCTGTAATAAAGGGGAACAGCCACTGGAGCAGAATTACCCTAGATACTTGGTAGATGAGAAGACTGTCGATAGAAGTATATTGGATATACATTGTGTTAATGTGTACTTTACTAGTACTCCTAGTAGCACCAGGGTATTAGATACCGGTTCAGTTACTAAGTGTTAGTAACTCGAAATAAAAGCTACGGAATAAACGGAGACTAGCTAAAAGGTGAGATGACGATATGTGTTTGAAGTGTTTCCAATGTTGATATGATCAAGCATCGCACGCTCCCTCTACCATCGAGATTGGTGTTTGCGTTGAGCATATACATGATTGGATTATGTCTATCGCAATACAGTTATTCATTTAAGGAGAATAACGGTTACTCTGTTTATTTGAATAATACCTTCAATGGTCTTGCACCTAAAATGAATGGTTCATTGAATCTCGATCGTAGTGATACACATGTTCATGCCAAAAGATATAAGATAGTAATGATAGTACCACCTACTTGTGGCACTACCACTTAAGTCATATCGGTATAAAACGCATGAAGAGGCTCCATGTTGATGGATCTTTGGACTCACTCATTTTTGAAAAGTTTGAGGCATGCGAACCATGTCTATTGGTGTATATGCATGAACAAACTCCATGCAAATGGACCATTTGGACTCACTCGATTTTGAATCACTTGAGACATGCAAATCATACCACATGGGCAAGATGACTGAAAGCCTCGTTTTCAGTAAAATGGAACTAGAAAGCAACTTGTTGGAAGTAATACATTTTGATGTGTGCAATCCAATGAGTGCTGAGGCATGTAGTGGATATTGTTATGTTCTTACTTCACATATGATTTGAGTAGATGTTGAGTATATTTACTTGATGAATCACGAGTCTGAATTATTGAAAGGTTCAAGTAATTTCAGGGTGAAGTTGAAAGATTGTCGTGACAAGAGGATAAAATATCTACGATATGATCATAGAGATGAATATCTGAATTACGAGTTTGGCATAGAATTAAGACATTGTGGAAATTGTTTCACAACTAATACAGCCTGGAACACCATAGTGTGATGGTGTGTCCGAACATCATAACTGCACCCTATTGGATATGATGCATACCATGATGTCTCTTATCGAATTACCACGATAGTTTATGGGTTAGGCATTAGAGACAACCACATTCACTTTAAATAGGGCACCACGTAATTCCGATGAGATGACACCGTATGAACTATGGTTTAGAGAAACCTAAGCTGTCATTTCTTAAAAGTTTGGGGCTGCGACGCTTATGCGAAAAAGTTTCAGGCTGATGAGCTCGAACCCAAAGCGGATAAATGCATCTTCATAGGACACCCAAAACAGATGGGTATACCTCCTGTCTCAGGTTCGAAAGCAATAAGGGATTGTTTCTAGAATCGGGTCCTTTCTCAAGGAAAAGTTTCTCTCGAAGGAATTGAGTGGGAGGATGGTGGAGACTTGATGAGGTTATTGAACCGTCACTTCAACTAGTGTATAGCAGGGCACAAAGAGTTGTTCCTGTGGCACCTACACCAATTGAAGTGGAAGCTTATGATAGTGATCATGAAACTTCAGATCAAGTCACTACCAAACCTCGTGGGATGACAAGGATGCGTACTACATCAGAGTGGTACGTGATCCTGTCTTGTAAGTCATGTTGCTAGACAACAATGAACCTACGAGCTATGGGGAAGCGATGGTGGGCCCGGATTCCGATAAATGGCTCGAGGCCATAAAATCCGAGAGAGGATCCATATATGAAAACAAAGTGTAGACTTTGGAAGAACTACTTGATGGTCGTAAGGCTGTTGAGTACAGATGGATTTTAAAAGGAAGACGGACAATGATGGTAAGTATCACCATTAAGAAAGCTCGACTTGTCGTTAAGATGTTTTCCGACAAGTTCAAGGAGTTGACTACGATGAGACTTTCTCACTCGTAGCGATGTTAAGAGTCTGTTGGAATTATATTAGCGATTACTGCATTATTTATGAAATCTTGCAGATAGGATGTCAAAACATTGTTTCCTCGATGATTTTCTTGAGGAAAGGTTGTATGTGATACAACCGGAAGGTTTTGTCAATCCTGAAAGATGCTAATAAGTATGCAAAGCTCCAGCAATCCTTCTAAGGACTGGAGTAAGCATCTCGGAGTTGGAGTGTATGCTTTGATAAGATGATCAAAGTTTTGGGTGTATACAAAGTTTATGAGAAACTTGTATTTCCAAAGAAGTGAGTGGGAGCACTATCGAATTTCTGATGAGTATATGTTGTTGACATATTATGGATCAGAAATGACGTAGAATTTCTGGAAAGCATATAGGGTTATTTGGAAAGTATTTTTCAATAGAAAGCCTGGATTAAGCTACTTGAACATTGAGCATCAAGATCTATAAGGATAGATCAAAACGCTTAATGGTACTTTCAAATGAGCACATACCTTGACATGATCTTGAAGGTGTTCAAGATGGATCAGTCAAAGAAGGAGTTCTTGCCTGAGTTGTAAGGTATGAAGTTAAGACTTAAAGCTCGACCACGGCAGAATAGAGAGAAAGGACGAAGGTCGTCCCCTATGCTTAAGACATAGGCCCTACATTATGCTATGCTGTGTACCGCACCTGAAATGTGCCTTGCCATGAGTCAGTCAAGGGGTACAAGAGTGATCCAAGAATGGATCACAGACAGCGGTCAAAGTTATCCTTAGTAACTAGTGGACTGAGGAATTTTCTCGATTATGGAGGTGGTAAAAGAGTTCGTCGTAAAGGGTTAAGTCGATGCAAGCTTAACACCCATCCGGATAGCTCTGAGTAGAGACACCGGATACGTATAATGGAGCAACAATTTAGAATAGCTCCACGTGGAACAGTTATTTGAAATGGCTCCAAATATAGCGTAGTAGCTGCATCTACAAGATGACATAGAGATTTGCGAAGTACATACGGATCTGAAAGATTCAGACCCGTTGACTATAACATCTCTCACAAGCATAACATGATCAAACCCAGAACTCATCGAGTGTTAATCACATGGTAATGTGAACTATATTATTGACTCTAGTAAACTCTTTGGGTGTTAGTCACATGGGGATGTGACCTTGAGTGTTAATCACATATCGATGTGAACTGGATTATTGACTCTAGTGCAAGTGGGAGACTGTTGGAAATATGCCCTAGAGGCAATAATAAATTAGTTATTATTATATTTCCTTGTTCATGATAATTGTTTATTATCCATGCTAGAATTGTATTGATAGGAAACTCAGATACATGTGTGGATACATAGACAACACCATGTCCCTAGTAAGCCTCTAGTTGACTAGCTCGTTGATCAATAGATGGTTACGGTTTCCTGACCATGGACATTGGATGTCATTGATAACGGGATCACATCATTAGGAGAATGATGTGATGGACAAGACCCAATCCTAAGCCTAGCACAAGATCATGTAGTTCGTATGCTAAAGCTTTTCTAATGTCAAGTATCATTTCCTTAGACCATGAGATTGTGCAAATCCCGGATACCGTAGGAATACTTTGGGTGTGCCAAACGTCACAACGTAACTGGGTGACTATAAAGGTGCACTACGGGTATCTCCAAAAGTGTCTGTTGGGTTGGCACGAATCGAGACTGGGATTTGTCACTCCGTGTGACGGAGAGGTATCTCTGGGCCCACTCGGTAGGACATCATCATAATGTGCACAATATGATCAAGGAGTTGATCAAGGGATGATGTGTTATGAAACGAGTAAAGAGACTTGCCGGTAACGAGATTGAACAAGGTATCGGGATACCGACGATCGAATCTCGGGCAAGTATCATACCGCTATACAAAGGGAATTGTATACGGGATTGATTAAGTCCTTGACATCGTGGTTCATCCGATGAGATCATCGTGGAATATGTGGGAGCCAACATGGGTATCCAGATCCCGCTGTTGGTTATTGACCGGAGAGTCATCTCGGTCATGTCTGCATGTCTCCCGAACCCGTAGGGTCTACACACTTAAGGTTCAGTGACGCTAGGGTTATAGAGATATTAGTATGCGGTAACCCGAATGTTGTTCAGAGTCCCGGATGAGATCCCGGACGTCACGAGGAGTTCCGGAATGGTCCGGGGGTAAAGAATTATATATAGGAAGTGCTATTTCGGCTATCGGGACAAGTTTCGGGGTCATCGGTATTGTACCGGGACCACCGGAAGGGTCCCGGGGGTCCACCGGGTGGGGCCACCTGCCCTGGGGGCCACATGGGCTGTAGGGGGTGCTCCTTGGCCTACATGGGCCAAGGGCACCAGCCCCAAGAGGCCCATGCGCCAAAGGGACAAGAGGAGGGAGAGTCCTAAAAGGGGAAGGCACCTCCGAGGTGCCTTGGGGAGGATGGACTCCTTCCCCCCCCCCTTGGCCGCACCCTTCCTTGGAGGAAGGGGCAAGGCTGCACCCTCCCCCTCTCCCTTGGCCCTATATATAGTGGGAGGGGGGAAGGGAGGGCAACCTAACCCAAGCCCTGGCGCCTCCCTCTCCCTCCCATAACACATCTCCCTCCTCCCGCAGCGCTTGGCGAAGCCCTGTTGGAATCCCGCTACTTCCACCACCACGCCGTCATGTTGTTGGATCTCCATCAACCTCTCCTCCCCCCTTGCTGGATCAATAAGGAGGAGACGTCGCTGCTCCGTATGTGTGTTGAACGCGGAGGTGCCGTCCGTTCGATGCTAGGATCATCGGTGATTTGGATCACGACGAGTACGACTCCATCAACCCTGTTCTCTTGAACGCTTCCGCGCGCGACCTACAAGGGTATGTAGATCCACTCCTCCCTCATTGCTAGATGACTCCATAGATAGATCTTGGTGACACGTAGGAAAATTTTGAATTTTTGCTACGTTCCCCAACATTCCCATGTGTCCACGGGAGCGCTTTTCCTTGTATAAGAGTTTGTCCAGGCTTATCCTTTGCTACAAAAAGGATTGGGCCACCTTGCTGCACTTTATTTACTTTTGTTACTTGTTGCTCGCTACAAATTATCTTATCACAAAAATATCTGTTACCACTTATTTCAGTACTTGCAGAGAATACCTTGGTGAAAACCGCTTATCATTTCCTTCTGCTCCTCGTTGGGTTTGACACTATTACTTATTGAAAGGACTACGATAGATCCCCTATACTTGTGGGTCATCAAGACTCTTTTCTGGCGCCGTTGCCAGGGAGTGAAGCGCCTTTGGTAGGTGGAATTTGGTAAGGAAAAATTTATATAGTGTGCTGAAATTTACTGTCACTTGTTACTATGGAAAGTAATCCTCTGAGGGGCTTGTTCGGGGTATCTTCACCCCGACCAGTAGAGCAAAGAGTTGCTCCTCAACCTACTGAACCTACTGAAAATGAAAATGAAGATGAAAATACTTGCTTTGAAGTTCCTTCAGGTGTAATAGAAAGACTGCTAGCTAATCCTTTTTTAGGAGATGGAACAAAACATCCTGATGAACATCTAATATATGTGGATGAAGTTTGTGGATTATTTGAGCTTGCAGGTGTATCCAGAGATGTTGTTAAGAAGAAGGTCTTCCCCTTATCTTTGAGGGGAGATGCATCGACATGGTATAGGCTATGTGATGATATGAGGTCTTGGAATTACAAACGATTGAAATTGGAATTTCATTAGAAGTTTTATCCTATGCATCTTGTTCATTGTGATCGCAATTATATATATAATTTTTGGCCTCGCGAAGGAGAAAGCATCGCTCAAGCTTGGGGGAGGCTTAAGTCAATGTTATATTCAAGCCCCAATCATGAGCTCTCAAGAGAAATGATTATTCAAAAATTTTATGCTCGGCTTTCTGGTAACAATCGCACCATGCTTGATACTTCTTGTACTGGCTCTTTTATGATGAAGACTATTGAATTCAAATGGGATTTATTGGAAAGAATTAAACGCAACTCTGAAGATTGGGACCTCGACAATGGTAAGGAGTCAGGTATGACACCTAAGTTTGATTGTGTTAAATCTTTTATGGATACCTAAATATGGCTTTGATTCTGAGATAGTAGCCTCTTTGTGTGAATCTTTTGCTACTTATGTTGATCTCCCTAAGGAGAAGTGGTTTAAATATCATCCTCCCATAGAAGTAAAAGTAGCTGCACCTATTAAAGTTGAAGAAAAGACTATCACTTATAATGATCCTATTGTTCCTACTTGTTATGTTGAGAAACCACCTTTCCCTGTTAGGATAAAGGATCATGCTAAAGCTTCAACTGTGGTTCATAAAAGCAATATTAAAACATATACACCTCCTGAGCAAGTTAAAGTTGAACCTAATATTGCTATTGTTAAAGATCTCTTGTCTGATAATATAGATGGGCATGTTATTTACTTCTGTAATGAAACTGCTAGAATTGCTAAACCCCGTGATACAGATAAACCTAGACCTGTGGTAGGCATGCATGTTATTCCTGTTAAAATACGAGATCATTGTTATCATGGCTTATGTGATATGGGTGCTAGTGCTAGTGCAATACCTATTGACTTATACAAAGAAATTATGCATGATATTGCACCTGTTGAGTTAGAAGATATTGATGTCACAATTAAACTTGCCAATAGAGATACTATTTCACTAATGGGAATCGTTAGAGATGTTGAAGTCTTGTGTGGGAAAACTAAATATCCTGCTGATTTTCTTGTTCTTGGTTCCCCACAAGATAGCTTTTGTCCCATTATATTTGGTAGACCTTTCTTGAATACTGTTAATGCTACCATAGATTGCACAAGGGATGTTGTTACTCTTGGCTTGGATGATATGACTCATGAATTTAATTTCTCTAAATTTAGTAAACAACACCATGAAGAAGAATTGCCTAGTAAGGATGAAATTATTGGTCTTGCTTCTATTGCCGTACCTCCTAGTGATCCTTTAGAACAATATTTGCTAGACCATGAGAATGATATGTTTATGAATGAAAGAAGGGAAATAGATGAAGTATTCTTTAAACAGGAACCTATTCTGAAACACAATTTGCCTGTTGAAATCCTACGGGATCCCCCTCCACCTAAGGGTGATCCTGTGTTTGAGCTTAAACCATTACTTGATAATCTTAAATATGCTTATCTTGATGAAAAGAAGATATATCCTGTTATTATTAGTGCTAACCTTCCAGAGCATGAAGAAGAAAGATTATTGAAAACTCTGAAGAAGCACCGTGCTGCTATTGGATATACTCTTGAGGATCTTAAGGGCATTAGTCCCACTCTATGTCAACATAAAATAAATTTGGAAGCAGATGCCAAACCAGTTCGTGATCCTCAACGACGTTTGAATCCTAAAATGAAGGTAGTGGTAAGAAAAGAAATACTAAAGCTTCTGGAGGCAGGTATAATTTATCCCGTTGCTGATAGTCAGTGGGTAAATCCTGTTCATTGTGTCCCTAAGAAGGGAGGTATTACTGTTGTTCCTAATGATAAAGATGAATTGATTCCATAAAGAATTATTACAGGTTATAGGATGGTAATTGATTTCCGCAAATTAAATAAGGCTACTAAGAAAGATCATTACCCTTTACCTTATATCAATCAAATGCTAGAAAGATTATGCAAACATACACACTACTGCTTTCTAGATGGTTATTCTGGTTTCTCTCAAATACCTGTGTCGGCTGAAGATCAATCAAAGACTACTTTTACATGCCCTTTTGGTACTTTTGCTTATAGACGTATGCCTTTTAGTTTATGTAATGCACCTGCTACCTTTCAAAGATGCATGATGACTATATTCTTTGACTTTTGTGAAAATATTTGTGAGGTTTTCATGGACGACTTTTCCGTCTATGGATCTTCTTTTGATGATTGCTTGAGAAATCTTGATCGAGTTTTGCAGAGATGTGAAGAAACTAATCTTGTCTTGAATTGGGAAAAGTGCCACTTTATGGTTAATGAAGGTATTGTCTTGGGGCATAAAATTTCTGAAAGAGGTATTGAAGTTGATAAAGCCAAGGTTGATGCTATTGAAAAGATGCCATGTCCTAAGGACATCAAAGGTATAAGAAGTTTCCTTGGTCACGCCGGATTTTATAGGAGGTTCATTAAGGACTTCTCAAAAATTTCTCGGCCTCTAACTAATTTATTACAAAAAGATATACCATTTGTCTTTGATGATGATTGTGTAGAAGCATTTGAAATACTTAAGAAAGCATTAGTCTTTGCACCTATTGTTCAACCACCTGATTGGAATTTACCCTTTGAAATTATGTGTGATGCTAGCGATTATGTTGTAGGTGTTGTTCTAGGTCAAAGAGTTGATAAGAAATTAAATGTTATCCATTATGCTAGTAAGACTCTAGATAATGCTCAAAGAAATTATGCTACTACCGAAAAGGAACTTTTAGCAGTTGTAATTGCTTGTGATAAGTTCAGATCTTATATTGTTGATTCTAAAGTAACTATCCACACTGATCATGCTGCTATTAAATATCTTATGGAGAAGAAAGATGCTAAGCCTAGACTTATTAGATGGGTTCTCTTTCTACAAGAATTTGATTTGAATATTGTTGATAGGAAAGGAGTTGAGAACCCCGTTGTTGACAACTTATCTAGCTTAGAGAACCTTCTTGAAGACCCACTACCTATTGATGATAGTGATACGTCTCCAACATATCTATAATTTTTTATTGCTCCATGCTATATTATTTACTGTTTTGAATGTTTATGGGCTTTATTATACACTTTTATATCATTTTTTGGGACTAACCTATTAACCTAGAGCCTAGTGCCAGTTTCTGTTTTTACCCTGTTTTAGGGTTTCAAAGAAAAGGAAAACCAAACGGAGTCCAATTGACCTGAAACTCCACGGAACTCATTTTTGGAAGGAAAGAAGCCCAGAAGACTTGGGGTGCACGTCGGGGGATCTGCGAGGAGGTCACGAGGCAGGGGGTGCGCCCACCCCCCCTGGGCGCGCCCTCCACCCTCGTGAGCCCCTCGTGCCCCCCTGACGTACTTATTCCGCCTATATATCTCCATATACCCTAAAAACATCTGGGAGCACAATAGATCGGGAGTTCCGCCGCCAGAAGCCTCCGTAGCCACCGAAAACCAATCTAGACCCGTTCTGGCACCCTGTCAGAGGGGGCAATCCTTCTCTGGTGGCCATCTTCATCATCCCGGTGCTCTCCATGACAAGGAGGGAGTAGTTATCCCTCGGGGCTGAGGGTATGTACCAGTAGCTATGTGTTTGATCTCTCTCTCTCTCTCTCTCTCTCTCGTGTTCTTGAGATGATACGATCTTGATGTATCGCGAGCTTTGCTATTATAGTTGGATCCTATGTTTCTCCTCCCCCTCTTTTCTCTTGTAATGAATTGAGTTTCCCCTTTGAAGTAATCTTATCGGATTGAGTCTTTAAAGATTTGAGAACACTTGATGTATGTCTTGTCGTGGATATCTGTGGTGACAATGGGATATCACGTGATTAACTTGATGTATGTTTTGGTGATCAACTTGCGGGTTCCGCCCATGAACCTATGCATAGGGGTTGGCACACGTTTTCGTCGTGATTCTCTGGTAGAACTTTGGGGCACTCTTTGAGGTCCTTTGTGTTGGTTGAATAGATGAAACTGAGATTGTGTGACGTATATTGTATAATCATACCCACGGATACTTGAGGTGACATTGGAGTATGTAGGTGACATTAGGGTTTTTGTTGATTTGTGTCTTAAGGTGTTATTCTAGTACGAACTCTAGGGCTGTTTGTGACACTTATAGGAATAGCCCAATGGATTGATCGGAAAGAATAACTTTGAGGTGGTTTCGTACCCTACCATAATCTCTTCGTTTGTTCTCCGCTATTAGTGACTTTGGAGTGACTCTTTGTTGCATGTTGAGGGATAGTTATGTGATCCAATTATGTTAGTATTGTTGAGGGAACTTACACTAGCGAAAGTATGAACCCTAGGCCTTGTTTCCTAGCATTGCAATACCGTTTACGCTCACTTTTATCATTAGTTACCTTGCTGTTTTTATAATTTCAGATTACAAATACCTTTATCTACTATACATACTGCACTTGTATCACCATCTCTTCGCCGAACTAGTGCACCTATACAATTTACCATTGTATTGGGTGTGTTGGGGACACAAGAGACTCTTTGTTATTTGGTTGCAGGGTTGCTTGAGAGAGACCATCTTCATCCTACGCCTACCACAGATTAATAAACCTTAGGTCATCCAATTGAGGGAAATTTGCTACTGTCCTACAAACCTCTGCACTTGGAGGCCCAACAAAGTCTATAAGAAGAAGGTTGTGTAGTAGACATCAAGCTCTTTTCTGGCGCCGTTGCCGGGGGGTGAGTGCTTGAAGGTATATCTTTAGATCTTGCAATCGAGTCTTTTAGTTTCTTGTTTCATCACTAGTTTAGTCTATAAAAGAAAAGTACAAAAATGGAATTAAGTTTGCCTCATACGCTTCATCTTTTTAATATCTTTCGTGAGTATAATAGAAAGGAAAATTGTGCTCAAGTGCCAGAAGAAGAATGCATTAGAATGTTTGGAACTAAATATTTGAATGATGAGCATGATTGCAATGTTGTTAGTACGAATTCTTTGAATATCCATGACACTAATGATGATTGCACTAGTTATGATGAAAATGTCTCCTATAAACACGTCAATTTTTGTGGAGTGCATTGGGTTTGTAAGTACACACCAAATAGGGAAGATAGATATTGCAAGAGGCATAAGTACTTAGAAACTAAATTGTTGCAAGAAAGGCTAGATGGTTATGCTGAAAATTTAAATTTTCTTGGCCATACTTGTGAGCTCTGTAATGAACGTGGTCATTTAACTATCTGATGCAAATTGTTTCATGATCTAATCATGTCCAAAAATTGTGATGACTTGATTTCCCTTGCACATTATAATTAACTTAGTTTGCTTATGGGCTACGAAGAAATGAAACTTATAACTAACTATCTTCCAGAATTTGCCCATTATAAACTTCTTGGATTTGATGTAGAAGAAATTTATATGTATTGTGCGGTGAATTGCATTGAAAACCCTTATATTGCCAATTACATAAAGAAAAGAAAACAAATAGAGGATGAAGAGAATACTAATGAAAGGGAAGAGACTTCCCAATATCCTCCTATTATTTCTTATGATGAATCAGGTAACGAGGAGGAGCCTCCTATTCAACCAATGTCATTAATAAGGAGCTCCAAAAAGAGGATTGAACCCACACATGATGTGGTGAAGAAGAAGAAAAGAAAAAGGAAGAGAGGTAAAAAGGTATCCCTCCCAAATAATTTTGCTCCTATTACTATTGTGCCTCATGAAAATATAATTGTGGAAGATAATGATACTTCTTATGATCTTGAAAATCTTTTTGGCACTTGCTTGGAAGAATATGATAATTGCTATACTATTGGTGCTATCCATACTATTAATGATGAGAGTGATTATGCTTATGATATGAAAATGCCCAGGCTTGGGGATGCTATGTTTGATGAAGATGATGTTTTTGAGAATATATTTGCTACAATTAATGTTTGTCCCAAGCTTGGGGATGCTACGCTTAATGAAGATGATATTTTTAGTATCCCAAGTTTTGATATGCAAATTTATAATGATAATAAGATGCCTCCTACTTATGATAATTATTGTGATGATACATATGCTATAAAAAGTAGTGAGGATTATATTTATAAAACTTGTCATGATTATGGTTACCCCTTCTCTGAACATTACTCTTTTAATGTGGAAACAATTTATAGTATCCAAGTCTCTTATGATACTCCCACTATCCCGAATAAGAAGAATTTTGCTTATGTGGAGAGTAGTAAATTTTCTATGCTTGTAGATCATGAAAAGAATGCTTTAGGTGCTGGTTATATTGTTGAATTCATTCATGATGCTACTGAAAATTATTATGAGGGAGGAATATATGCTTGTAGGAATTGCAATAATACCAAGTGTCCTCTCTATGTGCTTAAAGTTTTGAAGTTGTGCTTGTTTTGCCCTGCTATGCTAGTTGATTATTGTTCTCACAAGTTGTTTTCTCACAAAATCCCTATGCATAGGAAGTGGGTTAGACTTAAATGTGCTAGTCATATTCTTCATGATGCTCTCTTTATGTTACAATTCTTATCTTTTATGTGAGCATCATTGAAATCATCATGCCTAGCTAGGGGCGTTAAACTATAGCGCTTGTTGGGAGGCAACCCAACTTTATTTTTGTTACTTACTTTTTGCTACTGTTTAGTAATAAATAATTCATCTATCCTCTGTTTATATGTAGTTTTATGTTTTAAATTAGTGTTTGTGCCAAGTAGAACCGTTGGGAAGACTTGGGGAAAGTCTTGTTGATCATGCTGTAAAAAACAGAAACTTGAGTGCTCACGAGAATTGCTGCCATTTTTTATTGGCAAGCGATATTTAGTTAATTATTTTTGAATATGATTAATAGATAAATTCCTCAGGTCCAGCAATTTATTTGAGAATTTTATGAGTTCCAGAAGTATACGTTTGATCCAGATTACTACAGACTGTTCTGTTCTTGATAGATTCTGTCTTTCATGTGTTGTTTACTTATTTTGATGAATCAATGGCTAGTAAAATAGTTTATAAACCATAGAGAAGTTGGAATACAGTAGGTTTAACACCAATATAAATAAATAATGAGTTCATTACAGTACCTTGAAGTGGTGTTTTGTTTTCTTTCGCTAACGGAGCTTACGAGTTTTCTGTTAAGTTTTGTGTTGTGAAGTTTTCAAGTTTTGGGTAAGGATTCGATGGACTATGGAATAAGGAGTGGCAAGAGCCTAAGCTTGGGGATGCCCAAGGCACCCCAAGGTAATATTCAAGGACAACCAAGAGCCTATGCTTGGGGATGCCCCAGAAGGCATCCCCTCTTTCGTCTTCATTCATCGATAACTTTACTTGGAGCTATATTTTTATTCACCACATGATATGTGTTTTGCTTGGAGCGTCAATTTATTTTATTAGGATTTGCTTGATGTTATTTATAACAATGTTTTTCATCTTTTATTTCAATAAAAGTGGCATTGATAGCCTTTACTATGCCTATGTTACAAGTATACATGTTGCTGTTTGAAAACAGAAAATTTACTGCTGTTGCAATAATTCCCTAGAAAAGTGAGAATGTGATAAAATGTTGAAACCTTTTGCATATGAAGTTCTGATAAATTTAATACAGTGGGAATTTTATTAAATAATTTTTGGATCTAGGGAAGTATGGATGTTGCAGCATTCTTTACATACTATCCTGTTTAGGAAGATTGCTATTATGTTTGCATTGTTTGCATATGTTTGCTTCTTTAATGATTATATTTGAGGATAGGACTATTGAATATGCAGAGGCATTTAGTATGCAATGTTTAATAATAATTTTAGTGATTTGCTACAGTAGAGTATGATAAGGTTTTTGCAATGGTTTATACTAACCTATCTCACGAGTCCTTGTTGAGTTTTGTGTGGATGAAGCTTTTGAGATTTAGGGAGACCGTGATATGAGAGGAATTACGGAGACACAAAAGCTCAAGCTTGGGGATGCCCAACGCACCCCAAGATAATATTTCAAGAAGTCTCAAGCGTCTAAGCTTGGGGATGCCCCGGTTGGCATCCCACCTTTCTTCTTCAACAACTATCGGTTAGTTTCGGTTGATCCTAAGTTTTTGCTTCTTCACATGATGTTTGCCATTCTTACAATGTCATTTTATTTTGCTTTTCTTGCTGTTTGGATAAAATACCAAGATCTGAAATTATTAAATGTTAGAGAGTCTTCACATAGTTGCATAATTATTCGACTACTCATTGATCTTCACTTATATCTTTGGGAGTAGTTTGTCATTTGCTCTAGTGCTTCACTTATATCTTTTAGAGCATGGTGATAGTTTTATTTTGAAGAAATAGATGAACTCTCATGCTTCACTTATATTATTTTGAGAGTATTAAATAGCATGGTAATTTTCTTAAAATCCTAATATGCTAGGTATACAAGGTTAATAATAAATTCTCTTATGAGTGCTTTGAATACTAAGAGAAGTTTGATACTTGATAATTGTTTTGAGATATGGAGATGGTGATACTAGAGTCACGCTAGTTGAGTGGTTATGAATTTGAGAAATACTTGTGTTGAAGTTTGTGATTCCCGTAGCATGCACGTATGAGGAACCGTTATGTGATGAAGTCGGAGCATGATTTATTTATTGATTGTCTTCCTTATGAGTGGCGGTCGGGGACGAGCGATGGTCTTTTCCTACCAATCTATCCCCCTAGGAGCATGCGCGTAGTACTTTGTGTCGATAACTAATAGATTGTTGCAATAAGTATGTGAGTTCTTTATGACTAATGTTGAGTCCATGGATTATACGCACTCTCACCCTTCCACCTTTGCTAGCCTCTCTAATACCGCGCACCTTTCGCCGGTATCTTACACCCACCATATACCTTCCTCAAAACAGCCACCATACCTACCTATTTTGGCATTTCCATATCTATTCCGAGATATATTGCCATGCAACTTTCCACCGTTCCGTTTATGACACACTCCATCATTGTCATATTGCTTAGCATGATCATGTAGTTGACATCGTATTTGTGGCAAAGCCATCATTCATAATTCTTTCATACATGTTGCTCATGCATCATTGCATATCCCGGTACACCGCCGGAGGCATTCACATAGAGTCATATTTTGTTCTAAGTATCGAGTTATAATTCTTGATTTGTAAGAAAATAAAAGTGTGATGATCATCATTATTAGAGCATTGTCCCAGTGAGGAAAGGATGATGGAGACTATGATTCCCCCACAAGTCGGGATGAGACTCCGGATGAAAATAAATAAATAAAAGAGGCCAAAGAAGCCCAGATAAAAAAAGAGAAAAGAGGCCATAAAAAAGAGAAGGCCCAAATAAAAAAATAAAAAAATGAGAGAAAAAGAGAGAAGGGACAATGTTGCTATCCTTTTACCACACTTGTGCTTCAAAGTAGCACCATGATCTTCATGATAGAGAGTCTCCTATGTTTTCACTTTCATATACTAGTGGGAATCTTTCATTATAGAACTTGGCTTGTATATTCCAATGATGGGCTTCCTCAAAATGCCCTAGGTCTTCGTGAGCAAGCAAGTTGGATGCACACCCACTAGTTTCTTTTGTTGAGCTTTCATATACTTATAACTCTAGTACATCTGTTGCATGGCAATCCCTACTCACTCACATTGATATCTATCGATGGGCATCTCCATAGCCCGTTGATACGCCTAGTCGATGTGAGACTATCTTCTCCTTTTTGTCTTCTCCACAACCACCACTCTATTCCACCTATAGTGCTATATCCATGGCTCACGCTCATGTATTACGTGAAGATTGAAAAAGTTTTGAGAATGTCAAAAGTATGAAACAATTGCTTGGCTTCTCATCGGGGTTGTGCATGATTTAAATATTTTGTGTGGTGAAGATAGAGCATAGCCAAACTATATGATTTTGTAGGGATAACTTTCTTTGGCCATGTTATTTTCAGAAGACATAATTGCTTAGTTAGTATGCTTGAAGTATTATCATTTTTATGTCAATATGAACTTTTATCTTGAATCTTTCAGATCTCAATATTCATGCCACAATTAAGAAGAATTACATTGAAATTATGCCAAGTAGCACTCCGCATAAAAAATTCTATTATTATCATTTACCTACTCGAGGACGAGCAAGATTTAAGCTTGGGGATGTTGATACGTCTCCAACGTATCTATAATTTTTGATTGCTCCATGCTATATTATTTACTGTTTTGAATGTTTACGGGCTTTATTATACACTTTTATATCATTTTTTGGGACTAACCTATTAACACAGAGCCCAGTGCCAGATCTGTTTTTACCCTGTTTTAGGGTTTCGAAGAAAAGAAAAACCAAACGGAGTCCAATTGACCTGAAACTCCACGAAACTGATTTTTGGAAGGAAAGAAACCCAGAAGACTTGGAGTGCATGTCGGGGGATCTACGAGGAGGTCACGCGGCAGGGGGCGCGTCCACCCTCCTGGGCGCGCCCTCCACCCTCGTGGGCCCCTCATGCCCCCCTGACGTACTTCTTCCGCCTATATATCTCCATATACCCTAAAAACATCCGAGAGCACAATAGATCGGGAGTTCCGCCGCCAGAAGCCTCCGTAGCCACCGAAAACCAATCTAGACCTGTTCCGGCACCCTGCCGGAGGGGGCAATCCTTCTCCGGTGGCCATCTTCATCATCCCGGTGCTCTCCATGATGAGGAGGGAGTAGTTCTCCCTCGGGGCTGAGGGTATGTACCAGTAGCTATGTGTTTGATCTCTCTCTCTCTCGTGTTCTTGATATGATACGATCTTGATGTATCGCGAGCTTTGCTATTATAGTTGGATCCTATATTTCTCCTCCCCCTCTTTTCTCTTGTAATGAATTGAGTTTCCCCTTTGAAGTAATCTTATCGGATTGAGTCTTTAAAGATTTAAGAACACTTGATGTATGTCTGGCCGTGGATATCTGTGGTGACAATGGGATATCATGTGATTAACTTGATGTATGTTTTGGTGATCAACTTGCGGGTTCCGCCCATGAACCTATGCATAGGGGTTGGCACACGTTTTCATCGTGATTCTCCGGTAGAACTTTGGGGCACTCTTTGAGGTCCTTTGTGTTGGTTGAATAGATGAAACTGAGATTGTGTGACGCATATCGTATAATCATACCCACGGATACTTGAGGTGACATTGGAGTATGTAGGTGACATTAGGGTTTTTGTTGATTTGTGTCTTAAGGTGTTATTCTAGTACGAACTCTAGGGCTGTTTGTGACACTTATAGGAATAGCCCAATGGATTGATTGGAAAGAATAACTTTGAGGTGGTTTCGTACCCTACCATAATCTCTTCGTTTGTTCTCCGCTATTAGTGACTTTGGAGTGACTCTTTGTTGCATGTTGAGGGATAGTTATGTGATCCAATTATGTTCGTATTGTTGAGGGAACTTACACTAGCGAAAGTATGAACCCTAGGCCTTGTTTCCTAGCATTGCAATACCATTTACGCTCACTTTTATCATTAGTTACCTTGCTGTTTTTATAATTTCAGATTACAAATACCTTTATCTACTATCCATACTGCACTTGTATCACCATCTCTTCGCCGAACTAGTGCACCTATACAATTTACCATTGTATTGGGTGTGTTGGGGACACAAGAGACTCTTTGTTATTTGGTTACAGGGTTGCTTGAGAGAGACCATCTTCAGCCTACGCCTCCCACGGATTGATAAACCTTAGGTCATCCACTTGAGGGAAATTTGCTACTGTCCTACAAACCTCCGCACTTGGAGGCCCAACAACGTCTACAAGAAGAAGGTTGTGTAGTAGACATCAGATAGCAATTTGCTACTGACCCACATCTTTATAAAGAAGGAGTAGATGGTGTTATTAGACGTTGTGTACCTGAGCATGCACAGGAACAGATCCTACGCAAGTGCCACTCCGAAACTTACGGAGGACTCCACGCGGGAGACAGAACTGCACATAAGGTATCGCAATCCGGTTTTTGTTGGCCTACTCTCTTCAAGGATGCCCGTAAGTTTGTCCTATCTTGTGATGAATGTCAAAGAATTAGTAATATTAGTAGACATCAAGAAATGCCTATGAATTATTCACATGTTATTGAACCATTTGATGTTTGAGGCTTTGATTATATGGGACCCTTTCCTGCCTCTAATGGATATACACATATTTTAGTTGCTGTTGATTACATTACTAAGTGG
This sequence comes from Triticum aestivum, assembly GCF_018294505.1. NCBI lineage: Eukaryota > Viridiplantae > Streptophyta > Magnoliopsida > Poales > Poaceae > Triticum > Triticum aestivum. The sequence continues at coordinate 553,485,000 of NC_057806.1, forward strand.
GTAGAAGCTATTCCAACTAGTAGTGCTAATCATAACACTTCTATTAAAATGCTTAAAGAAGTTATTTTTCCAAGGTTTGGAGTCCCTAGATATTTAATGACTGATGGTGGTTCACATTTTATTCATGGTGCTTTCCATAAAATGCTTGCTAAATATGACGTCAATCATAGAATTGCATCTCCGTATCACCCACAGTCTAGTGGTCAAGTAGAATTGAGTAATAGAGAACTCAAATTAATTTTGCAAAAGACTATCAATAGGTCTAGAAAGAATTGGTCCAAGAAACTTGATGATGCATTATGGGCCTATAGAACTACATATAAAAATCCTATGGGTATGTCTCGTATAAAATGGTATATGGAAAAGCATGTCACTTACCTCTAGAACTAGAACATAAGGCATATTGGGCTATTAAAGAGCTCAACTATGATTTCAAACTTGCCGGTGAAAAGAGGTTATTTGATATTAGCTCACTTGATGAATGGAGAACCCAAGCTTATGAAAATGCCAAGTTGTTTAAAGAAAAAGTTAAAAGATGGCATAACAAAAGGTTACAAAAGCGTGAGTTTAATGTAGGTGATTACGTATTGCTATACAACTCTCGTTTAAGATTTTTTGCAGGAAAACTTCTCCCTGAATGGGAAGGCCCCTATGTTATCGAGGAGGTCTATCGTCCCGGTGCAATAAAAATCAACAACTTCGAAGGCACAAATCCGAAGGTGGTAAACGGTCAAAGAATCAAACATTATATCTTACAACGTTTCAGACTCCGAAAAGGAATAGGTATGTGGTACGGTAAGTAAACCGACTCCAAAACAATTTTTAAGGCAATATTTCTCCGTTTTGGAATATTTAGAAAAATAGAAAATTAAGTAGCAGTCCGGGAAGGACACAAGGGCCCCACGAGGGTGGAGCACGCGCCCTACCCCCCTGGGCGCGCCCCTACCTCGTGAGCACCTCGTGTGCCTTACGGACTCCGTTTTCTTGCACGATACATATTTTGGTCGGTAAAAGTTCACTATACTCTCCCGAAGGTTTTGACTCCCGTACCACGCAATTATCCTCTGTTTTTGTTTTGAGCTGTTGCTGCTGCAGATTAGAGCAAGATGTCTTCTCAAGAGTCAGTCGGGGAGAGCCGGGTATCTAATCCGGCACCGGAACCAAGGGCAAACAGCGACCCTGACCACTTTGGGCTAGCAATGGAGGAAGAGATGGAGGCTGACTTAATGAGGGTAGATGCCATGGAGGATCAAGAAGTAACCTCTCGCTTCCGAGCTGGGTTCATGATGGGGGAACTATAGAGCTCAGCTATTCCAAACTCGGTTATCCCTTCCAATGTTAGATTTCTTTCTTATGAAAGTATGAAGAGGAGTGCCACTTGTTCTCCCGCAGCTATGAAACACCCTTGGGTGCAAGGAGCCTTAGCCATTACAGGAAAGATTCGTAAGGAAACAATGGACCTCAAGCAGCAAGTCAACAAGCTTGAGGAGGAAAATCGTATCTCGAGAGGAATCATCGCCAAGAATATTACGCCAACAACAAAGAAGGAGACATAATCACATGGGTATGGGCACTCCCCTTGGCAACCGCCAAGCTTGGGGGAGGTGCCCCGGTATCGTATCACAATCACAACTCCTATCTTTACCGTTTTCCTTAGTTCGATCCTATTAGTAGTATTTTGATCTAGCAGAATAAAGTTTATGGCATGATCTAGTTTTAAGTTTTGCTTTATGATCTCTCTATGTAATCGAGTCCGTGAGTTATATAATAAAGATTAGTGTTGAGTCAAGGGCCTGATTTTCTTGCTATGATCTTGAATGAATAAAAGAAAAGAGAAAAAGAAACAAAAGAAACAAAAGTTCATATTGATCTTATTAAGAGTAATGAATTCACATAGAAAGAGTGTGATGATTAAAAGTTGTTGGGAGTTGGAAGACATAGCTTTGGTCATCGTTGCAATTAATAGGAAGTAATAAGGAAAGAGAGGTTTCACATACAAATACACTATTATTGACATCTTTTATAATTGGGAACACTCATCAAAATATGACATGCTAAAGAGTTGATGTTGGACAAGGAAGACAACATAATGAGCTTGCCTTTCCCCCTCATGCTAGCCAAATTCTCAGCACCAAGTAGAGATACTACTTGTGCTTCCAAATACCCTTAAACCAGTTTTGCCATGAGAGTCCACCATATCTACCTATGGATTGAGTAAGATCCTTCAAGTAAGTTGTCATCGGTGCAAAGCAATAAAAATTTCTCTAAATATGTATGACTAGTGTGGGAGAAATAAGCTTTATACGATCTTGTGATGTGGAAGTAATAAAAGCGACGGACTGCATAATAAAGGTTCATATCACAAGGGGCAATATAAAGTGACGTTCTTTCACATTAAGATTTTGTACATCCAACCATAAAAGCGCATGGCAACCTCTGCTTCCCTTTGCGAAGGGCCTATCTTTTATTATTATCTTCTACCTTATGCAAGAGTCATGGTGATCTTCACCTTTCCTTTTTACATTTTATCCTTTGGCAAGCACAGTGTGTTGGAAAGATCCTGATAGATATATCCAATTGGATGTAGGGGGCATGAGTTATTATTGTTGACATTACCCTCGAGGTAAAAGGTTGTGGGGCGAAACTATAAGCCCCTATCTTTCTCTGTGTCCGATTAAAACCCCGTAACCACAAGTATTGCGTGAGTGTTGGCAATTATGAAGGACTAGATGATAGTTGAGTATGTAGACTTGCTTTTTAGCTCTGACATAGACTCTTTCTGATGTTATGATAAATTGCAATTGTTTCAATGACTGAGGTTATAGTTTGTTGGTTCTCAATAAGGTTTCTGATTCATACTTTTGCATTGTGAATAGATCATCACTTGAACATAAGTAATCATATGACAATATCTGTATATGTTGCTGTTATGAGAATAATCATGATGCCTTCATGTACGTATTTTATTTTTATCGACGCCTCTACATATGAACATGGGGACATATTTATTGTTATCGGCTTTCGCTTGAGGACAAGCGAGGTCTAAGCTTGGGGGAGTTGATACATCCATTTTGCATCATGCTTTTATATCAATATTTATTGCATTATGGGCTGTTATTTCACATTATGTCACAATACTTATGGCTATTCTCTCTTATTTTACAAGGTTTACATAAGGAGGGAGAATGCCGGCAGCTGGAATTATGGGCTGGAAAAGGAGCAAATATTAGAGACCTATTCTGCACAACTCCAAAAGTCCTGAAACTCCACGGAACACCTTACAATAAATAATAAAAAATCCTCGCCAAAGATGAAGACCAGGGGGCCCACACCCTTCTCACGAGGGTGGGGGGCGCCCCCCCTAGGGCGCGCCCCCTACCTCGTGGGCCCCCTGGTGGCTCTCCGATGACCATCTTCTCCTATATGAAGTCTTTCGCCGAGAAAAAAATAAGAGGGAACCTTTCGGGACGAAACTCCGCCGCCATGAGGCGGAACCTTGGCGGATCCAAGCTAGAGCTCTGGCAGAGCTGTTCTGCCGGGGAAACTTCCCTCCCAGAGGGGGAAATCATCGCCATCGTCATCACCAACGCTCCTCTCATCGGGAGAGGGCAATCTCCATCAACATCTTCACCAGCACCATCTCATCTCCAAACCCTAGTTCATCTATTGTATCCAATTCCTGTCTCCAAGTTCAGGATTGGTGCTAGTAGGTTGCTAGTAGTGTTGATTACTCCTTGTAGTTGATGCTAGTTGGTTTATTTGGTGGAAGATCATATGTTCAGATTCTATATGCATATTAATACCCCTCTGATTATGAACATCTTTATGCTTTGTGAGTAGTTACGTGTGTTCCTGAGGACAAGGGAGTAGTCTTGCTATTAGTAGTCATGTGAATTTGGTATTCGTTCGATATTTTGATGAGATGTATGTTGTCTAGCCTCTAGTGGTGTTATGTGAACGTTGACTACATAACACTTCACCATTATTTGGGTCTAGAGGAAGGCATTGGGAAGTAATAAGTAGATGATGGGTTGCTAGAGTGAGAGAAGCTTAAACCCCAGTTTATGCGTTGCTTCGTAAGGGGCTGATTTGGATCCACATGTTTCATGCTATGATTAGGTTTACCTTAATACTTTTGTTGTAGTTGCGGATGCTTGCAATAGAGGTTAATCATAAGTGGCACGTTTGTTCAAGTAAGAACAGCACTCAAGCACCGGTCCACCCACATATCAAATTATCAAAGTACCGAACGCGAATCATATGAACGTGATGAAAACTAGCTTGACGATATTCCCATGTGTCCTCGGGAGCACTTTTTATTATATAAGAGTTTGTCCAAGCTTGTCCTTTGCTACCAAAAGGATTGGGCCACTTTGCTGCACTTTATTTTTACTTTTGTTACTTGTTGCTCGTGACAAATTATCTTATCACAAAACTATCTGTTATCACTTATTTCAGTACTTGCAGAGAATACCTTGCTGAAAACCGCATATCATTTCTTTCTGCTCCTCGTTGGGTTCGACACTCTTACTTATCGAAAGGACTACGATAGATCCCCTATACTTGTGGGTCATCAGCCACCTTCTCCAGATCGTCCACCTCCTCCGGTTGCTACAGGTTTTCGTACAGGTTCATGCGGCAGCGGAAGGGAAAATCAGCAGGAAGGGTGGAGGGCTGCGGCTATTGGAGTGGAAAGGGTGAGGAAACAATGGTTTTGGTGAGGAAACAATGGTTTTGGGTGGGCCAGAATTGTCGAAGTCCTACAGGGCGGAGGTCCGGACTCCCGCAACCCCCCCCCCCCCCCCCCCCAGCCTCCGGTTTGTGAGAAAACGAACATACAGAGACAAATACAAACCCGCGTTAAATGGCTTGGAGTGTTCGAACAGCTCAGTCCAGATGTCTAGCATAGTCAACCCGGTGCACCATTTTCCTTCTTCTAAAGTTCTCACATGTAGACATAGAGGAACAAAAAGCATTGTTGCACATCGGATATCCATTTCTGAGCCCCTGTCTCATCTGCATCCGTTGAAGAGAAAATTCACAAAAATATATAAAAAATCAAATAAATCTGTTTTTTGCATGAAAGATAATATACAAAAAAACGCAATTTTTTGAATTTTTCTACCATCTTTGTATTCTTTGTTCATCACAGTTACAGGTGAGCCATGTGCGTCGAATCGCCTCGTCCGTCGCACACGTTCTTTTCTGTCTTAGCACTAGACCGTGGGCGAAAAAAGTACGACTTGACCACGGACGCTACAGGGCTGTTTGGATCTCGCCTGCCAAAACCTGGCGCGCCAATATATTGGCTAGAGAATCCGTTTCGCTGGTGAGTCTGCTTAGAATCTGAACTGCCAGCCAATATTTTGGCGTGGCTCCGAAAATTTGGCCCCCAACCACACTCAATTTTTTGGTACGTCGAATTTTCCAGCCCGCGTAAGCTGACAACCCAAGGCCAACCAGCGAGTCGAGTAAAGAGCTACAGTACAGTCCAAGTGCTGTGCAAGCAAGCAGACGCACAGAGGCAGCGGTCAGGCGGGGATGTGAGCAGGGATTCGCTACCTTTTCTCTGATCGACCTTGGAATGGATGCCCACGTGTCGACCTTGGAATGGGTTCCTGTCATGTCATGCCTGTGAATTAAGGATTGGCTTCTCGTCACGTGGGCATGTAGACATACAGTAGACCTCGCACGTCGCACGGCTGTTGTGTTTTGAGGAATTCCGTGTTTTGATTAGCAGCGCTGCTATATATACGCACGACCAAGGTGCAGCCGACGCATGCACGATTGTTACGTGGAAGCACCAACAGTGAGAGAACTGTTGGGGAGGAAGCGTCGGTCGCAGATCGTGCGCTAACAATTCTCCACGAACCAATTTCGTTTTATTAGCTCGCTTTCCATACAAAAATGCTACACCTACGTAGCTGGTTACGTCAAGCTACGTAACTTTCCTTCGCCATAAACTAATCGCTCCCCTGATTTTCAGAGGGTGAGCCTGGCCCTCTCTTTCTTCCAACCAAATCAGCCCACATCAGTTCATACGTAAGTTTCGTAATAATTATTACGTGGGTGTAGTAAAACCGCTTTCCATGCCCCGCGCGTGCAGCAACGTAGGGGACGTCCTGTTCCTAATTAAGGATACACAAACTTTTGCCTATTTGGATACGAGAAGAAAAATAAAATAGGGAGGAAGGAACACTTAAAAAAGCACAAGTAATTTGTAAGATGTTCCAATAATTAAAACAAATGTCCTCCAACTATAAAAACTTTGGTCAAACATAAATAATTATTTTCACAAAACGTTTGTGAATTTTTCAATCTTCATGACTTTAACCAAAAGTTTGTGAATTTGTTTTTTTATAAAATTAAAAGCTGTTCTTGATTTTGCAAATGTTCAAGAACTAAGTTCATAAATTTGTAAAAATATTCATAAATTTCAGAAAAAAGTCTGTTTGTTTTATTTTTTTTATTTTAGAAAAAGTTTGTGAATTGAAAACAATGTTCCAGAAGTTCATAAAAGGTTCATGGATTTTAAAATAAAATTTTGCATTTATCAAAATGATCACAATTTTCATTAAAAAGATGAATTATAAAAACTGTTACTACCAAATTAAAAAAATGTTCCTGAATTTGGAAATTTTAGCATTATTTTGAAAGTTATAAATTAAAATCTGAAAGAGAAAAAAAATGAAAGAACGAAAAAAAAAGATTAAAGGCAACAAAGAGAAAAAACATAAATAAATAAATAAAAGCAGGACCTTCCTAAAACCATAATCCTCTATTTCTAAATAGCTACAACTCACTACCTAATTTTCCTAGCCATGCAACCATGTCACAAACTAAGTCAAACCAAATTACAATTTTTGCGCTAGTTTATGCATGCAGGGCTGCCATGCCAAATCACCGGTTCATGCATATTAGTCATAAATTATTTCTTTCATTAGATTTTTTATTTTTAGGAATTGTGCATTTGTTGGGCGGTTGCAGCTTACCTATGTAGTTCAGCGGTTCACACTTTTTTTTATAAATGACATTCTTTTGACTATAATTCCATAGTTTTCTCTCTCTTTTTAGTTGCTTCATATGTTTTCATTGTTTTTAAACATAGATTGGCTTCCCATTAGATTCTGTTGTTGCAACTATTTATACATTTCTTTCAGCGAGTTTTTTTCCAAGGTTTTTTAACAAGTGAGCTGACCCATGGGCGGGGGGGGGGGGGGGGGGTGCACTTTTGCTCTATGTGTCCAGCCCAAAGAGAGAAATAGGAATTGCCCGCGACGTATGGCGAATAAACCCACACCCGCCGATCATTCAGGGTCAGGCCCAGTTCAGTTTTTCTCGTCTAGCTAGCATGAATTCGTTTCAACTACGATTTTCTTCTTCGGTTAGTTATATGTCCAGTTTTCTAGTATGATTTTATTTTACTTTTTAATTGCGGTTTTCTTCCATTTTCTTGTTTTCAGTTGTTTTTTCTTACATTTTTTGTTTATTTCATTTCTTTTATCTTCATGTTTTTCTTTCTCCCTTTTTATCTTGTGTGTGTTTTCTTTTCCTTCTTATTATCTTTTTAAAAATTATGAACATTGTTTTTAGAGAAAGCAATGCACATTCTTTAAATATTCATCTTTATATTTTCGTGAATTTTTGTAATATTATGAAAATTCGTATCTGAAAAAACATGGAAATATAAATGTTTTGAACATTTCTAAAATTTAAAAAGTTTCCTAAAATCATCAATATTTTTAGAAGTTTAAGATTTTTTCAAAATTATGAACATATGAAATTTTAATGACTGTTTATAAAATTGACGAATATATGAAATGGTGATGTTCGGCGCTATTTATGTACCTGTTGTTTATATCTAGTTTATCTATGTATCTAGTGACTAGTGATGTCTGGTGATGAACTTGCTCTTTTGGGCACCGCTAGCTAGAGAGCTCGGGCGCGCGCGCTCCCGCTAGCTAGACCAATAGCGCAAGACCGCGTGGATGGGCCTCTTGAGCGGACCGTATACATGCACGTGGGCTTACTGTTTATACATACGGCCAGATTGCGTACGCTCGCGCGGTAACCGACGGAGATTGAAAACGTACCATCGGTACATTTTGATGGATCGCGGTGCATGACGGACTCAGGGCAACATTTCCGTCCATAAAAACGGCATAGACATAGCGGTGGAAAAAATGCCTTCGCGGGCCCAGCACAAGCCAAGATCCCCATCTCCCACCCCGCTCCCTCATTACGAGTGCTCTGCAGCGCCATCAGCAGAGAGCAGAGTTCATGGCGGCGGCGGAAGAGAACGGCAATGGACTGGAGTTCCTAACAGATCCTATCGATGGGTATGGTTTCTACTTCATCTTCGTTGAAGCAGTAGGTCTGAATCTTTTGCATGGACCAACTAATGGATGGCCGGCTCTTCTCACAGGTTTCCCTGGCCGGATCTTGAAACCAACGATTTAACTCCGGGCGGTGAGGCAGGTACTTGTCTCACACAGTCGGCTGCTGAATCAAGCATGGGAGATATTGGCGACGACCCACTGTCAATCCAATTGGCAGTGAATAACGGCTGGGAAGCACTGAGCTTGTCGGCGGGCGATTCGCAAGGACCAACTAGAAGGTACCCTCTCTTGGTCTTGATCCTGCTTAACTCTGAACGTACTCATGTAAGCCATATCTGGGAAAAATAGAACTCTGAAGCACAAGGTGTACTTGCATAGTGCTCGCGTGTCAGCGCTGAATTCTTCAGATTTGCATATTGCTCGCGTGTCAGCCGCTGAATTCTTCAGCAGAAATCAAAAAAGTATATACAAAAAACATCAATTGATAGCTGTTCATGCTCATCTCTGAATGTATTACGGTTATAAATGTCTGAAAAATTTATATCTCCAGATGTAAAGCTCTGCTTTACTTTTTGGTCGCTTATCAAGCCTGATGTCTTCTACGGTCGGGCGTATTTCATTCTTAATGATTTCAGAAATCTGGAACTAAACCTGCACCTCTATGTTGCTTGTGTGTGAACAATGAGATCCTGATGAGAAAATGAGCAAAACGTAAGTTCGTCTTGGATCGTCGTAAACACCGAAAACAGTGTGGTAAGCCATGTCTGAATAATTGAAATCTCCAACATTAAAGCTGTGCTACTATATTGGTTGCTTGTGAACATTGCATTCTTCAATACAAATCAGAGCAAACATTTGCAATCAAAATAATGATCCATTAATAATGATGCAGGATTCATATTGGACGAGCCCCTATTGAGCGCACACCATGCGCTGGAAGAGTGTGTGCCCTTGAAAAAAACCTTAAGAGGATACGCGGAGACGAAAACAAATACCGTCGTGGTACCAGCTGTTGGATACAACTTTGATTCATTGGGAGAAGCATACGACTTCTACAATCTATATTCGTGGGAAATTGGATTTGGGATAAGATATGGAAAAAGTAGGTTGAACGTCGAGAGAACCAAATGTATGCAAGAAATGGTCTGTGGATGCTTGGTGAGTTGAAAGTAAAATAATTACCAAAAAAGTTGTATCTGTTTTCTCGAAACGCAATATAACATTTGGCAATGGATTCATATTTTCAGGGCAAACGAAAAAGAGGAAACGCACGGACATGCGATGTGAGTGCCCTGCATTGACATGTTTGCTTCGATCAAATGACAATGGCTGGTACATAAGTGAGCACAGACCATCCCACCACCATTCCTTGACAGATAAATGTGGTGAAAAGGTGTACTGGCCTTCACATAAACATATAGATCTGTATAAAAGAGACCTTGTCAAACAGCTTAGGGAGAACAATATCAGCATTGGAAAAGTTTACAACATAATTGGTAGTTTCTTCGGCTCAATGAATAATGTGCCTTTCACGAAAAGGGCTTTGAGGGGTCTATGTGGTGAAATCAGCCGAGATCAAGCAGATGATGATGTCCGGAAAACTATGGATGTCTTTGCAGAATTGGGTTCAAAGGATTCTGGTTAAGGAGTTTACTCTGGTCAACTGGTGCAAGCAGAATGCAGTACCATTATTTCGGAGATGCAGTAACATTTGACACAACATACCATACAAACCTCTATGATATGCCATTTGGGCCTTTTGTTGGAGTTAACAACCACTTTCAGAGCATTATCTTCGGTGGTGTGCTTGTTAGGGATGAGACGGCTGAAACTTTCGAGTGGGTGTTCAGCGAATTCATCCGCATGATGGGCGGCAAACCTCCTCAGACCATTCTTACAAGTGATAATCTGAATCCCCATAATATTTGCTCGCTGCACAACTTGAAACACATAGAAAACCACGTGCATAGTTGAAATGTAAAAGATAAAACGATTCATAAATTTATAGTAAGACACAGTAGTCTGAATTGCAGGCAAATGATATGCTTTCTAACAAAAAGATTGTTGCCTCCGCAGATCAATGTACAGCTATGGAGCTTGCAATAGAGAAAGTAATGCCAGATACCACACACCGGTGGTGCAAGTGGCACATCGTGAAGAAGGCGAAGGAAAAACTTGGTGCATACTACTCAAAGCGAAGCAACTTTAGAGCAGAGTTCCATAAAATTGTGAATCACATGATAACAGAAGATGAATTTGAAAATGCATGGGCAGAGCTCCTTGAGAAATACAGTTTGCAAAAAACACTTACCTTACACACATCTACGAAGTTCGCACAACGTGGGCAAAACCATATTTCAGGGACACATTTTGTGCAAAAATGACAAGCACATAACGCGGTGAGAGTGCAAACCATATGCTGAAGGGATATGTGCCAGCAAGCTGCCCCTGCACTTATTTATATGATGCTTCTTTTCGATCGAGAAGCAAATGAAAACTATGAGGAACGGCGAACAAAGATAGTAAGTTGCTTCAATCCTCTATTGGATAGCAATACTTGTAATTCTGCCTTTGCAAAACCATAGTACATGCTAACTATTTATTTATTTATATTCAGACATTGCCAGCTATGTAGGTAAACACGCTACTGGAATTCCACGCTAGCAAGATCTACGAGCAATGTTTGAGAAATTTGGTGAGATCCTGTATAAAGCAGGACAGTACAGAGTAGAAGAAGTTGAAAAAGGTTCAAAATATTATGTACATCGATACCACCCGGATAAACATGAAAAGTGATGCAGAGTATTGTACATAGTGCATGTCCTCGCTCAAGGTGAAGAATTGACATGTGAATGTGGCAACTTCGAGCACACAGGATTGCTATGCTGCCATTCCATTAAGGTACAATCTCATCGTTTTGAGATAGAAAATGTAACATTATAGCTGTTGGTGTCAATTGATAAAACCATGTACGTTGAAACAACTAAATACTCGTATTGCAGGTTCTTGATTTCCTTGGTATAGACAGAATTCCATCAAAGCATATCCTGAAAAGGTGGACAAAAGATGCGAGACATACTTCCAAATAACTTGGCGCACCTACAGAAAGACAATATTTCAGCTAAGTGAATAACATTTAGACATTCAAATCTCTATACACATGCTTTAGAGGTTGTGAAGCTTGGTGATGCAAATCCAATTGCATAGGATTGCGCGATGGAACTTCTTAGAGCAGCAATGGATAAACTGACTCCTTTAGCTGCTGAGCATGATGGTCTGGGTTTAGAACACATAATAGAATTGAAGAACACAAAGGTTAAGGCATTGAGTCTGCTAGAACGGCCACATAATGGCTGCATGAGCGACGATGTGGGCAGTGCCATTGGAATTTTCATTGGATTATCTGCTCCAGAGCGCAAACGGAAAGCTGGACGACCAACAAACAGCAGAGACAAGCCTCCGTACAACGATCGATCTGGGAAGAGCAAAAAGTTGAAGGTTACATCGGAAGATGCAGTTCTCAGATGCGGCACAAGTAAAAAACACGGTTCTGCACTATATATCGTGGCCCTGGTCACAAAAGCACGCCTCAGAAGTAAAGGAAAGAACCGAAATGCTCGATTTGCAGGGTGGGAGGTCATCGGAAGAACACCTGCAACAATCCTAAGATCATGGTACATGTTGTCGAGCAAACAACTCATGATCCTGCTATCGATCAGTGATTAATATCTATGCAAGTAGAACCCAGTTTGTTTATGTATCCTGGTTGATCAATGATAAGTAGGTGACAACGTTCCTGCCCAGTCCTGGTACGGAACAATTGGTAGGACGGGCGAACTAAACCTTGGTTTGCGTTCGCCATATGTTGCAACTAGGGTTTCTTGTCTGGATTTGGGGGATCGATTTGTGATTATTGTGTGGCCATGCGGCGAGGTCGATGGGGTTAAGGGTGTGTTTGGTTTGGGAACAAAGTGAAATGAAATGTCATGGTTTCGTTTCACTAGAATGGGTCGGTTTCATCCTTGTTTTTGGTAGGGAAAATTTAGAGGAATAGAATGGTTAGATTTTAGTGTTCGGTTTTGAAAGATGGAATGGAATGAAATTGTTCATCTCACCACTTGTATGCTTTTGATTATGTACAATGTATTGAACTTTGGCATCGAACACAAACTGAATGCAAACGAACACTTGATTACACTGATTCAGAGAACAAAGGTACAATGTGCAGGCAAACAATCATGTGTCTGAGACGCTGCAGTACATCAGTTACTGAACCAACCTTCTAACTATGTCAATCTACTGGAGGTGTACACAAACTGTTATGCTTAACAGATTCCAGTCAAACAAGAGCGCTGATTTCAGCCAAAATTGCCCAGCATCAATGCAGGAGCGGTGCAGAGAAACCATCCCCGAATCGTCCAATCGGGTGACCAGCCTTGAACCTCTCCACCGCGCACCGCGTCCTCGCTTTTCTCCGTGAAGAAGAGCTCCATCGCCACGGCCCGACGCGTCACGGGTCACCGTCACCCGAGCTCCTTCGTGCCGACCCACACCATGGCCTCCACGGCTGCCTTGGACGCCGCGTCGCCGTCAGTGCCGAGTACACTGTACACGACCACGATTCGGCCCCCACCGCCAAATCCTTGCTCGAGGGGCGGGAATGTGCCTGCGGCGCAGATCGAAGGAAGAGGGCCGTCGACTGATGGATGGGCGTTGCGATCCGTGATGGGTGGGCCGAGTCAACCCGACTTCCATTCACCATGACGTGACGCTATGATGAGCCGGACGTTGCGATCCGTCACGGATGGATGGACGTCCATTTGGCCCGCCCCGTACAACCATCGACGCTTCGTCGGTACTACGCATTAAATAGGACACCACATACGCCGGAAGTACCGCATGCATCCCATATCCTGACGCGAGCCAACGCCTATTGATTCCGGGATCAGGCGAGCTCGTCCGCGCCTGTGAATATTCGCTCTTTTGAGTCATATTGTACAGAACTTATCCCCAATCTATGTATGGATTATGCTATGTTGATCCACGTAGTTGCATGGATTGTATGGATTTGGACTGGGGGGGGGGGGGGGGGGGCATTTGAAGAGGACGGCTGTGCGGAGAAATGGGATGTGACCGATCACTGTCCGACATATAGGTGCCAAATTTGGCAATCGTGGTTGTAGATGCTCTTATTGTGTTGAACCGAACGAAAATTGGTTGAACAGAACGCCTCCCATGTCAACCTTGATGTTGTTTCGGATCCTTATGTGAAGTACACATCAACACGTCTCAGATCAGTTCTTTTTCTCTTCAACAGCTCTTTACCTGTCATGTTCTCTCTCAAACAGTGATCACATCTTTTCCAAAGTCTGAGGAATAATGCCGAGAAAAGAACTGGCAAATTCTAGTGACTTTCTCTGACAACTTTACATCCCAATGCTGCAGTAAAAAAACTGCAACATTAAAGGGATGCTAACCATGGTTTTGGGTACCAGGCGGTAAATTCGGTTACTGCCCGGTTACCGCGTTTCCCGCTCCCCCATGAGAATCATGTATACCGAGAAAAAAATTCGAACTTTTTGAATTTAAACTTCTATCTGCTTGTTAAATAAGGTATATCTCTTGCTGGAACACAAGGATACTCGCGTCCCAGTGGTAGGGATCTCCAACCAGCAACTGCTGGTCTTGTGTTCGAGGACATCCAGCTGCACTATTTACTTTAAGTCATCCAGCTGCACTTTTTTCCTTTTAGTTTTTAGAAGCTGTAATTTCTAAAAAATATGGGCGTGCGAGAGTCGAACTCGCGACCTGCATGTGCAGGCCATTGGAGCAGACCTGTACATGCAACTTGCCGGGCCGGCGTAACCACTGTATGTGTACGTGAACCTCTAGTAGCGTAGCTAGCTAGACTTAATTGTCTCGTCGGCGGATCGTGACTTAGAGAACAAATAGAGGGATATTTGGTGATTGCCAGAGGCTCTTGACGTGCCTTGTTTTTGCTTATTGCTTACGTAGTGGTACAGATTATAGGGGGGTCACGTACCTATATATAGCAGCTAGGAGTAGCTATCTAAACTACTCGGTTAGGATTTCTAATCCTACTATTACTATTGGTACCTGATCAGTGTCCGACTAGGACACAGCTACTACGCGTCATGTTTATTTCTACATTCACCTCCTAAACATGACGTTCTCGATGCGACCGCGATCTCAAATGCAACGACTACTACTCATAGGCAATATCCTTAACATTGCTTTTGGTGTTCTTCGTAGTATTTCAAGGACCATCTTTATTGTTGTCAGCTCATCCATAGCTTGATGGCAACACTCTTCTTTGGTCCTGTCTTCGATCTTCACCGGTTCTTTGGTGCTTGATAGACTGTCTTTCGGATCATCGAGGGAACATCTTTTGAACCCGCGCGAGACCAAACTTCGGTCTAACATTGAGTTCGAAGCTCTTGGTGCTTGCTTCCTGTAAAGTGCCTTCTTGAGCTTGTAAACTTTTCCTTCTTCGCCTTTCTTCTCTTAGCCGAGGGGTTGTTTCACGTACACTTCTTCTTTGAGGTCGCCGTTGAGGAAAGCGGATTTCACATCCATATGATGAACCTTCCAATCCTCTTGTGCTGCCAAAGCAAGGAGCACTCTCACCATCTCGATTCGAGCAACCGGTGCAAACACCTCCTCATAGTCAACTCCTTGACGTTGTACGTAGCCCTTTGCAACGAGTCTTGCCTTGTGCTTCACAATGGCACTCTTTGTGTCCTTCTTCAACTTGTAAACCCACTTTAAACCTATGGCCTTTTGGTTTGGAGGTCCGGTTACCAAAGTCCACGTTTCATTTCTCTCGATCGCCTTCATCTCCTCATCCATGGCGTGCATCCAACTTGAACTTTTGCTCGCCTCTACGAAGTTTGTCGGCTCCTCAACTCCGAGTAAACACAAATCGGAGTACTCGAGCGTAACTGGCTTTGCGTATTTGTAGACTTTTTTGAGGGTCTCGAAGCGACGAGGCCTGGAAGAATCCGTTGTGGCTTGCCGTGCCCAAGTAATAGCTGAGTAATCCCAGATCGCTCATGCTAAACTTCTTCTTCATCTGCGTCTTGAAACATTCAATTTCTTGCGCGCTATCTCCGGTGATAATCAGATTGTCGACATAAACTCCAACTAACAGGTTTGATCCTTTGGAGTTCTTTGTATAGACCACGTGCTCGAGGGGAGATTTCCCTATGTCAATCGGCTTATGCGGTCAAGTTATTGGACAAGTGTGGCATGACAGGTTGCTACGACACACAAACTCCAATGGACCAACGACACAAGTTGAGCAAGCGTAGCTCAAATCCGCCGGTGGACACCACAATGTTGTAGGGGAACGTAGTAATTTCAAAAAATTTCCTACGCACACGCAAGATCATGGTGATGCATAGCAACGAGAGGGGAGAGTGTGATCTACGTACCCTTGCAGATCGACAACGGAAGCGTTTGGTTGATGTAGTCGTACGTCTCCACGGCCCGACCGATCAAGCACCGAAACTACGACACCTCCGAGTTCTAGCACACGTTCAGCTCGATGACGATCCCCGGACTCCGATCCAGCAAAGTGTCGGGGAAGAGTTCCATCAGCACGACGGCGCGGTGACGATCTTGATGCACTACCGTCGCAGGGCTTCGCCTAAGCACCGCTACAATATTATCGAGGACTATGGTGTAAGGGGGCACCGCACACGGCTAAGAATATGATCACGTGGATCAACTTGTGTGTCTAGGGGTGCCCCCTGCCCCCGTATATAAAGGAGCAAGGGGAGGAGGCCGGCCGGCCCTATAGGCGCGCCAAGGAAGAGTCCTCCTCCTAGTAGGAGTAGGACTCCTACTAGGAGGGGGAAAGAAGTGGGGAGGGAGAGGGAAAGGGGGGCGCCCCCCCCCTCTCCTAGTCCAATTCGGACCAGGGGGGAGGAGGCGCGCGGCCAACCTTTGGCTGCCCCTCTCTCTTTCCAGTAAGGCCCATATGGCCCATTACCTTTCCCGGGGGGTTTCCGGTAACCCTCCGGCTCTCCGGTTTTCTCCGAAATCACCCGGAACACTTCCGGTGTCCGAATATAGCCGTCCAATATATCAATCTTTATGTCTCGACCATTTCGAGACTCCTCGCCATTTCCGTGATCACATCCGGGACTCCGAACTAACTTCGGTACATCAAAACTCATAAACTCATAATATAAATGTCATCGAAACCTTAAGCGTGCGGACCCTACGGGTTCGAGAACAATGTAGACATGACCGAGACACGTCTCCAGTCAATAACCAATAGCGGAACCTGGATGCTCATATTGGCTCCTACATATTCTACGAAGATCTTTATCGGTCAGACCGCATAACAACATACGTTGTTCCCTTTGTCATCGGTATGTTACTTGCCCGAGATTCGATCGTCGGTATCTCAATACCTAGTTCAATCTCGTTACCGGAAAGTCTCTTTACTTGTTCCGTAATACATCATCTCACAACTAACTCATTAGTTGCAATGCTTGCAAGGCTTATGTGATGTGCATTACCAAGAGGGCCCAGAGATACCTCTCCGACAATCGGAGTGACAAATCCTAATCTCGAAATACGCCAACCCAACATGTACCTTTGGAGACACCTGTAGAGCTCCTTTATAATCACCCAGTTACGTTGTGACGTTTGGTAGCACACAAAGTGTTCCTCCGGCAAACCTGAGTTGCATAATCTCATAGTCATAGGAACATGTATAAGTCATGAAGAAAGCAATAGCAACATACTAAACGATCGGGTGCTAAGCTAATGGAATGGGTCATGTCAATCAGATCATTCATCTAATGATGTGATCCTGTTAATCAAATGACAACTCTTTGTCCATGGTTAGGAAACATAACCATCTTTGATTAACAAGCTAGTCTAGTAGAGGCATACTAGTGACACTCTGTTTGTCTATGTATTCACACATGTATTATGTTTCCGGTTAATACAATTCTAGCATGAATAATAAACTTTTATCATGATATATAAGGAAATAAATAATAACTTTATTATTGCCTCTAGGGCATATTTCCTTCAGTCTCCCACTTGCACTAGAGTCAATAATCTAGATTACACAGTAATGATTCTAACACCCATGGAGCCTTGGTGCTGATCATGTTTTGCTCGTGGAAGAGGCTTAGTCAACGGGTCTGCTACATTAAGATCCGTATGTATCTTGCAAATCTCTATGTCTCCCACCTGGACTAGATCTCGGATGGAATTGAAGCGTCTCTTGATGTGCTTGGTTCTCTTGTGAAATTTGGATTCCTTTGCCAAGGCAATTGCACCAGTATTGTCACAAAAGATTTTCATTAGAGCCGATGCACTAGGTATGACACCTAGATAGGATATGAACTCCTTCATCCAGACTCCTTCATTCGCTGCTTCCGAAGCAGCTATGTATTCCGCTTCACACGTAGATCCTGCCATGATGCTCTGTTTAGAACTGCACCAACTGACAGCTCCACCGTTTAATGTAAACACGTATCCGGTTTGCGATTTAGAATCGTCCGGATCAGTGTCAAAGTTTGCATCAACGTAACCGTTTGCGATGAGCTCTTTGTCACCTCCATATACGAGAAACATATCCTTAGTCCTTTTCAGGTACTTCAGGATGTTCTTGACCGCTGTCCAGTGATCCACTCCTGGATTACTTTGGTACCTCCCTGCTAGACTTATAGCAAGACACACATCAGGTCTGGTACACAGCATTGCATACATGATAGAGCCTATGGCTGATGCATAGGGAACATCTTTTATTTTCTCTCTATCTTCTGCAGTGGTCGGGCATTGAGTCTGACTCAACTTCACACCTTGTAACACAGGCAAGAACCCTTTCTTTGCTTGATCCATTTTGAACTTCTTCAAAATCTTGTCAAGGTATGTGCTTTGTGAAAGTCCAATTAAGGGTCTTGATCTATCTCTATAGATCTTTATGCCTAATATGTAAGCAGCTTTACCGAGGTCTTTCATTGAAAAACTCTTATTCAAGTATCCCTTTATGCTATCCAGAAATTCTATATCATTTCCAATCAGTAATATGTCATCCACATATAATATCAGAAATGCTACAGAGCTCCCACTCACTTTCTTGTAAATACAGGCTTCTCCAAAGGTCTGTATAAAACCAAATGCTTTGATCACACTATCAAAGCGTTTATTCCAACTCCAAGAGGCTTGCACCAGTCCATAAATGGATCGCTAGAGCTTGCATACTTTGTTAGCTCCCTTTGGATCGACAAAACCTTCCGGTTGCATCATATACAACTCTTCTTCCAGAAATCCATTCAGGAATGCAGTTTTGACATCCATCTGCCAAATTTCATAATCATAAAATGCGGCAATTGCTAACATGATTCGGACAGACTTAAGCATCGCTACGGGTGATAAGGTCTCATCGTAGTCAACCCCTTGAACTTGTCGAAAACCTTTTGCGACAAGTCGAGCTTTGTAGACAGTAATATTACCGTCAGCGTCGGTCTTCTTCTTGAAGATCCATTTATTCTCAATTACTTGCCGATCATCGGGCAAGTCAACCAAAGTCCATACTTTGTTCTCATACATGGATCCCATCTCAGATTTCATGGCTTCAAGTCATTTTTCGGAATCTGGGCTCACCATCGCTTCTTCATAGTTTGTAGGTTCATCATGATCTAGTAGCATGACTTCCAGAACAGGATTACCGTACCACTCTGGCGCGGATCTTACTCTGGTTGATCTACGAGGTTCAGTAGTATCTTGTTCTGAAGTTTCATGATCATTATCATTAGCTTCCTCACTAATTGATGTAGGTGTCGCAGAAACAGGTTTCTGTGATGTACTACTTTCCAATAAGGGAGCAGGTACAGTTACCTCGTCAAGTTCTACTTTCCTCCCACTCACTTCTTTCGAGAGAAACTCCTTCTCTAGAAAGGATCCATTCTTAGCAACGAATGTCTTGCCTTCGGATCTGTGATAGAAGGTGTACCCAACAGTCTCCTTTGGGTATCCTATGAAGACACATTTCTCCGATTTGGGTTCGAGCTTATCAGGTTGAAGCTTTTTCACATAAGCATCGCAGCCCCAAATTTTAAGAAATGACAACTTTGGTTTCTTGCTAAACCATAGTTCATAAGGTGTCGTCTAAATGGATTTTGATGGTGCCCTATTTAACGTGAATGCGGCCGTCTCTAAAGCATAACCCCAAAATGATAGCGGTAAATTTGTAAGGGACATCATAGATCGCACCATATCAAGTAAAGTACGATTACGACGTTCGGACACACCATTACGCTGAGGTGTTTCGGGTGTCATGAGTTGCGAAACTATTCCGTATTGTTTCAGATGTAGACCAAACTCGTAACTCAAATATTCTCCTCCATGATCAGATCGCAGAAACTTTATTTTCTTGTTACGATGATTTTCAACTTCACTCTGAAATTCTTTGAACTTTTCAAATGTTTCAGACTTATGCTTCATTAAGTAGACATACCCATATCTGCTTAAATCATCTGTGAAGGTGAGAAAATAACGATATCCGCCACCAGCCTCAACATTCATCGGACCACATACATCTGTATGTATGATTTCCAACAAATCTGTTGCTCTCTCCATTGTACCGGAGAACGGTGTTTTAGTCATCTTGCCCATAAGGCACGGTTCGCAAGTACCAAGTGATTCATAATCAAGAGGTTCCAAAAGTCCATCGGTATGGAGTTTCTTCATGCGCTTTACACCGATATGACCCAAACGGCAGTGCCACAAATAAGTTGCACTATCATTATCAACTCTACATCTTTTGGCTTGAACATTATGAATATGTGTGTCACTACTATCAAGATTTATCAAAAATAGACCACTCTTCAAAGGTGCATGACCATAAAAGATATTACTCATATAAATAGAACAACCATTATTCTCTGATTTAAATGAATAACCGTCTCGCATTAAACAAGATCCAGATATAATGTTCATGCTCAACGCTGGCACCAAATAACAATTATTTAGGTCTAATACTAATCCCAAAGGTAGATGTAGAGGTAGCGTGCCGACCGCAATCACATCGACTTTAGAACCATTTCCCACGCGCATCGTCACCTCGTCCTTTGCCAGTGTTCGCTTAATCCGTAGTACCTATTTCGAGTTGCAAATATTAGCAACAAAACCAGTATCAAATACCCAGGTGCTACTGCGAGCTCTAGTAAGGTACACATCAATAACATGTATATCACATATACCTTTGTTCACCTTGCCATCCTTCTTATCCGCCAAATACTTGGGGCAGTTTCGCTTCCAGTGACCAGTCTGCTTGCAGTAGAAGCACTCAGTTTCAGGCTTAGGTCCAGACTTGGGTTTCTTCTCCTGATCAGCAACTTGCTTGCTTTTCTTCTTGAAGTTCTCCTTCTTCTTCCCTTTGCCCTTTTTCTTGAAACTAGTGGTCTTGTTGACCATCAACACTTGATGCTCCTTCTTGATTTCTACCTCCGCAGCTTTCAGCATTGCGAAGAGCTCGGGAATAGTCTTATTCATCCCTCGCATATTATAGTTCATCACAAAGCTCTTGTAGCTTGGTGGCAGTGATTGGAGAATTCTGTCAATGATGCAATCATCTGGAAGATTAACTCCCATCTGAATCAAGTGATTATTATACCCAGACATTTTGAGTATATGCTCACTGACAGAACTGTTCTCCTCCATCTTGCAGCTATAGAACTTATTGGAGACTTCATATCTCTCAATCCGGGCATTTGCTTGAAATATTAACTTCAACTCCTGGAACATCTCATATGCTCCATGACGTTCAAAACGTCGTTGAAGTCCCGATTCTAAGCCGTAAAGCATGGCACACTGAACTATCGAGTAGTCATCAGCTTTGCTCTGCCAGACGTTCATAACATCTGGTGTTGCTCCAGCAGCAGGCCTGGCACCCAGCGGTGCTTCCAGGACATAATTCTTCTGTGCAGCAATGAGGATAATCCTCAAGTTACGGACCCAGTCCGTGTAATTGCTACCATCATCTTTCAACTTTGCTTTCTCAAGGAACGCATTAAAATTTAACGGAACAACAGCAAGGGCCATTTATCTACATTGAACATAAACAGGCAAGATACTATCAGGGACTAAGTTCATGATAAATTTAAGTTCAATTAATCATATTACTCAAGAACTCCCACTTAGATAGACATCCATCTAATCATCTAAGTGATCACGTGATCCAAATCAACTAAACCATAACCGATCATCACGTGAAATGGAGTAGTTTTCAATGGTGAACATCGCTATGTTGATCATATCTACTATATGATTCACGCTCGATCTTTCGATCTCAGTGTTCCGAGGCCATATCTGCATATACTAGGCTCGTCAAGTTTAACCTGAGTATTCCGCGTGTGCAAAACTGGCTTGCACCCGTTGTAGATGGACGTAGAGCTTATCACACCCGATCATCACGTGGTGTCTGGGCACGACGAACTTTGGCAACGGTGCATACTCAGGGAGAACACTTTTATCTTGAAATTTAGTGAGAGATCATCTTATAATGCTACCGTCAATCAAAGCAAGATAAGATGCATAAAAGATAAACATCACATGCAATCAATATAAGTGATATGATATGGTCATCATCATCTTGTGCTTGTGATCTCCATCCTTGAAGCACCGTCGTGATCACCATCATCACCGGCGCGACACCTTGATCTCCATCGTAGCATCGTTGTCGTCTCGCCAATCTTATGCTTGTACGACTATCGCTACCGCTCAGTGATAAAGTAAAGCATTACAGGGCGATTGCATTGCATACAATAAAGCGACAACCATATGGCTCCTGCCAGTTGCCGATAACTCGGTTACAAAACATGATCATCTCATACAATAAAATTTAGCATCATGTCTTGACCATATCACATCACAACATGCCCTGCGAAAACAAGTTAGACGTCCTCTACTTTGTTGTTGCAAGTTTTACGTGGCTGCTACGGGTTTAAGCAAGAACCAATCTTACCTACGCATCAAAACCACAACGATAGTTTGTCAAGTTGGTGCTGTTTTAACCTTCGCAAGGACCGGGCATAGCCACACTCGGTTCAACTAAAGTTGGAGAAACTGTCACCCGCAAGCCACCTATGTGCAAAGCACGTCGGGAGAACCGGTCTCGCGTAAGCGTACGCGTAATATCGGCCCGGGCCGCTTCGTCCAACAATACCGCCGAACCAAAGTATGACATGCTGGTAAGCAGTATGACTTATATCGCCCACAACTCACTTGTGTTCTACTCGTGCATATAACATCAACATATAAAACCTAGGCTCGAATGCCACTGTAGGGGAACGTAGTAATTTCAAAAAATTTCCTACGCACACGCAAGATCATGGTGATGCATAGCAACGAGAGGGGAGAGTGTGATCTACGTACCCTTGCAGATCGACAACGGAAGCGTTTGGTTGATGTAGTCGTACGTCTCCACGGCCCGACCGATCAAGCACCGAAACTACGGCACCTCCGAGTTCTAGCACACGTTCAGCTCGATGACGATCCCCGGACTTCGATCCAGCAAAGTGTCGGGGAAGAGTTCCGTCAGCACGACGGCGTGGTGACGATCTTGATGCACTACCTTCGCAGGGCTTCGCCTAAGCACCGCTACAATATTATCGAGGACTATGGTGGAAGAGGGCACCGCACACAGCTAAGAATATGATCACCTGGATCAACTTGTGTGTCTAGGGGTGCCCCCTGCCCCCGTATATAAAGGAGCAAGGGGAGGAGGCCGGCCGGCCCTATAGGCGCGCCAAGGAAGAGTCCTCCTCCTAGTAGGAGTAGGACTCCTACTAGGAGGGGGAAAGAAGTGGGGAGGGAGAGGGAAAGGGGGGCGCCGCCCCCCCTCTCCTAGTCCAATTTGGACCAGGGGGGAGGAGGCGCGCGGCCCACCTTTGGCTGCCCCTCTCTCTTTCCACTAAGGCCCATATGGCCCATTACCTTTCCCGGGGGGTTTCCGGTAACCCTCCGGCTCTCTGGTTTTCTCCGAAATCACACGGAACACTTCCGGTGTCCGAATATAGCCGTCCAATATATCAATCTTTATGTCTCGACCATTTCGAGACCCCTCATCATGTCCGTGATCACATCCGGGACTCCGAACTAACTTTGGTACATCAAAACTCATAAACTCATAATATAACTGTCATCGAAACCTTAAGCGTGCGGACCCTACGGGTTCGAGAACAATGTAGACATGACCAAGACACGTCTCCGGTCAATAACCAATAGCGGAACCTGGATGCTCATATTGGCTCCTACATATTCTACGAAGATCTTTATCGGTTAGACCGCATAACAACATACGTTGTTCCCTTTGTCATCGGTATGTTACTTGCCCGAGATTCGATCGTCGGTATCTCAATACCTAGTTCAATCTCGTTACCGGCAAGTCTCTTTACTCGTTCCGTAATACATCATCTCACAACTAACTCATTAGTTGCAATGCTTGCAAGGCTTATGTGATGTGCATTACCAAGAGGGCCCAGAGATACCTCTCCGACAATCGGAGTGACAAATCCTAATCTCGAAATACGCCAACCCAACATGTACCTTTGGAGACACCTGTAGAGCTCCTTTATAATCACCCAGTTACGTTGTGACGTTTGGTAGCACACAAAGTGTTCCTCTCGCAAACGGGAGTTACATAATCTCATAGTCATAGGAACATGTATAAGTCATGAAGAAAGCAATAGCAACATACTAAACGATCGGGTGCTAAGCTAATGGAATGGGTCATGTCAATCAGATCATTCATCTAATGATGTGATCCTGTTAGTCAAATGACAACTCTTTGTTCATGGTTAGGAAACATAACCATCTTTGATTAACAAGCTAGTCTAGTAGAGGCATACTAGTGACACTCCGTTTGTCTATGTATTCACACATGTATTATGTTTCCGGTTAATACAATTCTAGCATGAATAATAAGCTTTTATCATGATATATAAGGAAATAAATAATAACTTTATTATTGCCTCTAGGGCATATTTCCTTCAAATGTATCGAAGCGTTGTGGGCAGCCTAAGATATTTGGTGCATACCCGACCTAACTTGGCTTATTCAGTCGGGGTTGTGAGTCATTTCATGGAGAAGCCGGCAACCGAACACATGAGCGCGGTCAAGCAAATCTTGCGCTATGTGAAAGACACTATTAATCTTGGTTGCACGTAGGGAAAGGAAGGATTGATCCTTCGTGGATACTCAGATAGCAACATGGCAGGTGATGCGGATGACCGGAAAAGCACAACGGGCATGGTATTCTACCTTGGCCCAAATCCTTTCAGCTCGAATTCTCAGAAGCAAAAGGTGGTTGCACTGTCTTCATGCGAGACAGAATACATAACGGCAAGCACGACGGCTTGTCAAGCAGTGTGGCTGAGAAGACTCCTAGCTGATCTTGCAAAGCGGGAGGTGCAGAAGGTGTCGTTGAAGATCGACAATCAAGCTGCAATCTCACTATGCAAAAATCCGGTTCATCACGAGAGGAGCAAGCACATAGATACCCGGTTCCACCATATCCGGAAGTGCATTGAGGAAGGGATGATCGAAGTTCAGCACGTGAACACGTAGGACCAGCTTGCCGACATTCTCACGAAGTCCCTCGGTCGACAGAAGTTCATTGAGATGAGGAAGAAAGTGGGAGTACAAGTGATAAAGACAAAGCAACCAGATTAAGAAGGTGAATGTAAGAGTTAATCTAGTTGTAGTATTAGATATGGTCACGTAATAGTCCAAAAGAGTCTTAGTACTAATCGTTTTAGTGTTCACATAAGTAAATCGGACAAGTGCTTGTACGAGTCCGGGTCTCTGTCGTGTTGGTCGCCGACTCGGCGACATGTTGGACGGGGTGGCTGTATCCCTATATATACTGAGCAAATAAACGAAAAGGTGCAGGTCGGCGCACCGAAAAAGTAGTTTCCTCTATCTACAGTTTCGATCGCAAGTATCGCCGGCTACACACGTACGCCAGAATCCATTGAGCTCTTGCTAGCTGGTTGTACGTGCGTGTATCTCCAGAAGGCTTTTAGGGCGTGTTCTGATCTTCTATAACTTCACAAAACTTCATATATCCAGCTTCTTTGCGTGACTTCTTGCTTCACCTGGCGATCTGGAACCGTTCTGCTTCCAGCTTCTCATATTACTGCAGCCCGGCTGGGAGGGTTGGGGCCTGTTTGGCATAGATTGGGCCGGCTGATGGCAGCCCAACTCGGGCGCAGTGCACCGATACAAGGGGAGAGAGGGTTATAGCTTCGTTGGGATCGCTACTGTAGCGCTATTTCGAGGCGAGGCAGCAAACCGTTTTGTTTGCCGGTGGCAACTCCTTGTAAATAGGGGTGAACTTCTGATTTTCTAATCGGTGGAGCTGGGCCGATGGAGCTCCAGGTGTTTGCACTGTGGTTTCGCTCGGCTTCAAGAAGCTAGCTTCTTAGTGTAAAAACGTTCGGCTCAAAACAATTTCTGAAGTTAGTGAAGTTAGAAGCTGGAGAAGATCAGAACACGCTCTTAGTGTAAAAGCGTTCGGCTCAAAAACTTTTCTGAAGTTGATAAAGTTAAAAGCTGGAGGAGATCAGAACACACCCTAAGTTAACGTCGTGCTTCACTAGCTCTGCGACAGCTTGCGACATAGAGGGTGTGTATTCAAAGTCTTATGCGAATGGCAAGAGCGGACCCGTTCATAAAGAAATCATCAAACACTTTTGCTTCTGGAGGAATTAAGTTGGATCCATTCATAAAGAAATCATTCAAAATCTCATGCGAATGGCCAGAATGGCCAGAGAGGATCATTTCCTGCTTCTGGAGGAATGCAATACTAATCACCAGCATCTTAGCATCAATCGCTATGTGCTAATACAGCTCCACTCTGAAGGCATGTAGCAGTCTAATCGTTTTTTTAGAAAAGGAGAATGATCCCCGGCCTCTGCATCTAGGCGATGCATACAGTCATTTTATTAATTATTTTACAAGACCTTACAAAGTAATACCACAGTAAGACTAAAGCCGCCGTCTAAGCAACAAACTGTGGCTGCATCTATCCAGTTGATGAAGGGCCTAACATCGCAACCAAACCTAACATCGCAACCAAACCTAACATCTAATACCTGAGGACCCATCCAGGACGCCTGGGCCTAATACCAAACAGACATCGCAACCAAACCTAACATCTAATACCCGAGGACCCATCCAGGACGCCTGGCGGGCATGGGTCTCGCCGGTTTGGCGTGCTCTCAGAGGCCACCGCCGCCAACTGTCACCGCTCCATCTTCAGAACTGTACTGATGCATCAACCTTGCTCGGTCTAGCTATCATCGACGCCATCATGGCGCCCAACGGCACCTCCTCCCTGCGCGCAAACAGCCGTGCACGTCGCGGTCGCCACTGATACGCCTCAGCACCATGCTGCCAAGTACCACCAACCGACACAGTTTGAAGTCTTTGAAAGATCTGTCGTGCGTAGCACCTGCCGACCAGGCATGACAATGCGTAGCACCTGTCGGTCAGGCATGACTTAACATCTCCACCGAAGCTCCGTGCAAGACGAACCCGCTCCACCTACTGCCTCTGACTTCCAGCGCTGCTCCACAAACGATGCTCCCAAGAGAGAAACGACACCGCAGTGCCGCCATCGTCCAATCTGAAACATCAGATCCTAGGGTTTCCCCAGAGCAGAACAAGTGGGTCGACAGGAGTTACACACGATGCCTCCATCAAGGTAACGGCGTAGAACGCCGCCATCGCCTGCCAACGGCTCGGTTTTCATCGGGAACCATGTCTTCCCAACTCGCAGCCAGGACTGGATGATGGATCTCGAGATCCGATCACCAAGCCTTTGGCCGGCCATCTCTGACGAAGAAGATGACCACCACCATTGGCCAGCGAGACGACGTGAGATGAAGTAGAGCGCTGCCAGTGTGCATCCTGGCCAGCACCACCGGCGCTCGGCCCGTCCCGGACCACGCCCCATGGCCGAGGGCAATGGCAAGCGCTGCCACGACGAGGGCGCATATCGGAAGCCCAGATCCGGCACACCCGCGCGCTACCACGTGGCCACCACCAAGCGCCTTTCAGGGGCAGCCCCGCCGCTGTGAGGGACGCCGCCCCAGGGGCAACTGGCGCCGACCACCGGCTGCCGCGAAATCGCCACCGGCCGCCGCGAGATCTGCGCGAGAACGACGAGGACGCCCCACCGCCACCTTCCTTGGGGACCACGCGGGCTTCGGCGGTGTCCCCTCCGGCGGCAGCGAAGCGGGGGAGGAGCGGGGAGGGGCAGCTGGCGGCACGGTTATAACACGAAGTAAAGATGGATGTAGCAGTCCAATCGTGACAAAAATTAAGTTGGAACGGATCAAAGTCCCATCTAATCTACTCCCTCCGTTCCTAAATATTTACTACCCCACACACACACACACATATGTATTAGAGTGTAGATTCACTTATTTTGTTTCGTATGTAGTTACTTGTTAAAATCTATAGAAAGACAAATATTTAGCAACTGAGGGAGTAGCATGGTAAGACCATGAATGGAGTATTTGACAACGTAACTGCCGGCCGCCACAACCACTCTTGGTGATTTACTGATTAGAAAATCATCATTCCACGTCGTTAGCATCCAGAGCGATGTTTTATTAGGCACGGGACGCACCTATTGTCGCATCCCTTGGGTCACTTCTCTTGCATTGCGCAAAGAGTTGTCATGTAGTATTAGCTGCGTATATATTTCAAGTTGGCCATCCACTTGCAAGTTTTAATTAATTGTGGAAAGTATATTTTTGCCGATAGGTGGATGGATGCTTTCTATATACTAGATGACTCGTTGCGCCAATGGCGCAAAGGCCGAGAGGGAGCCAAGAATTGTGAGAATATTCAGACACCCAAATCTTTACTGCTGGTACATAAATGTTTCGTTACAATGTGATACACAATGGAAGTAGATAGGAAGGGACACATTATATAGATGGTATGAAGCTACGTAGATGGTAGGCTCATAGGTTTAAACAAAGTCATTAAGATCAGTTTATGCTAAGTAAAGCTACATAGACAGAGATGCATCATGTAGATTGTTTTAATCACCCAGCTTATGGTAAACAGCTACATAGACAGAGATGCATCATGTAGATTGCTTTGATCACCCAGCTTATGGTAAAACATCTACATAGACAGAGATGCATCATGTAGATTGCTTTGATCACCCAGCTTATGGTAAACAGCTACATAGACAGAGATGCGTCATGTAGATTGCTTTGATCACCCAGCTTATGGTAAACAGCTACATAGACAGAGATGCATCATGTAGTTGCTTTGATCACCCAGCTTCTGGTCTCACCGCCTAGAGATGCATCATGCAATAATTTAAGAACATGTAGCAAAAGAGCAAACCAATACATTGTTTGACTTTGACCAAAACTGATATGCCTTCTTTTCAAGAAGGAAGGGAGTACAATTTAAATGTAAATAGGGAACTCACTCCACTTCCCTGAAACTCTGTCAGGTTTCCTTTCCTAAAATCTGCAAATAATATCCTAAAAAAATCATAGTCAGTTATGCTTGTTATTATAGATACATGATAAGCGATATTCAGTATGATTCTGAACTACTTGAGCTCTAAGTTTTATTTGCAAAGCCTGACACACGACTAAGCTTCTTATATACATACATCATGTAATATGCTTGAATTTTGTTTGAATAGGGAGGGTGAGAACTAACAAAATTATCAGTGCACAACAATTTCTGATGAAAGAAAACCTGGCAGTCAAGCATTCAGGGAGGAACTAATCGGCGTCAGTCTCATGCCATATGTACTCAAGTTGGCATATACTCACGCAGTTGACCTCTTGGTAGTCTTGGTTCATCCATTGCACCGGTATATCCTCCCACCCTTCAATATGTGTTAAACTGGGTAAAAGAATTGAAAGCTCAACATTGCAGTATACACAATAAAAAAGTTTCTGCAATGACAGCGAAAGAAATAGACACATCATGAAGCTAATAAGTAGAGATATACTGGTTGTTTAATCTGCAGGTGCTGCCATGTTCTTCTCGAGATCAAAATAGTAGTAATCAAATTTCACAAATAAAACATCAAACAAACAATGGTTAATTAGTAAAGAACCAGTTTTATCTATTGCAGCAACACAAATTTCTTAGCTTGCGTACAACAACTCTTATGTGGTAAGAAGTCAATTCTGCTGGGTAGTAAGTACCTCGTGAGGATCTCCCACATGTCGTAGCGTCCAGCCAAGATGATGGAGATGGTTGGCATGGCGAAGCTGTAGGAGCCACCCATCACGATGGGGAGGCGAGACACGAAGAACATTTGCAATAAGGTGTTTATGCCTGTAACGAACAAGAGCGTCTAAATTTCCTGGTATGTATATTGAATGGCTAAATTTTATTCAAATATCTGGTAGGTACATCCACAATAGCACAACAAATAATATAGTTAAAGGTGTAAAAAATGTAGGGGGTTCATCCTTGCTGTGTGATACCAAAAGTTGCAGACATAAAATAAAATTTATCACACTGTTGGCTCCGTGATGCTCATGAGCTTTATGAGTTCCAATTAGTTTCCTGGTATTTCTATCATAATCATTTTCCAATATAGAGACATATCACTGCAGAAGGTTTCTTCTTAAAAGGAAAATTAAAGACACACCCCTTCGGTTGGAATGAGTACAAGCTAGGTATATCACATATGCACCATAATAATTTCAAAAGGGGTGCAAAAATATGCATCCAGCATAGAACATAAATCCCTGTGTATAAGGGGGAAAAGTAGTTTGCATACGAGGATATAATACATGAATGGACATAATTGTGTTTGTGTGTGTGTGTGCATGTGTGTGTCTCCAATAATTATTCTAGTAACATAATCTAATAATTAACATATTAACAACACTATTGCTTGAAGGGTCCAATCAAAAGCTCCCAATTATTTTAGTCTGCCAAGTAATCTCTCTGTGTTGCAATCTTCAAGCATATTTTATAACCAACTTATTTATTGATAATGAGAAAGAAGAACTACCTAAGCAGCTGAGAGGAGGGCTTGTATACACTAAAATCCAATATTGTCCAGTGAGGGGATATTCAGCATACATGTCCACTGAAGCTACAATGCCAATGATCTGTTGTGATACAGTTCCTGAAATTTATGACACGCTATAAAATCATTTTGAGTAGTAGGCAACCATGCCATAACTGAATCTATCAGAAAGCAAAAGTCACATTCCAATTTTGAAGTAAGCATACAGTTTCCGAGTGAAATGCTAACATACTATATGAACCAGAGAAAATAGATCTCAAGTGACTAAATAAGCAATAGATACAAAATCTGTACTCTGAGGTTGAACTTACATAGAAACTTAATAACTAAACTATATATGTAAGCTAGTAATCGCTCCCATAAACTGAAAAGGAAAGACTGCTGGTAAAAAGAGCCAACAAGACAACCAATATGCCCAAGCTCCAGAAAAAAGAAATAACCCAAATACACTGCGAAAGCAAATAAAAAAATGACAGGATAAAAAAGAATGATCAACCTGAACAGATCGTAGGAAAGACAAAAAGTCTCAAATTATTTGTTCTTCCTGAGTTGAATTACTCCTTCCAAAGCAAATGGTCAAGATAGCTGTAGGAAGGAACACCCAAAAATGGTGCGCCCCCTCCCACGACGGAGCCTGACGGAAGTGGCCGGTGGGCATCAGCGGCAGGGCCGAGCCATCTTCCTTGCTGGCTCTGTCTTCCCCATCTTCCTCGCTGGCTCTAATTAAGGCATCCAAAGAAGCAAGTAGCTAACATTAGTTGATAGAGCCTTGGAATTGGGCCACAAGATCATGGCAAAATAACAGGAGCACATCATTTCTTGTGGTTTGCATGGTCTCTCAAACTTTTCATGGTTGGTTTGCTATTACTTCCAATTTTGCTTTTACTGTATTAAATAAGCCCTATTAAAGCATACCAAAGATGGTTTTCTATGCAAAATAAATAGACAGAAAATGAATGAAGCAAAAAAATATGCAGATGAAACCTTTCAATAATGAACTATAATTCCTAGTTTAACCGAAAGGCATTACCGTACGTGAGAACAAATATTGTCAGTGAGCACTAACAAGAAAATTCAGCAGTGCATTATGCCATAGTTTCCTATGATCTAAACCGGTTGGAGACACGAATTGTTAATGCATCTTCCTTTGATCAAGAACTGGCTGGAGACACAAAGTATTAATATTTTACTTATAATATGAGCAAGAACAGAGCCAAAACTAAGGTCCCTAAGGAAATGCAGTATTATCTTTATGCTAAATATACATTTCAAACACATGTCAAATAAACTGGATTTGAGATAGTGTCAAATGTATCCCGCCGGTAACGAGCGCCATGGAGGGATAGAGAAAAAAACGTGCACTTGGCCATGGAGGCAGTAAGGGCGCGGTGAGAGGCGGAGACGGGCTGCAGACCTACTTTATCTTCCCGGCGGCTGCACCCTGGCATGACCGGAGCCCAGCCATTTGGTAGGTGTTAGCGTCTCATCATCAACAGAAAGCAGCAGCAATGTGGGATTCTTATAAAAGAACCAAGACACAGTCAGCATTACATGCCAGTTCCGTGCCAAATCAAGCGCACTAATACCTGCAAGCATGAACTATGGCACCAGCATAATTTTCTCTTGCATGTAAAGCATATTTAATATTCGTTGGTAACTCCGAACCTGAATACCACCATCTTCACCAAATTTCCCATGTATCACTGGGAAGACAATGTCAACGTTGGCAGCAAGATGCTCCACGAATTCACACAGGGAGCCGAATTCTTGTGCTAGACTATAGAAAGTGAAGTTTAGAACTGAACAATTTGATATGGACTAAACATTAGTAAGGAAGAGAAATAAACCATGGCAGTAAGCTCACCTTTCAAGCTTGAAATCAAAGTCTGAAGGGGTGTTGGAATACAGCTGTGGAGTAGGAACACAAGAGAGTGTCATTTTACAAACAGAGTGCTCCAATCAATAAAATACTACCTTTTATCCATGAGGGTATCCCAATCAAACCAAACAGAGTAGGCAATTGTTTAATCAGAATTCAACCAAGGGAATTATTGTATGACCATGTGTAGAGAGACATGAAAGTGGGTTCAGATAATGCATCGGCAGATTCAGTTCAGACAAACTAACTAACACCACAAGTAAGCAGCGAATGACAAAATATTCAGCTAAGAAATGTTACTGAATGATTTCAGACAAGCGAATTCAGTACAGTCAAACTATTACTCTGGCTGAGTGTCAAAAACGCTCTTATATTATGGGACGGATGGAGTATATGATTATCAGATTATTTATAAAGAAATCAAAGCGGGATCCTCTGATAATGCATCGCCGGATTCAGTTTAGATAAATGCATTAGCAGCACAGCAAAGCAGCGAATGACTGAATATTCACTTAAGGAATTAATAAGAGCAGTTAAGAAGATAGGTAGCTCACCTGCGCCGGCAATATTGCAAACTCGTTCATGCCGCAGTCGATGTAGTAGCAGCTCACCAACAAGTCCTCACCCTGCATCCAGCATTCCTCATCAGCGAACCAACAAGCAAGGGCGCGGTGAGAGGCGGAGACGGGCGGGAGACCTACTTTATCTTCCCGGTGGCTGCACCCCACCACGACCGGAGCGCAGTCACCGCCACCCTTCTCCGGCACGGATCCACCGCTCGTGTGCACTTTCTTTGCCAGCATCGCCAAAGAGAAAACTGAAGGAGAGCAGGAGGCGTAGTGGAGAGCATGGAAGGAGGGGAACGGGGCGAAGTGCGGAGGAAGCGGGTGAGGCGTTGGGGATGGGTACGATGGCCAGGGTGCTCCAACCCTGCTGCTCCTTCCACCATCGCCATCCTCCGGTCTCCTTCTCTGCCGCACCCCTCTTCTCCACTCGACAGAGCATCGGGAGCTGGCGAGGGCGGGGTCGAAGACGTGGGAGCAGGAGAGGGGCGAGTGACAACAGTGACCACGCGTTAGCTCTTCGACGGAAGGAGGAGAGAAGTGGAGGAGAGGAGGCAGCGGCAGCAGGAGAGGAGGAGGCGGCGGCGACAGGAGAGGCGGAGGCGTCTGCGGTTGGTGGCGGATTAGGTCACGGGCTGGCTTCGTTCTGCTCGCTCACTGCGTTGTCTGGCCTTTATATGTTCATCAATGCGTGAAATGACGAAAATGCCCCTGGGAGGACATCGATTTGCACGCGGTGGCACAACGCTATACGGGGCGAATTTACACGCGGCACAGCGCTATACGGGGCGACGTGGATGGCTTCTTCGTGCCTAGCAGTTCTTGAGGGTTTATATGTTCAATGAAGGCAAATCACAATCATTTGGGCATTCCTAGCCGCTGGCCGGCATTCTTTTTCCTCTTTTCTTTTAGATGAGCGGTAAGGAATATAATAACCACAACTACAAGTCTACAAGTGAGGTCGTCACAAAAAAAGAAGTTGAGTATACGTTGTGCTGTGAGAACATGTAATTTTACTCACGGGTCCTGCCTTATCGTCCTACGCATACGTGGTAAAATCGTCTAGGTCCTGTCAAATAACCCAAAAATCCAAGCTATGATCAACAAGTCAAAGAAGAGAGGAGGTAAAAATGACAAGTAGTCAAAGATGACGGCTCAGTGAAAAAAGGCTCAATATTACGGTGTAGAGATAGGTGGCCTAGTCCACCATAGACTATGCACCATCCCTCGTGAAGATAGAAATTACAAGAGCAGCTATAGAGCCCCGGGTGTTCATGTGACCTTGCACATCTCAAGGACACTGTGAATATTGATTAATACAGGAGTAGGTTTGGAGCACATAGACGGCCATGTGCCCCAGAGGAATGTCCACCATGAAATGAGAAACAATTAAGATTAGACTTGTGTGCGAAAGAGCAACCAACTAATTAAGAGCACGACTTGGTTAATCAGAAAGGATTTTAAGAGTGCGCCGAGACGGGGTTTGGGAGCACAACCAACCTCAAACACTCCAACCAACTTCTAAATGTTAGATAATCTTGTTAAAGATGGTTTATTAGTGTTAGCTAAGTTAATTAGCGATCAGGTATTGAAGTACTATGTACTAGTTGGTCTAGTTTCTGTAGTACATGTATGGCTTGGAGTAGTAGTCTGATTGGGATTGGTTAGCCGTGTCCTAGTAGTATATTGTCTACGTGAGTCAAGGTGTAATGCAAGTCCGTTTAGGACTTGTACGTGTGGCCGTGTGCGTTGGGCTGTGTATATATATACATATGCCCCGCGTGAGTTGTACCGAAAAAGAAAACAAAAAATCAATAAATAAAAAAGAAAGGCATGACACGTGCCTTTGGCGAAAGTCTTCGCGTGTGCTTGTGTTTGTCTGTGATTTGATGTGATCGATCCTATGGTCGAATTCCAACAATTGGTATCTAGAGCAAGGTCGATTTGAATCCGTGCTTGCCCCGGGGAGGTGACTTACTAGCGCCTCGGGGCGGGCGATATGGTCGCTGGGTGGTGCAGCAACAAGGAGGAGCGGGCGATGAACTCGCTAGGTGGTGCAGCGATAAGGAGGATCAAGCGATTGTCGGTCGGCGGAGCGACATGGAGGGAGGCGGCAGGATGTCGTCAGCAAGGTGGTAGAAGATGATCGTTGATGGGAGTGGTGGTGCCGAGGTGCGGTGCCGGAAAGTCATCAAGATCGTCGTCTACGAGGTGTCGGATGAGTCGAGGAGTCGTGCGAGTTTGCATGGTCAGTTGTCGTTGCGTATGTGAGTCGTCCTCGTGTCCAAGTGCTCGTCTTGGTGATGATTCGTTGAAGTGGAAGCGGTGTGCACGGTGTTCTGTGAGTCATGTCCATGTCCTCGTGGAGCATCCTGGTAGCGGCCAGCGTGGGTTCGGTGTGATGCCGAAGACGAACGGTGGTAGGTGAAGCCATCGTAAAGCGAGGAGATGTGCGAGCAGTGGAGAGTGGATCTACTGTAAGCAAGTACAGGGAGTATGGTGCGAACTGAGTGCAAGGCAGCGGCCAAGCAATGGCGGTGGCACAACATGGCAGCAAAGGAGAGGCGTTGCATGTTTCCAAGCGGGTTATACTCAGTGTACGGATATGGATATGACAGTTGAAGATCAAGTTCGGCGTATAGTGGGACAGTGACCAGTTAAGTTGAACGACGTGAAGACTGATGATGCGTCCAGTCTTGCACGTTGCACGCGTAGATGCGACCGTGTGGGCTGGTAGTCCGTATCATGCGTCGGAGTTTGGATCAACAAGTTGCGGATATTCAACGAGTCAAGATGAGAAAGAGCATAAAGGAGATGACAGCATCAAGATTAGGAGGAGATTGTTAGATAATCTTGTTAAAGATGGTTTATTAGTGTTAGCTAAGTTAATTAGCGATCAGGTATTGAAGTACTACGTACTAGTTGGTCTAGTTTCTGTAGTACATGTATGGCTTGGAGTAGTAGTCTGATTGGGATTGGTTAGCCGTGTCCTAGTAGTATATTGTCTACGTGAGTCAAGGTGTAATACAAGTCTGTTTAGGACTTGTACGTGTGGCCGTGTGCGTTGGGCTGTGTATATATATACATATGCCCTGCGTGAGTTGTACCGAAAAAGAAAACAAAAAATTAATAAATAAAAAAGAAAGGCACGACATGTGCCTTTGGCGAAAGTTTTCGCGTGTGCTTATGTTCGTCTGTGATTTGATATGATCGATCCTGTGGTCGAATTCCAACACTAAAACCACACAGCGGCCATGGACGCCAAGCTGATGGTGGCCACCGACGGTGGCGAAGTCTACAAGTTGAAGGATGGGCTGAACAAGGAGGATACCATGTCGATGGTTGATGCGACGGCGACGAGTAAGAAGCCTTCCGAAGAGGACCAATCCCCAGCCGGTACCATCAACCCCTTGCTTCTGTTATCGGCGCGCGAGGGCTCCTCGATGGCGCTGAATGTCCTTTTAGAGAGGGAAGACGCAAAACGTCCACCACTGATGATTATTTCTCAAGAATTTCTCGAGTTGGTAGAGGGAGGCAGCAGTGGCCAAGGAAGAACTGCAGTGTCAATTTTTGGTGATGTAGAAGAGGGCGTCGACGACCAGCCTGCTGCTTCACTTGCAGCTGGAGCACTCCTCAAGGGCGTCACTCCTGATGGTGATACTGCACTACATGTGGTCGCGCAGAATCACGAGGATGGCAAACATTTCCTGGAGTATGCCGGCATCATCTACGGAAGGGACAGGGGGCTCCTGTTTGCGAGGAATCACAAGGGTGACACACCCTTGCATTGTGCTGCCCGAGCTGGGAACTCCAAAATGGTTTCTTATCTTGTTGATCTAGCTGCACGCGAGGGTGCCGACACGAAGCTCAGCCTCCTGAGAATGGAAAATAAGCGTCATGAGACGGCCCTGCACGAGGCTGTCCGACACGAAGACGGTACAATTCTAGGTCAGAAGGAGAGAGGAGCTTTGCTTGATGCTACTGACACCGCCGGAGAAAAAAGGAATAAGGATGATGCTGCGGGCGCACCGGAAGAGAAGAATATAGTCAAACTGCTCATGGGTGCTGATCCAGAGTTAGCTAATTATCCTGCGGATGGCGTTTCACCCTTGTATCTAGCCATCTTGCTGGGGAAGAGTACAATTGATTCTGTACGATAAGAGTGGTGGCAATCTCTCCTATTCCGGCGCAGATGGACAAAATGCCCTGCATGTTGGTGTTCTTCCACACAGAGACTCAGGTACTCACTAAATGCATATATATTTTACAACTTCCATGTCTACTCCCTCATTCTAAAACTTGGCGTCCCCTCGAATTTTGAGCCTACCTTTAGCATACATTTGATAAACTATAACTTACTAGTAGACTGCCCGTGCGTTGCTACGGGCATTAAAAAAATATTGGTTGTGGTTATTTTTAACTTTTTACTGGTTCCATATGTTAACATAATGCATGTCAAATTTTACATCTATATAAAAGATAGCTATTAATAGACAATTTTTTTAAAAAAATCCTTACAATAAGAAAATGAAATTTGACTATGTTTACATAGAAAGACTTATCAGATCTGATGCAAAAAATAAGCGTTGATAGCACTTGGATGCCTTTTATGCTTAAGATCGACCGTCTCAGGAATCTGGTCCATTGTTACTATCCATTAATTAAAGACAACACATGGAGGATTTTGAACCCTTCAAACAAATGCTCCAATGTACTACTACAACCAGAAACTTGATTGCATTATGCAATTGCCTAGAAAACTATTACATACAAAATTAGGGACTTAGAACCATACCATTTAGGAACCATGGAAACACAAAATATTTGAGCCCTTCCGCATCTATTATTCATAGCTCACAACATGTTGGACAGACCTCATCTACTTTTCTTGGCTCAAAAGTATCGAGGCCCCTCCGGCTGGGCTCAACTTCTAGGATATTTCTTCTTTGAAGGCCAGGAAAACAGTCATCCGGTATCCAATATGATCAATGGCGATCGCAAATGATACTTATAATTACTTGATGTTTTCATGAACAATATGTAAGTAGTAAAGTATTTATAATCAACATCTTTCATTTACCATCTTCTCATCTCGGGTGCAACTGCAGTAGCTTGATCTAACAACACCCGACTGGAATATAGTCACAGAATGTGCTTTAATTAGAAACACAACAATCAGGTATTACGCAATCACATTGAATGTAATAATTTAAGTTCAACAATAATGAATAACATGATATTGTTTAACAATAGGTCTTGCTCTTAGCATGGTAACCATTCCAATGACCATTGCACACAACTTCAACCTTCTGGATCTCTAACATTACATAGCCCCATGTAAATTGCATACATGTAATCCTTGTAAATATTTTGCCCAATAGGCTTTTAACCAACTGGGTTTTTATGAAAAGGCCAGTTAAGTGAATGATAACATTGTGAGTTGATTCATGGTAAGATCATGCCAACTTTCACAAGTATATCAGCAAGACAACTCCATCTAGGAGATTCTCTAAGGAGAAAATCATATTCTACACATATAGCAAACCTGCATCATATAGCACTACAAATTAATGCTTGACATTCAATTTGAGTTTATATTTTGTTCCATCCATATACATGGTATATAATGTTGCATTTAAATAAGCCAAACTCAGAGCATGAAATTATGCCGTGGATCATGTTCTGTTGAAGAAAAATAACCCCGAGGTTTATTGATCTGATTCAAGTGAAATAAGGAGGGAACAAATGCATGAATGAATCACGTAATATATCATTTCTACAAGGGAACCCATCAGCCTCCTCACTGGCGTCGAGGAATCCCATTTGGCTATTTCCTCCGCCCCAGGCCTCAACATCTTGTATAACATGTCCTCTGTCGCCCTTGACGTCTTCTCCGCCAGCGCCATCGCAAAGCCATGTCAACCATGTTTCACTTCACGCCTCACATATCACAAGTACTATTACTCAACCATGCATATGAGTGAAGTATAGGAATGGATCACTATTACAGTACTATGCACACAACATAATTAGTTTTGCCGAGTGAAAGGGAGGGTTATATCATCCCTATATGCCATTGACAAGACCGCATTGACCACCTCGGGTATGGCTGTTGGGATGATTAACAATGACTCAAAACAGAGAAGGGGAGGCAGATTTGCATTATTGTATTGTTCACTCTCCTGATTAATTGACATATGAGCTACCATGGCCAATCATATAACCACT
Organism: Triticum aestivum; assembly: GCF_018294505.1. Classification (NCBI taxonomy): domain Eukaryota; kingdom Viridiplantae; phylum Streptophyta; class Magnoliopsida; order Poales; family Poaceae; genus Triticum; species Triticum aestivum. The sequence goes on from NC_057806.1 coordinate 553,524,093, forward strand.
CGTCAGAAATCCAGCTAAAAGTGTAAAGGAAGGACTACGCTCAAATCTCATTCCTACGAACACTCCAAACATGTACATAAGTGATCATAAATAAGGTCATGACAACATCGAATTAATGCAATACTCCAGGTATTGTCCAAAGGCCCACTAATTTAGTAGCAGCTCGTTCATGGATTTCCCAAACCTGACCCTTTCTACAAATTAATATAGATATTGAAGAGAATCTAGTTGTTACAATCGGTTTAAGCAATATCATAGCTATGTGGAGGTCATTGGCAGCCCTGACACCCCTGCCGGAGTTCAGTGAAGCCCTTGAGCTCCTCCTCCAAAATACCACAAAATATACCAACTTTGAAGATTACCCTTTCTATAGACATAACTAAGTTTTGACTTGCATAGATCTGAACCTGCACAATTCCAAATAAAATCAATGCTTGGGAGATGACTTACCTTCTATATGACTCTGGTAGTTGTCGTTGAGCCTTTCACTACTGATGATGGGATGAGTTGCCTTTTTGTGAGGTGTGTCCCAATTTAAGTTTTGTTCAGAATTGCATGCGAAGTAGATCATAGAAACAAAATCTGTAGTTCTGAATCCTACAATCTTAAGGAAAGTTATTTCGAAGTAATGGACTATATACACAAACTCCAAATCTCTAAGAAATTCCTGTCAGTAAAAGATGCTCTTACACTGTTGGACACTATATCCTTCAAAAACACATACAGGTCTGTGCTAAAAAGACTACAAGTCTTCTCGCATAGCAGCAACTCTATCTTTTCCTTGTTCACCATATACCCATGCAAGAACTCCGCAAAGGTACGCATGCACCTCCCTCTCCAGCAAGAACTTGACCGACTGCCTCTCCTCAGACTTCCTGCACCTCAAGGCCATATCAGAAAAAATAGAGAAACCACATACAACCAGAGTACATGAGTTTATATTTTGTTCCATCCACACACATGGTATATAATATTGCATTTTAAAATCTAAACTACTATAATTATTAGCAGCAAATATTGCATCATAGTAAATTAAATAAGCCAAACTCGGAGCATGAAATTATGCTCTGGGTCATGTTCTACTGAAGAAGAAAAACCCGAGGTTTATAGATCTGATTCAAGTGCAATAAGGAGGGATCAAACGAATGAATGAATCACACAACATCTCAGTGCTACAACGGAACCCATCGGCCTACTTCTCGCTGGCGCCGAGGAACCCCATTTGGCTATTTCCTCCACCCCCGCCCTCAACATCTTCTAAAACATGTCCTCTACCGCCCTTGACGTCTTCTCCTCCAGCGCTGTCACAAAGACATGTCAACCATGTTTCACTTTACACATCACGTATCACAAGTACTACTACTCAACCATGCATATGAGTGAAGTATAGAAATGGATCTCTATTACAGTAATATCTACACAACATAATTAGTTTTGCCGAGTAACACTTGTATATTTGAATTTTTGAGGGTATTACAAATCACTAAAAACTGTGTCAGAAGCTATTAATCAATATTTTGTCTACAATAGACCTACATACCATCTGGAGAACTTTCACGTGGCTGAATTTTTTGATTGGGTATACATTGTTGGCTGACAATCTCCCACGGGATAAAGTTCTCAAAAGTGTTAAACATCATAGTTATTATGGATTTTCTAGATAAAAAGACTATAAGATTGCCATGGCTGACAATCTTCCACGGGCTAAAGCTCTCAAAAGTGTTAAACATCATAGTTATTATGGATTTTCTAGATAAAAAAGATTGTAAGATTGTCATGGCTGACAATCTCCCACGGGCTAAAGCTCTCAAAAGTGTTAAACATCATAGTTATTATGAATTTTCTAGATAAAGGACAATGTATGCAAGTCCAAACTTGTAGACCCTAATGATCTGCTCACAGTGATATAGTAAACAACTGATTTCCAATTCTTCTTTACCAATAATCGGCAACCAACCCATGTATTTAGTTATAAAATTGTTTCTAGAAATATTCATACTAATTCGCTGAGTTCTGAGACACGCAAAAGATACTTTCAACAAGGTTACAATATTAATCAAGATAAATTTATGGCTTCAGATCTAATACTATAGTGGTTCTCTCGCATCGTGCATGTTGTAAGATTTTTTGTTTAGTTAAATAGTGGATAAAAAATCTAAGCCACCCAACCAAATTTGTAAACCGCTTCTACAAAATCGAAACAAAACTTAGTACTTCAATTAGACAATTTCACAATCAAACAAAGCATCAATTAAATAGTGTTAGTCCCAAGTGTATGAATCACTTACAACAAAGCTTGCTAACCCGTCCAGCTACATCATCAATCTCGTATCCAAACTTCTTCGTGGCCTCTGTGTAGCCGCTGGTGATGTCGAGGTTGCCCAATGTTGTCTGTTAGAATGCGGGCCTGCAGGTAATCCATGAACAGGTTGTAGTTCTGCTTGGGATCAATCTTTGGTAAGTGTCAATCCATCTAGTATAAGAGTGTTCTAAACTCATTTATCAAATACCATGCTCTAAACAAACTCATGTGAGAAAATGAATCTAGGAAGTGTAAATTAGTAGCAGTAAGAATTGTAAGAAGCCCTCGGCTCAAACTATAATATAGCTAAAATAATAATTAATTTAAAAGTTGTGATACATATGAATTAAACAACCACTTGATGAAAGATTCAATAGTTGAAACAATACAATTTTCTTTATATGGACATATATTAAACAAAATTTAGGCATTTATAGTTGGAAGACCATATCTCGTTACTTCTGCTGCCACGCCGTTCTCTCTATCAAATTAATATGTGATTGCATCAGAACATAGCAGATATCTTGATCAACTCCTAACAGGATTCAAGTCAACATTGAAATCTGCAGGAAGATCATGGATCAGCAATGTAAGAAAGGAAATAATCATAAAAATAATAATCAAGATGTTGTAATCCCTTGATGTATACGCATGGCGATTACATAATAGTGTAAAAACAGATTGGAACAATACAAACAGAACTGAAAGTTTCCTGTTAAGTTAGGAAATAGAAGCATTGCTCAGCTTGCTAAAATCATGCTTCATTTAACAACATGAGAGCTCAAACTAAGTTCATGTGGCTTTTGCTCAAGAGTGGTCATGAATTGTTCAGCAAAACAAAAAGAAGTGCATATGATTTTACCAGACAGCATGACAACAAGCGCATAGAACACACACACGCTCAGTAATGACAGCAAGCGCACAGTGGCAGGGGCACACCACACACATGCGAAGCAGCAATAGTAACAAGTGCACATCAGCAAGCAAGCATGCACGCTAGCGGCTACAAAAAGCTACACGGTGGCTTGTCTCCCTCAACCTCACCGGCAACCAAATTGACCTCGTCACCTCATGCCCACCCTGTCTCTCCCGCTCTCCCTTCCATCCAACGTTGTCCAGCCTTCCACCTGTCGTTCTCGTATTACTCCGGACCAAGACCATCCTGTCTATCTCCGATCAGCCTCCTTCCTCTCGTCTCCTCTCTCCAATCCCCGCTGCCACCTGCCTTTCTAGCAGATCAGGGCAGAGCAAGGCATCGAGGGATGGTACAAACATGTCTTCCAAGGCATCAAGGTCAGGTCGGCCCCTTCGATGTGACGGCGGTGATGGGTGGAGAAGGGAGACGGTCGACGGCCCGAGAGACAGGGACCGAGAGGAGCGGAGTTTCGTGCGGGGGTGGAGTATTTTTGTGCGTGCGTAGGGGGAAGTGGAGATAAAAAAACGACAAATAAACCATAGGAAAGTGGGATACAGAAAAAACCGGGGAGGCTATCCCACCAAGTGAGACATTAGGAGTAGAGATCCTTATGGTTTTACACTGAGCATGAAGCCATAAACCACAAAAAAACCCGGCATGTTTCTTTTACTAAAAGGAAAACTTAAGTCAGCACATAGCAAGTTGTGGTAAGTGTACTTCATATCCAAGTGGTTTGAGTTAGCTTGATTAGTCAGATGAACATGCTCTAGGCTAGAAGGACATTAGCTAAGAAACTTAATATTAGCAAAGAAAAGATGGATAATCTTACCTGGACTTCTTGCCATGATGACGCCTTTACAGAGAGCACAACAAAGAGTACTACATCAAAAGAGTACTTAATATTAGCGAAGAAAAGATGGATAATCTTACCTGGTTATGTAGTATACTACATCAAACAATGATCACATTCTTTAAAGAAAAATATGTAGTATACTACATCAAACTGCATGAAAATCCCAATCAATATGAGGCAATGTGGTGCGTAACTGAGTGCAGAAACAAGAGTATATTCATTTATATAAAAATAAAATAAATATGCTCTATGAAAATGACTCACACTTGATCTATGATATGGACTTCTGCGCAACATGCTTTATATGAGTCCCCTACTGAATGACCTAAATAAATATACTATAAAAATTTCAGATGTGTCATGAATAGCTCACAAGAACTCGGTACAAGTTAATGCATTGCAAGTGCTTAGAATGCACCCGAAAATATAGTCGATAGAGGAGCAACAACAGACTTGTTTATCAGTGTCTGCATATTGCGATCCTGTTATGAAAAAACATCATCTGACATACAACTTTTGGTGAAACATCATATATTACAACTTACAACAAGGAGCTGTAATTTTTTTCTTTTATTTTTGCGGGGAAGAAGGAACTGTAACTTAAAGAGCATGTCAACGTAGCTACCTAGAAATGCTTTGAATCCATGATTCAGCGCAGTCATCTCATAGATGCAGCAACCTGAAAATTGCAGATGTTTAGCCAAGATAATAATGCGAGCAACACATGCAACGGAATGTTAATTAGATTTGAATACTTGCCTAGCAACCATATGGTGGACTTGGAGCCATATGGAATGTCAGCAAGAAGTTCAGAGAACATGTAATTGGTTCCTACAACCTCAGAGGAGACATAGTGTATCAAATCATAAGGAACTTAATTAGAACATCTACCTATGGGTTGAGCAAGAACAACTTAATTAAGGGCTCTAATAAATCATCAGAAGTCGATACTTTGGGCGGCCCAAAATCACATGTTTCAGACAATATATTCGGAACACAAGATAACCCCGTTAGTTATTTCAACTATTCATAGTGCAATTATTTTTCAAGTATTTTTCCTATCTGGTTTTAGTAGAGCATACTTACCAATCCATATATTTTGGTCATTGGCAAGAAATATATCCGAACAGTGAAAAAAATACAATCCGTGGTGAGTAATTAGCTAGGATTAACTAAACTATGACTTAAGATAAGGCCGCTACTGTTATCACAAGTTCAACAACTAAAAATGCAAAGACGGACTCACTCAATTTATTAGCGATCCAAGCCATCCAACTAAACTGATGAAGTCGGGTAAGTAGAAGCAGCCAGGCTACTTTTGCTCGGGTTCTGAAACTGATGCATGTGCAATACTAAATCATAGAAACCAGTGAAATTTCGTGAACTCGGGATGGATCATGAGATGCTTACCGTTTTTAACCAGGTGCCAGAACCTGAACGCATGGGTGGCAGTGCCGCTGCTATACGAAACATCAGGCGCATACGAGCCAAAGGGGCTGTCCGCGACGCCATCAGGGGACGTCGTGCGACCCTTCTCGCTGCAAGGGTGGAATACGGAGGCACCGCCGCTGCTGATAGTTCAGCGGTGGAGGGCAATGGGAAAGATGGGGTTGGACGGGATTGGGAACATCGATCTGGTGGTGTGCAGAGGAGAGGCACTTCCAGACCTGGCCGACACTACTCTTGTTCCTAGCAGAGCGGGAGATGAGTAGGCCGCCACCGATCCCGTTTCTGGCCTCTTTAGATTTTCCCTCGCACAGCCGATCATGACCGCCTCTCGTTCCCGGTGGCACCATGGAGACTGAATGCAGGAAGACGTGGAACAAGGGGGGGGGGGCGGGGGCAGCATGGCGGCCGGAGGCGACGACTCCTCGCCCGCCTCGGTGGCCTCCGCAGCCACCCTCTCCCGGTTCTTGGCGTGCTCGCAGATCAACGCGATGAGGTACTACTGAAAGAGAAGCGACGAAAGGTGAGAACCATAGTCGGGTTAGGGAAGAAATTGGGGAGGGGGGGGGGGCAAGGAAGAACCATGATGGAGGAGAGCCGGAGGTGGAGGGAGGAGAACGCCCGGCGGCGGCACACTGGGCATGGAGGCAGCGGCGTGGAACCCTAAGCGGGCGAGAGGGATGAGAAAGATGGAGGGTGAGACCGTGAGAGGATGGAGCGTGGGGTGGAGTATCGGCTTTGCGGCACCGGAAATAAGACGAAAAAAAAACAACGAAAAAAACCCAGCGAAAGTGGTGGGGCGAAAAAAAATCATGGTAGGTGAGACGAAAATAAACCCGGAACGGAGACTACCAACTGAGACATTAGGAGTAGAGACTAGAAGAACGCCCGTGCGTTGCAACGGGGCCACATTAACTTTAAGAGTTCAATATTAATCATGTTAATAATACATTTAATATTCTCATACATATCAAGTGACACTGGCGACCTTTTTTTGTCAATTTAGCAACGGGCTCAGTTGCAACGGGCTCTTTATACATATCAGACAACTCGCTACTACTTAAACTACAACTATGGCTACCAATATTTTTTTGTCAATTTAGCTCAGCAATAATGCCTAGCTTAATAGACTGCTTTGCATTCACCCCCTCAGAAGACAGAGAGAACCAATTCAACATGTCAGAAGATTAACAGAAATTTCATTTGTATGGCATGAACATATAGCAGGAGCACCAACACATAGATCAGCAGAGAGCAGAGCACAGCATGCACACACTCGGGCCATCTATATCATACACACACAGCAACGCACACACGCATCACGCTGGCATACACATACAGAAAAGCAGGCACACACGCATCATGCGCATTGGCCGGTGCGACGCACACAGAGCAAGTACGTACGCACGGAGAGCAAGTTAGCAAGCACGCACGCGTCCAACCCCACCGCTGCATGCGCTGGCAGAAGGTGAGGCAGCAAGGGAGACTGCACATTGAAGCTGTCCATGCAAGGCTGGAGGTGCTGGGCCGGCGACGGCGGTGTCGGGACGGCGCTTGATTCGTTCCCAGTGGCGTGGAGCTTGGGGCGGCAACGCGGCGATAGCTAGTGCTCGGGGATGGGGGTTTGGGGCGGGGGCAGTCGACTCGATGGCTGGCGAAGTTAACGGGCTCGGGCGGCTGGAAATTCGGCGGGTGGCGGCGACACAGCGCGAGGATGGGACAGGCGGAAAACCTAGCGGGCGTTCAACTACCAATACCCACGCCTTTTTTAGGGGAATTGCTTGTGAAAATAACGTGCGATGATGACTTAGCAAGCGGATCCCCTTAAAAAAGACATAGCGAGCAGATTCCCTTAAAACTGGTAGGAATGGATACGATTGATGATGTTGATAAATAGTGGTGAATGTTGGCCTAATTTACTATCATCATGCATGGAAATGAATCATCAAGAAAAAGAATACTTCCTATTACTACACTCATAGGAAGCTTCCTAATCTCTACTACCAAACAGTTTCTGCCCAAACAAGGAAGGAAAGTTATGGGCGTGATTCGGAAGGAAACAAACGTTATGAAGATTAATTAATTTAGATTTGATCTTTAGAGATTGATTGTGATTGATTCTTTTACATAAAGACATTACTAAATAATTTGCGTCGGTATGGAAACGAATCATCAAGAAAAAGAATACTTCCTATTACTACACTCATAGGAAGCTTCCTAATCTCTGCTACCAAACAGTTTTTGCCCAAACAAGGAAGGAAAGTTATGGACGTGATTCGGAAGGAAACAAACATTATGAAGATTAATTAATTTAGATTTAATCTTTAGAGATTGATTGTGATTGATTCTTTTACATAAAGACATTACTAAATAATTTGCGTCAGTATGGAAAGTTCTGATCCGTTCAGTTTTTTTCGTTGTGTGAGAGGGTGAAGTGAAAATAAACCGATGAAGTGGGGGAGGCAACGAAAAAAATCTACGACGGTTAACCTACGAAAAAAACCGGACGAAAGTGGTGGGACGAAAAAAAACCTGGAAGCGAGACTACCAACTGCTCCATTAGGAGTAGAGATTATTATTATTAGAGAATTAGAGATTAGAGATTATTTGTTTCCTAAAGAAAATTGCATCAATGAGAGAGAACCGTTGATTTGGCTAATTAAGGTAGGAAAGAATCTATTATTTGTTTCCTAAAGCAAATTGCATTAATGAGAGAGATCCGTTGATTTGGCTAAGGTAGGAAAGAATCTATTATTTATCTCCTAAAGCAAATTGCATTAATGAGAGAGATCCGTTGATTTGGCCAAGGTAGGAAAGAATATATTATTTATTTCCTAAAGCAAATTGCATTAATGAGAGAGATCCGTTGATTTGACTAAGGTAGGAAATAATCTATTATTTGTCTCCTAAAGCAAATTGCATTAATGAGAGAGATCCGTTGATTTGGCTAAGGTAGGAAAGAATCTATTATTTGTTTGCTAAAGCAAATTGCATTAATGGGAGAGATCCGTTGATTTGGCTAAGGTAGGAAAAAATCTATTATTTGTTTGCTAAAGCAAATTGCATTAATGAGAGAGAACCGTTGATTTGGCTAAGGTAGGAAAGAATCTATTATTTGTTTCCTAAAGCAAATTGCATTAATGAGAGAGATCCGTTGATTTGGCTAAGGTAGGAAAGAATCTATTATTTGTTTCCTAAAGCAAATTGCATTAATGAAAGAGATTCGTTGATTTGGCGAAGATAGGAAAGTTAGATCCGTGATCTTTTGTAATTAGGAAAGTGTTGAAAATAAACTGTACCAGAGTATCAACTCCTCCATTAGGTTTTTTTCGCTGGTTAATTTTCGTAGGTTTTTTTCGCTTGATTGTCTTGGGTGCGATCGGAGGTTAGGCCCTGGAGTGCGTGGGGCGGGTGGGGGCTTCGGTACGCGGTTTTTTCGGTTCGTGACGGTTCAGTGTGAGGTGGGACGAGGTACCAAAAAAACCATGAAAGGTGGGACGAAATAAAACCTGAAAGCGAGACTACCAACTGCTCCATTAAAAGTAGAGATATGCCATAAATTTTTTCAAATGAAAACCTATTTTGAATATGAAACAAATGGAATAGTATCCTCGATCAAAGGAATGTTCAGAAAAAAGGAAATATACTAGAAAATCCAAGAAAACTTAGTCATAAATATATTGCAACATATTTCGCATTTTGTAACGGGTACTCTCAAAAGAGATAGGAACTCTTCGTTTGCTTTTGCTCTGAAAGAGAAATGAAACATTTTTAGTTTTACCGCATGAGGATTTGCGCTTCATTTTCATCATCTCACATATCTCTGTAAAGGTGTCGAGATGCATGCAACCAGGCATCATAAGTAGGGGGGGGGGGGGCAAAATTGTGCTTTTAGCATAAAGTAGATATAGTTCTCTACACTTACGTATTTGTTGTTGTTGATGGTGTCTATGTTGCACGGATACTTGGATACGTATCGGATACACGATATCAGGATACGTCCGATGCGCCAATTTTCTAAAAACATGGATGCAGGGATACATTTATATATAGATATTACATGTATTAATTATTAAAAATATGAAAATAAAGAGTGAACTGCATCCTAGGTTCTCGAACTATTTCGAAGGTGTCATGTAGGTCCTCAAACTATGAAAAGTGTCATCTACGTCCTCAAAATCCTTGAAGTGTAATAGTTGAAGGACCTACGTAACACCTTTGAAATAGTTTGAGGACCAGGATGACACACATATTGCAATTTGATGACCTGGATGGTGATTTTCATAGTTCGAGGATCTACGTGAAACCTCTGAAATAGTCCGAGGACCTATGATGCACTTCTCTAAAAAAAAGAAGCTTCTAGCTCAGAGCATGCCTCAATAGATTACCCCCTTTCTTTTCTTGCACTTGGTCCACTTACATTAATTGGCAGTGGGATTTCCCTAGGCTTGCTGCTCCATGAGTGCATCAACTCTCTCTTGCTCACCTTTCAATTGAACAAGAACATTAATAGTCATGTTTTGACATGAACTCATGCCTATGTTGGGAATCTTCAAAAGGTGCGCTTTTACTATATATTGAGGGGATTTCATGTCGAACGAGAGGTTTCAGGTATCCAAAACGTATTGCAACAGTATCCAGATGTATCAAACATTTTTTTAAATCAAAACATCGAGGGATACTTACGAGATACGTATCGTGTTGTATCGGGGCAGTATCCGGCTGGATACACGCGCTTTCTGAAGTATCTCCGCAACGTAGGATGTTGTTATCCTCATCGTCTTGATATAAGAACATGGTTAAATTAACGCCCAATTCTACGAAATGTTATTCAGATTAAGATAATTCCTACTTTGTTTCACTAACACAAAATGGGTATTCTTGACAGTGATGATAGAGTTCCTAGTGCATTGGAACAAAAGCCTTACTACACAGGTGGACAAAGATGGGAGAACGCCGCTTCACTTTGCTTCATCGTTGTCTTTTGGGACTGCCTCGTGTCTGCAACTTGAGCTCCTCAGCAGACCTCCTTGGTGTCGTTTTGTATGGATTTCCCGGACCTCTACATCGATGCTCAAGATAGTATTCGAAGCGAACCCCACCGTACTGTATCAAGCAGACAATAATGGATCTTTTCCCATACATTTGGCTGCCTCTGCAGGTGCGAAAGATGCCATATGGTTTTTCCATGGCAAGTATCCAAATTGTGTTGGGTTGCGCAATGCTAACGGAAGAACATTCCTTCATGTTGCTGTCGAGAAAGAAATACGGGACATAGTGTTCTATGTATGTGAAACTCCATCTTTAGTTTGGATTTTGAATATGCAAGACAATGATGGAAACACTGCACTGCACTTGGCTATCCAAGCTCGGAACTTTAGGATGTTCTGTGCTCTATTTGGGAATCCAGAGGTGAATCTGAATATAACAAATAACCAGGGGGAAACTCCCTTTGATCTATCCATCAGTAAGCTTTCATTCAGATTGAATTATATAGAGGTAATACCCTGTTTTAGTTTCAAGTTTGCCCCTTGAATAAAATAAATAATTTATGACACATTGCTTCATTTGGTACTCATATAATCCTTCTTGTTTTTATTTCAGAACTCTCAGAATAAAATATACCACGCTTTGAGGTCAGTTGGGGCAAACTATGGTGTCGCTCGCTGGGATAAAGCTGAGGAACCGTTCCGTCGGCCGCCAAAGCCAGAGGAGGAGGACCAAGAATCACGGAGGCTGAAAGATGCAACACAAACGTGTGTTGTTGCTTCAGTCCTAATAGCAACTGGCCTACAATGCAACTTTTGCCATCCCTGGAGGTTACAGAAACGATGATCATATAAGTGGAGTCACGCCAACATATGCTGGGAGTTTTGTTTTTGACGCTTTCATGATGGCCACCACATTAGCTTTTATATGCTCTTCACTAGCTACCGTTGGCTTCACGTTTCCTGCAAATCCAATGGTTAACTTGGTCACCCGTAAAGTCTACTTAGTCTTATCTGTGCTTTCCTTCTCGAGCTCATTCATATTCATGTCGATTTCATTTGCACTGGGTGTGTATATGGTGCTAGGTCCATATGCTCGTAATACTGCCGTTGCAGTCTGTGTCCTTGCTCCTACCGTATGGTTAGGTACATATATGGATGCTATTTCTAAATTTGTTATTCTTGCACAACCATTATGCATTAGAAAGGGGTTATTCAAAGGAATGGTAGAATTACTAAGGATGTACACGCTCATAATGACCACTACACTTTGGCCCATCATAGTTACCTTTGGTTGGGCTGCGGTGGCAAGGATCCACCGTCACCGCTAAATCCTTTTCCTTTTTCTTTTTGTAAGGAGGGTTGGTAAGCATGTTCTTGTACGGAACTAATGTTATGGAAGTATTTTGATGTAAGACATTATCTCTAATCTAATACTATAATGCATCAGTTTTGAAATTGGATTTACACTCCACTCTTGATTCCCGCCAAGTAACACAAACTCACTTTTAGCCGTTGATTTCACCACGTATCCCCTTATCCACCATTCATCAGCCCTTAGCTCCACCGAATCGGACGGCTGCAATTAGTTGGATCCGTCACCACTCCCTCCCCGCGCTGTCTCCCGCGCGCTCGCGCGTTTGGAAGCTGCTCGCACCTTCCTGATAGCTCCATGGCCCACGATGTTTGGAATAATTTAATTGAAAGAGAGCCCCGCACGCGCTCTGCTGGACCGGAAAAGACTGCATACCTTCAAGCTTCATCCCGATTTCAAAAGGAAAAAACAAAAAGCTTCATCCCGAGCTAGCACAAGGCTATCATCCTGCCACAACTCCATCCCCGTTGTCTTGTCTCCCATTGCCTGTATCTCCCTGCTCACATCTTGCTAAAATTCCATTTCCATCTGCTTGCAGAGTACCTCAATTCTTTGACGACCTTGCTATTGAGATCGCAGGGCTTGGTTGTTATGAAGTGTGCCACTCTTGCGCCCCGTCTCCGTTCATTCAGATTCGCACGTCTTCGTCTCTTCGCTCTCTCCAGCCGCGCCGTACACCGGCAAGCCCGCCATGTACAATACACATTCTCTGTGCGGACGGACGGCCAACAACACGGGAGAAAAGCACAGGTGAGTTGCTCCTTCTCTACATTACCCTTTTTTTTTTCTGTTGATGGTTATGAGTTTGGAGAATTCCTTTATGTCAGATTGCTTCATGTCATTAGGATTAGCTGGTTATACCTTGTTGATGTTCTTGGCTCTTTCTTTGCGTGCAAGGTGTTTGTGTTTTTGTCTAAGCCAGTGTAAGTTGCAGATTCTGTACGTAGACTACAAAAGCTACTATGTTTTGAGATAAGTGTGTCACGAAAGATTATTTGATTATTTTTCTTGATTTTTTTTATGACTCCACTATTTTATTTGGGCCATTTCATTGTTCACATTTAAAATATTTATTTTGGTAGAAATATGATTGACACTCATTACTGATGGACATCAACTGCGATAATTAATTCATACTCCCTCCGTTCCAAATTACTTGTCGTGGTTTTAGTTCACGACAAGTAATTTGCAACAGAGGGAGTATTTTCTGTTTACCCATGAAGAAATGATTGTTGGCTAAAGAGCATAACCCCCCCCCCCCCCATGCCTTGTTTACCAATCTTTTCTTGTGTGCGTCTCATTAAGCTGATGATTGTAGATCAATATCGTCACCTAACTGAACAAACCGGTGCTGTACCAACGGATCCTTCTCAACGCAAACGTAACCGTGATTGGGTTAGGTATATGCAGATGACACCACAACAGAGAGAAGCTTATTTGAAAAGGAATCGTGAGTACAAACGAATCAAGCGAGGTGACCGTGCAATTAGTAAGACTGCAACCCGTAAGAGGGGAGACCAGTATGAATACCAATGATAACACACACTTGCCAACTGAATCTTCTATGACGACAGAAGGTACTTTGTTGTGTGATGATAAGTAAAATAATCATCTTCAATATACATGATTAGGTGGTGACATTAGTCTGTAATTTGTGTGCCAGGGAAAGAAATAGCAGTGACTATGTTACAAGAACAAGAAAGCCTTCCATTTTCAGGTTCTATGACACACAGTTCAGGGGTCCATCAAAGTAGGTGTCTGACAAAAAGGAAACGAGGTTGACAAAAATATATTAATTCAGTACTAATACATTTCTGTTTACTAACATTATAGTCTAATTTGTTTGTTGTAATGTCAAAAACAGTGACAACAGTCAATAGTTATGATGTGTCTGCATCTGACCAAAGCATCCTTGCTCAGCCAAACATGTGCCACCCAAAAAAGGGTACTCGGCTGAAGATCAGTCCATCTGGAATTTCTGTATCTCCTATTGCTTCATAAGACCAAGTTGTAATTGATGCGCAAACAAATAACAGTGGATGTAAGCGGCGACACCGCACTAGCTGGTATTCCCAATTGGAACCTTAACAAAAAGAAGCATATTTACAGAGGCCGTGAGTATAAAAGAAGAAGAAAGTCTCAAGACGCAAGTTGCAGCCATGCACAAGATACATCTGATGGGGCAATTAGTAGTAATGTACAAAATACAGTTGGATATACTCATGTGCAACTACAAGATCATACCAGCCGTCAACATGAAGATCTCATCTACCTGCGAAAGGATTCTTTTCCTGCCATTCAAGGTAATCTCGGTACCAACTAGCATTTATCTATTATATTGGTCCATATAAAACATTGTGTGACGTATATGATGATTCGACAATCAACAGATATCATTGGGGAAACAGGAGAAATGCTTGGATATAATGATGACCCTGATGAAGAAATTCGTATGTTTAGCGGGCATGGTAAGTATTACTGTACTTAATCGACAATATTACTTTTAAATATGATTTGTATTTCTAATCTAGCCTAATAAAAATGCAGGTTTTGAATTTCAGTCGTATTTAGAAAAATAATAATGCCCAAAGTTGCATTCAGGCGGATCCATATGATCATATATATCAAAATTTATCCACTGATTATCATCTTCTAGATCCAGTTCCTGACTGTAGGCATTGCAATGCAAAAAGGTTCCAGTATGAGAAACCAACGTTTTGTTGCATGGGTGGAAAAGTTAAAATAGTAACTCCACCAGTCCCTGATGAATTACGTCGACTGTACAGCAGCCAAGATCCAGATGCGAAGTATTTCCGGGATAACATACGTTACTTCAATTCTCACTTCTCCTTTACATCTCTTGGTGTTGTCTTGGATCAACGTTTTTGCAATAACAGATCTAGAGTTTACACATTCCGCGCACAAGGTCAAATTTATCATCGAATTGACCAATTAGTGCCAAAGGATGATGGGCCCAAGCATCTACAACTTTACTTTTATGACACTGATGCAGATTTACAGCAAAGATTTCGCCATTCACCTAACCTTGATAAAGATCTCATCAGAAAATTGTTGGGCATACTCTCATCTAATCCTTATGTCCATATCTTTAGAAGTCTCGGCTCCATTTCAAACCTTTGCGAGTATAGGATTGAGCTCAACACAAATATTGCTTTAGACCAGAGAGTATATAATGCTCTAACACCATCACAGGTGGCAGCAATTTGGGTCGAGGGAAGCGATCCTCGAGGTCATTTTGATAGAAGTATCATGATTTATGGTGTATCAGACCGTCCACAATATATAAAAGCATACCATGATCCACCATCATATCCGTTGTTTTTCCCAAACGGAGAGGTCGGATGGAACTTGGATCTGCCCAGATTAAGTCGACATGCTAGGAAAATAATAGACAATTAAGCAAATGATTTTGATATAGAAGGTAAGTTTCCATCATACATTAATTGGTTACATGCTCAAAGTTTTAGTTTCTAGAACTATTTAATAATCATATATTATTTTGGATTCTGTAGGAATGCTGGAGAATAGTTCTGGTTCTTGCATCTCACCAGGAGAATATTATTGTTTCATGCTGCAAATTAGATCCGGGAAGTTTAACATCTTACTCTTTGGAAGGCGATTGACTCAACAATATATAGTTGATATGTACATTAAGATTTGTTGGATAAACAACAACTAGTTTCTCATGATATGCGTCTGTCCTGAAGCTTCAGAACCTGGCTTGTCATTTTTCTGTGTAAGACTTATTGACCCTAGCTTGTCATATTATTTAGAAATAAAAGTATAGATCTATGCACTGTACGTCCAGAAACCTCATTAAGATTTGTTTCATCTGCTTCTGAAGCATATGCATAAGTTGCACAACTAGACAAGTTAATGCTGAACGATGCCACTTTCCACTGAACCCGACTTTTGGAAATGACTATTCTGGGCCATGTTTTTCCTCCAATATGTATAAAACTATTCTGGGCCATTCGGATGCTATTCCAGCACTGAATTCGATTTTGCAATCTTGCTGCCAAGATAAACACAAAATCTTATTCTGGTTGTTAGTTGTTACCGGTGTTTGTCTCTGAAAAATTATGTTTGACCACTACTATATAATACCTCCCATATTGAGCGTATCCGCCATCGCCTAACAAACGCGTGCCGTCCAGTGCCGTACTCGCTGCATCTTTGGCATCACGGACATGTTTGCTTTCCGTTGGCATTCTCGTGGTGCTGACATCTGATGACACTGTGTGCTTGCGCTCAAAGGTTGGTTGTTGTGAGTTTGTTCATCATCTTGGTTCGGAGGTCGAGAGAGCAATGCAATCTATCTTGGTTTTTACTAAATCCGAGTTGCCTAAGATTTTCTTCTGTATAAGTCGACGTACTAAGCCGTTGTATATTTCAGCATTGGGATGGCTCAAGACGTCGACTTAGACAAAAGTTTTTCTTAGTATTAAATGGATAGTATTTTCTCGTGAAATATGCATAGCCAATTGCACTTTTTTCTACTTTCGAGAACCAATTTAACATTTTTTGCGAATTGACAAATATTACAAGTGCAATGTTTTGGATCATAGATCGGAAAAACTACTCCCTCCGTCCCAAAATATAAGAACGTGTTCGACACTAGCATAGTGTCAAAAACATTCTTATATTTTGGGACGGAAGGAGTAGTACAAAGTAACTCTTTTAACTATGAATTACAATGGAATCTCTTAGAAATGTCTACTACATGGCATCAATCTTTGTAACACGAATACTGTCAAGGCTTTAGTTAAGAAAATGCAAACAGATCGGAGTAGCGGTACTTTCACTGTACCTGCATGAACTTAACTTTTTTTTTTTTGATGCTGCATGAACTTAACTTTTTTTTTGAGGCAAACTCGCAAAGCTTTTTATTAAAACGTCACCTCTACAGGGATGAAGGTAAGGTCTCCTGGGTGGCCTACCTAAACATGGCGGCCGGTCCCGAGAGTTAAAGCATGCTTTGCTAGTTTATGGGCCTCGGTATTCGAGGTTCTAAACTAATGACTAAAAACACATGAAATAAAATCACTGAGTGCTGTTTGATCTCCTTCACCACTGCTCCATACGCCGATGATGTCCCTCTGTGTAAGGCTTCAACAGCTAGCTTGCAATCCGATGCCACAGATATTTTTTGGATCTAGAGATCATCCGCCAGGGCTAGAGCTTCTCTGATTGCGAGGCATTCCAACACTTCCGGCTCGTCAATGTTTCGGAACACGACAACAGACGCACCCTAATAAGCTCCTGAGATGTCCCTGCAGATGACTGCTACAGCACCGTACCCTCCAGCTCTGGGAGTTGCCGCATCAATGTTTAGCTTGGCATGCTCCACACATGGTGGCAGCCAATTTGCCAGTCTGGGCTGAGTCGCTGGGCGTGTCCTGGTGGCCGGCTTGAATATCAACTTCAAGTCACTCATATAGCTGCTGATAAAAGAATGCGTGGAGAGAGGGGTCTGAAACACCCCTTCATGTATCAGTTTCCGGCGAGCATGCCAAATTGCCCAGAGGGTAACAATCATAGTGGTGAACTCCTGCTGAGGCAGCGACTCATGCATAGCAAACAACCATCCCTTGGCACTGTCATCCATGTTCATGCACATATGTTCTGCTAGATCAGTACTTGCGAGGGCCCAAACACTTCTTAACATTGTGCAGTCTAGCATGGAATGACGCCAATTATCTGCCGCTCCACAAATGGCACACTCATGGGACTGAGCCATATTTCGGTGGTGCAGGATATCATTCATTGGGAGGGAATGTTGTGCAAGACGCCATGTAAAAACCTTCAACTTCGACGGCACTTGCATGCCCCAGATGGAAGACCACCCCCTGCGTTCACCAGTATTGCTGGACATGTCCTCTATACCCTCGAGCCAAGCCTCTCTGCCAGTCTTTATTCGAAAAATCATGTTATAAGCCGACCGGACCGAGAACAAGCCCCTTGGGTCTTCGGCCCAAGCCCCAAAATCATCGACTTGTCGTGTGCATATTGGTATCTTGAGTATAGCCTTAGCATCCACTAGTATAAAAACTTGTCGCACAAAGTCCTCCTTCCACTCTGCTGTACTGTGATCAATCAGCTCATAAACTGTCTGCGGGGGCCGCAACTAGTGAAGAAACAGGCCTATAAAAACCTTCCCTTGGAATCCGGTTCTGAGTCCATATATATGTTGATGAGCCATCTCCTATCCGACGAATAATTCCTTGCTTCATAATGTTCCGCCCATCGATGACAGCCCGCCAAATTTGAGAAGGTCGGGACCCTAACTCCGCGTCGAGGATTGATGTGTCTGGGTAGTAGATTGCCTTTAGCATACGTGCACTGAGGGAGTCAGGATATTCTAGCAGTTGCCACGCCTGCCTGGATAAGAGTGCAAGGTTAAATATCTCCATATCCCGAAAACCCAAACCACCAAGGCATTTAGGTCTTGTGATTACATCCCAAGACACCCAACATGGTCGTATTTTTCCTTCTTTACTTCCCCGCCAAAACTGACGAATCATTGACGTGATGCTTTCACATAACCCCCTGGATAGCATGAAACAAGACATAGAGAAAACTGGGATGGCTTGCGCTACTGATTTAATAAGCACCTCTTTTCCTGCAGCAGATAGAAGTTTCTCCGTCCATCCCTTGATTTTCTCCCGGACTCTATCTCGGAGATACTTGAAGGTGCCACTCTTAGATTGCCCAACCTCAGTTGGCAGGCCCAGATATTTCTCACTTTGTAAGTGCATCTAGTGGCCCTTAGTGACTTTGGTGTATTGAAGACTTATAGGTTAAGGGACTGATGCGTTTGTGAGTGTACACAGGTCTATAAGTCTATAAGGAGTTTGATATTTACAGAGAAAGTCGACCCCTAAAAATGAAGTTCTTCGACTAAAGATTTTGGATTTCTGAAGACTTTGAAAGTGAAGAAATTGGTGTGATCCTGAAGACGTGGTATTCATTCGAGGAACATGAAGCATGAAGACTTTTGTTTTTGTAGTTTCATTTTCTCTTTCTTGAGTCATAGGAAACACTGTACTGTTAAAGGGGGTCGAGAAAATACTAAGGAAAAATTTCCAGGTGATGCTCAACTCAAATCCTACACCTACCAATCCCTTCGAGTGAAGCCATTGAAAATCTCACACAGTTCAGTCAATTTCTTCAGTGACAGAGACAAAGTTCTTCTGGTCTCTGAGAAATTTGTTCTGGCTGAGGAG
This sequence comes from Triticum aestivum, assembly GCF_018294505.1. Classification (NCBI taxonomy): domain Eukaryota; kingdom Viridiplantae; phylum Streptophyta; class Magnoliopsida; order Poales; family Poaceae; genus Triticum; species Triticum aestivum. The sequence goes on from NC_057806.1 coordinate 553,543,220, forward strand.
TTAGGAATTCGCCAGTGCGGATTGCCTACACAGTGAGGAATATGATAGCCCTGAGGAATTTGATACTCAAAATTCTGACCGTTGCTACGCTATGTGCCAGCTGTCCCAAAATATCTACCCACCTAACGGTCATATCATTGAAGGACATTTATGTCTTATCATGTCGGGCTGCTCCCTAGGCTATAAATTGCCGCCCCCTACAACCACTAGCTGGTTGGCTGCTCCGAGAGAAACTGACACTTGTCATTTAAGAGCATCCCATCCTCCGAGGACTTTGAATGAAAATCATCAAGTGAGGAAAACCCAAACACCTACAAACCCAAAATGATTGAGCATCACTGAAGAGATTAATCCTGCGTAGATCGGACGCTAGTTACCTTTGAAAACTGTGCATCTTCCAGACGGTTAGGCGTCATGGTCTAGAGCATCCAAGAGAAAATTGTGGATCACCGAGTGACCGAGTCTGTGAAGGTTTGAAAGTCACCTGAAGGCTTTCAAAATCTCCATAATGATGTACATGATTGAGCATGTGTCAAATGCCTTCTTAAAGTCTAGTTTTAGCAGCACTATTTTTTTGTTTGATTGCTTGCATTGATGAATATAATCATAACACCAAGCTAAACAATCATGTATGTGTGGTTGGTCGGTTAGCACATAGAAACTTGAACGAAGAATGCAGATTGTGGCCTACATAGGTGGCATCTAAAAGATGGTGGATCGTGTGCTGAGTTCGTGGTTAATGGTAGGCAGGTATGGTTTCCTCTCCCGACGTCTTAGTCGTGCGGGGAGCTAGATCTGGAGTTCGATGGCATGTCCATGGTGTTACCCTTGTCTAATTCGTTTAATGGCAATGGCTTCGCCTTTGGTGAGCCACCTTGGAGCTCCGCAAAGCTACATATCAGCGATGGAGCTGCATCGAGCCCGTTGAGGAGGTGATCCTTCATTTTTTTCCTTTGGTGGATGCTGTTGTGGTGCCGAGACAGGTGACGAGCATTGGTACCAGGGAATTTTTCGGTCTCGATTGTATTTCTCTTCTTTTTTTCAAACCATGCAGGAGTGCTGCATGTATATATTAATAGATAGGACAGAAAGAGAACACAATATAAGGTACAAACGACCATAATTCGGAAAAAAAAAACCAGGCCAGCGACAACTAGTAGCCGGAGAGCCTACCCTGCCGCATATGGGATCCTAAGCCTACCATAACTCGCTACGACCCAAAAGCGAGCATCCGTCTTGATCTGGTCTATGCATGATACACTGGATGGGTGTGAAAATCCCATCGAAAACCCTTATGTTCCTCTCTTTCCATATGGACCAGACTATCAAGATCACAAGAGTGTTGAGCGCTTTTCTCTTATCCCCTTGTAGCCTTGGTCTTGCACTAGCCCAACCACTCATCCATAGTAAGGTCCATGAATTATATGACCTCCTGTAGGTTTACCCATATCAGAGTCGCACTACATATGATGCTAACAACTGTGCATCCAATGAACAAGTGTTGCACATTTTCCTGTCCGGAAGAGCAAAAATTGCAGAGTTGGCTATGGGGAAACCCTCTTCTGCTTAGACGATCGTCAGTCCAAATTCTTCCTCGCATGGCCAGCCAAATGAAGAATTTGCATTTGAGAGAAGCCCAAGGTTTCCATATAGCGTGGGCTGATCTCCACTCCGGTTGTGCTGCAAAGAACGCATTATATGCAGATTTAACAGTGAACGTGCCGCTCGACTCCCATCGCCAAGTCCAAGTGTCGTGACCTTCTGGGTTTATCTGAAACTTTGAGATAGCCTCCCAGAGTTGCAACACTTGGATGAAACCGACAATGGATATCAGCCTTTTTTTTGCAGGATAAAGGAAGATTTCATTAACTCAATGAGGCTTCTCGGCCTCTGAAAGGTTTACAATGCAGTCTAATCCCGATCGCAACCAAACAGCCGTGCACGGGGTACTACGTCCATACACGGCGAGCGCGTAACTGACATTATTTGGTGATCTACTAATATGAGAAAAGAAAATCTCCCTTGATTCAATAGCTACTATTCCACGTATCTCCTCGACTAGCGCTCAGACTTGTGAGCGATTCGTCGGTTGTGCTGACAGCATTGAAACTGCTTCAGTACTATCCAACTCCATCAAGATGGGCATGTTTGTACGGTGCAAAGGTCAGCTGCAGTCCCTCCCTACATGCTTCCAACTCCGTTTGGAGGCTATTATTACATGTAAACAGCTTTCTGCATGCTGTGAAGATGAGCTCTCCTTTTTCACTTCTCAGGACTATACCACCACCTGCTGCGCCTGTGGCCTGGACAAAACTTCCGTCGGTGTTGAGCTTTGTCCAGCCGAGTGGAGGGGGTACCCATTGAAGTGTTGGCTCCTTCACACCGCTTACATGTATAGGCCGGCCAACTTCATGCACAACCATTTTACCTTTCACCAAGTCTGTATGTGGGAATTGGTGGATGCTCAGCAAAGACATGATGTATCCGTGAAAAAAAAACGTCTGGATGCTTCTGTGGGTGGATATCAGCCTTTTCATGTCTTGGATCCACCGACCATTTACCATTGCCTCGGCCACAGTACGTCTTGCTCTGATGATACTCGGGATTTGAGTAAAAATATTTGGTGCAATGTCCTCAACCGACCTACCAATAATCCATTTGTCACTCCATAAGAAGATTTTCTTCCCATCGCCAACAACAACCATGGTTGCTGCGTTAAACCATTTTTTTTCTTTTTTCGAAAAGGGGATCCCGAGCTCTGCATCAGAACGATGCATACAATCACTTTTATTACCAAGCAAATCAGTTCGACAATAATCTTAAAGTCTCAACAAAGTACAGAAAATGCTTACAAAGAGCTAAAGAACAAAAATAAAGCCACAGCCGGCTAGCAAGAGCAAGATATGAAAACTAATTGTCTATTCTATTACATGACCGTCATCCAAACCGGTTGAAAATATCCCGTGCTACCATCTTCCATCGGGTAGATCCAGTAGAGAACACATACGGACCAACACAGTGGCTCAGAAATAACCTGCAAAAATTGAGTATTTGTTGTTCTGTTAAAAACCAAATTATTTCTGCAATTCCAGATAGCCCATAATAAAGCACATACTCCTACGCGAATGTGTCTCGCTGTTTGGGGCTCAACTCCATCAAACCACGTCCCAAATAACGTGTTGATATTATTCAGAGGAGTAATATTAAAGGCTATGTGCACATACTGCCAAAGAAGTTTTGCCAAGGGACAATCAAGAAAGAGGTGTTTGATGGATTCATCCCGATCACAAAAACTACATCTAGTGGATCCATTCCCGTTGCGTTTTATGAACTTATCCTTAGTTAAAATGACTTGTTTGTGTATAAACCACATAAACACTTTAACTCTCAAGGATACTTTGACATGCCAAACATGTTTCGAATTAGGAATAGAGTTAGAATTAATAACATCCAAATACATGGATTTGACCGTAAACTCTTCATTCCTAGTTAGCTTCAAACACAACTGATCGGGTCTTTGAGTGAGTTGAACATCCATCAATCTTCTCACAAGATGGAGCCAAACTTTCCAACGGTTTCCGGCTAGCGCTCTCCTGAAGTGAATATTGAGAGGCGTGGACTGACATACTGTCTCAACGGCTGCATCTCTCCATTGAACAATGCTATAGAGAGAAGGATATTGAAGCGCGAGGGGCGTATTCCTTAGCCATGTATCCTCCCAGAATCTCGTAGAAGAACCGTTCCCAATAACAAACTTTGTCCGATTAAAAAAGACTGATTTAACTCTCATCAGTCCTTTCCAAAAAGACAAATTCATCGACCTCACTGTCACCTGAGATAAAGTTTTGGAATGAAAGTACTTATTACACAGAATTTTATGGATGCCGCAAGCGAACTCCAGTTTCTGTTGCTCGTATGCACAAGCCATGCCCATCTCAGATTTAGTGCTGAATTCATATCGAGCAGATCTAATCCCCATGAGACTTTGGTCTGCACATATGTTTCCAGCTGACTAAACAATGTCCTCCCTGCACCGTTTCCGTTCCTTTCCAAAGGAATTTGAAAACCCAAGGAATGGATCAACAGCCACTGGTGGAAAAAGGGCCTTTGGTCGCGGTTCGCAACTGCCATTAGTCGCGGTTGCGCAACCGCGACCGAACGGGCGCGACTAAAGCTCCCCCCCCTTTAGTCGCGGTTGCTTAAGAACCGCGACTAAAGGCCCGTCCACGTGGGCGCCAGGTGGCCGTCGGGGCGGAGAACCTTTAGTCGCGGTTCTTCTGGCCAACCGCGACTAAAGGCCGCCGCAGGTTTAGGGTTTTAGCCCCCCCCCTTAAACCTGTTTTCTGTTTAATTTGTATTGTTTTATTTCTTTTGTGCTTTATTTTAATTTTGAAGGAGTTTCATATATTCTACGGTACTACATACATGCATATGAATGTACAATTTCAAATAAATTTGAAATTAGAACCAAAAAGAATTCAAGAGGAATATACAATATATATTCAATATCATCGGATGACCATATACAATTTTGAACAAGTTTCCATACATGATTTAATGCATATAAAGTTCTACGTCCTCGTAATAGTGTTCTCCTTTAGGATGGAGGACTTCCCTGCTGAACCATCCAGCTAGTTCCTCTTGAAGTGGTCGGAAGCGAGCTTCTGGACTAAGCATCCACCGGAGGTTATTCCTCTGAGCATTGGTATCACTCGGAACCCGCTCAGAGGTGTATCTCCGGATCATCTCACAGACATAGTATCCACATAGATTGGTCTCGGGTGGCTGAATATCCCCAGCATTCTTAGCCTTTAACATTTTGAATTCTAGCTCTTTTTTGAATTCACCGACCTTTGTATCTACGAACCGTCTCCAAACCCTACGAGGCAAAGAAAATTAAATGAACAAGAGAGTTATTAATTCGTTACTTGATATTAGGAAATGAACGAAATAGGCCGATCGATATAGAGCGCAAATGAATGAAAATAATTACTTCTGCAGCATTCTTCTCATGCCGCCCCAAAGCTTTGGATCCATATTCACAGAGTCGTGGACGAGACATTCTGAGGTGTTAACTTTAATTACTAGCAGAATCCAGTGGAACCTGCGGACACGATACATGCACAGTACGTCATGCATAACTCATCGATTAGCCGGCCACATACCATGCATGGAGTAAACAAAAAAGAATGTGCTCAAGACAGAAACACTCACTCAAAATGGTAAGGAAATAGAATATCACTTTTGAGTTCCTGCTTTGTAAGAAACTGCCACAGGTCTGCCTCCACGTCGGCGGGGTAACGCTCCAACACATGTCCATTAACGATGTGTGGGTCAATGAACCCAACATCATGGATGTTCCTTACTCTGCATTCCTTAATCTTCATTCTGCATGTATAATAGCGGACACAACAATATAGTTAGGACATATATATAGTGCAGGCAATATGAACGAGATGGGGTAGAAATTAATAAATCACTTACATAACGTAGCAACTGATGATAGATTTATCGAGCTCGCGCAGATTGAAAAGCTGGAACAATTCACTCAGTTCAATTTGTACATAGTAATGTTTGAAGTGATGCTCATGTCTAACTTCCGCATAAATATATTCTTTGGCGTTTTTATTTTTTATGTAACCCTTGTACCATTTCAGCAGACCTTTCATTTGTGGAGGTAGATCCTTTTCCTGCGCAGGCTCGACGAGAGGCCCATTCTTGACATATGTAATTACTACCTCCTTCACTGGCGCCTCATCAAGGCCTAACAGTTCACGAAGAGTAATACCTAAGTTGGCCGCTTGTTCTCTGGCACTCGTTACAGTCAATCCCTGTGCTGCCGCAGCTTGTATGATCTCGGGGGCATCCGGACAGAAGGCTTCCACTATAAGCGGGGCAATCGATTGTTTACTTTGTTCCCCGAGCTGGGCAACTTGTTTCCCGCTTTTTTTACTTTCGGCCTTCTCCCGCTCTTTGTTCTCCTTGAACATGAGTGCCTGCCTGCGAAGTTCACGTGCATAGTCGTTAGGCAGATTCTTCGCGGCTTGGGACGGTGTGCTCAAAAATGACTTAGCCCACTTCTTTTGCTCATCAGAAAATACTGGCTTGGGCTCGGGCTCTCTTTTCTTCTTGCAGTCCGCCTTCCATTTCTCCAAATCAGCAGCCGCGGCCGCGTCGACTTCCTCGGCACTACGTTCCCAAGGCCTTGTGGGGAGAGGCTTCAGTGATGGCTCCGGTACCTTTGTGGTCTTAGGTACATAAGGGTCCGGGTTAATAATCCAGGACTGCTTCTGCTTCTTTGCCGGAGGTGGATTGGGGGGCGGCGTCTGATCACCCGCCGGACGAGGACTGGGGGGCGGCGGCTGATCACCCGCCGGACGTTGTGGACTGGGGGGCGGCGTCGGCTGACGTGACGGAGGTGTAGGTGAACCGCCACCACCACCACCACCACCACCACCGCCACCGCCACCACCACCACCGTAGGGGGGTGGACTTGTTGTCCTTGGCGCCTCGCCTGGAAACTTGATAAACTTCTTTTTCCATAGAATGAAATGGCGCTTGACATCTCCAAGTCTTTTCTCCCCTTCAGGTGTAGCAATGTCAATCTCCAGGTCCTCAAACCCTTGGACTATGTCCTCCACCGTGACACGAGCATAGCCATCTTAAATGGGGTTGTTGTGGTGGAGTGCTCCAGGTAAACATGGTAAAGCACTGCCGATGGCTACCTTCATGGACATGTTCCCGATAGGATAATACAGATGACATTCTTTCATCTCCTTTATATCGTCCACGGGGTAGCGAGGAGGCTCCGGTGAAGTAATTTCGACCACCAGAGGCTCCGGTGCAGTAATTTCGACCACCAGAGGCTCCGGTGCAGTAATTTCGATCGTCGGTGCATCTGCACCAGCCGGTGGGGCCTCCGTGGAAGCCACGCTGCTTCTCCGCTGCTGGCTTCCGAGATCCGCTGGCATCGCAACAACTTGGCATGCTCTTTATTCCTGAACAGACGTTTCAACCGTGGTATTGTAGGAGCATACCACATCACCTTGGCGGGAACCCTCTTCCTGGGTTTCTGGCCCTCAACATCGTCACCAGGGTCATCGCCTCTGATCTTATAACGCAATGCAGTGCATACCGGGCATTCATTCAAATTCTCGTATTCACCGCGGTAGAGGATGCAGTCGTTGATGCATGCATGTATCTTCAGAACCTCTAAACCTAGAGGGCAGACAACCTTCTTTGCTTCGTACGTACTGGCGGGCAACTCGTTATCCTTTGGAAACATATTCTTCAACATTTTCAGCAAGTTTTCAAATGCCGAGTCAGCTACACCTGCCTCTGCCTTCCATTTCAGCAAATCCAGTGTGCAGCCCAGCTTTTTCAGACCATCATCGCATCCGGGGTACAGCGCCTTTCTGTGATCCTCTAACATGCGATCCAAATTCTCCCTCTCCTTTTCAGTTTCGCAGCGTCTCCGTGCATCAGCAATGGTCCGACCAAGATCATCAACGGGATCATCACGTGCCTCTTCTTCACCTTCCCCTTCACCTTCAGCATCCTCCATGAAAGTATCACCGAAATGAGCAAGATAGCTTTCATCGATGAAATCATCCCCTTCTTCATCTTCTTCCATTATAATCCCTCTTTCTCCATGCTTGGTCCAACAATTATAGCTTGGCATGAAACCGTGCCGAAGCAGATGCATGTGAGCATCTCTTGAGGAAGAGTAACCCTTCTGATTCTTACAGATAACACATGGACAGATAACAAAACCCCCCTGCTTGTTCGCATTAGCCACTACGAGGAAATCTTTCAAACCCGTAGTGAACTCGCCGGAGAGTCGGTTACCGTACATCCATTGCCGATTCATCTGCATTATTATAATATAAAATATATAATTAACCATCATGCATTTGTTAAACTAACTAGCTACAAACAATATAAATTAAACAATGAACTGCACACATGCATATTTTATCAATGACACATCAAAGGTTCATCAAGTTGCTAACCGCGATCGAGGAGTGTGGCTCCAACACTTCATGTCATGTTTGTTTCATACTCTTGGGGCATATCATCAAACACCTTATGTGCATAAGAGGAACCAAAAGCAAACCTAGCTACACCCACTTGTGAAGAGAATGGCTCCAAATGGCTAAGTGTTGGCTGCTGGATGGGTATATATAGGGGAGGGGCTTTAGTTGCGGTTGGCCTGGCAAACCGTGACTAAAGGTGCCCGAAGGCCTTTAGTCGCGGTTGTCCTGGCCAACCGCGACTAAAGACCCTCACGTGCGCCAGCTAGCCACCGAGCGCCCTGGGCCCAGGCCTTTGGTCGCGGTTCACCTCCAGAACCGCGACTAAAGGTCCCATTAGTCGCGGTTCCTACAGCTTCGCGACTTATGGGGCTGGACGGAAGCCTGTTTTTCCACCAGTGAGCCTTTTTTTTGTTGTTTCTTTGGGTAAAGTTTAACGTTTTACTATCTTTTCAGCTTTGTCAGATCGATGTCTATAATTTTTATTATGATTTTTTTATATAAATGAGACACGTATTATCATATAAAAAATCCGAAGATATCATGGTGGTTTAGATTCCCCACGATCACCGCCCACGGAAGCTCGAGATCTTATCTACCCGCACCAGCCCACGCCAAACAACCAGCGGCGCACACGTACCGCGCAGCGGCCATGCCGCGGAAGGACTGGTCGTCGCTGTCCCCCGACCTCGTCAGTTGCGTCGGAGACGTCTTCCTCGACGCCGGCGACATCGACTACTACGTGAACCTCCGCGCCGTGTGCCGCAGCTGGCGCGCCGCCACCGACAAACCGCGCGGCCTAAGCCGCCGCTTCAGCCCACACAGATGGGTGATGCTCTACGACGACCTCTCCCGCCGCGTCGACTCCCGCCTCTTCCTCAACCTCGACACCAGGCGCTTCCTGCGCAAGGACCTGCCCCTGAACAACGGCTACAACTACATCGGCGCGGCGGACGGCCTCCTCGTCCTTGAAATGGCCCGCGGGCGTGCCTACAACATCTGTGTCCTCAATCCCTTCACAGGCTCCATGGTTGGCTTCCCTTCAAGCCTTGCATCTCATCGCTTTCGCTCCCGCGTCGCCATGGGCGCCGGCATGACGGCGCCAGTGCTCTTTCTCTTCTCGCCTGACAGCGGACGATGGTGTGACCCGAGTCATCCTTCCCCTAGGTGGTTTAGGTTCGAGCATATAAGCAGCACCCCGATCTGCACGGTGGTGTCCTTCGAAGGCCGGGTATACATCACTGACATTGGTGGGTCGGTTATGGCTGTGGATTGCTTGGAAGGTCACAAAAAGCCTGAGATCACTACCATCATCAATAGAAGCAGGGAATTAGGGCAAAACTTCCTCGTGGATAATGCCGGGGAGTTGCTGCTTGTGTGTGTGCCGTGGTGGCAGTGGCACTCAATATATGCCAAGCGCACGCATGTCTTCAGGGTTGACTTCGAGGGCAAGGTCCTGGAACCGGTCAAGAGCATCGGAAACCGTGCTATCTTCCTAGGACGCCGTTGTTGTCTCTCTGTCAACGTTGATCATCTTCCTGCCATCCAAGGTAATTGTATATATCACTATGGAGATGCCAGCATTCGACTTCACATGTATCAGGATCACCTTGAGGACGGCAGCCGGGAGGTAGTCACACTGCCCGCTCTGCACCGCCCCTTGAGCCTTGCCCAGGTTATTCTTCACTACTGCCGGGGAGATGGAAACTTATGAGTACCACTCTCTTAGTTTACTGAATATGAAGATATCAAATTGCATGTTTTGATGACTGATAGATTCAGTGCAATTCTTCATTTTGGTAATGAGATGTAATATGTTATGGACCACCATTTCACACACACTGTTCATTTCAGATTTCGTGTTTTAACTTTCAACATTAGGTCATTTATTTATCTCATTTAGTGTGTGTACCAGGACAATTTTATTCCGAAATCAACTATTCTCTTTTTTTTTTCTTTGTGGTGGGTGTACTCATTATTCAACTATGTATACCAAGGTTTCATGGTGTAGTTGGTTATCATGCCAGTCTAACACACCGAAGGTCTCCGGTTCAAACCTGGGCGATGGTTTCAGCATATTCAATGCAGGCCTCCATAAGCGTCAAGAGATAGAGGATGGTTAAAGTGTGTTGATAATGCCAAGAGAGGACAGGGTAGGCCAATATTGACATGTGAGGAGTCATAAAGAGATATCTGAAAAACTAGAGTATCACCAAAGAACTTGCCATGCACAGGGGTGTATGGAAGTTGGCTATCCACGTGTCAGAATCATTACTTGGTTTTGAGATCTTGGCTTTCAACTTAGACTGCCCCAACTTGTTTAGGACTGAAAGGCTTTGTTATTGTTGTTACTGTATATCACTAGCTCTGCTCGAACAATTGATATTTTTTTTTATTTTTTGCTGGGATAGTGACTAAGATTTTGTCATGTCTCCTGCATAGCCTCTTGGTTTGAACATTTGAGTACTTGACAAAGCCATATGTACTCATCAACACATAAGCATTACTAGCTAGCTTACAACTGCAAGCATATATATGCCTGAGAATATATACTCCTACTTGAGTTTATTTTGGGTTTTCAAATTTTTAAAAAGTCATATATTTCAAACCGCGCATCAAAATTCAGACCCGTCTTCACCGTTGGATTCCTCGTGGCGAGATCTTTGAAACTAGATCCCGCATGAGTATATTTTGATGAAATTTTTTCGATGCCAACTTGGATGCTATATGATGCAATTTTAGTACTGCATTATGCAACTTTAGTACTGAATGGTGCAACTTTTTTAAAAACTTAATATTTGGAGCTGCATGATCCAACTTCCTATGAGGTCGCAACCAACCAACAATGATAACGCAGTGTGCAACTAGTCTAACATCCCAAGCAACAACCTAGTAGTCGATGTGCAACTCTCCTCCCTACTCGTGGATGTGTAGTTTTTCACTCTTTTACACCCTGCTCCTCCCTCCTACCAGTGCTATGTGCAACTTAGTCTGTTGTTCACGCCAACTGCCTATTAGTCGATGTGCAACTCCTTCCCCTCCCTTGTTGGGGCAACAGACGGAGTTGCACAAGTCTGCTAGGCAGTTGGCCAGTGCAACATACGAAGTTGCACATCTCACATGTGGGATAATCAGATTATGAAAACTCCACATTCATGAGGGTAGTGAAAAGTTCTATATAGACAGGATGCTAAAGTTGTAAATCTCACTAGAAGGGGTGGCTTGGCCTAGGTGCTAGCAGGGAAACTACACATCCATGGGGATACAAGGAAAAGTTGCACACCACTGTTAGATAGTTGGTCGTGGCAGTATCCAAAGTTGCACATCCACTGATAGGTAGTTGGCCGATACAGCAAACAGTGAAAGCATATCCACGGGCAGAAAGAAAGTTGCACGTCAACTACTAGGTAGTTGCCTGGCCAAAAACGAGGTTGCACATCTCTCTGAAAGGAGCTAGTTTAGGGTGAATGTGCCATCAATGGAAACTACATGTCCACGGAGTAGGCGGAATGTTGCACATTCACTGTCAGTAGTTGCACATCGACTACTAGACACTTGCACAAAACAGGGACTTAATTACACACAAAAATTTTCATCAAAAACATATTCATGCGGGATCTAGTTTCAAAGAGCACGGTGAGGGTTCCAACGGATTTAACTTTTGATGTGCAGTTTGAAAGTTATGTTTTTTTTTAATTTGGAAACTTAATGTAAGTGCGTTCACACTAGTTCACGTGGTTGCTTTGCAAAAAAAAAATTGTTCACACCTGTTCACTTTTACTAATATGGATTAAGAGGGAACAAATTATTTCCATTTATAGATTGGGGGACAGAATATTTTCTTTTTCAGCTGGCCACTCCGAAGCGCTAGTGGGCCAACGGCCACCCGCTAGACGCATCCTTATGTAAAAGTCTGTATCCTTCTGTACGTGTAGCATTACTTTAGAAAATCGACTGGTCCTGATTATTTTTCTGGCATCTAGAGTATAGTCAGCCCCTAGAAAAACAAACAGAATTGAAATATTTCAATTTGAAAAGCACAGAATGAAACATCAACTCAAATAAGCCAACATGGTCATGACTCTTGAACCCCTGAGAGTGGCATATGACCAGACGCTTATTTTGGATCGGGCAAGCAAAGCAGAGCGAGGGGCAAAATAGGGATAAGGGGTTTATACTTCAACAAATCAGCCACGCTCTCTGACTGTGTAAACTGAAAGTAGTACGGTCCAAGAATTCCGGGGAACCTCTGGTCCGAATCGGAGTGTGCTTCATTGTTGCTACGTGTACAAATATGTGCACGCAGTGAACTACTTGTAATCTAGCCCAAAGCAGGGAGGAACACCGACCCATCGCAAGCAAATTCGCAGGGATGGATCGGTTGATATTCACAACGGTAAGCACGGCGGCGGCAGAGGAACCCATCTACCACGACGACGACGACGACGAATATGATGACTACGATGATGGCCTGGGCCCGGAGGAGCATCGCGTGCTGCGGCGACGCCGGCAGCGGCGGCGGCACAGGCAGCGGGAGCGGCGAGCGCGGCGGCTGCTGGCGTCGGGGCTGGAGCCGTGGCAGGTGCGGAAGCTGGAGGAGGACGTCCGCAGGTCAGAGAGGGTCCTGCGACGGCGCCGCCAATGCTGCCAGCCTTCACCGTGTCCGAGCTGGCGTGGACCTCCGTGGGCGTCCTCGGCATCACGTCCGGCGTCTTCATCGCCGGTTTGGTCGGCTGGGCCGTGTTGACCGTCGGCGTGGCCATCCTAAGGAATTGACTTGCCTCGTTCCTACGCGTAAAATGAGCTTTGAGTGGATGTGTAGTTTCCTCCAAAAACACGGAAAATGAATAGTATTCCTACAAAATTCCTGCACGCATTTCATACAAACCGAATGCATACATAGAAAATTTTTCTATGGATTCCTTATTCCTATGTTTTTTCTACGAAAATCCTCCAAACCGAATGCCTAATACTCGAAACCTCGGGAATCTGTCTCGACGACGTCAAGCACCGGCTAGTGGAGCAGACGCGGGCGGATGCGAAGGAGCTACAGGCCGCCGTGCGCGCCGTCCTGGAGCGTACGGGCAACGCCGATCTGCTTCCACTCCAAGATTGGTATATGTAGTGTCTTAGGTCTCATGTCGTCTAGTGACTTTTTGTCAATCGTGCCAACTCCACGGCAGATGCCAGAGTGTCTTAGCCAGCGAGGGGCGGAGCCAGAACTGGGTCAGGCCCAGGCCAACAGTAGAAAAATGCTACAGTTAACGAAGGATCCACCACTAGTCTTAGCCCATGATATTCTCCAACCTCATAATAATAATAATCTGTGTGATATTCCAAAAAAAAAAGGTCATCTATATGATGAATCGTTACCACAAGCTCCATGGTTTTAGTTTTCTCGCAAATGAATGTGAGTGGTACTGAGTTGTTTGCGCTTTGTGTCCAAGCAAAAATGTTCATAATTTGTAATTAAGTTATTACGTTCAGTTTGAGGGTATGTTTGGTTTGTGAGGCGTGCTACGTGTTGACCGGCTGATCTTTTGAAAACATTGGCCGGGTTCGATTTATGATGCTCACTGTGTGATCGTACCGTTCTATTCACTGTTTCTCACATTCTAGGACCAAACCAACATGACCCTTGTTGCAGAATCATCTTTGCTCGTCAACCATCTACGTCGCCATTGCAATAAGAGTCTTATTGCAATTGCAACTAAACACTTCTCACAAAAGCATATCTAGCTCATGGCCGTGTCCGGCACAATTTGCAACAAGATCCATGTTGCATTGCGTCAGGACCTCCGTTGCAAAAAGCATCTCCGTTCGCATGGAAGGGAACCACCTGTCGGTGACCTGTGTCTCTGTCATCGCCATCCACCCTGAGCTCCCATGCCGAGTGTCGTGAATCTCCGGCGAACGTCGCATCTATCGGTGATCTCGCCGTAGTAGCACGCTGATGCGTGAAGAAAATATGCCCTAGGGGCAATAATAAAGTTGTTATTTATATTTCCTTATATCATGATAAATGTTTATTATTCATGCTAGAATTGCATTAACCAGAAACTTAGTACATTTGTGAATACATAGACAAAACAAAGTGTCCCTAGTATGCCTCTACTTGACTTGCTCGTTAATCAAAGATGGTTAAGTTTCCTAACCATAAACATGGGTTGTCATTTAATGAACGGGATCATATCATTAGGAAAATGATGTGATGGACAAGACACATCGTTAGCTTAGCATAATGATCGTTAAGTTTTATTCCTATTGCTTTCTTCATGACTTATACATATTCCTTTGACTATGAGATTATGCAACTCCCGAATACCGGGGGAACACCTTGTGTGCTATCAAACGTCACAACGTAACTGGGTGATTATAAAGATGCTCTACAGGTGTCTTCAAAGGTGTTTGTTGGGTTGGCATAGATCGAGATTAGGATTTGTGACTCCGAGTATCGAAGAGGTATCTCTGGACCCTCTCAGTAATGCACATCATGATAAGCCTCGCAAGCAATGTGACTAATGAGTTAGTTGCGGGATGATGCATTACGGAATGAGTAAAGAGACTTGCCGGTAACGAGATTGAACTGGGTATGAGGATACCGACGACCGAATCTCGGGCAAGTAACATACCGATGACAAAGGAAATGACATATGTGGTCATTGCGGTTTGACCGATAAAGATCTTCGTAGAATATGTAGGAACCAATATGAGCATCCAGGTTCCGTTGTTGGTTGTTGATTGGAGATGTGTCTCGGTCATGTCTACATAGTTCTAGAACCCGTAGGGTCCGCACGCTTAATATTCAATGACGATTTGTATTATGAGTTATGTGTTTTGTTCACCGAAGATTGTTCGGAGTCCCAAATGAGATCACAGACATGACAAGGAGTCTTGAAATGGTCGAGAGGTAAAGATTGATATATGATAACCCACAAGTATAGGGGGTCGCAATAGTTTTCGAGTGTAGAGTATTCAGCCCAAATTTATTGATTCGACACAAGGGGAGCCAAAGAATATTCTCAAGTATTAACAGTTGAGTTGTCAATTCAACCGCACCTGAAAGACTTAATATCTGCAGCAAAGTATTTAGTAGCAAAGTAATATGGAAGTAACGGTAATAGTGGCAAAAGTAACAGTATTGGTTTTGTAGTGATTGTAACAGTGCAACGGAAAAGTAACTAAGCAAAGATCAATATGTGAAAATCTCGTAGGCATTGGATCAGTGATAGATAATTATGTCGGATGTAATTCCTCATGCAACAGTTATAACACGGGGTGACACAGAACTAGCTCCAGTTCATCAATGTAATGTAGGCATGTATTCCGAATATAGTCATACGTGCTTATGGAAAAGAACTTGCATGACATCTTTTGTCCTACCCTTACGTGGCAGCGGGGTCCTATTGGAAACTAAGGGATATTAAGGCCTCCTTTTAATAGAGTACCGGAACGAAGCATTAACACTTAGTGAATACATGAACTCCTCAAACTACGGTCATCACCGGGAGTGGTCCCGATTATTGTCACTTCGGGGTTACCGTATCATAACACATAGTAGGTGACTATTGACTTGCAATATAGGATCAAAAACTCACATATATTCATGAAAACATAATAGGTTCAGATCTGAAATCATGGCACCCGGGCCCTAGTGACAAGCATTAAGCATAGCAAAGTCATAGCAACATCAATATCAGAACATAGTAGATACTAGGGATCAAACCCTAACAAAACTAACTCGATTATATGATAAATATCATCCAACCCATCACCGTCCAGCAAGCCCATGATGGAATTACTCACGCACAGCGGTGCGCATCATGAAATTGGGATGGAAGAAGGTTGATGATGACTATGGCGACGGATTCCCCTCTCCGGAGCCCCGAACGGACTCCAGACCAGCCCTCCCGAGAGAGATTAGGGCTTGGCGGCGGCTCCGTATCGTAAAATGCGAGGAATCCTTCTCTCTAATTTTTTCCCCGAACGTGAATATATAGAGTTGGAGTTGAGGTCGGTGGAGCATCAGGGGGCCCAAGAGGCAGGGGGTGCGCCCTAGGGGGATGGGCGTGCCCCCCACCCTCTTGAACAGGGTGTGGGCCCCTGGTGTTGATTCCTTCACCGGTATTTTTTATATATTTCAGAAAATATTCTCCGTGAAGTTTCAGGTCATTCCGAGAACTTTTATTTCTGCACAAAAATAACACCATGACAATTCTGCTGAAACAGCGTCAGTCCGGGTTAGTTCCATTCAAATCATGCAAGTTAGAGTCCAAAACAAGGTCAAAAGTGTTTGGAAAAGTAGATACGATGGAGACGTATCAATATATTGGAAGATGGTATTCGGACACCGGAATGGTTTCTGAGTGGTTTAGGTATTTTGCAGAGTACCGAGGGGTTACCGGAACCCCCCGGGGAAAGTAATGGGCCTACATGGGACATAGGGGAGAGGGGAGGCAGCCCACAAGGGGTGGTCGCGCCCCCCTCCCATGGGGAGTCCGAATTGGACTAGGGGAGGGGCGCGCCCCCCTTTCCTTCTCCTCTTCCCTATCCATTCCCCTTTCCCTCTGCGTAAGAAAGGAAGGGGGCCGAATAGGACTTGGAGTCCTATTCGGTTTTCCCCCATGGCACGCCCCCTCTAGGTCGACGACCTCCTCCCCTCCTCCTTTATATACAGGGGCAGGGGGCAACCCATAGCACATCAATTGTTCTTAGCCATATGCGGTGCCCCCCTCCATAGTTTACTCCTCCGGTCATAGCGTCGTAGTGCTTAGGCGAAGCCGTGCGTGGATCACATCACCATCACCGTCACCATGCCGTCGTGCTGACGAAACTCTCCCTCGAAACTTTGCTGGATCAAGAGTTCGAGAGACGTCATCGAGCTGAACGTGTGCTGAACTCGGAGGTGTCATACGTTCGGTACTTGATCGGTTGGATCGCGAAGACGTTCGACTACATCACCCGCGTTAACCTAACGCTTCCCCTTTCGGTCTATGAGGGTACGTGGACACACTTTCTCCCTCTCGTTGCTATGCATCTCCTAGATAGATCTTGCGTGATCGTAGGATTTTTTTTTTAAATTGCATGCTACGTTCCCCAACGGTGGCATCCGAGCCAGGTCTATGCGTAGATGATATGCACGAGTAGAACACAAAGAGTTGTGGGCTATAATAGTCATATTGCTTACCACCAACGTCTTATTTTCATTCGGCAGTATTATTGGATGAAGCGGCCCGGACTAACCTTACGTGACCATGTTCATGAGACCGGTTCCACCGACAGACATGCAACTTGTTTTGCATAAAGGTGGCTGGCGGGTGTGTGTTTCTCCAACTTTAGTTGAATCGAATTTGACTACGGTCGGTCCTTGTTGAAGGTTAAAACAACACACTTGATGAAAAGTCGTTGTGGTTTTAATGCGTAGTTAAGAACGGTTCTTTCTAGAAGCTCATAGCAGCCATGTAAAACTTGCAACAACAAAGTAGAGGACGTCTAACTTGTTTTTGCAGGGCATGTTGTGATATGATATGGTCAAGACATGATGTGATATACGTTGTTGTATGATATGATCATGTTTTGTAGAAGTTATCGGCAACTGGCAGGAGCCTTATGCTTGTCGCTTTATTGTATGAAATTCAATCGCCATGTAATTGCTTTACTTTATCACTATGCGGTAGCGATAGTTGTAGAAGCAATAGTTGGCGAGACGACAACGACGCTACGATGGAGATCAAGGTGTCAAGCCGGTGACGATGGAGATCATGACAGTGCTTTGGAGATGGAGATCAAAGGTACAAGATGATGATGGCCATATCATGTCACATATTTTGATTGCATGTGATGTTTATCTTTTATGCATCTTATTTTGCTTAGTACGGCGGTAGCATTATAAGATGATCCCTCACTAAATTTCAAGGTATAAGTGTTCTCCCTGAGTATGCACCGTTGCTACAGTTCGTCGTGCCGAGACACCACGGGATGATCGGGTGTGATAAGCTCTACGTTGACATACAACAGGTGTAAGACAGTTTTGCACGTGCAGAATACTCAGGTTAAACTTGACGAGCCTAGAATGTACATACATGGCCTCGGAACACTGAGACCGAAAGGTAGAACGTGAATCATATAGTAGATATGATCAACATAGAGATGTTCACCATTGAAAACTACTCCATCTCATGTGATGATCGGACATGGTTTAGTTGATATGGATCATGTGATTATTTAGATGACTAGAGGGATGTCTATCAAAGTGGGAGTTCTTAAGTAATATGATTAATTGAACTTAAATTTATCATGAACATAGTCCTCATAGTTTCTGCATATCTATGTTGTCGTAGATCAATGGCCCGTGCTACTGTTCCCTTTAATTTTAATGCGTTCCTAGAGAAAGCTAAGTTGAAAGATGATGGTAGCAACTACACGGATTGGGTCTGTAACTTGAGGATTCTCATCATTGTTGCATAGAAGAATTACGTCTCGGAAGCACCGCTAGGTGCAAGGCCTGCTGCAGGAGCAACTCTGGGTGTTATGAACGTCTGGCAAGCTAAATCTGATGACTACTCGATAGTTTAGTGTGCCATGATTTACGGCTTAGAATTGGGACTTCAAAGATGTTTTGAACGTCATGGAGCATATGCGATGTTCCAAGAGTTGAAGTTAATATTTCAAGCAAATGCCCGAGCTGGGAGATATGAAGTCTCCAAAAATTTCTATAGCTGCAAGATGGAGGAAAACAGTTCTGTCAGTGAACACATACTCAGAATGTTTGGGTACCATAACCACTTGACTCAGCTGGGAGTTAATCTTCCGGATGATAGTGTCATTGACAGAGTTCTTCAATCACTGCCACCAAGCTATAAAGGCTTCATGATGAACTATAATATGCAAGGGATGAACAAGACGATTCCCGAGCTCTTCGCAATGCTTAAGGCTGGGGAGGTAGAAATCAAGAAGGAGCATCAAGTGTTGATGGTTAACAAGAACACTAGTTTTAAGAAAAAGGGCAAAGGAAAGAAGGGGAACTTCAAGAAGAATAGCAAGAAAGTTGCTGCTCCCGGGAAGAAGCCCAAGTCTGGACCTAAGCCTAAAACTGAGTGCTTCTACTACAAAGGGACTGGTCACTGGAAGCAGAACTGCCCCAAGTATTTGGCGGATAAGAAGGATGGCAAAGTGAAAGGTATATTTGATATACATGTTATTGATGTGTACCTTACTAATGCTTGTAGTAGCGCCTGGGTATTTGATATTGATTCTGTTGCTCATATTTGCAACTCGAAACAGGGGCTACGGATTAAACGAAGATTGGCTAAGGATGAGGTGACGATGTGCGTCGGAAATGGTTCCAAGGTCGATGTGATCGCCGTCGACACGCTACCTCTACATCTACCTTCAAGATTAGTTTTAGACCTGAATAATTGTTATTTGGTGCCAGCGTTGAGCATGAACATTATATCTGGATCTTGTTTGATGCGAGACGGTTATTTATTTAAATCAGAGAATAATGGTTATTCTATTTATATGAGTAATATCTTCTATGGTCATGCACCCTTGATGAGTGGTCTATTTTTGTTGAATCTCGATCATAGTGATACACATATTCATAATATTGATGCCAAAAGATGTGAAGTTAATAATGATAGTGCAACTTATTTGTGGCACTGCCATTTAGGTCATATTGGTGTAAAACACATGAAGAAACTCCATGCAGATGGGCTTTTGGAATCACTTGATTATGAATCACTTGATGCTTGTGAACCATGCCTCATGGGCAAGATGAATAATACTCCGTTCTCCGGAACAATGGAGCGAGCCACTGATTTATTGGAAATAATACATACCAATGTATGCGGCCTGATGAGTGTTGAGGCTCACGGCGGGTATCGTTATTTTCTGACCTTCACAGATGATTTAAGCAGATATGGGTATATCTACTTAATGAAACACAAGCTGAAACATTTGAAAAGTTCAAAGAATTTCAGAGTGAAGTGGAAAATCATCGTAACAAGAAAATAAAGTTTCTACGATCTGATCGCGGAGGTGAATATTTGAGTTACAAGTTTGGTCTTCATTTGAAACAATGTGGAATAGTTTTGCAACTCACGCCACCTGGAACACCATAGCATAATGGTGTGTCCAAACGTCGTAACCGTACTTTATTAGATATGATGTGATCTATGATGTCTCTTACCGATTTACCACTATCGTTTTGGGGTTATACTTTAGAGACGACTGCATTCACGTTAAATAGGACACCATCTAAATCCGTTGAGACGACACCATGTGAACTGTGGTTTGGCAAGAAACCTAAGCTGTCGTTTCTTAAATTTTGGGGTTGCGATGCTTATGTGAAAATTTTCAACCTGATAAGCTCGAACACAAATCGGAGAAGTGTGTCTTCATAGGATACCCAAAAGAAACTGTCGGATACCTCTTCTATCACAGATCCGAAGGCAAGACATTTGTTGCTAAGATTGGATCCTTTCTAGAGAAGGAGTTTCTCTCAAAAGAAGTGAGTGGGAGGAAAGTATAACTTGATGAGGTAATAGTACCTTCTCTCAAATTGGAAAGTAGTACATCACAGAAATCAGTTCTAGTGATGCCTCCACCAATTAGTGAGGAAGTTAATGATG
Organism: Triticum aestivum; assembly: GCF_018294505.1. Classification (NCBI taxonomy): domain Eukaryota; kingdom Viridiplantae; phylum Streptophyta; class Magnoliopsida; order Poales; family Poaceae; genus Triticum; species Triticum aestivum. The sequence goes on from NC_057806.1 coordinate 553,563,885, forward strand.
ATGATCATGAAACTTCAGATCAAGTTACAACCGAACCTCGTAGGTCAACCAGAGTACGTTCCGCACCAGAGTGGTACGGTAATCCTGTTCTGGAAGTCATGTTACTAGACCATGACGAACCTACGAACTATGAGGAAGCGATGATGAGCCCATATTCCGTGAAATGGCTTGAGGCCATGAAATCTGAGATGCGATCCATGTATGAGAACAAAGTATGGACTTTGGTTGACTTGCCCGATGATCAGCAAGCCATAGAAAATAAATGGATCTTCAAGAAGAAGACTGACGCTGATGGTAATGTTACTGTCTACAAGGCTCGACTTGTTGCGAAAGGTTTTCGACAAGTTCAAGGAGTTGACTACGATGAGACCTTCTCACCCGTAGCGATGCTTAAGTCTGTCCGAATCATGTTAGTAATTGCCGCATGTTATGATTATGAAATTTGGCAAATGGATGTCAAAACTGCATTCCTTAATGGATTTCTTAAAGAAGAGTTGTATATGATGCAACTAGAAGGTTTTGTTGATCCTAAAGGTGCTAACAAAGTGTGCAAGCTCTAGCGATCCATTTATGGACTGATTCAAGCCTCTCGGAGTTGGAATATACGCTTTGATAGTGTGATCAAAGCATGTGGTTTTATACAGACTTTTGGAGATGCCTGTATTTATAAGAAAGTGAGTGGAGGTCTATAGCATTTCTAATATTATATGTGGATGACATATTGTTGATTGGAAATGATATAGAATTTCTGGATAACATAAAAGGATACTTGAATAAGAATTTTTCAATGAAAGACCTCGGTGAAGCTGCTTATATATTGGGCATCAAGATCTATAGAGATAGATCAAGACGCTTAATTGGACTTTCACAAAGCTCATACCTTGATAAAGTTTTGAAGAAGTTCAAAATGGATCACTCAAAGAAAGGGTTCTTGCCTGTGTTACAAGGTGTGAAGTTGAGTCAGACTCAATGCCCGACTATTGCAGAAGATAGAGAGAAAATGAAAGTGATTCCCTATGCCTCAGCCACAGGTTCTATCATGTATGCAATGTTGTGTACCAGACCTGATGTGTGCCTTGCTACAAGTTTAGCAGGGAGGTTCCAAAGTAATCTAGGAGTGGATCACTGGACAGTGGTCAAGAACATCCTGAAATACCTAAAAAGGACTAAGGATATGTTTCTCATTTATGAAGGTGACAAAGAGCTTGTCATAAATGGTTACGTAGATGCTAGTTTTGACACTGATCCTGATGACTCTAAGTCACAAACTGGATACGTATTTATATTGAATGGTGGAGCTGTCAGTTGGTACAGTTCCAAGAAAAGCGTCGTGGCGGGATCTACTTGTGAAGCAGAGTACATAGCTGCTTCGGAAGCAGCAAATGAAGGAGTCTGGATGAAGGAGTTCATATCCAATCTAGGTGTAATACCTAGTGCATCGGGTCCAATGAAAATCTTTTGTGGCAATATTGGAGCAATTGCCTTAGCAAAGGAATCCGGATTTCACAAGAGAACTAAGCACATCAAGAGACGCTTCAACTCCATCCGTGATCAAGTCAAGGAGGGAGACATAGAGATTTGTAAAATACATACGGATCTGAATGTTGCAAACCCGTTGACTAAGCCTCTTCCACGAGAAAAACATGATCAGCACCAAGACTCCATGGGTGTTATAACCATTGCAATGTAATCTAGATTATTGACTCGAGTGCAAGTGGGAGACTGAAGGAAATATGCCCTAGAGGCAATAATAAAGTTTTTATTTATATTTCCTTATATCACGATAAATGTTTATTATTCATGCTAGAATTGTATTAACCGGAAACTTACTACATATGTGAATACATAGACAAAACAAAGTGTCCCTAGTATGCCTCTACTTGACTAGCTCGTTAATTAAAGATGGTTAAGTTTCCTAACCATAGACATGTGTTGTCATTTGATGAACGGGATCACATCATTAGGAGAATGATGTGATGGACAAGACCCATCTGTTAGCTTAGCATAATGATCGTTTAGTTTTATTGCTATTGCTTTCTTCATGACTTTGATACGTCTCCAACGTATCTATAGTTTTTGATTGCTCCATGCTATTATATTATCTATTTTGGATGTTAATGGGCTTTATTTTACACTTTTATATCACTTTTGGGACTAACCTATTAATCGGAGGCCCAGCCCAAATTGCTGTTTTTTGCCTATTTTAGGGTTTCAAAGAAAAGGAATATCAAACGGAGTCCAAACGGAATGAAACCTTCGGGAACGTGATTTTCTCAACAAACGTGATCCAGGAGACTTGGAGTGGGCGTCAAGAAACAACAGAGGCGGCCACGAGGCAACGGGTGCACCTACCCCCCTGGGCGCGCCCTCCACCCTCGTGCCCCCCCTCCCCGTTGCTCCACCGACGTACTTCTTCCTCCTATATATATCCATGTACCCCCCAAACATCCAGGAGCACCACGAAAACCTAATTCCACCGCCGCAACCTTCTGTACCCAAGAGATCCCATCTTGGGGCCTTTTCCTGAGCTCCGCCGGAGGGGGCATTGATAACCCACAAGTATAGGGGATCGCAACAGTTTTCGAGGGTAGAGTATTCAACCCAAATTTATTGATTCGACAGAAGGGGAGCCAAAGAATATTCTCAAGTATTAGCAGCTGATTTGTCAATTCAACCACACCTGGAAACTTAATATCTGCAACAAAGTGTTTAGTAGCAAAGTAATATGATAGTAGTGATAATGGTAGCAAAAGGTAACCACAATAAAAGTAATGTTTTTGGTATTTTGTAGTGATGATAGCAATAGCAACGGAAAAGTAAATAAGCAAAGAACAATATATGGAAATCTCGCAGACAATGGATCGGTGATGGAGAATTATGCCGGATGCGGTTCATCATGTAACAGTCATAACCTAGGGTGACACAGAACTAGCTCCCGTTCGTTGATATAATGTAGGCATGTATTCCGAATATAGTCATACGTGCTTATGGAAAAGAACTTGCATGACATCTTTTGTCCTACCCTCCCGTGGAAGCGGAGTCCTTACGGAAACTAAGGGATATTAAGGCCTCCTTTTAATAGAGAACCGGAACAAAGCATTAACACATAGTGAATACAAGAACTCCTCAAACTACGGTCATCACCGATAAATATCCCGATTATTGTCACTTCGGGGTTAACGGATCATAACACATAATAGGTGACTATAGACTTGCAAGATAGGATCAAGAACACTCATATATTGATGAAAACATAATAGGTTCAGATCTGAAATCATGGCACTCGGGCCCTAGTGACAAGCATTAAGCATAGCAAAGTCATAGCAACATCAATCTCAGAACATAGTGGACACTAGGGATCAAACCCTAACAAAACTAACTCGATTACATGATAGATCCCATCCAACCCATCACCGTCCAGCAAGCCTACAATGGAATTACTCACGCACGGCGGTGAGAATCATGAAATTGGTGATGGAGGATGGTTGATGATGATGATGGCGACGGATTCCCCTCTCCGGAGCCCCGAACAGACTCCAAATCAGCCCTCTCGAGAGGTTTTAGGGCTTGGCGGCAGCTCCGTATCGTAAAACGCGATGATTTCTTCTCTCCTATTTTTTTCTCATCGAAACTCAATATATGGAGGTGGAGTTGGAGTCGGAGAGGTAGCAGGGGGCCCACGAGGTAGGGGGCGTGCCCCCCACCCTCGTGGCAAGGTGGTGGCAGGTATTTTTCTTATTTTCTAAAAAGTGTCTCCGTGAAGTTTCAGGTCATTCCGAGAACGTTTCCTCCTGCACATAAATAACACCATGGTAATTCTGCTAAAAACAGCGTCAGTCCGGGTTAGTTCCATTCAAATCATACAAGTTAGAGTCCAAAACAAGGGCAAAAGTGTTTGGAAAAGTAGATACGCTGGAGACGTATCAACTCCCCCAAGCTTAAACCTTTGCTTGTCCTCAAGCAATTCAGTTGACAAACTGAAAGTGATAAAGAAAAACTTTTACAAACTCTATTTGCTCTTGTTGTTGTAAATATGTAAAGCCAGCATTCAAGTTTTCAGCAAAGATTATAACTAACCACACTCACAATAACGCATAGGTCTCAAGTTTACTCATATCAATAGCATAATCAACTAGTGAGCCATAATAATAAAACTCGGATGACAACACTTTCTCAAAACAATCATAATATGATATAACAGGATGGTATCTCGCTAGCCCTTTCTGAGACCGCAAAACATAAATGCAGAGCACCTTTAAAGACTAAGGACTGACTAGACATTGTAATTCATGGTAAAAGAGATCCAGTCAAGTCATACTCAATGTAAACTAACAATAATGAATGCAAATGACAGCGGTGCTCTCCAACTGGTGCTTTTTAATAAGAGTATAATGACTCAACATAAAAGTGAATAGATAGGCCCTTCACAGAGGGAAGCAGGGATTTGTAGAGGTGCCAGAGCTCGGTTTTGAAACAGAGGTGAATAATATTTTGAGCAGTATGCTTTCATTGTCAACATAACAACCAAGAGATGGCGATATCTTCCATGCTACACATTATAGGCGGTTCCCAAACAGAATGGTGAAGTTTATACTCCCCCTTCCACCACAAGCATCAATCCATGGCTTGCTCGAAACAACGAGTGCCTCCAACTAACAAGAGTCCTAGGGGGAGTTTTGTTTGCAATTATCTTGATTTAGTTTGCATAACGCATGGGACCGGGCATCCCGGTGACCAGCCATTTATCTCGTGAGTGAGGAGCGGAGTCCACTCCTCTAGAGAATAACCCGCCTAACATGGAAGATACAGACAGCCCTAGTTGATACATGAGCTATTCGAGCATACAAAACAGGGTATTTATTTGAAGGTTTAGAGTTTGGCACATACGAATTTACTTGGAACGGCAGGTAGATACCGTATATAGGTAGGTATAGTGGACTCATGTGGAATAACTTTGGGGTTTAAGGGATTGGATGCACAAGTAGTATTCCCGCTTAGTACAGGTGAAGGCTAGCAAAAGACTGGGAAGCGACCAGCTAGAGAGCGACAACAGTCATGAACATGCATTAAAATTAATCAACACTGAATGCAAGCATGAGTAGGATATAATCCACCATGGACATAAATATCGTGAAGGCTATCTTGATTTTGTTTCAACTACATGCGTGAACATGTGCCAAGTCAAGTCACTTAAATCATTCAGAGGAGGATACCACCTATCATACCACATCATAACCATTTTAATAGCATGTTGGCACGCAAGGTAAACCATTATAACTCATAGCTAATCAAGCATGGCATAAGAAACTATGATCTCTAATTGTCATTGCAAACATGTTTATTCATAATAGGCTGAATCAGGAACGATGAACTAATCATATTTACAAAAACAAAAGAGGTCGAGTTCATACCAACTTTTCTCATCTCAGTCAGTCCATCATACATCGTCATAATTGCCTTTCACTTGCACGACTGAACGATGTGAATAATAATAATAGTGCACGTGCATTGGACTAAGCTGGAATCTGCGGGCATTCAATAAACAGGAGAAGACAAGGCAATATGGGCTCTTTTGTCAGATCAACAATAATGCATATAAGAGCCACTTCAACAATTAATCATGGTCTTCTCCTATCGACCCCCAAAGAAAAGAAAAGAAATAAAACTATTTACACGGGAAAGCTCCCAACAAGCAAAAGAAGAACATGAAATATTTTTGGGTTTTATTTTTAATTACTACTACAAGCATGGGAAGTAGACTAATTAAAAGCTAAAACTAATTTTTTTGGTTTGTCTTAAGGTTTATTAAACACACAAGAAGAAAGCATAAAAAGGAAAATAAACTATTATGGATGATACAATGAAAAAGTATGAGCACCGACATCTAGCAATGAGTGTGTGAGCATAAATGTAATATCGGTGAGAAATACGTACTCCCCCAAGCTTAGGCTTTTGGCCTAAGTTGGTCTATGGCCATGGCTGGCCTGGCGGATATCCATAATAATAGTTGGTGTCGTACTATGATGCAACAGCTATCGCCTGCTAAGCTGCAGCGTGGCGACAAGAGGCCTCCTCTCTCCTCTCGTACTCATCTACCTCCTCTCTGGTAATAGTATATCCCCCTCTTGCCTGATGATCAAAGAAAGCAAGAGCGGGGAGAGTAATACGGACATCACGGCGTCTGTCAAAGACTAGTCGATACTGGAGAGGTGATTCGTTCCTCTCGACAAACTGGTGGTGAACCATAGCATTAAAATCTAGATAGGCAGGAGGTAATTCAATATCATCTTCGCGTACATCTATACCAAGAAAATTACCTATGCGGGTTGCATAAATTCCACCAAAGAAATCTCCATTACGTCTATTAAGATGCAACCTATGTGTAACAATGGCTCCCAAATTATATGATTTGTCTCCTAACACAGCGCTCCTAAGAATACTAAGATCGGGGACACACATGTGACATGCCTCATCTTTACCATTTATGCATCTACCTATGAAGAGAGCAAAATAATGTATAGCAGGAAAGTGAATGCTCCCTATGGTATCTTGTGTAATATCTCTAGATTCTCCCACAGTTATATTAGCAAGAAAATCTCTAAATTCAGATTTGCGAGGATCCCTTACACTACCCTATTGTGGAAGTTTGCATGCAGTGGTAAAATCCTCTAAGTTCATGGTATAAGATTTATCATAAATATCAAACAGGACAGTTGGAGAATTACGTGAAGTTCAAAATTCAAACCTCCTCACAAAGGAGCTAGTGAGATCATGATACTGACTGCACTTCTCTTCCTCGAAGCTCACGAGATCAGTGTTACGCAAATATGCGTTGAATTCTTCTTTTATTCCCGCTCGATCCATAAAATTTTTAGAAGGCCACTCACAAGGACGCACTGGAGCGTCTCTTGGTGGCTCTTCATCAGCATCACGCATTGCAAGCCTGGGTCCTTGCTTCTTTGAAGAACCACCTTGGAACATTTTCCTAAGCATTTTTCTTCCTCTGAAAAATTCTGAAAAATTTTAGTAACTTTAAAATAAAAGTAAACCAAACTCAATAATATTGATAGTAACTACTCCTACAAGTGCCTAGGGCCTATATCATGCATCAAAACTACTTTTGTCCATATAAATTTGACATGCAAGCTCAAGAACAGGGTCGCCTAAGCAGCAAAAATTTGCAATGAATAAAGCACTAGAACAAAAACTAATTGGACCAATGGAGGAGTCACGTACCAAGGAACAATCTCCCCAAGCAGTTTTGTGAGAGGTGCTTTGAGCAAGGAGATCGAAAATGGCAGCAAAACGAGCTTGGACTCGGGTTTGAGCTGGTTATTCGTGTTTGGGGGAGGAAGAAGGATTGTGTGGGTGAAAGTATAAGTGGAGGAGGGCCACCGTGGGCCCACGAGGCAGGGGGCGCGCCCACCACCCTCGTGGCAAGGTGGTTGGCCCCCCTGGTGTGTTCTTTGTTCCATAAATCTTCAAATATTCTAGAAAAATCATATTTAATTTTCAGGGCATTTGGAGAACTTTTATTTTCGAGGTATTTTTATATTGCACGGATAATCAGATAACAAACAGAAAAATATTTATTTTTGTTTTAATTAATATAAATAACAGAAAGTAAAAGTGGGGTATAGAAGGTTGTGCCTTCTAGTTTCATCCATCTCATGGTCATCAAAAGGAATCCACTAACAAGGTTGATCAAGTCTTGTTAATGAGCTCATTCCGAATAACATGGAACAGGAGAAATTTCGAACAACACTATGTTACCTCAACAGGGATATGCACATGCCCAATAATAAAAATATCATATTTGTTCTTGACAGTAGGAAGAGGAAATTCAAAACCTCCAAATATAGTCGATGGAATTTTTCCAATAGAGTTGATACTATGAACTTGAGGTTGTTTCTTCGGAAAGTGTACCGTATGCTCATTACCAATAACATGAAAAGTGAAATTTCCTTTAGTGCAATCAATAACAGCCCCTGCAGTATTCAAAAGGGGTCTTCCAAGAAGAATAGACATACTATCGTCCTCAGGAATATCAAGAATAATAAAGTCTGTTAAAATAGTAACATTTGCAACTACAACAGGCACATCCTCACAAATACCGACAAGTATAGCAGTTGATTTATCAGCCATTTGCAAAGATATTTCAGTAGGTGTCAACTTATTCAAATCAAGTCTACGATATAAAGAGAGAGGCATAACACTAACACCGGCTCCAAGATCACATAAAGCAGTTTTAACATAGTTTCTTTTAATAGAGCATGGTATAGTGGGTACTCCTGGATCTCCAAGTTTCTTTGGTATTCCACCCTTAAAAGTGTAATTAGCAAGCATGGTGGAAATTTCAGCTTCCGGTATCTTTCTTTTATTTGTAATAATATCTTTCATGTACTTAGCATAAGGATTAGTTTTAAGCATATCAGTTAATCGCATATGCAAAAAGATAGGTCTAATCATTTCAGCAAAGCGCTCAAAATCCTCATCGTCCTTTTTCTTGGATGGTTTGGGAGGAAAAGGCATGGGTTTCTGAACCCAAGGCTCTCTATCTTTACCATATTTCCTAACAACCAAGTCTTTCTTATCATAACGTTGATTCATTGATTATGGGTTATCAAGATCAACAGCAGGTTCAATTTCTATATCATTATCATTACTAGGTTGACCATCATTGAACATTATCACTAACATTACCACTAGTTTCAGGTTCATTACCAGATTGTGTTTCAGCATCAGAAATGGAAATATCATTTGGATTCTCAGGTGTTTCAACAATAGGATCACTAGAAGCATGCAAAGTCTTATCATTTTTCTTTTTCTTCTTTTTAGAAGAACTAGGTGCATCTATATTATTTCTCTGAGAATCTTGCTCAATTCTCTTAGGATGGCCTTCAGGATACAAAGGTTCCTAAGTCATTCTACCAGTTCTAGTAGCCACCCTAACAGCATAATCATTATCTTTATTATTCAATTCATTGAGCAAATCATTTTGAGCTTTAAGTACTTGTTCTACTTGAGTGGTAACCATAGAAGCATGTTTACTAATAAGTTTAAGTTCACCTTTGACATTAGCCATATAATCACCCAAGTGTCCAAGCATATTTGAATTATATTTCAGCTGTTTACCAAAATAAGCATTAAAGTCTTCTTGCTTAGCTATAAATTTATCAAAATCATCTAAGCATGGGCTAGCAATTTTAGTAAATGCGATTACAGCTTTATCATATCTATAGAGAGAATTTACCTTTACTACATGTGTTGGGTTATCAAGACCATGAGTTTCTTCAATAGGTAAAGGATTAAGATTATATGTTTCTTCAACAGGCGGTAAATTAAGACCATGTATTTCTTCAATAGGAGGTAAACTCTTAATATCTTCAGCTTTAATACCCTTTTCTTTCATAGATTTCTTTGCCTCTTGCATATCTTCAGGACTGAGAAATAGAATACCCCTCTTCTTCGGAGTTGGTTTAGGAATTGGCTCAGGAATTGGCTCCGGAGGTGTCCAATTATTTTCATTTGTCAACATATTATTCAATAGAATTTCAGCTTCATCCAGTGTTCTTTCCCTGAAAACAGAACCAGCACAACTATCCAGGTAATCTCTGGAGGCATCGGTTAGTCCATTATAAAAGATATCAAGTATTTCATTTTTCTTAAGAGGATGATCAGGCAAAGCATTAAGTAATTGGAGAAGCCTCCCCCAAGCTTGTGGGAGACTCTCTTATTCAATTTGCACAAAATTGTATATATATATCCCTTAAAGCAGCTTTTTCTTATGAGCAGGGAAATATTTAGCAGAGAAGTAATAAATCATATCCTGGGGACTACGCACACAATCAGGATCAAGATAATTAAACCATATCTTAGCATCACCCTTTAATGAGAACGGAAATATTTTAAGGATCTAAAAGTAACGAGTTCTCTCATCTTTAGTGAATAGGGTTGAGGGAGTCCTGGATTAGGGGGTGTCCAGATAGCCGGACTATACCTTCGGCCGGACTCCTGGACTATGAAGATACAAGATTGAAGACTTTGTCCCGTGTCCGGAAGGGACTTTACTTGGCGTGGAAGGCAAGCTTGGCGATACGATATGTAGATCTCCTACCGTTGTAACCGACTCTGTGTAACCCTAGCCCTCTCTGGTGTCTATATAAACCAGAGGGTTTTAGTCCATAGGACGAACAACAATCATACCATAGGCTAGCTTCTAGGGTTTAGCCTCTCTGATCTCATGGTAGATCTACTCTTGTACTACCCATATCATCAATATTAATCAAGCAGGACGTAGGGTTTTACCTCCATCAAGAGGGCCCGAACCTGGGTAACACATCGTGTCCCCTGCCTCCTGTTACCATCCGGCCTAGACGCACAGTTCGGGACCCCCTACCCGAGATCCGCCGGTTTTGACACCGACATTGGTGCTTTCATTGAGAGTTCCTCTGTGTCGTCACTTTTAGGCCCGATGGCTTATCCGATCATCAACAGCGATGCGATCCAGGGTGAGACTTTTCTCCCTGAACAGATCTTCGTATTCGGCGGCTTTGCACTGCGGGCCAATTCGCTTGGTCATCTGGAGCAGATCGAAAGCTACGCCCCTGGCCATCAGGTCAGATTTGGAAGTTTGAACTACACGGCCGACATCCGCGAAGACTTGATCTTAGACGGATTCGAGCCACAGCCGAGCGCGCCGCACTGTCACGATGGGCATGATTTAGCTCTGCCGCCGAACAGTGCCCTGGAGGCCGCACCTGTGTCCGCTCCGACCCCTAGCTCGAAGCCGAGCACATCAACCGAGGATGGGTGGTTAGACACCGCCTCGGGGGCTGCAATCTCTACGGCGATCGAGCCAACACCAGCCCTATTCTCTGCGAAGCCCTTGACTCCAAGGAGCCGGACTCCTCTCGAGACTCCGAGCCCTCCGAATCCCGACCGATCGAACCGGATTGGGCGCCGATCATGCAGTTCACCGCCCCAGACATCTTTCAGCACTCGCCCTTCGGTGATATTCTGAATTCACTAAAGTCTCTCTCTTTGTCAGGAGAGCCCTGGCCGGACTATGTTCGGCAAGGTTGGGATGCGGATGATGAAGAAATTCAAAGCCCACCCACCACCCACTTCGTAGCCACTGTCGATGATTTAACCGACATGCTCGACTTCGACTCCGAAGACATCGACGGTATGAACGCCGATGCAGGAGACGATCAAGAACCAGCGGCTATAGGGCACTGGAAAGCCACCTCTTCATATGACATATACATGGTGGACACCCCAAAATAAGGCAATGGCGATGAAACAGCGGAGGATGACCCCTCCAAGAAGCAGCCTAAGCGCCGGCGTCAGCGGCGCCGCTCTAAATCCCGCCAAAACAAAAACGGCGATTCCGGCACGGGGGATAATAACACCCCGGACAGTGTCGACAACCACCTCCAGCAAGATTCAGCATAGGAGGATAAAGAAGTCAGCCCTCATGAGTGAGCGGTAGACAGAGAGGTCAAGGATGATAATTATATGCCTCCCTCCGAAGACGAGGCAAGCCTCAACGATGACGAATTTGTCATGCCGGTGGATCCCATCGAACAAGAGCGTTTCAAACGCAGGCTCATGGCCACAGCGAGCAGCCTCAAGAAAAAACAGCAACGGCTTAGAGCTGATCAAGATTTGCTAGCCGACAGATGGACTGAAGTCCTTGCGGCCGAAGAGTATGAACTCGAACGCCCCTCCAAGAGCTACCCAAAGCACAGGTTGCTACCCTAATTAGAGGAGGAAGCACCTAAACCTACATCACCAACGCATGATGCGGCCGACCGGCCACCCCATGGCCGCGACAGAGAGGCCTCTCGGCCCTCCACTCAAGCCGCACCCCGGCGTCGCTCAAAAACTACCAAGGCATGGGAAAATGCGCCAGACCTGCGAGATATATTGGAGGACAAGGCAAGGAAAACAAGATCGATCTACGGATCACGTGGGCGCCCCACGACACGAGACGGTACTCGTCACGCCGGATACAGTAAATCCAACCGGGCCGAACACAGTAGACAAAGCTCGCTTGAGCTGCGTCATGATGTAGCCCAATACAGAGGCGCCGCACACCCACTATGCTTCACAGATGAAGTAATGGATCATCAAATCCCCGAGGGTTTCAAACCCGTGAACATCGAATCATACGATGGCACAACAGATCCTGTGGTATGGATCGAGGACTATCTCCTTCATATCCACATGGCCCGCGGTGATGACCTACACGCCATCAAATACCTCCCATTCAAGCTTAAAGGACCAGCCCGGCATTGGCTTAACAGCTTGCCAGTAGAATCAATTGGTTGTTGGGAGGACCTGGAAGCCGCATTCCTCGACAATTTCCAGGGCACTTATGTGCGACCACCAGACGCCGATGACCTAAGCCACATAATTTAGCAGCCAGAGGAATCGGCCAGACAATTCTGGACACGGTTCCTAACCAAGAAAAATCAAATCGTCGATTGTCCGGACGCAGAGGCCCTAGCAGCCTTCAAGCATAACATCCGCGACGAGTGGCTTGCATGGCACCTAGGACAGGAAAAGCCCAAAATCTATGGCAGCCCTCACGACACTTATGACCCGCTTTTGCGCGGGAGAAGACAGTTGGCTAGCTCGCAGCAATAACATGACCAAGAGCCCTGGTAATTCGGATACCAAGGATAGCAGTGGCAGGTCGCGTCGCAACAAGCAAAAGTGCCGCATTAACTGCGACAATGCTGAGGATACGGCAGTTAATGCCGGATTCAAAGGCTCTAAACCCGGTCAGCAAAAAAAACCATTCAAAATAAATACTCCGGGCCCGTCCAGTTTGGACCGAATACTCGACCACTCATGCCAGATACATGGCACCCCCGAAAAACCAGCCAATCACACCAACAGGGATTGTTGGGTGTTCAAGCGGGCAGGCAAGTTAAATGCCGAAAGCAGAGACAAGGGGCTGCATAGCAATGACGAGGAGGAGCCTCGGCCGCCGAACAGGAGTGGACAGAAAGGTTTTCCCCCACAAGTGCGGACGGTGAACATGATATACGCAACCTACGTCCCCAAGAGGGAGCGGAAGTGTGTGCTAAGGGACGTGTACGCGATGGAGCCAGTCGCCCCAAAGTTCAACCCATAGTCTTCCTGCTCGATCACTTTTGATCGAAGGGACCACCCCACTAGCATCCGTCATAGCGGATTCGCCGCATTGGTTCTAGACCTAATTATTGATGGATTTCACCTCACTAGAGTCCTTATGGACGGCGGTAGCAGCCTGAACCTGCTTTATCAGGATACAGTGCGGAAAATGGGCATCGATCCCTCAAGGATTAAACCCACCAGAACGACCTTTAAAGGCGTCATACTAGGTGTAGAAGCCAACTGTACATGCTCAGTTACACTTGAAGTGGTCTTCGGATCTTCGGATAATTTCCGAAGCGAGGAGTTAATCTTCGACATAGTCCCGTTCCGCAGTGGCTATCATGCATTGCTCGGGCGAACCGCATTTGCCAAGTTCAATGCGGTGCCGCACTACGCCTACCTCAAGCTCAAGATGCCAGGCCCTCGAGGCGTCATCACGGTCAATGGAAACACCGAACGCTCTCTCCAAACGGAGGAGCATACAGCGGCTATCGCAGCGGAAGTACAAAGCAGCCTCTCAAGGCAATTCTCTAGTCCGACCATTAAACGTCTGGACACCGTCAAGCGCGCCCGGAGTAACCTACACCAAGACCGCCCGGCACGTCCAGAGCAAGCGTAACTATGCGGCCCCAACCCCAGCCCTCGCGAACTTGTGAAACCAGTGCTGCGCGTACATAACTACGCTCTGGAAATACCATGGGCACAGCGGGAGGGGCACCATCATGGCACGCCCGAAACGCGGCTTAAACCGCACTAGGGGCTGCCGATTTCTTAATTTTCTCTTATTTTCAGGACTCCATTCTTCGGAAGGCTTGTCCGGCAGTACAATTGCCACACAAACGATACAACCAGGGAAGCAGAAAACTGCGCCGCACTACGGAACTCTTAAGGTGGTCTCTATAACGAGCAGTATACCTGTTTCACATAACATTCCGCAGCTCGCCCCTGGAAAGGACATATTTGATAGTCCCATCTTTTGCTTATCGCACTATTTGTATCGTTCTGCTTTGATCGCAGCTTTTTTAAATAAACAATGCATAGCTTCCGTCTATTATTGCATTACCTTTTTTTACGAATATATGTTCATTAATGACATGTTGCACCCGTACACTTTGGTACGGCCAATACGCCAGGGGCTCAAGTACCCCACAATACTGCGTGAGAAGTCTGAACACTTTCACAAGTGCGGCACCCCGAACTTATAGCATTATATGCATCGGCTCTGAATCATGTCTTGGATCAAATGTTGGGTTTGCCCGGCTCCTATGTTTTGGTACCTTATGTTCCATCATATCGGCTAAGGTAGCACTAGGAGAACTACTGCGAGTGTGCCCCAGTTGAGCTGGGCTAAGCACCTCAGTAGAGAAAGCTAAAACTGACCGTCATGATAAGGCGAGAGCTGGTCGCTGTTCGAGAGGTTTTCAAGTTCATAAAGACTTATGCCGCTTAGAGCGAGGAGTCAGCTTTGTCCGGCCTAGGCATGGATAGCGCCCCAAACTCGGTCTTCCGAACACTAGGGGCTTCGCCGAAATTTAAAATTATAGAATTCTATGGCTAAGTGAGAGTGTTCAAGCATTATAGTCCAATTGCCTTGTTCGTTGTGTTGAGTGCCTCCCTCGAAGGACCCAAGAATGGGAAAAAGAGCGCTCATGTTTATCCCGAACACCCCAGCACTCGTCGCATGGGGGCAGAAGCCGACGACTCGCCATCTCTCAAATTTGATAAACGGCTGCACAGAAGGTAATATTTTAAATTCAAAAGTGTTGCTTAGCGCATATGAACAAGTTTTCAGCGTACAGGATCACAAATGCGAGTTTACTCAAAAATTACATCTTTGGAGCATTCATCCGCTATAAGGCGGGCACCCTTCAGGACGCCCTCATAATAAGCTTCCGGGATGCGATGCTCCTTGCCCGGCGGCGGCCCGTCCTTCACCAGCTTCTCCGCATCCATCTTGCCCCAGTGCACTTTAGCACGGGCAAGCGCCCTACGGGCACCTTCGATGCAGACGAAGCGCTTGATTACTTCAAGCCGTGGATAGGCATCCACCAGCCGCCTCACCAGCCCGAAGTAGCTCCCAGGCAGAGCCTCTCGAGGCCACAGCCGAACTATGAGGCCCTTTATGGCTTGTTCGGCAACCTTGTAGAGCTCGACCATTTGCTTTAGCTGGTCGCTCAAAGGCACCAGGTGTCCGGCCTCAGCATACTGAGACCAGAACACCTTCTCCGTCGAGCTCCCCTCTTCGGCTCGGTAGTAGGCGGCGGCATCCAACGCACTGCGGGGCAAATCTACGAATGCTCCTGGAGAGCTCCGGACTCGGGTAAGTAACAAGTAATTCACTTTCACGTGCTTGCTTTGCATAATGAATGCCTTACCCGCCGCTATCTTCTTCATCGCTTCAATTTATCTGAGGGCTTTCTGGGCTTTGTCCTTGGCAGACTTCGCGCTTTTAAGGGCTGCCGCAAGCTCGGACGCTTGCGTCTTTGAGTTAAGCTCCAAACTCTCGTGTTTTTTCACGAGAGCCCGGAGCTCTTTCTGCATCTCCTCCACCCGCGCCTCATGCTTCCCTCTCTCCTTGCACTCCGTGGCCGCTCGGTTTTCAGCCTCAGACAGCGCTTGCTTAAGGGTTGCCACCTCGGTCGTGGCCCCTATAATAGCACGTTGATCCTGTCATTTCTTGCAACCACATCCTCTCTATATACTTGCGCAAGGTATTACTTACCTTCCTTCTCCTCGAGTTGCCTCTTGGCATGGCCGAGCTCATTCTTGGACCGCGCAAGGTTTTGCTTCAGCTTATCCACCTCCGTAGTCAGTGCGGCGGAGGCCAGCAGCGAAGCCTGCATACGCATATTGACTTGATTATGTTAGACTCCTGCGAATGTTATTAGATCCTCTATTCAGCTTTTCTTTCCGAACGCCGAACAGAGCATCAGGGGCTACTGTCTATGCGGTAATATTTTTACATATTATTTACTTACCTCAAAGCCTGTTAGAAGGATGGCACAGGCTTCAGTCAGTCCGCTCTTGGCGGACTGAACCTTCTGGATCACCGCACTCATAATAGTGCGGTGCTCCTCGTCGATGGAGGTGCGGTAGGCTCGCTCCTCTTGGAAGGAGGCTGCCTACTATAGTCCGGAACCATTGAAGGTTCCGGCGCGGTGTTCGGCTCAAGGCCGGACTCGGAGCCCTTGGGGATTTTATCCCCTTTGCGCCTGGAGTCCGGGAGGTCGCCTTGCGGCGCCTTTAGGACCACCTCCTCCTGGCTTGGAACCTGTTGGGATAGGACCTCGTCGTCGTCCATAGGGTGGGGGAGGTAGCTGTCGGAAGCGAATTCACATCTGACGAATCCAGGGAACCGCTCGACGACACATCGAGCCGGTCTTTGGGTGGACTGCATAAACATGTTCGACATAAGGAAAAGCTGTGCAATGGAGGAATACTATGAATCACTCTGGTAT
Organism: Triticum aestivum; assembly: GCF_018294505.1. Lineage (NCBI taxonomy): Eukaryota > Viridiplantae > Streptophyta > Magnoliopsida > Poales > Poaceae > Triticum > Triticum aestivum. The sequence continues at coordinate 553,580,492 of NC_057806.1, forward strand.
CCGGACACTTACGATCTCGCCAGGGGCTTGGCCCTGTGCGGCCACTCCTCTTCGCCATCGTCGGCGTTGGTGGAGCCGTCCAGAGGAAGGGTTTTCCCCTTCTTGGACCCTTCGGCCTCCCCAGTTGGGGCGGCCTTCCTTTTCTTCTCTCCCCCCGCTGGAGGGGGAGAGGTCTCTTCTTCCTCCTCCTCGTCTTCACGGGAGGAGTGCATCTTGGAGTCGTCGGATGATGAATCTGACACCCCCAGGCGCTGGGCACTCTTCCGAGTCCTCGTGGCCTTCTTCTTGGCCTTCTTCTCCGGCACCACATAGGGTGCCGAAACCAGCAGCTTCGTCAAGTGAGCGTCCGCTGGACCTTCGGGCAAAGGAGCCGGACAGTTGATCTGTCCGGACGTCTCCTGCCAATCCTGTCAAAGGTAAGGGAGCTTAAGATCCCGCATGGAGTCAAACTATGAAAAACTAATACCCTGTAAAAGGTAAAAATAGCTTACCGCACGAGTGCGATGCTGCGTGCTGAATCCGCGATCCTCGGTAGCGGATGTGGGGGCCTCAGCGCCCTTGAAAAGCACCTTCCAGGCATCTTCGTACGTCGTGTCGAAGAGCCTGCTCAGAGTTCGGTGCCGCGCCGGGTCGAATTCCCACAGGTTGAAAGCCCGTTGTTGACACGGGAGGATCCGGCGGATGAGCATAACCTGGACTACGTTGACAAGTTTGAGCTTCTTGTCCACCAGGGTTTGGACGCATGTTTGAAGTCCGATCAGCTCTCCTTCTCTACCCCATGATAGGCCCGTCTCTTTCCAGGAGGTAAGCCGCGTAGGGGGTCCGGATCGGAACTAGGGGGCTGTGACCCATTCAGGGTCGCACGGCTCGGTGATGTAAAATCATCCCGATTGCCACCCCTTTAGGGACTCCACGAAGGAGCCCTCGGGCCATAGGACGTTGGGCATCTTTCCCACCATGGCGCCTCCGCACTCTGCCTGGGTGCTGCGCGCCACCTTCGGCTTGATGTTGAAAGTCTTGAGCCATAGGCCGAAATGGGGGCGGATGCAGAAGAAAGCCTCGCACACGACGATAAACGCCGAGATATTGAGGACAAAGTTCGGGGCCAGATCGTGGAAATCCAGGCCATAGTAGAACATGAGCCCCCGGACAAATGGGTGGAGAGGGAAGCCTAGTCCGCGGAGGAAATGGGGGAGGAACACCACCCTCTCATGGGGCCTAGCGGTGGGGATGAGCTGCCCCTCTTCGGGAAGCCGATGTGCAATATCGTTAGACAAGTATCCGGCCTTCCTCAGTTTTTTGATGTGTCCCTCCATGATGGAGGAGACCATCCACTTGCCTCCCGCTCCGAACATGGCTAGAGAAGGTGGAGGTGGGGTGTGCGGACTTGGGCGTTGGAGCTCGAGTGCGCGGAAATGGATAGGCAAAGGAGGAAGAAGGCGTGGATGAAAAGGTGGATCCTTATCCCCTTATATGGGCGGATGCGACTATGCGTCCCCACAAGCCTGGTAAAACTCGCTTATCTCCCAAGCACCGTAGTCAATGGCGCGGTTGGGTTACCCACGCCCGTATTGATGAGAATCCCGGAATAAGGGGACATGATCTCTGCTTTAACAAGACGTGCCAAGGAAACCGCCTCGCTAAACGCGCTGAGGTGGGATAGTAAAACAATTCGAATAAACACTTGGCCGTGGTGTGATGTCACGCTACGGAATACGTCAGCATATTAGATTTGTGTAAATATTATTCTCTCTATGTCGATATGTGGAAACTTATTTTGCAGAGCCGGACACTACCTTTGTGTTCAAAATCTTCTATGAAGTACTTGGAGGAGGAACCCGCCTTGCAATGCCGAAGACAATCTGCGCGCCGGACTCGTCGTCATCGAAGCCTGGTTCAGGGGCTACTGAGGGAGTCCTGGATTAGGGGGTGTCCGGATAGCCGGACTATACCTTCGGCCGGACTCCTGGACTATGAAGATACAAGATTGAAGACTTCGTCCCGTGTCTGGAAGGGACTTTCCTTGGCGTGGAAGGCAAGCTTGGCGATACGATATGTAGATCTTCTACCATTGTAACTGACTCTGTGTAACCCTAGCCCTCTCCGGTGTCTATATAAACCGGAGGGTTTTAGTCCATAGGACGAACAACAATCATACCATAGGCTAGCTTCTAGGGTTTAGCCTCTCTGATATCGTGGTAGATCTACTCTTGTACTACCCATATCATCAATATTAATCAAGCAGGACGTAGGGTTTTACCTCCATCAAGAGGGCCCGAACCTGGGTAAAACATCGTGTCCCCTGCCTCCTGTTACCATCCGTCCTAGACACACAGTTCGGGACCCCCTACCCAAGATCCGCCGGTTTTGACACCGACAAGGGTGGCTATATCATTCAGTTTAATAAGATGTGCCACAACAGTTCAGATTCATAACCATGAAAATGATCAGATTCAACCAAAGTAATTATATCAGGATCAACAGAGAATTCATAATCCTTATCAGTAACAAAGATAGGTGAAGTAGCAAAAGCATGGTCAGGTTTCATTCTATCATTTAGGGATTGCTTACTCCATTTAGCTAATAATTTTTTAAGTTCAGTTCTATTCCTGCAAGCTAAAATAGCTAAAGAAGCATCTTGATCAAAAACATAACCCTTAGGAATGGCAAGTGGTTCTTCATCATCACTTTCATCAGTATCATCAGATTCAATATTTTCAATTTCTCTAGCCCTAGCAAGTTGTTCATCAAGAAAAGCACTAAGTGGCATAGTAGTATCAGGCATAGAGGTAGTTTCATCATAAGTATCATGCATAGCAGAAGTGGCATCATCAATAACATGCGACATATCAGAACGAATAGCATAATCAGGTGTAGGTGTTGCAAGCTTACTCAAAATAGAAGGTGAATCAAGTGCAGAGCTAGATGGCAGTTCCTTACCTCCCCTCGTAGTTGAGGGATAGATCTTGGTTTTTGGATCTCTCATGTTCTTCATAATGATAAGCAGATATATATCCCAAGTGACTCAAAGAATAGAGTTATGTTCCCCGGCAATGGCGCTAGAAAATAGTCTTGATAACCCACAAGTATAGGGGATCGCAATAGTTTTCGAGGGTAGAGTATTCAACCCAAATTTATTGATTCAACACAAGGGGAGCCAAAGAATATTCTCAAGTATTAGAAGCTGAGTTGTCAATTCAACCACACCTGGATACTTAATATCTGCAACAAAGTGTTTAGTAGCAAAGTAATATGATAGTAGTGATAACGGTAGCAAAAGGTAACAACAGTAAAAGTAATGTTTTTGGTATTTTGTAGTGATGATAGCAATAGCAACGGAAAAGTAAATAAGCAAAGAACAATATATGGAAATCTCGTAGGCAATGGATCGGTGATGGAGAATTATGCCGGATGCGGTTCATCATGTAACAGTTATAACCTAGGGTGACACAGAGCTAGCTCCCGTTCGTTGATATAATGTAGGCATGTATTCTGAATATAGTCATACGTGCTTATGGAAAAGAACTTGCATGACATCTTTTGTCCTACCCTCCCGTGGCAGCGGAGTCCTTACAGAAACTAAGGGATATTAAGGCCTCCTTTTAATAGAGAACTAGAACAAAGCATTAACACATAGTGAATACATGAACTCCTCAAACTACGGTCATCACCGGTAAGTATCCCGATTATTGTCACTTCGGGGTTAACAGATCATAACACATAATAGGTGACTATAGACTTGCAAGATAGGATCAAGAACACTCATATATTGATGAAAACATAATAGGTTCAGATATGAAATCATGGCACTCGGTTCCTAGTGACAAGCATTAAGCATAGCAAAGTCATAGCAACATCAATCTCAAAACATAGTGGACACTAGGGATCAAACCCTAACAAAACTAACTCGATTACATGATAGATCCCATCCAACCCATCACCGTCTAGCAAGCCTATGATGGAATTACTCATGCACGGCGGTGAGCATCATGAAATTGGTGATGGAGGATGGTTGATGATGACGATGGCGACGGATTCCCCTCTCCAGAGCCCCGAACGGACTCCGGATCAGCCCTCCCGAGAGGTTTTAGGGCTTGGCGGCGGCTCCGTATCGTAAAACGCGATGATTTCTTCTCTCCTATTTTTTCTCATCGAAACTCAATATATGGAGGTGGAGTTGGAGTCGAAGAGGCAGCAGGGGGCCCACGAGGTAGGGGGTGTGTGCCCCACCCTTGGTGGTGCCCCCCTGGCCTTCATCTTTGGCAGGTATTTTTCTTATTTTCTGAAAAGTGTCTCCGTGAAGTTTCAGGTCATTCGGAGAACGTTTGCTCCTGCACATAAATAACACCATGGTAATTCTGCTGAAAACAGTGTCAGTCCGGGTTAGTTCCATTCAAATCATGCAAGTTGGAGTCCAAAACAAGGGCAAAAGTGTTTGGAAAAGTAGATACGTTGGAGAAGTATCAGGCATTGATCACGGAGGGCCTTTACATCAACTCTATGGCCTCTCCGGTGATGTGTGAGTAGTTCACTTCAGACCTTCGGGTCCATAGCTAGTAGCTAGATGGCTTCTTCTCTCTCTTTGGATCTCAATACAAAGTTCTCCTCGATCTTCTTGGAGATCTATTTGATGTAATCTTATTTTGCAGTGTGTTTGTCAAGATCCGATGAATTGTGGGTTTATGATCCAGATTATCTATGAACAATATTTGATTCTCCTATGAATTCTTTTATGTATGATTGGTTTATCTTTGCAAGTCTCTTCGAACTATCAATTTGGTTTGGCCTACTAGACTGATCTTTCTTGCAATGGGAGAAGTGCTTAGCTTTGGGTTGAATCTTGCGGTGTTTGATCCCAGTGACAGAAAGGGGACTGACACGTATTTTATTGTTGCCATCGAGGATAAAAAGATGGGGTTTATATCATATTGCATGAGTTTATCCCTCTACATCATGTCATCTTCTTTAAAGCATTACTCTGTTCTTATGAACTTAATACTCTAGATGCATGTTGGATAGCGGTCGATGTGTGGAGTAATAGTAGTAGATGCAAAATCGTTTCGGTCTACTTGTCTCAGACGTGATGCCTATATACATGATCATACCTAGATATTCTCATAACTATGCTCAATTCTATCAATTGCTCGACAGTAATTCATTTACCCACCATAATATTTATGCTTTTGAGAGAAGCCACTAGTGAAACCTATGGCCCCCTGGTCTATCTTCCATCATATTAATTTTCCAATACTTAGTTATTTCCTTTGCCATTTATTTTACTTTGTATCTTTGTTCCTCTTTATCATAAAAATACCAAAAATATTATCTTATCATATCTATCAGATCTCACTCTCGTAATTAACCGTGAAGGGATTGACAACCCCTTTATCGCGTTGGTTGCGAGGTTCTTATTTGTTTGTGTAGGTGCGTGGGACTTGAGCATGATCTCCTACTGTATTGATACCTTGGTTCTCAAAAACTGAGGGAAATACTTGCGCTACTTTACTGCATCACCCTTTCCTCTTCAAGGGAAAACCAACGCAGTGCTCAAGAGGTAGCAGACTTATACATATTCCTTTGACTATGAGATTATGCAACTCCCGAATACCGAAGGAACACCATGTGTGCTATTAAACGTCACAATGTAACTGGGTGATTATAAAGATGCTCTATAGGTGTCTCCGAAGGTGTTTGTTGGGTTGTCATAGATCGAGATTAGGATTTGTCACTCCGAGTATCGGGGAGGTATCTCTGGGCCCTCTCGGTAATGCACATCACGATAAGCCTAGCAAGCAATGTGACTAATGAGTTAGTTGCGGGATAATGCATTATGGAACGAGTAAAGAGACTTGCCGGTAATGAGATTGAACTAGGTATGAGGGTACAGACGATCGAATCTCGGGCAAGTAACATACCGATGACAAAGGGAATGACGTATGTTGTCATTGCGGTTTGACCGATAAAGATCTTCATAGAATATGTAGGAACCAATATGAGCATCCAGGTTCCGATGTTGGTTATTGATCGGAGATGTGTCTTGGTCATGTCTACATAGTTCTCAAACCCGTAGGGTCCGCATGCTTAACGTTCAATGACGATTTGTATTATGAGTTATGTGTTTTACTGACCGAAGATTGTTCGGAGTCACGGATAAGATCACGGACATGACAAGGAGTCTCGAAATGGTCGAGAGGTAAAGATTGATATATTGAAATATGGTATTCGGACACCAGAATGGTTTCGAAGTGGTACAGGTAGTTTTCGGAGTACCGAGGGGTTACCGGAACCCCCCGGCCTATATGGGCCATAGGGGAGAGGGGAGGCAGCCCACAAGGGGTGGTCGCGCCCCCTCCCATGGGGAGTCCGAATTGGAATAGGGGAGGGGGCGTGCCCCCCTTTCCTTCTCCTCTTCCCTCTCCCTTCCCCTTTCCCCCTCCGTAAGAAAGGAAGGGGGACGAATAGGACTTGGAGTCCTATTCGGTTTCCCCCCATGGTGCGCCCCCTCTTTGCCGGTGGCCTTCTCCCTCCTCCTAAATATACGGGGCAGGGGGCACCCCATAGCACATCAATTGTTCTTAGTCGTGTGCGGCGCCCCCCTTCATAGTTTACTCCTCCGGTCATAGCGTCGTAGTGCTTAGGCGAAGCCCTACGCAGATCACATCACTATCACCGTCACCACACTGTCGTGCTGACGAAACTCTCCCTCGACACTTTGCTGGATAAAGAGTTGGAGGGACGTCATCAAGCTGAACGTGTGCTGAACTCGGAGGTGTCGTACGTTCGGAACTTGATCGGTTGGATCACGAAGACATTCGACTACATCAACCGCGTTAAGCTAACGCTTCTGCTTTTGGTCTACGAGGGTACGTGGACACACTCTCCCCCTCCCGTTTCTATGCATCTCCTAGATAGATCTTGCATGGAGGAAAAATGGGTTTTGAAATGCGCGAGCCGTTGGAGGCGACTCGGGGCGATGAGGGCGGCGATCCCGTCCCCCCCCCCCCCCGGCGGTGCTGTCGCGGCGACGGCGTGGGTGCTGGTGCGGCGGGGTCCCTGTGGCGCCCCGGCGTCCCCTGCCCCGGTGCGCTCCCCTAGGGCGGGTCGTGCAGGCTGAGGTGGCCGGTTCTGGGCTCTGGCGGAGGATACGTCCGACGAGGAGGATGAGCTTTCCTCACCGCGGCTGGCTCCTCCCCCGTCGGGGGCGACGTTGGGTGATTTTATGCTGGCGGCGACTCATGGCGGGGCTGGTCGGGGTGACCGGCGCCGCCGTTTTGCGCCGGGTGGTGGCGGTTCGCGGGCGACGGTGGTGCGTTGCTGGCAGCCAGAGGCGCAAGCGGACGTGGACGCGCAGGGGGCTCGTCTAGCGGCTCCACTATCTCCCCAGTGTTCTGGGCCCGCGGTGGCCCCGGTGACGCCCGAGGAGTGGCTTGCCCTCCCTGCCCTCCCCTCGACAGCGTCGGTGGCGGCGGCGGCGGAGCGGGTGGCGGTGGTGGCTGACGCGCTAGGGTTGGCGCCGACCGCCCCTTCCTTGGGCCTGCTGGGGGCCTCTGGGCCTGGGCTGGCCCAGCTCTGTCCTCTGGTCGACGGGCCGCCTGTTGTGGGGCCCTCGACGTCTGCGGGGGGGGCATTCGGTTCCTTGTGCTGGACCTGGCCCTGCCAACCCACGCGGTCGGCCTGCCCTGGGAGGGGCCCGGCGGCCCGCCTACCAGCGCTATATATGGCTGCGCCGGGGCCTCCGCGACCCCTCGCTAGGGTTTTTGACTCGTTCCAGTGAGGTGCGGTGCCACCGTCTCCCCATTAGATCTCTCGTTCCCCTCCCCCCTCCTCCCCCACTCACTCTGTCCTTTGCCGAGGCGACGGCCATGGGTGACCGGCGCGCAGACAAGCCCTCGATGGAGCCTCCGCTCTCCGAGGAGGAATGGCGGCGCGAGAAGGCCCTACGGGCGCAGGCGAAGCGTGGTTAGCGGGCCAAGGCGGCTGGGCGTGCGGACGACGGCGGTGGCTTTGAGCATGGTCAAGACGGCGGTGTTGGTCGTGGTTACGGTGGCTACCAGGGACATGACTCAGGATCTGGTTACCACGGGCGCGAGGGGGATTGGGGTCCTCCTCCACCCTGGTGGGGTCGGCAAGAGAAGAAGCAGAAGTGCAAGCATGGCGTGCGGCGCTGCGAGCTGGAGCGCAAGCAAGAGCACCCCCTTTGCGGCGGAGGTCATGGGGACCCGCTGGCAAAAAAGCCACGGGCTTCGGCTGCACCGCTTGCGGTGGTCGCGCCCGTTGCGCCGTGGGGCTCTGCGGACGCTCCCATTCCAGTAGAAGAGGAGGGCAGGGAATGCTTCAAGTGCGGCCGGACCGGGCATTTTCAGGCCAAATGCACCTTCCCCCCCCCCCTTTGTGTGATCTGCAAACAGGAGGGACACGCCTCGGCTTATTGCCCTTCTCGGGGCAAGCAGCCGCACCTCCAGATCATGGGCAGCACCATTCCGGGCGAAGGATTTTTCTACATGGAGTTCGAAGAAGAAGACATGGCGGAGGGTGACGACCTTATAACCGCCAATGGTGCCATTCTGTCAGCGGAGCCAGGGAGGCTTTCGCTGCGTACGCTCAAGCAGGAGCTGAAGCACATGGTGGCTAGAGACTGGGACTGGCAGATAGTGCAGGTTGGTGACAACGACTTTGCGGTGGTCTTCCCCTCTGCAGATCTATTGCATATGGCCAAGACAAGTGGCAAGCTTTTCCTCTCCATCAACGACATTACGGTGCTGGTTCGTGACTCGATCCAGGAGACGATAGTGCCCCTCTCCATGCCGGAGGTGTGGCTGCGCCTTCATGGCATACCCAAGAAACATCGTCGTGTCGAGCGCCTGATGAAGGGGCTCAAGATGCTGGGCAGACCTATCGTGGTGGACGAGCTTTCCCTCATCCGGGTGGGACCCGTGAGGATGAAGTTTGGGTGCAGAGCCCCTGACAAGATGAATGGTTTTGTGCAAGTTTGGTTTAATCAAGAGGGTTACAACATTCGGGTCGAGGTGGAGCGACTCCCAAAGCGCCCTGGCGACGGGCCGGCGGCGCCTAGCCCTAACATCCCACCCTCCCACCCGGGCGACAAGAGTGCTGGACCGCCTGGTCCGAGGACCGGAGGGTCGGCTCGGCTGCAGCAGCAAGATCCAGGGACCCAGGGGGGCAACACACTGGTAACGAGGACCGCACTACGGATGTGGACATGGCTGGTCGTGAGGATGAACCTGAGGATAGCATGCCAGACACGTCAATTGACACAGAGACCTAGGACCAATTGGGTATCAAAGAACTTGTGCTCGAAGAAGGAAAGGAGAACGCGGAGCCTGGGGCGCTGGCGATTTCGGACACGGCTGGGAGCAGTCCGCCTCCGTCCCGCGCTCTGGTGGGGGCTTTCAATATTGTGGGCTCAGCGTCGCTCCCTGTGGCTGGCCGCTTTGATACTGTCGGTCGCGTCGCTGCGGCTGCCACCCCAGCCTCCCCCAGTTTGCTCGGCTCGAACTTGGGCGTGGTGCTCAATGAGCCTTCCATTCGCACCCCGGTGTCGAGCTGTCGCAGTTCGGGGGGTTCTGGGCGTGCCCCCAAGAAGACGGCCGGACGGAAGCCTCCTGTCAAGCAAGCTGCGCTGGCGCTCCCTTCGCCGGTGGTGCCGGCGTGCGTGGATCTTCAGGCTGCGCTGGGCTCCGTGGGCACGGCAACCAAGGCACGGCGCTCTCGGGCATCTCCGGGCCCTCAGCAGGCCCCAAGTGCTCGGGCCAAGGCGGCGCTGGGTGATCTGTCTTCCTTGGAGTGTGCTCAGCTTCGCCTGGTGGACAAGAACTTGGAGATCTCAGGTAACCCACCCCCCTCCTTTAAGATTCTGAACGCGTTTACAGATCCGCAACTAGTTTCTATCCTAGACGACTGCGGTTTCGATTTAGGTACGGACCGTGGGGAGCTTGTGACCCTTATCCGTGCTCGTGAGGAGGCCCAAGCGGCATTGGCAGAGGCCGCTGCTGCGGCCAAGGCCAGGGAGGCCGATTCCACGGCGCTGGCGGTCTCCGTTAACCCAGAGGCTTCGGGTATTCCCACCTCGCTTGTCCTGTCAGAGGGGGCTGCCGCAACCAGGGAGGTTGACGCAGCACCGTCGACGAGCCGCGCCCAAGCTAAGAAACAAGTGGCAAAACCGGTGACTTCAAGAGGGGTTCGCCTTCACAACTGTATCATCTGATGCGTTACATCTTTTGGAACATTAGGGGTTGCGAGCACTCGGGTCGTCACACGCAACTTAGGGAGTATATCGCACGCGAAAGGATTGGCGTGGTGGCTCTTCAAGAAACGATCAAAGTGGACTTTTTGTATCGCGATCTTGCGGCCTATGATCCTCTCCACCGCTTCGTGTGGGGCTGGGTCCCTTCCATTGGCCATTCGGGCGGTCTTCTTCTGGGTTGTAATTCTGATGTATGTGATGTTGTTACCTGGGACGTGGGATCATTTTACATTTCTGTCACGATTAAGCATAGAGTCTCTCTCGCTTCTTGGGCGGTCGTTTGTGTTTACGGTCTGGCCGATCACTCGCGCGCGGCTGATTTCCTGGGTGAAATCCAAGTCTTGGTCGGGGCCAAGCAAGCCGCTAACATTCCCATTGTTCTTGGGGGTGATTTTAACCTTATCCGATCGGACGCGGACAAAAATAATCGCAACATTGACTGGCCTAGGGTCTCCCTTTTTAACAATGCCATTGCGGCTTGCGCTTTACGGGAAATTGCTAGGACAGGGGCTAGATTCATGTGGACTAACAAACAACTCAACCCGGTTCGGAGCGGCCTGGACCGTGTTTTCGTTATGGCTGACTCGGAGATGATCTTTCCCATGTGCACGCTGGTTGTTGAAACACGCATTGGCTCTGACCATGTCCCATTGATCCTAGCCTCTGGGGAGGATAGGATTAAGCGTAGCCCACGTTTCTACTTCGAAACAGGGTGGTTCGAGGTAGAGGGGTTCATTCCTCTGCTCCTCGCGCGTTGGGAACAAGCTAGGGCTACGGCTGGGCGCTCCAGAGGCTCTCTTGACATTTGGGTGTTGGCGGCAGGGATCCTGCGTGGTTTCCTTCGAGGGTGGGCGCAAATCACGATAGTGACGCTAAACGAGCTAGGGAAGCTCTTATCAAGGAAATCAAGGCCCTTGACGCCCAAGCCGACTCTAGATCCTTTTCGGAAGCAGAGTGGGCTAACCGTTATGCCCTCGAGAATCAAGTGCTGGCCATCCTCAGGGAAGAGGAGGAATATTGGCGCCGGAGGGGTGGCGTCAAGTGGATTACCAAGGGGGGCGCTAATACGGGCTATTTTCATGCATTCGCCAACGGCCGCAAGAGGAAATGTTCGATCCTGAGATTGCAATCGGACCAGGGGGTTCTGGTCAGTCAAGCCGAAATTTTGCGGCACATCTACGATTTCTTCCTTAACGTGTTGGGAACAGCGGACAAAAAGCCCCTTCATCTCCGTGCGTACTTTTGGGAGGAAGAATCACGTGTATCGCAAGTCGAGAATGATGGCCTGGCCTTATCCTTCTCCACGGGGGAGATCGATGACGCGCTTGGCTCGATGAAGATCAATACCGCACCAGGGTCGGACGGCTGGCCGGTGTCTTTCTTCTAGCGGTTTTGGCCGGCACTCAAGGACATTTTCTACGATATTATCAATGGGTTTGCGCTAGGCACAGTAGACATCTCGCGCCTCAACTTCGGCGTCATTAGCCTCATCCCCAAAGTTAAGGGGGCGGACTCGATCAAGCAATACCGCCCCATCACCCTTATTAACGTGCCTTTCAAATTATGCTCCAAGGCTTACACTACGAGACTTGCCCCGGTTGCACAGCGTGTGATCGACCGTAGCCAGTCGGGTTTTCTCAAAGGGCGTAACATCCTAGAAGGTCCGGTTGTTTTGCAAGAGATCGTTCACGAGCTTAAGCGCATGCGTCAGCCGGCCGTGCTCTTCAAGCTCGACTTCGAGAAAGCCTACGACCGAGTGAACTGGGAGTTCATTCGCGAGGTGCTGACTCGGAAGGGATTCGAGTCGGGTTTCATCCATCGCATCATGCAACTTGTGTCGGGGGGACAGACTGCGATTGCTATCAACGGAGAAGTGGGGAACTTCTTCCGCAACAAAAGAGGTCTTAGACAAGGAGATCCCTCCTCGCCTTTGATTTTCAACTTTTTTGCTGATGCCCTCTCGGCCATGGTGAACAAGGCCAAGAACGCCGGCCATATTCGAGGTGTGGTGCCTCACCTTTGCCCAGGAGGGATCACCCACTTACAATATGCAGACGACACTCTGCTGCTCATTCTCCTCGCTTTCGAGATCATTTTCGGCTTGAAGATTAACTTTTTGAAGAGTGAGGTGATTGCCATTGGGATGGACAATCCCCGCGCTTAATTGTAAACTAGGGAGTTTTCCAATTAAGTACCTAGGGCTTCCCATTTCGGACAAACACATCTCGATTCTCGAATGGGAACCCTTATACGGTAAGGTGGTGAACCGGGTCAGCCCCTGGCGCGGCAGGTTTCTATCGTCCGCGGCAAGGCTGATCCTGACAAACTCTAGTTTGTCCTCCCTGCCCTTGTTTACTATGGGCATGTTCCTGCTGGCTGATGGAGTTCACGCCAAGCTTGACACCCCTAGGTCTAAGTTCTTTTGGGAAGGGACTGGGACAAAAAAGAAATACCACCTGATCAAGTGGGCGGCGCTTTGCCGCCCCCAAGAAATTCGGTGGCCTAGGGATCCTCAACTCCAAACTCATGAATGTAGCGCTCCTTGTCAAGTGAATTTGGGAACTTTCCCAGAACGAACAGGGGCTTTGGGCCGATATTCTTCGCGCCAAATATTTCCCCGATGGGAATTTTCTCACCTCAAAGGCGAAGGGATCGCCTTTCTGGAACGGAATTCAGGCTGTTAAGCCTGCCTTCTCGTTAGGGGCCAAGTTCTGCGTTAAGAATGGGTACTCCACGAGATTATGGCTTGACCACTGGCTTGGGTCGGAACCTCTTTGGCGGAGTCACTTTGCCATTTACCAACTAGTCACTAACGTAGAAATTTTGGTGGCCGACGCGCTCAGAACTAACCCTCCAGCCATATCTCTCAAAAGACCACTCCTCGCCCATGAACGGTCAAGTTGGGATGGGCTCCTAACTGCCTTACAGGGTGTCTCTCTCTGCCCTGAGGCCGACACGGTCTCCTGGTCCCTCTCGAGTTCCGGAAAGTTCACGGTCCAATCGTTTTACAATAAGCTGACTGAGGGACCGACTCTTGACATAGCTAGGGGGCTATGGAAAGCGTCTATTCCTCTGAAGATCAAAGTCTTTCTTTGGCAATTATTCCGTGACCGCCTCCCCTCTTCTAACAACATTGCCATTAGACACGGTCCTTCGGATGGGTCTTGCGCATTATGTGGAGCGCATGAAGATGCGAACCACATCTTCTTCCAATGCCACCTAGCTCGTTTTGCTTGAAGTGCCGTCCGTGAGGCATTTGCGCAAAACTGGAATCCCCATACGGTTTCGGACCTACGTGGGATCCTTCTCGCCCATAGAGGTAGCTTCGGGCGCGTGCTGTGGCGATGCGTAGGGGCGCTGTGCTGGTCACTGTGGACCACCCGTAATAAGATGACTATCGAACACAAGTTCCCTTCTCATCCTGCTGACATTATTTTCAAATGTCATTTGTTTCTCCAGACTTTGACACCGTTGGGGAAACGGCGTGATGCAGATCGGATGATGGATGCCATGGAGCGGATCCGCACGATTCAGCTCGAAGCACGACACTAAGATTCTGCTCGTGGCGCTTTTGGACTGGCTGCTTGGACTCTTTGTTGCTGTCTTTCTTATCAGGCTGAGGCAGGTTGCATGTTCCGTACTTTGGGCTTCGGCCCCTTTTATTCTGTTGTTTCTCTATGTTAAACTTGTTGGATGCTGCCTGTGGTGGGCTTTATTAATTTAAAGCCGAACGCATCGTGCGTCTCCGTTCTAAAAAAAAGATAGATCTTGCGTGATCGTAGAATTTTTTTTGAAATTGCATGCTACGTTCCCCAACAATGCGCCCTATCCCTCCCGCTAACCCCCCCCCCCCCCCCCCCCCTGCGGTGGGATAAGATTGAGCAAACATATAGCAGGCATGTGAAGCCAGAGGATGAGGACAAAGAATCTGTGAGGCTGAAAGATGCAACAGAAACTATTATCATGGTTTCAGTCCTAATAGCAACTATGGCGTTCAGTGCATCGTCTGCACTTTCCTGAAGGTTACAGAGCTGATGATCATCAAAGTGGGGGCAAGCCAACACTTGCCAGGAGTTACATTTTTTATGCATTCTTGACGGCTGCCACACTAGCTTCCATCAGCTCCTCACTAGCTACCGGTGGCTTCGCGTTTGATGCAGCTTCCATCGTTAACCTGATCACCCGCAAAGTTAACTTTGTGGTCTCCTTGCTTTCTGTGTCGAGTTCAATCACATGCATGTCAATTGCTTTTGCACTAGGTGTGTACATGGCGCTGGCTCCGGTTGCTCGTAGTCGTAGCACTGTTGTCGCGGTTTTGTTATTACTCCTGCCGTAATGCCAGGTGCAAATTTGAAGGCTATCTTAAAATCGATTGTTCTTGCACGATTGTTATGTATTAGGACAGGGCTATACAAAGGAATGGTCCGGTTACTACAAATGCACCTGTTCATAGTGGGCAGTGCTCTTTGGCCCTTCGTGGTTACCTTTGGTTGGGCCGCGTCGGCAAGGGTCCATCGCCACCGCTAAATCATAAGCATGTGCTTGTCCAGAACTGGTGTTATGTTGGTGTGTATCCTCTTGGTTTATAAGTTTCCTTTCTGTAAGACTTGAATATATGTAAGGCAGAATCATTGTCAAGATATTTTCCTAAATATAGCTCATGTATTATTTTTAAGCAGCTCCATGTATTCTGCCCATGTGCTGGCCTTGTAACTGAAAAGGCAGAGAGAGTGTGCGTTATTTCTGCCATTTCCCCCAAACAAGACACGAGATATTTTGCCACTGAGCTGTGGATCATTTTGCCTGTTCTCCTTTAGGTGGCTTCGTCTGTGAGTGGCTGGTAACTGCTTTTTTAATCTTGCTCTATGTAAGTTGGAGTCTATATATGTAACCCTTGGTTTCTCCAACAGAAATCAGAGAGGGACCCATCTTTTGCTTACTGTAGCTGCCTCGCCAACAACAAGAATGGATGTAGACAAGGCACGGTTTTCAACTTTCAGTTTTAGAAAATTTTCATTCACAACCAAAATGACGTTTTGATTTTTGTTTATTTCTTTTCCCTGTTAAGGCTTGCTGACGACCTGCTGCACGATCCGTGCAGCGTTTACATCACCTTCATGTAATTGTGTACGGTCAGTCGGGCTCTTGCCCGTTTTGAATGCATAAGGTAGATCCTTTTCTTTTAAAGAAAAAGGAGAAATTACCGGAATATTTTGACCGAAAGGCAAATATTCCTTTGCCCTACTGAAATTGTTGAAATTCAGTAAATTTCATCGGTGTCTCACTGAAAGTGAAAAGCACGAGACAACAACAGAGGTACTCAACACATCTGCTACTCATTTTTTCTTAAATGGAATAAAAAATTCAGTTCCAAAAGCAGCGAATGGAACACTTTTTTGACGGAACCTCGTCAGAGGGCGGGGAGCTCCCGCATTGCATTAAGAAGAAGAGAGTTGGTCCGGTTAATAAGGGAAACTGGACCCAAAAACCATACATGGCATCAGTTAATTAAGGAAAACCGACGAAGACCACACACACCGGACTAGCACTCAAGGGACGTCGTCCGAGCCAGATACAAGAGTGCCAAGGCCCAAGACCATGGTCAACACAACATACCCGACCAAGACAACCACTGCAACCTGAAGAACATGCCTGCAACTCGATGTGAACTCGCACCTAACCTTTTGAAAAATGAGATCAACCATTGGCCTCCACCAATGCACGAATTGCCTGGGTCGCTGTCGGCGTAGGGGGTTTCTTGTACATCCGTAGATAAGAGTTCATCTTCTCTTGCACATCCTCTTCGGAGCCTTTCTTAGATTTCATCCCCTTCGGTAGTTCCCCATAAGTCTCCGCCAACCTATATTCAGCGCGTTTGGCAGTAGGAATGTTGTTGTTTCTATTCTTCTTATCCAAACGTCCACTACGCCTCTCGAAACAAGAAGATGCCCCTTCAATCTGCACATGAATCGGTTCCTCGAGCAAGGACCGCGGTGCCGCGCAACTGAAACTGCTTAGGAACTCATCCAACAAGGTAGTTGATGGCACGCCAATATCACCAAGTGGTTCCTCGGACCCAGAAGACATCATATTGGTAGTGCCCCCTGAAGCAAGCTTCACTAAAGAGGGGACGAAGGGAGGCACCTCTCCAACCAAACCATCAGGCAAGGCCACCTCAATCTGCTCCATATCATTGCTTGCTATGACTATCTCAGCCACCTTAGCTTGCTCCTCCTCTCCTAGAATCACCGTCTTGTGCAGAACGATATCCAACGTAGGAAGAATATCTGCAGGCAGCACCACAGTTGCCAGCACCTCAGACGAGCACCCGGCCACTCCCGCCTGACTGACATCCTTGCCATAGGCAACAACAAGAGGCGCCGGTGGCTCCTCATGCTCGCACTAGGGAGGAGGCGAACCCAAAGGCGCCAAGGAGGAAGATCCCCCACTGTTCCCCACTACTTTGCCACTGATAGCCTCCAGCCGCTCCAAGAGGCTCGAGACCTGGGCCGCCCAACCCTGCAGAGCAATCGCCATGTCGCGGAGGGGTTGAACGACATCCTCCACACGAGCGGTAACCAGAGCCTGCAACTCGGCGTGCAACGCCTCGGTCTGAGCTGCAAAGAGGGGTTGCAGCAGCCCCAAATCAGCAGCCAAGGCCGACCCGTCAGGGCCGGACTGACCCGACCAGGGGGTGTCGGAGTTGCTACAAGGGGCCCCTTGAACGAGAGCCCAGTCGGGGCGGCAACAACTGCTGCCCACGAGCGCTGCCGCAACTGCGGTGAAGGAGCTGGGGACGGGTGTTGGAGGTGAGGAGCAGCCGGCGGCGACAGGGAGCCGCGGAGATGACCATTGCCGGTAGGGAGGCGGCCCGGACAGCCGCGCTCGCGATGCCCAGAGCGGCCGCAACCCAGGCAGGTGACAGGCCCATGACAGTCGGCGACGAAGTGGTCCTCCGCCAAGCAACGGAAGCAGAGCCCATAAGCTCTCCGCTTGAAAGCAAGGGAGCGGTCGGTGTCCTTCTTGCGGGCGGGGCAGACAGCTTCTCCAGCCTCCGGCGATGTTGGCCCCCGACCTCCACCCACCCCTTCTCCGTAGGTGCCTGCGAAGCATCGGTCACTACCAGCGGCGTGAAATTCGGAGGAAGCCGATTTGAAGGTGGTGGCAGCTTGAGCGGAGGGAGGATCCCAGGGCAATCCGCGGAGCGCGCGAGAGAGTCCCCGTCTCCATCCTCAGCACCGACAGCCAGTAGCACTGGATCTGGATCTGCAGGGGAGCTAGGACGGAGGGGAGGGGTGGGGGCGTTGGTGGCTGTGTAGGGATCACAGGGGGTGAGGTTGGTGGTGGGAGAAGAGGCCATGGTTAGGGGTGGAGGACGGGATGCGAACTAAGCCGCAGCCACGGCGGCGGCGGCGGCGGCGAAGTCGCAGCAGCGTCGCGGGAGCTAGCGGCAAAGCTGGGCAAGTTTGAGTTGTTGTCTGAGGCGAATGGAACATCAACTCAGATAAGCCAACGTGGTCATGACTCTCCAGAGATCCGGGGAGCAAAGCAGAGCCAGGGTAAAATGGGGATAGATGGCTATATACTTCGAATCGGGCACGCTCTCGGAGACTCGGACTGTAAATTCAGGTCCAAGAATTCCAGGGAACCTCAGGCCCGATTCAGAGTGTGTTCCGTTGTTGGCTACGAGTACAAATATATGCAGGAGGGACGAGCACGCAGCGAACTACTTGTAATCTCGCCCAAAGCAGGGAGGAACACCGACACATTGCAAGCAAATTCGCGGGGATGGATCGGTTGATATTCACAACGTTGAGCGCGGCGGTGGCAAAGGGACTCGTCGCCGTCTACTAAGGATGGCAATTTTATTCATGGACATGGATATCCATGGATATCCGACCCAAATGAATAGGGTTTGAATATGCTTTTGTGTCCATAGGCGACGCTCAAACCCAACCCGGTTGTTTATGGGTAGAGCATGGATATAATCTTATACCCATTGATATACCCAAACCCAATCCGATAGTATGACTTAATGGGGAAAAATTCCATCCCTGCCCCACGTTTACATGTCCCATGACAATTTTACACTTTTTTTTATCTAAACCATGCATAAGAAATCACACAATCGCCATCGTAACTTTTATAAGTTGACAGTCAATCCCCTCTATAACATACTCCAACATCCTTTCCCTTATTTTTATCTCCTTCTTAAATGATTCATCATTCTCATCAGTTAGAAAAATACTAAATGATCTTCGGTTGTTACTGGATATTGATTTTACCATAACTGAAGCCTAGCCTGCCACAAGGTGAAGAATGGAAGAGTTTATGTTAATATTGTGTTATGTTTTATTTACATGTCTCGAGAGGACCCAATGGATATCCGGTGGATATGGATATCCATTGAATTTGGACATGGACATAATTTTTCATCCATAAATTTTTTTCATAGGCGGACAAAGACTGTCTTCATAAATATGGATATAGATTTGATATTGTTCAACCCGATTCAAACCCGTCCCATTGTCATCCTTACCGTCTACCACAACGACGGCGACGGATATGACGACAACTACCAGGACGGCCTGGGCCCGGAGGAGCATCGCCTGCTGCGGCGTCGGCGGCGACGACGGCGGCGCAGGCAGCCGGAGCATCGTGCGCGGCGGCTGCTGGCGTCGGGGCTGGAGCCGTGGCAGGTGCGGGAGCTGGAGAAGGACGTACGTAGGGCGGAGAGGGTCCTGCGACGGCGCCCGCCGCGGCCACAAACCTTCGCCATGCGCGACCTGGTGTTCAGCTGCGTGGGCATCCTCGGCGTCATGTCCGGCGCCTTCGTCGCCGGTTGGGTCGGCTGGGCCGCGTTGATCGCCGGCGCTGTCATCCTGATGCTCGAAGCCGAACTAATCTGCCACGAAGACGGCCAGCACCGGGGAGCGGAGGAGAAGCGGGCGGACGCGGAGGAGACACAGGCCCGCGTGCGCGCCGTCCTGGAGCGCACGGGCAACGCCGATCTGCTTCCACTCCAGGATTGGTAGATCGTCTTTTCACGTTGGTCTAGTGAGTTTGTCGATCGTATGAGCTCCACGGGCTCGTATATATGTGACGACTTTGTCGATCTCACCAGCTCCACTGTTCCTCTCTCTCGGTAAATGAATGTGCATCTTTAAATTGACAAAGTCACCACGGATGGCTTCGTAGTCGATGTAAGCGTCTTCTCCCACTAAACAAGTATCGCTGTAAAGTCTGAAATAAATATAGAAAATGGTTTCACCACAAGAAATCCAACCATATGAACTACGCGGTCCGCATATTCATAGTCTGATTTTTAACATACCTTTTCATATTACTAACACAAGGGCACGTGTGCTGCAACAGGAGAAAAAAAATCATAATCTTCAATGACCATGATCACGTATTGCTGCATCATTGAGATACACTATCACTCTCAATTTCCTAAAATTATGAATATATTTTTAAACTCGTGAATATTTTCAAAGTAATGAAAACTTTTATAAATTTTAGAACATTTTCTAAAATCAATAGCATGTTTTGAATTCATGGACTTTTTATACTATTTGCAAACATTTTTTAATTGTAAACATTTAAAAAAATTCTTGAATCAGCGAACATGTCTATAATGGACAAACATTGTTTTAAAAATTTGTGGAACAATTTTTTTAATTCACAAACATTTTTTCAAATGCATGACAATTTTTTGAATCAATGAACATTTATGAGTAAACTATTTTCTAAATCACGAATAGTTTTTGAATTATTTGGATATTTTTTCCATTCATGAACATTTTAAAATTGGAAAACATTTATACAATTTATTTAACATTTTTTAAAACATCGAATTTAAAAAAATCATGGGCAGAAACACTTTTTACTTTAATAGTTAAAGTAGGTATAGATACAATAGGCATTTTCAAAATATACCATATAAAGAAAAGTATTACTTAAGGGTGCATCTTAAACATAATTTTAGAAATAATTAACATGCAAGATAAAAGCATATTTGAAATCTACACATTTTTTGGAGGGATTTCCATATATATCATGTTTATTTTGAAGTTATGGTTTGGAAGATATTTTTTAAAGCATTTGAATCTGTGAAAAAAAAAGTTTAAAATGGAGTAGCTGGGACGAAATTGCAACATTGCAACCATGAGCTAAGTCACGCTTGGGCGAGGCAATTGTATCCTATGCCAACAGCAATTGGCAAGGAAATACAGCTTGGGCGAGGCAATTGTATCCATTCAAGAAAAGAAAATTAAATTGGGAAAAAATTATACAATTTCAACATTTTTATAAAAAAATCCAATTTTTAAAAAAAATCAGAGGCAGAAATACCTTTTACTTTAATAGTTATAAAGTAGGTATAGATACAATAGGCATTTTCAAAATATACCATATAAAGAAAGTATTAGCATGCAAGATAATAGCATATTTGAAATCTACACATTTTTTTGAGGGATTTCCACATATAGCATGTTTATTTTGAAGTTATGGTTTGAAAGATATTTTTTAAAGCATTTGAATCTGTGAAAAAAAAATTTAAAATAGAGTAGCTGGGACGAAATTGCAACATTGCAACCATGAGCTAAGTCACGCTTGGGCGAGGCAATTGTATCCTACGCCAACAGCAATTGGTAAGGAAATACAGGCTTGGGCGAGGCAATTGTATCCATTCATGAACATTTTTTAAATTGGAAAAACTATACAATTTCATTAACATTTTTTAAAACATCCAATTTTTAGAAAAATCATGGGCAGAAATACTTTTTACTTTAATAGTTATTAAAGTAGGTATAGATACAATAGGCATTTTCAAAATATACCATATAAAGAAAAGTATTAGTTAAGGGTGCATCTTAAACATAATTTTAGAAATAATTAACATGCAGGATAACAACATATTTGAAATCTACACATATTTTGAGGGATTTCCATATATAGCATGTTTATTTTGAAGTTATGGTTTGAAAGATATTTTTTAAAACATTTGAATCTGTGAAAAGAATAGTTTAAAATAGAGTAGCTGGGACGAAATTGCAACCTTGCAACCATGAGCTAAGCCACGCTTGGGCGAGGCAATTGTATCCTACGCCAACAGAAATTGTCTCCTAGATGGAGGGAGGACGCTCAAGCCATTGCACTACTGGAATGTTTGTGGTATAAGAAGAGCTTGCCTCTATAAATAACCGAAATCCGACGATGATTTGTGAAGCGAAAAGTTTCACTTACCGGTGACGTGGTGGGTAAATATTGACAACTTCGGGGGCAGTTTGTATGACGTATCACCAGAAGCATTAGACTCTTTATTATTAGGGAAAGATAGGTTGTGACACGACACAAAGAGGCCTCGTCGGCGGCGAGAGGAATGGGCACATGTCCGTTTTCTTTTTCGTTTTCTGATGTTTTCTTTGCCTGACGTTATCGACAAGATGTTGATGATGCCGTGTTGGAATAAGGTCACCCCAACCTCTTCCTACGTTGACGACGCCGGATCCGATCCGACGATGGGCGTGTGAGTATTGAATTATAGACACGCGTTGGGCCATAGATAAATCGGATGAGATGGGACTAAATATATACAAACCCTCTCGATTGTGCTGTTGGGCGGGCTTCGGTGGGCCGCTACGAACCATGGGCATGGCCCAACTGAGTAGGTCGGATGGCTTTGGTGAACCGTTTCCATTTATTTTTTTGGACTGTGAATTGATTACCGAATTATTAGTATCACCTCAAGTAATGGACGAAGGATTGATGGTCTAAAAAATCAGAGAAATGCATCATGTTTTACTTGTAGGTACCCTATTCGTTTCTTTTTAGTCTGCATATAAGATTTAATCAAAGTCAAACTTTGTTAACTGATTAAGTTTATAGAAGAAATATCAAGATTCATAATATGAGATCAATATAGTTAGATGCATGATGAAATTAATTCTCATACCATATAGTTTTAGTATTGTAGATGTTGATATTTTTTCAAACAAAGTTGGTCAAACTTTACAAAGTTTGACTTTGACCAAATCTTATATGTAGACTAAAAAGAAATGGATAGAGTATATACATAGTTCCCAAAAAATGTCAAAGGCTCATGTGGGGCTTCGTGCGAAGGTGGTAAGTTTAGTATCACCTTGGATTTGAAGGAGAGTTGATACCCACATATAAGAGATTCTCTTCAACATGCTATTAGAGCATGAGAAGAGAGATGGTACACGCGCCGTCCTCCTCTGCTGCCTGCCACGCCTTCGTGCATGTCATGTTTCGTTAATGATATGTGTCATGCTCAAATCTGTGTCATATGTGCAGTACTTTTGCCGGTTATAAATAATTAATTGGTAACTGATTACGGGTTATTCACGAAAGCGTTGTGTAACAGCCATGTCTGAACCGTCAAATTGTTGACTGCTACTGACTCGATCGTGGACCTAACTCAACGCCTCACTACTTCAACTGCTTACTCGACCTACCCACCAACGCCAACACCATGATGAAGAGGATGAGGAAAATGTTGCAGTCGCTGCAGCGGCTTTGTCGTGGCCAACTGGAGGGTATGATATGTTCATCTTTTATTTATTGGTTCATGTGTTAGGCATACTTTTTGTTTTTTTCCTGTTCTATACTCCCCCGTTGTAAAATATGAGGTGTATTAATTTTTCAAAAGTCAATCATGTGCAAGTTTGACCAAGTTTCTAAAAATATCAATATCTTTAATATCAAATTTATATCATTTGATCAATCATGAAAAATATTTTCATATTTTCTCTATTAGATATTGCAGATGTTGATTTTTCATTCTATAATCTTGGTCAAATATGCAGATGTTTGACTTGCACAAAAATTGATACACCTTATATTCTCGAACGGAGCTATTACTTCGTATGTGCTCAGATGTGTAAATACCAATATGATATTAACACTGCTTTTGCTATGATCATGATTTATTTATGCATAAAATTAATTAGAAAACTGCTAACATATCCAACACAAAGTTCTTATTGCCAGATCCGTTGGCTCTCTTGGATCTTGGCAGTTTGTGTGTCTATCAAAGAGGGCATGTGGTTGACTATTGGTGCAACGACTCCGACATCTTGTTGTTATGTGGCATGGTTTGGTTTCTCCAACTCTCTAGACCAGTGGTGATCAATTGCAAGCCTATATTATATGTGGTTATGCTCCAACCTAGTATGGCGAGGGCATTTGCGGGTGTCTCTTTTCTTTATTGTTGGTTCAGTGCATTTTTTTAACAACTAGCGGACGGTGCACAATTGGAGGACAAAGAAGGCTATTATGATTTTGAATGTAATTTTAGTTTTTATATTGGTTGGTTTCCGTCTAGCCGTCCATTGCACTGGCTTTTTTACTTATCATCTTTGCGATGCTCTTGCGAACCAACCTATGGTTGGATGGTTAAGAGGACGGTGGTATCCCTAACCCACCAGGGTTCACGTCTTAGACTTGACATTGGTGCTTATATTATTCCTGAATTTATTTCAAGCTTCCGGTGATGTTTGTTCAGTGGGCGGAGACATTCCCGTCGACTGTGAGGCGTCTGTGATGACTTCGTAAAATATCAAGATGATATGTTGGCTCAGTCTCTCGGAGGTGCTCATAGGAGTAGGATGTGCATGCGTGTGTTCATATGAATGGGTGTATGCTCGTGTATGTGAGCAACTTTGATTGTATCGTGTTCAAAAATAATAATTGAGATGCTCTTTGTAATTTTTGCTAAAAGTGCGGTGAACCAATTGAAAGCTACCAGTGTGACAAGTGTCAACCTTAGGAGATTATTTGGTTTTCATTGTAACTTCTCTTCTTAACTGGTGGTCCTTTGTGCAAGGTTAGTGTTCTGTTGTCCTTTTATTTTTGTTGGTCTTCCTGACTTGTATCTTGACCTTTATGATAGGAATAAGACACAAATTACCATGAAAAAAAATAAAGTATGTGCATATGACAGGTTGAACATGCTGCTAGAACATTCCAAAACAGTGTGTCTATGAACCAAACAAGCTATGACTCCTTGTGTGACCAATTTCAGGCTGAAAGCATATCATATCACTCTCTGCATGTGTGACCTATTTTAGCCCGGAAGATCGTATCAATCTCTGCATGTGTCATCCTATTTCAGACTGAAAGTGTATCATATCACCAACCTGAAAGTTTGTTACTCCCTTCGTCCCAAAATGTAAGACGGTTTTTGACACTATCATAGTATCAAAAAATGTCTTATATTTCGGGACATAGGGAGTAGCAAATTAAGTTCTTCTTTTCTTTGGACAGACCATGACCAACTGTGGCAACAATACCGCAGCAGTAAATATAAAATATACAGATTGGCTCCCCTGTGGTTTCTACAACATCATAACTTTTTTGAATCTCTGAACTCGACTTAATTACGCTGTTAATACCCTCTACACACATATCTCTGCAATCTGCATGCTATTCTAACTCCTAAGTAACTAAGCAATTACACCACAGACAACGAACAATGGAGATACCCACTCTCGGAAAAAAGAAAACAATGGAGGTCCCAGGCCACGGTGCGGCACAGCAACAGCGACTCGAAAAAAAATCAATGAGCACAGTATGATTCAGCAAAGTCCTTGCTTGGTGCCCGCGAAACCGTGGCCGGAATCATGCGTCCAAATGTCAAATTATCCATGTCGAGCTTCGGTCCCTATCAATCGGCCATATGCGTCTGCATCCGGTTCGCGACCAGCTGCACGGTAGGTGCGAACATGATTGACCCTGCAAAGACCAACCAATGTTAAGAGTGAGTTACTAATCTTTTGAAGTGCAAGGAACAGGGGATGTAGAAAATGAGGCAAACCAACAGTCAGGGTAAGCACCTGGCACAGCATTAAAACCATTCACAGTTTGGTGCATGGTGGGCCGTTCTTCAACATTATGGCTGCTCTTCAGCTCAACAGAATGTTCACCTCGGTCTACTAGAACCTGTGGCAACGATCCGCATTGCGGGTTTGGTACTGCCTGAGAATCTATCCTCTGAGCGTTATTGGCAAACGCATGTGACACAGCATCTGCATGAGGCCCTGTTGAATGGCCTGCGCTTGCAGGATCATCTACAGTTTTCTGCTCACTTGATGCCGCTGTGCTGCTTGGTGGTGGTGTTGGTATCGGAGATGAAGTCGGTACAGGTGGCTGAAATGAGTTTGGTGATTCGCCATCTCCTACCCACCCACGACCAAATGTTATTCCAGGGGGAATGACCTGTTCAATTCGCTTCGATGCAACTTCCCAAGCAACAGGACCAAGCTGTGCAGCAAAACGTGCCAGACTGCGGGAATAGGCCTGTGGCAACTGAGCACCAATCTGATAAAAAAAATCATTGTGTTAAACCGAGAGTGATATCATCTTGCTGTTCAGCAAAGTCAACAGAAACCTAAAACTTTATTGACATATCATAAATCATTAGGGGAGGAGACTTGTATTGGACACTCAACTGGTACAAGAACCTTCCTTGTCCCATTGTATGAGGTTGCCACTGGCAGCTCATACATTGAACTGGATGGTTGATTCTGATAATATGTAGTTCGGCGACTCTCTTCTACCAGAAGTGGCTTCTTCCCCATTTTTCCTGACCATTTACTCCCAGACCCTGAGACAAAGGTAAGGCACCAAATGATGTTAAAGGGGTAAACAGATTGGCCAAATCTGGATGGAAGACATTCTTGGGCAACATCCCTCTAAGAAAATTGAGTTCTCAAAATGATAAAAGGAACCTGAATAATCTTCAATGCTTTCCAATTTGCGCTCACTGGACCAATTGTGTTCATTGCTTCTATTGGCAAAAGAAGCTTTCAGTACATCTGCAATTCTCCGCTGTATATCAAACCCTGAGTGCGCATAAAGTCCACTATTTCCAGCCATAGCAAGTGCCGCCGCAGAAAAGTTTGCGGTAGCACGTTCTGCTGGTGGCTGCTCAACTTGCTGCTTGACAGCGTTCTTTGGAGGCCTGCCCCTTCGACGCTGTGGTTTTGGTTCCGGTTCTGGTAATGGTTCTGGTTCTGGTTCACTGGCATCACTATCTTGCCGAAGATTCTCAAAGTCCTTCTTAGCAACCTCTTGAATAGATCGTGCCTATAATGCATCACATGTGAATGTTACATATGCACTGCATCCCATGGGTTTACAGAAAAAGTACATCATAGAATTAATCATCAAACAAGTAGGTTCAAGGTTTAACCTGTCGATAGTATACTGTGTCTGGTGAATTGTAGGACATGGCGTTCGAGGTTATCAGAAACACATCGTCCTGTAAATAGGAAATCTATGTCATTTTGAATGAGCTTAGTAGAATACAAATAATATTCTGAGCTTAGTTAACCATTGATTATAAATTAAGTATTAGCACACCCAGGATTCAACAGCGAGTCAAAGTTCTACTTGTTCTTGGCGTGTGACTTGCATGACCAAGGCCATGGTTTAAAAGAAAGTATGTCATAAAACAAGGTAAAGGAAATGATGTTAGTGGTCTGAGGTAAGACTAAATCGAATGTTCAGTGAAAATGCAGATAGGTGATGCTGGTTACAGGCTTATAGCATACATAGATCCAATATTTTTTAAGTGATTAGAGAGGTGGTAGCAGACAAGTAATTACATCAAGTAGAAATGGTGGCACAGAGAGCATAACATACCAGCTCTAGAAGTAAAAATGATCATTCTCATACATAACAAACAACTGACAACTTCAATCTAAAGTCCAACACACCTTGTTGCTGAGTACTGCTACAACAAACTTCATAACAGGTCACAGGTACAAGCATTCCATTTTTTAAGTACTTGTTATTTATCTTATTCTACTTGTTTGACCGTAAGTAACATAAGCAGTGCATGTACAAGATTTTTATATATGCAGTAGAAAATGGAACTGCGTAGTGAACATTGCACAAGCATCCACGCACTGGTGTTTTTTTCTAAACAAAGCGTCATTTCATCTTGACTCGAATGAATGAAAATGCTTTTATTTCATAGAAAATTATGAGAGCATTATTTCCATTAGAAAAATTACATATTTACAGGTTTTCCTGTCTAACAAGCACTTTCTAAGAGTAGCTCATAGTTTATTTTTATTACATGCACTTTTCTTTCTACTTGTGTTGCTAGTTATCCTTATGGAACTATATACAATATTACATACCTTACATGACTTCTTAGTACCCAAATTACTTACACAACCTTTGACATAAGTGGATATGCAGATACAGAAAAGCAACAGCAGCAGATATTCATTAAATATAAAAACTTACACAGCGCTATTCATAATCCTGTAATGGAATCAATAACAGTAACACCTACGAGCATAAGTGCTTCTCTTCACTTACTATAGATTTCAGTTTTCCATTGAAAGAAACTTGTTAATTGTATTTACAAATTAAACTGTATTTACTGTACCGGTCTTGAAAAGTGTTGCGTTTTATATAGTTCTATCTTCCCTTAAGAGTACTTGAGTTATGAAGATATTGATCACATGGAACATTGTCAGAAACATTATTTAGAAGCAAAACTCTCAGGTTTCCATTTATGCATTTGCACTAGTTTCGAGTCCTTTGAAGAGGATCCAAGAGAATGAATATCTGTTCCTAAAAAAGGCGCAGCAAAACATGATACAAGAGTCCAAAGGCAACAGTACAGAATATATTTTCAAGCAAACAAGAAGATGCCACAGTTTTAGTAACTGACTACTGACCTATAAGAATATCGAACATAAATGTGAGGCCTTGTGTTAGAAAGAAGAACATGAGCATGGAAAAGCACATTAGCCTCACAGAGTTGATGACTAATCTAGCTGGGACGAGCAA
Source organism: Triticum aestivum (assembly GCF_018294505.1). Taxonomy (NCBI): domain Eukaryota; kingdom Viridiplantae; phylum Streptophyta; class Magnoliopsida; order Poales; family Poaceae; genus Triticum; species Triticum aestivum. The sequence goes on from NC_057806.1 coordinate 553,608,588, forward strand.
CTAAGTCAACCAAATTGCGGTAACAGCTGATTATATTATAAACCAGAAAAGGTCAAACAGCATGACCCCAAAAATAAAAAAGATTCCACCCTGACCTCAAATTGCTCCAGGTTGGCATATGCCCCCTTATCAAGCTTCTTCCTAACTGTCGAAAAATCCATGGGGTGCTTGACGATATCTCTGTAGTCGGGCAGCTGACAGTACATTGGCAATCACAAGCAAATCAATCAGCCTGCCAGAAAACAATACCAAGAAACAAACATACAGTCCTGTAACACAAACCTCTTCATCATCAACCGGCTCCGAGAAAACGCCGTATGTGTCCTTCCTGCGCAAAAACAGGGAAACCGGCCTCAGATAAGATGCTACTGAAACTGGAAGGGAAGAAGAAGAAGAAGAAGAAGAAGAAGAAGAAGAAAAGCAGAGAGGATATAGCAACTCACTTCTGCAGCCTATCAAGGATGAAGACCAATAACTTTTTGTCAGGCAGAGGGGTCGTGGGGCCGGAATCTGACGGCTCTGTGCAAATGAACAAATCCACCCACGAGCACAGGAGCAACAATCAGCATTAATTAATTAAACAGGAAACAAACTGGAGTGCATCCACGAGTACAGGAATTAAAAATGGCATCTTTGTTCGTGCACATTCGTCGCCCAGTGTTATTATTTTTGGTTCCGGAAACCTGAAGAAGAATAAATGCATCGGAGGAGAGCAGGCAGGGGGAGAACCGACCTTCACGCCCATCCGTCGCTGTCCTCCTCTTTTCTCCCTGCAGCAGCAGCGGCAGCAAAAGATAAATAAAGAAGATAGTAGACACATTTTAAAAATATCCACACAGAAATCCTTGGGAGAAAATCTAGAGACCCGGGGCGGAAAAAGGCGCCAGATAAAGTGGCAGTTACCGAGCAAGCACTGAGAGAGATCCTATGCCGTCGCCGGGGAAAATATTTGGCGCGAAAGGCAGGGGGAAACCAGGCCAAAAAAAGGCACGCCTTTAAAAGCTCCGATGCATAAAAGAAATGGCGCCAATTATTGCCGAGGGATGCGAGCGAGCGAGCCAGGGTTTTGGTTTATCCGCCGAATGATTGGCGGAGCGAGGGCTGAGGCGGGCGCCGTTGACCACTGTCGCGGCGGCAGAGGGGTGGGGAAGGGGCGGTAAAATAAATAGGGGGGCGCGGGCAGAGAGAGAGAGAGGGAGGCCCTTTCCGCGCCTGGGATAGCAGGGAGGGCGCCTCGGGCGGCGCAGATCCGCGCGCCGGCCGTGGCGAATTGGGCGAATTCCGCGCGGATTCGGGCGGGGAGGGCGCAGATCGGGGCGCAAACCTTGGCCGATCCGTCGTGGAGGCCGACGACGAGGCGGAGCTTCTTCTCGCGGCGGGGGTCGTCGTCGCCCGAGTCGTCCTCCGGGGCGGGGTTGCGGCGCGTGGAGGGGCGGCGCTGCTGCGGGGGCGGGGGCGGCGGCGGCGGCGGCGGCGGCGCCTCCTGCAGCTTCTGCAGGCGGAGGCTGCGCTTCTGGAGGTCGAGGAGGGAGGGCCGGCCCTTCTTCTTCCGCTTCCGGCGGGCCGGGGGAGGCGCCGACATCGCCGCCGGCCGCGGCGGCGGCTGCTGCTTGCCCATTGCGCGGCGGGGCGGGGCGGGGCGTCTGCGCTCTGTTTTTTTTTCTTCCTCCGCTCTGTTCGCGGCAGGGGCGTTGCGGGTGGGTATCGCGTGTGCCGGGGGGCGTGCTGGGGCAGGGGGTGGGTAGACTTTTTGGTGCGCTGCGGTTTTGCGCCCTTTTTTTCCCTCTTTTTCTTTTTCTTTTTTCTTTTTTGGGTGGTTTGGTTTGGGTTGGGTTGGGGTCGTTCGATCAAAATGGCAGCGCGATACGGGCCGGTCCATCTCGGGCTGATCTCGTGTGAGCCGTCGGATATTTATCAGATCGTTCTTGTGATAAAATTTTAGCTGCGCCATTTCGTAAATTCGATGCCCCCATCGAGATAGTTTTGTCACTTTTGAGAAATGAAAAAGGCAGCAGCTCCCCGTGCTAGACCCTAGCCGCCACCGATTCTGGGTAGCTCGAGCGAAATCGCAGCGCGAGCAGGCCAACCCATCTCGGCTTGATCTTGTGTGAGCCGTCGGATATTTACCAGATCGTTCTCAGTCGTCCGATAAATTTCAGTTGCACCCTTTCGTAAATTCCACGCCCCCACTAGGGTAGTTTCGTCATTTTTGAGACATAAAAAAGGCCGCAGCTCCCTGTGCTAAACCGTAGCCGCCACCAATTCTGGATCCTTTAATCGAAATCGCAGCGCAACCTAGGCCGACCCATCTCGGGCTGATCTCATGTGAACCGTTGGATATTTACTAGATCGTTCTCAGTCGTGTGATAAAATTTCAGTTGCACCCTTTCGTAAATTCCATGCCCCCACCAGGGTAGTTTCGTCATTTTTGAGATATAAAAAAGGCGGCAGCTCCCCTTGCAAACCCTAGCCGCCACTGATTTGGGGTCGTTCGATCGAAATTGCAGCGCGAGTGGGCTAACCCATCTCAGCCTGATCTTGTGTGAGCCGTCAGATATTTACCAGATTGTTCTCGGTCGTCCAATAAAATTTCAGTTGCACCCTTTCGTAAATTCCATGCCCCCACCGGGGTAGTTTCATCATTTTTGAGACATAAAAAGGCAGCAACTCCCCATGTTAAACCCTAGCCGCCACCGATTCTGGGTCGTTCGATCAAAATCGCAGCGCGAGCGGCCAGTCCATCTGGGGCCGATCTCATGTGAGTCATCGGATATTTACTAGATTGTTCTCAATCGTCAGATAAAAATTTCAGTTGCACCCTTTCGTAAATTCCATGCCCCCACCGGGGTAGTTTCATTATTTTTTTAGACAAAAAAGGCAGCAGCTCCCCGTGCTAGACCCTAGCCGCCACTGATTCTGGGTCGTTTGATCGAAATCGCAGCGAGCGGGCCAGCCCATCTTGGGCCGATCTCGTGTGAGCCATCGGATATTTACCAGATCGTTCTCAGTCCTGTGATAAAATTTTAGTTGCGCCCTTTCGTAAATTCGATGCCCCCATCAGGGTAGTTTCGTCACTTTTGAGAAATGAAAAAGGCAGCAGCTCCCCGTGCTAAACCCTAGCCGCCACCGATTCTGGGTCGTTCGATCGAAATCGCAGCGCGAGCAGGCCAACCGATCTCGGCCTAATCTCGTGTGAGCCATCGGATATTTACCAGATCATTCTCAGTCGTCCGATAAATTTCAGTTGCACCCTTTCGTAAAATCCATGCCCCCACCGGGGTAGTTTCGTCATTTTTGAGACATAAAAAGGGCAGCAGCTCTCTGTGCTAAAACCTAGCCGCCACCAATTCTGGGTCGTTCGATCGAAATCGCAACGCGACGTGGGCCGGCCCATCTCGGGGTGATCTTGTGTGAGCCGTCGGATATTTACTAGATCGTTCTCAGTCGTGTGATAAAATTTCAGATGCACCCTTTCGTAAATTCCATGCCCCCACCGGGATAGTTTTGTCCTTTTTGAGATATAAAAAAAGCAGCAGCTCCCCGTGCTAAACCCTAGCCGCCGCCCCACCCAGGGGTCCCCTCTTGCTTGCTCTCTTCCCTTCCCAAACACACTATCTTCCTCCCCTTTCTTTGTGACATTGCTCTACTCCCTCCCCGTCCCGCCGCCACCGCTCCATCTCCTTCCTATTTGTTGCCCTGAGCTCCCGTTCCCCCCATCGCTTCTGTTAGTGGACTAAGGCGAAGAAGAGCAGGCAAGTTCTCCGCCTTTACGCCTTTGTTGATGCGTCATCCCAAAACGCTATGGTTGCCAAATCTAGCTCCTCCGGCTTCTCCTTCGCTCATTCGGGCGCTCTTCCATACCAAGTCCCCTAATCCATCGTGCTCGATATGCCCATTGCGCTAGGGTTTTTAATCCAAACACCAACCGCCATTAGATGTTGGTGAGGAGCAAGAGCACGACTAGGTGCCAGCGCATCGCATGTAACGGCGTTAGTTTTTCTCCGGTGTCCTCGCCTAGCTATGTATGTTGATTCCGATAGCTCCAACTTGACATGTTGTTTCCTCTCAAAAGATCTCTTTCTCTCTCTCCCTCCCTCTCTCTCCCCCTCTCTCTCTCCCTCCCTTTCTCTCCCCTCTCTCTATCTCTGTCCAATTTGCTAATAGTGGTCATGTGTATGTTTTGGTAGACGAGATGTAGATATTAATAGCCTCTCATAATCTATTTTCCTTTTTAGGCTAAAATAGTTGAGTTTGATTTCGTACCTAACTAGATTGGACTAAAATATAATTGCATGGTAAAACAAATGCCTAAAATAGTGCTTATTTCTTTTGCAAAGGAAATGGTGTGCCACAGGCTCATCCATGAGAACCATCTCTTCACCTTTTACCTAATTATGCATTCAACAACAATTAGATTATGAATCTGTTCTGATGCATTCTTTCTATTCTCGCATTGCTAATATTGCTAGAAGTGGCCTATGGCATTCCTAACAGTATAAATGAATGTTGAATGGGGATGTCACAGGTTAATCCCATTGCCTTGTTTTTCCTTAAACTTTCATATGTGTGCCTGATTTAGATACTGCAAATTAATATGGAGTTTGATTCTATATTTTTATTTACTTTATTGTTTTGTTGGTCCAGAGAAAGTTGAGGATAATCAGAGAGTTCCACGCCATTGATCCTGATGAAGATGATAATGATAAATGCCAACATTATGCCTTTCCTATTGAAGGTAGCCGAAAGTCATCTATGCTCTTCTTTCTTCGGTTCTTTTTCTATGTGTTTTTCTACACAACCTTACAATGTTAGTACATATAAGCAGTGGCTTCGATACATTGATTTGACAATGCTATTTACACACGATTGTAGAGATGTGATTGGCTATTGTTATATTCAAGTATACATTAATCAATGACTAAGAATGATTTTGTGTTGTTTGTTCTTGGATGCATCTGAATGCATTATACATGATGTTAATTATGTGCGCTATGGAGACATAGATGATTTTCTCTTTTCAGATTTCTTATTTATGAGTCTATTTATTGAATTGTTCTTCATGCATTCTAGTTACCTCCTTTGTTTGTCAAATGTTATACAAACATCGCCATGAGTGCACACACGATGCACCACTTGGAGGCTTGATGTGTTGTGTTCTACGCTCATCATATTTTTTTGTCATTTTGCTAGCATCATTCTTAGTCACTGTCTTCTAGCTACACCAGTTCACTGGTCATGTATGAAGGGAAGATACGGCTTGGGCGGCGGTATGAAGGAATTAATGGCAAAAACAATATTGGTCTTTATGGCTTTGAAAATATCTTCCATTGGAAGCAGAAGGACATAAAACTAATATAAGATGATTTATGCCTTCCTTCGTTTTGTCCTTTAATGTTGATTTTATTTCTTGACAACAAATTACTATGATTCCAACAACTGTTGGATTATCAGTCCTCATGTTTGTTGGTTTCTCTCATAATACAATAATGCTTTGGATAGTTGAGACTCGAACTAATTATGCCACTATTTCCATATTTAATTTAGTCACATTTTCTTTTAATCTCTAAAAGATATAGGAGGGTTTCTTAAGACTCTTATAACCTAATAAGATGCATAACTAAAGCCAGTGTATTTCTACAATTTCTGTTGTTAAATGTGGAGTTAAGATATTGAGTTGATTTGCTGCAATAGGGTTCCTATATATATTACGATAGCCAGTGCTTCTTTTATTTAACATGAATGTGCTTATTTGTCCATCCCTTTGCACTGGACTGGGGTGGTTGAGAGCATTATCTATTGGATGCTTACAAATGGAATCGATTGGGCTAAGATAATGTACTCTTTTTGATCTTTGATGCCACCATTACCTGGTTAGTGATGCTCCTAAGGCTGCCTTATGTAAAATTATGTTAGATGTGAACTTTTTCCATGTGCTATAACATTTTATCAATGTAAGATGCGGATTTCCGAAAATATCAAGGAATGAGATATGCATATTAAGGTCTAAAGCTTTTATCTTGAAAAAACATTATGTACATATAACAACCTCTTTAGTTTTTTTCTGCTTCTAGGAGATGATGTTGGTTCTGAACTTGATCAGGTGGAAGAGAAAGTGCTCCATGCACTGACACCGGCCCCGATGACACGACTGGACCTACCCCGACAGTGCTTGTTCAATCAGCAGGTCCCTCTCCCTCCCTTCCTCTCTCTATTGATCCTTTTTTGCGGCTCAATACGCCAAGGAATGGAGTCATCAATTTAGCGTGAGCACTGGTGTCATGTCCACTTGTCGGGCAGCCGAGGAGATAGAACTGCCCTTGGTGCTTAAAATGGTGTCGCTGAACTGGACAGACATGCCATGGACCAACGGAGGTCCGTCTTAGATGTAAGTTTCATTAGTATATGATCTTTGAATCTTCTTTCATAGCTGAATTTTCAGTCTTAGGTTTTGTTTGTGATTATATTATCTTAGATTGAAATAATTAATAAATAAGCAAAAGTGTTTCATACTTGGAAATAGTGGCAATGACGTTAGAATTGGGCATGGTATGGCATATGATCTCTAAAAGATGTTGGGATATTCTTACCTAGAGCTTCAGTGAGATGCATTCGTTGAAATAGATGTTCTTTAAAGATTAAAAAATTACTCCCTCCATCCCATAATATTAGTGTAAAAAACGTTCTTATATTATGGACTCTCTCCGTCCCATAATATAAGAACGTTTAAAAAACATTGTTATATTATGGGACGGAGGGAGTAGATGGTATGGGGATTACACTCCTGTGTAGATTTATATTACTAGAATATTTGCTAATATCAAGTTTATCTAGGTGTTTATAAGGGCTTGTTTGGTTCCAATAAGTCACCTGACTTATAAGTCAGGTGACTTAAAATCAGTGACTTATAAGTCACGCTTGTTTGGTTACCACCTGATTTATAAGTCACCTGAGCATACCTTTCTACCTTGTTTTTTTATGTAAAGGTGGTGGGACCCATGCAAAAGGGGTGACTTATAAGTTTTAAGTTGGGGTGGAGCAACTTATGACTTATAAGTTGGATCCGTTTGGCAAAATAAGTCACTTTTTACACTTTTCGACTTATAAGTTGGTGACTTATTTGAAATCAAACAGGGCCTAAATTGTTGTTCACTAGGATTCCTTCACGTGATCATTCATGCACACCTCGGGAAACAACCTTATTAATCCCCTTCTCTGCACACCATTCTCTCGAGGTTGCAGGCACATCTTATAACCATGTGCTGCGAGAACGAACACATTCCGTTCAGTTGGATTCATATTTTTCTTGCCTTCATTTTTTGTTCTTGTGTATTCATGTCACGAATCTAATTTTATTACTCCCTACGTACAAAAGGAATTTCGGGTCGTAGTTCAATTTATTTATTTTTCAAAGAACTTCTTATACATATAGTTCTCGTAGTACTAATCAGCCCATCTCCACCTTCCTCCTTCAACCGTCGCCACCATCGGCAGCTTCCCGAAGCCCATCCGCCGTTGGGCATCAACCATGCCCGCGCGCTACCAAGCTCAGCTCGTAGGACCAGCGCCATCGCCGCCCACCTACGACGCCGCCGAATCCCTGCATCACGCGGATGGCCTCCGCCTCCTCGCCGGAGCCCCCGCCACCAGCTTCCATCTCATATGCCAGCGCCGCCCCCATGTATCCTCCGTGAGTCATGCCCCGAGCTTCCCGCTGGTGCACTTCCTCTGGCCGCAGGAGACCACCGCTTCTGCCCACATGTGTTGCTCCCACCTCCACTGTTGGCTTTGCTTCTGATCCATCGACCTCAACTTCCTCCCGCCTCCTCCGCTGCCTCTGCCGGTACTCCTGTACAAATCCAGAAGTGAAATTCAATTACTCCGGCAGTATTAATCCAATACTGAAATTCAATTATGGATCAGGTAGCCATACAAATCCAGAAATTAAATTGGACTGGTTGTGCAATCTGCAAGTTAAATACTTAAATCTGCGTCGTCCTAGTGTTAAATCTGCAACATAGATAGATCCTTTGCAGTGGATCATTCAGTTCTTTAATTAGTTTAAGTGGCTTTTAAATAGTGTGGGTCAGCAGTAGTGGATCAGGAAACTTGTGCCTTTGGTCTCTTTAGTTGAAGTGTTAAATCTGCACATTCATATTCATAGTAGAAAAAAATTCAGAAACAAGCAACTAAATGAGATGAGATGAAATGGAAGCAGAGCAAAACTAGAGGCAGAGGAACACATTTTCGACAGTCGTAGAGCTATGTAAGCTAGTGTTATAGGGCAGCCAAACCTATACTCTAGTGTTGTAGAGGAAACAAAGCAGCAAAGCAACAGAACTGTAGTGCTAAATTTAACCTATTTTTCAGTAAACTGAATCCACATTAATAATGTACTCCAAGTCCTTGATATTGTGTCAAGTTCAAATTAATTAGGAGTAAAAGTGTGTTGTTCCTATGATAGTGTTGATTGTGCTGAAGTGTGTTAAAAAATTAGATGTTCAGGGATAACACTAATTATAGGCTTCTGCTTGTTTAAAGCGTTACAAGATATGATAGAGCACGTTTTTGATAGCTAGAGCACAAACCTAGGAAAGCAGGACATCATAAGTGGGAAGCTTCAGGTCATCCTTAGTGTTTCCAATCTAAGTTAGAAGGCTGACTTAAGGAGAACCTGAACCTAAAGCCACGGTGAAAGGTTCACCTGAAACTAATTTTCTTCAGCAGTTCAGCTAACATATTTTTCTTCAACATACTGTAGTATACCTTCAAAGAGAACACCTGCTTCTCTAAATTCTAATTTGCCTTAACCACCTTATGGTACTTCTCCTGATAAATCAAATGTAAATGAAATTAGTGCACTAAAACAAGCAAAGGAGTGGCTTAGATACAAAATTTACATAGCAGTGTACCATAACTCTCTCTCTCTCTCTTAATTTTCATCTCTGAACTAGATTCTCTTCTGATGGACTTAACTGAAATGCAATGGAACTTTGCTGGGAATTCATAGTGCTTATTTTTAGTTGAAAAGATTTACACTGTTAGTTGACAAGATTTACATTGAATCTTGCTCAAACCGAATGTTGCTCAAACTAAACTTATAGAGCAATTAATACATATGAGATTGTCAAAACTAGATTTTTGAGAAATCAAGCTCATTAGACTAGATTTTCTCAAAACTGACTGAATGTAGCTCATCGGTATCCACTCATTCCTTACATAGCGAAGGTACAAACGGTGGCAGAGGCGCAGAGCACGATTCTCGTCGTGCTTGCGATCTGGGGCCTGCGACTGCACCAACACCATCATCGAAAGAATGCAGATTTCGTCAGGGGCACACGCGGAACCGAGCAAACATAACCCGCACTCGTGAATCTGTGAAACCTAGGGCACGGATCGAGAAATCCCGAGCACAATTCGCTCGCGGATCGGATGAAACGGAGGGGATAAAGAGGATGCTTACAGCCTGAGCTTGTGGCTGACGTCGCGGCTGTAGCTGTAGTAGGTGCTCCGGAGGTGGGCCTTCATGGCTTGAAGTGCTCTGATCGGGCGGTGGGCGGCCATCCTTGGCGGAGGGGGCAAGTGGAGCTGGTCATGATACCTCAGTAAGAGTCACCAACCGCAGCTAAAGAGTCCCACCTCCCGAGCACCTACTGCAACTTCATCTGCGACGTGGGCCACAGTCTTAGGCTGTAAGCATCCTCTTTATCCCCTCCATTTCATCCAACCCGCGAGCGAATTGTACTTGGGTTTTCCCGATCTGTGCCCTACGTTTCACGAATTCGTGGGCGTGAGTTACATTTGCTCGGTTATGTGTGTGCGCTTGATGAAATCTGCAATCTTTTGATGTTGTTGTTGTTGCTGCTGTAGGCCCCAAATTACAACCGCGCCAGGAATCGTCTTCTTCCACCGTTTCTACCCCCACGCCATCAGGAACGAGTGAGTACTGAGGAGCTTGATTCAGTAACTTTTGAGAAAATCTTGTCTGATGAGGTGATTCCTCAAAAATCTAGTTTTGACAATCTCGTCTATATTAGTTGTTGTGAAAGTCCAGTTTCAGAAACATTCAATTTGACCAAGACTCAGTGTATACTAATAGTGTAAATCTTTTCAATTAACAATGTAAGCACTATGAATTTCCAGCAAAGTTTCTTTGCATTTCAATTAATTCCATCAGAAGAGAATCTGGCTCAAAGATGATAATTAACAGAGAGAGCTGTGGTATACTGCAGTGTAAATTTTGTATCTAAGACACTCCTGTCCTTGTTTTGGTGCACGAATTTCATTTACATTTGATTTCTCAGGAGAAGTACCAGAAGGTGGTTAAGGCAAATGAGAAGCTGGAGAAGCAGGTGTTGTCTCTGAAGGTATACTGCAGTATGCTGAAGAAAAATATCTTAGCTAAAGAAATGTTACTTTCAGGTGAACCATTTCACCGTGGCTTCAGGTTCAGGTTCTCCTTAACCCAGCCTTCTAACAGGGAGTGACAACACTAAGCTTCCCATTGAGGAAGCGCACTAGCAGGGAGCTCGGTGCCCGACCCATGTACGCCCTCTCTTCAACATGCCACACCATCTGTGCCGCACAGAGGAGAGAAAGGGGCCGGCGTTGGTATAGGTGATGGAGGCCGACTGTGGGGGCTCTGGCAAGGGGGCGGAGGCCATACGCATCATGCAAGGATGCAGCGGCGGCGCTGTTCCTGCGTGCTGGGGCCTGGTAGCATACGGCAGATGCGGTTGGGGAAGCTTCCGATGGTGGCGACGGGGAAGGAGGAAGGTGGAGACGGACTGATTAGTACGAGAATTATATGTATGAGGGGGCTTTGCAAAAAATAATTGAACTACAACCCAACATGCTTTTTTGGACGGAGGGAGTATTATATTTTGTATCACCTATGTTTTCTCAGATGATCCGAACATTGTTTGAACAATTGGAATAAGAAGTATCTCTGTTTGTTTTCTCTGAAAAATACTATGTATTATGTTCCTCTTATTAACCATATATCTATGATTTTATCATGATCATACTAGGAACAATCTCTGGTAGACTACAAGTCCTAGAAGGATTAAAACTCCAAGACCAAAATTGAGGCTAATTGATACATAGTTTCAATTATGTGCAACCTGATTGCGGTTTCAACATGGTGATAATGTGAAAATCGACCATTGTTAGTTAGGGATTTATTTAATAATTATATACATCGCTCCTTTGCTATAAGTAAAATAGAAATATCCTTGAAGTCTTTCGTCTGGCTGGCGGATTGTGATCCCTGATTAATTATGCTTTTTCTGTCAATGTTTGTATATGATTACATTTATGTTTTAGCACCTTTTGTTAGTTTAGTTAATTAGCACCTTCTATTATTTTAGTTCATTATCAACTTCTCGTCATGTTAATGTTTGAGTTATTTATCATTAGGACCATGCCTTGAATAACTACACTTCATGGAATAGTGTTAATGCACATGTGCGACTTAAGTTCTAGAAATTCTTGCAAAATGCATTCTTCAGACATCAGTCATAAGAACATAATTAACATGTAATGCTTTATATCAAACCAAGATATATTGGCCTAGGTTTAGATTCTTGTCCAATATATCTCAATTCATGAAATATAATTTTTTGCAAGCTATATCCTCTGATGTACCATTGTTTCATGCATTGTATTTCATCATGTATTAGAAAGAAGCCTTTGTTACAATGCAAATTTTGCATTTGATTTCACTAAAATAGCGATGCAGGTGCATGGAAAGCATCTAGCTGGTCTGCTCCCAACACTAGACATGAACTCACACTCAGTTATCTCTCAAGTATGTCCCTTCTCTGTATTGTCCTAAAGTTCAAATCTAATGGGGATGGTTTAAATATGGAAAACTGAAACAAAATGTGGAGGCCTCCATTTAGCTTGAGGTAGTAAATGAGCTCCTATATCTAATAAAATTTATTGCCTTGGCATGTTACTAACTCTAGATTTTAAATATGATGTTCTTGAGATGTACTTCTAGGAAATATTTTTTTTAGTCTTTTTGTTTTTATCCAATAAAACTATTGAAGTAGGTGTGATTCATAGTTTTTTTATAACAGGGCTAATATGTTGTGATTCAGAACATCCAAAACAAGTTATGCCATGGCTACTCTAATCAATCATAAGAGTCAGATATTTGCCTATTGAGTTTTCTAATGTCAATTTGGAAAGTAGATTACTTAGCCTTGTTATATGCATTGAATAATGAGTAGATCCATTGCTGCATAATTGGCATCCACGGTTTGTATGGGTCCGTGGACACCACCTGTTGATGAGGCAAAATAATTTCTCACTATTCGGTTATTCTTATGTTGCAGGAAAGACCAAATGATGCTAGACTATATTGCTTTTTGTAGTATAAATTTTTATGGGAGGAATCTGATTCCAACCAACAAACAAAAAAAGGCTCGGTCCTTCATATGAGGTAAACCGTTGCGTTCAAGTAGCATCAACCTTTGTGCATATTTGCTCTTCATGCAAAATCATTGGGTTGTTACTAGGACCGGGAGTACCTCATTTATGGTGGCCTCACTGATCTTATGCATGTGCTTATTTTTATTGTCCATATCTTCATTTGTACTAATTCAAGTAAATTTAATTTATCTATTGGCTTAATATGTCTTAGGTATTGATAGAGTAATATTTCGTTACTTGATTAATGGTCAAACATACCACTTTAGTATCTTTCTATAGGTGCCTCAAAATTGTGCAGTTGATCATAGCATATTGCTACTCGGATAAAAATGTCTTAGTGCTCTACATTGAAGCTATCATATATAGTTTAATTATTTTAAGCATTCATCACCAAAACTACATTTTGGGAGTGAAAGGCTTCACAGAATTTAAAATATTTTAAGCGTTCATCAGCTAAACTATTTTAAGCATGACATTGTCCTTGCTCTGTGCCTCTATGACGTCAAAAAGGAGAAGGATACATTCAAGGAGGTCCTGCACAATACACCGGTATCTGGAGGTGGAGAGCATTCAGTTAATCGTGCCATACGTGGTGTAGTTCGTGTAAGAGAGGGATCATACCGATGTAAGCTTTGTGTGGGAGTAGCTACTGTTCGAGGTGCTCACGAAGACATTCCTCATGATGTTGGACTAAAACTGCTCTGAATACTATATGTACTCTGTTGTTTTACTTTATCACATTCATGTCTTGAGTAAAAATCATTGTCCATTAACATCGAGCAGATATATACAACATATGATGATAAGTTTTTTTTGCTTGAGTAGGGCTCATAAATAATTGTGTGCCTCACAACACTATGATATGATTTAAGGAAATAATTTTCTGCACATATACTAATGTACCACTTTGCCTTGCCGCTTTCTGCTGAGGTTTATGTTTTCTATACTTTTCAAGTTAAGGAATATGAAGAAACAAGGACAACGTTGGTCCATGATACGTCTCCATCGTATCTACTTTTCCAAACACTTTTGCCCTTGTTTTGGACTCTAACTTGCATGATTTGAATGGAACTAAACTAACCTAGACTGACGCTATTTTCAGCAGAATTGCCATGGTGTTATTTATGTGCAGAAACAAAAGTTCTCGGAATGACCTGAAACTCTACGGAGCGTCTTTTTGGAAATAATAAAAAATATTGGCAAAAGATCAAGACCAGGGGGCCCATACCATAGCCACGAGGGTGGGGGGCGCGCCTGCCCCCCCCCCCCCCCCGGGCGCGCCCCTACCTCGTGGGCCCCCTAGAGCTCCTCCGACCTCAACCCCAACTTTATATATTCACTTTCAGGGAGAAAAAATAAAAGAGAAGAATTCATCGCGTTTTACGATATGGAGCCACCACCAAGCCCTAAAACCTCTCGGGAGGGCTGATTTGGAGTCCGTTCGGGGCTCCGGAGAGGGGAATCCGTCGCCATCATCATCATCAACCATCCCCCATCACCAATTTCATGATGCTCACCGCCGTGCGTGAGTAATTCCATCATAGGCTTGCTGGACGGTGATGGGTTGGATGAGATTTATCATGTAATCGAGTTAGTTTTATTAGGGTTTGATCCCTAGTATCCACTATGTTCTGAGATTGATGTTGCTATGACTTTGCTATGCTTAATGCTTGTCACTAGGGCCCGAGTGCCATGATTTCAGATCTGAACCTATTATGTTTTCATCAATATATGAGAGTTCTTGATCCTATCTTGCAAGTCTATTGTCACCTACTATGTGTTATGATCCGGCAACCCCGAAGTGACAATAATCGGGACCACTCCCGGTGATGACTGTAGTTTGAGGAGTTCATGTATTCACTATGTGTTAATGCTTTGGTCCGGTACTCTATTAAAAGGAGGCCTTAATATCCCTTAGTTTCCGCTAGGACCCCGCCGCCACAGGAGGGTAGGACAAAAGATGTCATGCAAGTTCTTTTCCATAAGCACGTATGACTATATTTGGAATACATGCCTACATTACATTGATGAATTGGAGCTAGTTCTGTGTCACCCTAGGTTATGACTGTTACATGATGAACCACATCCAGCATAATTCTCTATCATCGATCCATTGCCTATGAGCTTTCCTTATATTGTTCTTCACTTATTTACTTTTTCGTTGCTATTGTTACAATCACTACAAAATACCAAAAATGTTACTTTTGCTATCATTACCTTTTGCTACCGTTACCACTACTATCATATTACTTTGCTACTAAATACTTTGCTGCAGATATTAAGTTTCCAGGTGTGGTTGAATTGACAACTCAGCTGCTAATACTTGAGAATATTCTTTGGCTCCCCTTGTGTCGAATCAATAAATTTGGGTTGAATACTCTACCCTCGAAAACTGTTCCGATCCCCTATACTTGTGGGTTATCAAGACTATTTTCTGGCACCGTTGCCGGGGATCATATATCTATTCTTTGAGTCACTTGGGATTTATATCTGCTTATCATCATGAAGAACTTGAAAGATCCAAGAACCAAGACTTATCCCTCAACTATGAGGGGAGGTAAGGAACTGCCATCTAGCTCTGCACTTGATTCACCTTCTGTTTTGAGTAAGCTTGCGACACCTAAACCTGCTTCTGCTATTCATTCTGATATGTCACATGTTATTGATGATGCCACTTCTGCTATGCATGATACTTATGATGAAACTACTTCTATGCTTGATACTACTGTGCCACTTGGAGAATTTCTTGATGAACAACTTGCTAGGGTTAGAGAGAATGAAATTATTGAAACTGATAATATTGATGAAAGTGATGATGAAGACTCTCCCCCTAATAAATATGAATTGCCTGTTGTGCCTGAGGGTTATGTTCTGGATGAAGAATCTGCTAGAGCTATTCTTGCTTGCAATGATAGATATGATCTAAAGAGGTTATTAGCTAAATGGAAGCAGCAATCCCTTAATGCTAGAATGAAACCTGACCCTGCTTTTGCTACTTCACCTATCTGTGTTACTGATAAGGACTATGAATTCTCTGTTGATCCTGATATAATTACTTTGGTTGAATCTGATCCTTTTTATGGCTATGAATGTGAAACTGTTGTGGCACATCTTACTAAATTAAATGATATATCTACCCTGTTCACTAACGATGAGAGAACTCGCTACTTTTATATCCTTAAAATATTTCCGTTCTCATTAAAGGGTGATGCTAAGATATGGTTTAATTCTCTTGAGTCTGGTTATGTGCGTAGTCCCCAGGATATGATTTATTACTTCTCTGCTAAATATTTCCCTGCTCATAAGAAACAAGCTGCCTTAAGGGATATATATAATTTTGTGCAAATTGAAGAAGAGAGTCTCCCACAAGCTTGGGGGAGGCTTCTCCAATTACTTAATGCTTTGCCTGATCATCCTCTTAAGAAAAATGAAATACTTGATATCTTTTATAATGGACTAACCGATGGTTCCAGAGATTACTTGGATAGTTGTGCTGGTTTTGTTTTCAGGGAAAGAACACCGGATGAAGCTGAAATTCTATTATATAATATGTTGACTAATGAAAATAATTTGACACTTCCTGAGCCTATTCCTAAACCAACTCCGAAGAAGAGGGGTATTCTATTTCTCAGTCCAGAAGATATGCAAGAGGCAAAGAAATCTATGAAAGAAAAAGGTATTAAAGCTGAAGATGTTAAGAATTTACCTCCTATTGAAGAAATACATGGTCTTAATTTACCGCCTGTCAAAGAAATGCATAATTTTAATCCATCTCCTATTGAAGAAATACATGGTCTTGATAACCCGACACAGGTAGTAAAGGTAAATTCTCTCTATAGATATGATAAAGTTGAAATCCCATTTACTAAGTTTGCTAGCCCATGCTTAGATGAGTTTAATAAATTTATGGTTAAGCAAGAAGATTTCAATGCTTATTTTGGTAGAGAATTAAAACGCAGTGCTGATATGCTTGAACACTTGGGTGATTATATGGCTAATGTCAAAGGTGAACTTAAACTTATTAGTAAACATGCTTCTCTGGTTACCACTCAAGTAGAACAAGTACTTAAAGCTCAAAATGATTTTCTCAATGAATTGAATAGTAAGAATAATGACTTTGCTGTTAGAGTGGCTACTAGAACTGGTAAAATGACTCAGGAACCTTTGTATCCTAAAGGTCATCCTAAGAGAATTGAGCAAGATTCTCAGAGAAATAATATAGATGCACCTAGTCCTTCTAAAAGGAAGAAAAAGAAAAATGATAGGACTTTGCATGCTTCTAGTGAACCTATTACTGAAACACCTGAGAATCCAAATGATATTTCTATTTCTGATGCTGAAACACAATCTGGTAATGAACCTGAAACTAGTGATAATGTTAATGATAATGTTCATGTTGATGCTCAACCTAGCAATGATAATGATATAGAAATTGAACCTGCTGTTGATCTTGATAACCCACAATCAAAGAATCAACGTTATGATAAGAGAGACTTTGTTGCTAGGAAACATGGTAAAGAAAGAGAACCATGGGTTCAGAAACCCATGCCTTTTCCTCCCAAACCATCCAAGAAAAAGGATGATGAGGATTTTGAGCGCTTTGCTGAAATGATTAGACCTATCTTTTTGCGTATGCGATTAACTGATATGCTTAAAATGAATCCTTATGCTAAGTACATGAAAGAAATTGTTACTAATAAAAGAAAGATACCGAAGCTGAAATTTCCACCATGCTTGCTAATTATACTTTTAAGGTGGAATACCAAAGAAACTTGGAGATCCAGGAGTACCCACTATACCATGCTCCATTAAAAGAAACTATGTTAAAACTGCTTTATGTGATCTTGGAGCCGGTGTTAGCGTTATGCCTCTCTCTTTATATCGTAGACTTGATTTGAATAAGTTGACACCTACTGAAATATCTTTGCAAATGGCTGATAAATCAACTGCTATACCTGTCGGTATTTGTGAGGATGTGCCTGTTGTGGTTGCAAACGTTACTATTTTAACGGACTTTGTTATTCTTGATATTCCCGAGGACGATAGTATGTCTATTATTCTTGGAAGACCCTTTTTGAATACTGCAGGGGCTGTTATTGATTGCAACAAAGGCAATGTCACTTTTCATGTTAATGGTAATGAGCATATGGTACACTTTCAGAGGAAACAACCTCAAGTTCATAGTATCAATTCTATTGGAAAAATTCCATCAATTATTTTTGGAGGTTTTGAATTTCCTCTTCCTACTGTCAAGAAGAAATATGATATTCTTATTGTTGGGGATGTGCATATCCCCGTTGAGGTAACCTAGTGTTATTTGAAAATTCTCTGGTTCCATGTTATTCGGAATGAGTTTGTTAACAAGACTTGATCAACCTTGTTAATGGATTCTTTTTGATGATCACGGGATGGATGAATTTAGAAAACACAACTCTTTGTACCCTCCTTTACTTTTTGTTATTCATATTAAATAAAGTTAAAATAGTATTTTTTGTCTATTATCTGAATTATCTGTGCAATATAAAAATATCCCAAAAATAAAAGTTCTCCAAATGCCCTGAAATTTAAATATGATTTTTTCTGGAATATTTGAGAATATTTGGCACTGAGAACACAACAAGGGGGCATCCACCTGGCCAAGAGGGTGGAGGGCGCGCCCCCTGCCTCGTGGGCCCATGATGGCCCTCCTTCACTTATTCCTGCACCCACACACTCCTTCTTCCTCCCACAAACACCATTATCCAGTTCAAACCCAAGTCCAAGCTCATTTTGTTGCCATTTTCGATCTCCTTGCTCAAAGCACCTCTCACAAAACTGCTTGGGGGGATTGTTCCTTGGTATGTGACTCCTCCATTGGTGCAATTAGTTTTCGTTCTAGTGCTTTACTCATTGCAAATTTGTGCTTCCTAGGTGACCCTGTTCTTGAGCTTGCATGTCAAATTTATGTGGTTCCAAGTAGTTCTAATGCATGATATAGGCTCTAGGCACTTGTAGGAGTAGTTGCTATCAATTTTGTTGAGTTTGGTTCGCTTTTATTTTGAAGTTACTAAAAATTTCAGAATTTTTCAGAAAATAATGAAGAAATTTTTGAGGGGCTCGTCGAGCCGAAGCTCGAAGGAAAAGCAAAATGAAGAAGCAAAGAAGCCCAAATATAATCTTCCTCGCACCGCGGAGGTTCAGCCGTGTGAATGGCCCTCCGATGATTTCTTGAGAGCAATCGGGATTTATGATGATTTTTATGAATTAGCAAAGAATGCAGGCCTCACCGACTTCCTTCGCGACCAACGCGAACAGTATCTCTTACTCACCAATATCTTTGTGCAAAACTTCTACTATTATCCTAGGGAATCACCTCCTTCAGTAGAGTTTCATTTATATGATGTGGTTAAGAAGATGTCACTATATGAATTTTGCAGGGTTTGCAAAATACCTTTCAAGGGTAGCTTAGAGGAACCACATCGTAAAGATGTGGATGGGTTTATTGACACTATCACTGTAGGGGAAACTAGGAATGTTTCCGATGCAAGAATCACTAGTATACAGTTTCCTGTTTTACGCTACTTTGCAATATTTGCTAGTCGTTGCTTAATTGGTCGCGGAAATTGTGGAAACCTTAGTGTTCCTGATATTTTTATTTTGTTCCATGGTTTATTTCATGACGACTCTGTTAGTATGTGCGGTATTATTACTAAATGGTCAAGTCTGAACTGTACACAGGGCCCCATCTTTGGTGGTATCTATGCTTCACGCCTTGCTGCATACTATAACATACCCATTAGGCACTATGAAAAAGAAGAAAAATTGCTGCCTACTATTTATTTAGATTATAAGAGTATGGTAGCGCATGATTTTATTATAAAGAATAGGGAAGGGGAGCTTAAATACAAATTGTTCTTTGATAAACGTCATCCTGAGACTATCACCTTGCCTGCTCCTTCCTTGTTTGATTTATCTACAGGCCAGTACCTCGTCTCGCCGGAGGACATTCACGCTTACCGGAACCCTACATCAGCCACAGAGCCAGAGTCGGAACCACAAGTTGATCCTCCATGACAGTCTAATTACCAGTGGGATCCGGAGATGATTGCCAACCAGTGGCAATCAGAGTCTTCTTCTTCACAGCACGGCCCCAACTATTATTATGGATATCCGCCAGCCCAACCGTGGCCATAGACCAACTTAGGCCAAAAGCCTAAGCTTGGGGGAGTACGTATTTCTCACCGACATTACATTCATGTTCACACACTCATTCCTAGATGTCGGTGCTCATACTTTTTCATTGTAATATCCATGCTAGTTTATTTCTCTTTTTATGCTTTCTTCTTGTGTGTTTAATAAACCTTAAGAAAAACAAAAAAAATTAGTTGTAGCTTTTAGCTAGTTTTAATTTCCATGCTTGTAGTAGTAATTAAAAAGAAAACCCAAAAAGATTTCCTGTTCTTCTTTTGCTTGTTGGGAGCTTTCCCGTGTAAATAGTTTTATTTCTTTTCTTTTCTTTGGGGGTTGATAGGAGAAGACCATAATTAAATTTTTGAAGTGGCTCTTATATGCATTATTGTTGATCTGACAAAAGAGCCCATATTGCCTTGTCTTCTCCTGTTTATTGAATGCTTGCAGATTCCAGCTTAGTCCAATGCACGTGTACTATTATTATTATCCACATCGTTCGGTCGTGCAAGTGAAAGGCAATAATGATGATTATATGATGAACTTATTGAGATGAGAAAAGCTGGTATGAACTCGACCTCTCTTGTTTTTGTAAATATGATTAGTTCATCGTTCCTGATTCAGCCTATTATGAATAAATATGTTTGCAATGACAACTAGAGATCATAGTTGCTTATGCCATGCTTAATTAGCTAGGAGCTTATAATGGTTTACCTTGCATGCCAACATGCTATTAAAATGGTTATGATGTGGTATGATAGGGTGGTATCCTCTTTTGAACGATTCGAGTGGCTTGACTTGGCACATGTTCACACATGTAGTTGAAACAAAATCAACATAGCCTCTACGATATTTATGTTCATGGTGCATTATATCCTACTCATGCTTGCATTCGGTGTCGATTAATTTTAATGCTTGTTCATGACTGTTGTCGCTCTCTAGCTGGTCGCTTCCCAGTCTTTTTCTAGCCTTCACCTGTACTAAGAGGGAATACTGCTTATGCATCCAATCGCATAAACCCCAAAGTTATTCCATATGAGTCCACCATACCTACCTATATACGGTATCTACCTGCCGTTCCAAGTAAATTTGTATGTGCCAAACTCTAAACCTTCAAATAAATATCCATGTTTTGTATGCTCGAATAGCTCATGTATCAACTAGGGCTGTCCGTATCTTCCATGTTAGGCGGGTTATTCTCAAGAGGAGTGGACTCCGCTCCTCACTCACGAGAAAATGGCTGGTCACCGGGATGCCCAGTCCCATGCTTTATGCAAACTAAATCAAAATAATTGCAAACAAAACTCCCCCTGGGACTCTTGTTAGTTGGAGGCACTCGTTGTTTCGAGCAAGCCATGGATTGATGCTTGTTGGTGGAGGGGGAGTATAAACTTTACCATTCTGTTTGGGAACCGCCTATAATGTGTGTAGCATGGAAGATATCGCCATCTCTTGGTTGTTATGTTGACAATGAAAGTATACCGCTCAAAATATTATTCATCTCTATTTCAAAACCGAGCTCTGGCACCTCTACAAATCCCTGCTTCCCTCTGCGAAGGGCCTATCTATTTACTTTTATGTTGAGTCATCATCCTCTTATTAAAAAGCACCAGTTGGAGAGCACCACTGTCATTTGCATTCATTACTGTTAGTTTACATTGAGTATGACTTGACTGGATCTCTTCTACCATGAATTACAATGTCTAGTCAGTCCTTGATCTTTAAAGGTGCTCTGCATTTATGTTTTGCGGTCTCAGAAAGGGCTAGCGAGATACCATCTTGTTATATCATATTATGATTGTTTTGAGAAAGTGTTGTCATCCGAGATTTATTATTATTGCTCGCTAGTTTATTATGCCATTGATATGAGTAAACATGAGACCTAAGCGTTATTGTGAATATGGTTAGTTTATAATCTTTGCTGAAAACTTGAATGTTGGCTTTACATATTTACAGCAACAAGAGCAAATCGAGTTTGTAAAAGTTTTTCTTTATCACTTTCAGTTTGTCAACTGAATTGCTTGAGGACAAGCAAAGATTTAAGCTTGGGGGAGTTGATACGTCTCCGTCGTATCTACTTTTCCAAACACTTTTGCCCTTGTTTTGGACTCTAACTTGCATGATTTGAATGGAACTAACCCGGACTGACGATGTTTTCAGCAGAATTGCCATGGTGTTATTCATGTGCAGAAACAAAAGTTCTGGGAATGACCTGAAACTCCACGCACCTTCTTTTTGGAAATAATAAAAAATACTAGAAAAAGATCAAGACCAGGGGGCCCACACCCTAGCCACGAGGGTGGGGGGCACGCCCCCTACCTCGTGGCCCCCCTGGAGCTCCTCCGACCTCAACCCATATCTATATATTCACTTTCGGGGAGAAAAAAAATAAAAGAGAAGGATTCATCGCGTTTTACGATACGGAGCCGCTGCCAAGCCCTAAAACCTCTCGGGGGGGGGCTGATCTGGAGTCCGTTCGGGGCTCCGGAGAGGGGAATCCGTCGCCATCGTCATCATCAACCATCCTCCATCACCAATTTCATGATGCTCACCGCCGGGCGTGAGTAATTCCATCGTAGGCTTGCTGGACGGTGATGGGTTGGATGAGATTTATCATGTAATCGAGTTAGTTTTAATAGGTTTGATCCCTAGTATCCACTATGTTCTGAGATTGATGTTGCTATGACTTTGCTATGCTTAATGCTTGTCACTAGGGCCCGAGTGCCATGATTTCAGATCTGAACCTATTATGTTTTCATCAATATATGCGAGTTCTTGATCCTATCTTGCAAGTCTATAGTCACCTACTATGTGTTATGATCCGGCAACCCCGAAGTGACAATAATCGGGACCACTCCCGGTGATGACCGTAGTTTGAGGAGTCCATGTATTCACTATGTGTTAATGCTTTGGTCCGGTACTCTATTAAAAGGAGGCCTTAATATCCCTTAGTTTCCTCTAGGACCCCGCTGCCACGGGAGGGTAGGACAAAAGATGACATGCAAGTTCTTTTCCATAAGCACGTATGACTATATTCGGAATACATGCCTACATTACATTGATGAATTGGAGCTAGTTCCGTGTCATCCTAGGTTATGACTGTTACATGATGAACCACATCCGGCATAATTCTCTATCACCGATCCATTGCCTATGAGCTTTCCATATGTTGTTCTTCGCTTATCTACTTTTTCGTTGCTATTGTTACAATCACTACAAAATACCAAAAACATTACTTTTGCTATCATTACCTTTTGCTACCGTTACCACTACTATCATATTACTTTGCTACTAAATACTTTGCTGCAGATATTAAGTTTCCAGGTGTGGTTGAATTGACAACTCAGCTGCTAATACTTGAGAATATTCTTTGGCTCCCCTTGTGTCGAATCAATAAATTTGGGTTTAATACTCTAACCTCGAAAACTGTTGTGATCCCCTATACTTGTGAGTTATCAGTCCATATAGCCCTACCTTTCATTCATTGTCGGGTGAGTTCACTTCCCTCTATATTAGGTAATACACATTATACAATTATTCGGTCATACTTAATACATGAGAGATGTACAAAGATAATGCTCGTCCAAAATGCACCACATAGTTTTTTCTGGCAGTAAATAATTTGTTGATGTATAAGTATTACCAAATCAGATTATCAGATTAATAAATCTACCGCTCTCTCCCTTTTAGCTGTAGTTCTGGTCAGGCTTTTAACCTGAAACTACTTGAGGTGAGAAAATATATTAAACAAACTTTATGTTTTTTTGTACATTCTCCCTTATATATAAAAAGGATAACAAAATGCTATGAAACACAATCCTTGCAACCTTTTGTGTTCTCTTTCAGCTTATCACTTGGCGGGCTGGACTATACCCATTGTTTGAATATGAGTCTGGAGTTTGTAAATCACCGTGATAGCTATTGCATAGCCAACATGGTCGTTGTATCACTATTTGTATTAATAAATGAGGAAAACTAAAAATCTAATGGGTCAGAGGAGGTAAAACAAAGGCAAGAAGTTGAGCGTATCCTGCTGCAACTCACTACTTAATTCATTTCTCATGGTTCTATGATTTGTCATTGCATGTATCTGTTTCATATAATATTAGTTGCAGCTAATATGGTCATCAATTTCACCAGTGTCCATAAGATAATAATATATCCATCAAGATGTGCAATGAAACATCAAAGGTATGCCCCTATGTTTCATCCAGATTTCTTTTAAGGGTCCCCTGTTTGAGTGTATGTTTTACTAAGCAGCCTAATTTGCAATTTAAACTATGGAATGTGGTCACCCAAATGGGATTATTCTGATTGATCACCTCATTTTTTGTTTTCAGTAATAAAATTTATCCTATTTATGGAACATGATGTGTTGTCATATTCTAATTTGTCACCTCATTTTCTATTTCCAATATTACTGTTTAAATATCATGAACCTTATCGTGTATAAAAAATAACAAAAAACATGACTACTCTAGGTAGACTTTTAAATTTTACCATATTACTATGTAAATATTTATTTTAATATGTGTTTGCATTCTCATGAGAGTACCTCTTGCTAAACCACTTTCATTTCCCTTTATTGTTACTGATGTTGCTGATTGGCTTAATTGGTTATAGATGATGAGTATTACTATAATAGGAAGGCTTGCAGCACCATTATCTTGAGAAAGAGTTTAATCCTTGTGTTTTTTGTAACTCTTTAGCTATAGTTATAGTCATGGACCTCATGGTAAAGATTCTGTTTTGAAACTTGAGTCATGTTTGTTATCTTTTTGTTGAATATATATTCCGCACTTCTCAAACTAGACTAATCATATACTAAAGGAAAAAATGTGAATGATTTTGTTGTAGTTTGGAGTACTACTAGCATTGCCACAATGACAGCTGGAGCCGGCCCCAACTCAAGTGGTCGCCTTGCCCATTTACCTACTACAAATACAAGTTGCACATGAGGATTATGGGTAGATGATGTTTGTGGCACATGCAAGTCATCTCTTCCGCCTACCTCCCTCTTAATGCTCTCCAATTTCTTCCCTCCCTCCTTTTTCCTCCCTCTTTCGTTCCTCTGCATTGCGACCTAGATGATTTATTGAAAGTGTGTTAAGTCAACTAGAGGGGGGTGAATAGACGAATTTTATGAATTCTTCACCGAGGAATTTCTGGGTGAGGAAATTCCTGAGCGAAGAACTACTTGCAGCGGAATAAGTACTCAGAAGTAAACATAACAGAACATGAGCATGGTCTTCATGATGAAATGGAAACAAGTGCAGAGTACAGAAAGCGTAAGCACAGGATAAAACAGAATGAAGACAAACAGACTGAAGAAATTAAGCTGAGGAATTAGAGAAAGTCTTCAGTCAAAGTCTTCAAACAGATGTGAACAAGCAGACAACATAGAAATGAGGAAATGGAAGGGTTGAGGAAATGGAACCAGTTAGCTCGGTGAAGACAATGATTTGGTAGACCAGTTCCAACTGCTGTGACAGTTGTACGTCTGGTTAGGGCGGCTAGGTATTTAAACCTGAGGACATGATAACCCACAAGTATAGGGGATCGCAACCGTTTTTGATAAGAGTGTCGAACCCAACGAGGAGCTAAGGCAGAACAAATATTCCCCCAAGTTCTATCGACCACCAATACAACTCTACGAACGCTTGATGTTCGCTTTACCTAGAACAAGTATGAAACTAGAAGTACTTTGTAGGTGTTGTTGGATAGGTTTGCAAGATAATAAAGAGCATGTAAATAAAAAGTAGGGGCTGTTTAGATAAAGACACAACTAAGTTAGTTTTATTAAAGAGCTTTTTGTTACGAGAAAGTTATTTGTCCCTAGGCATTCGATAACTAGACCGGTAATCATTATTGCAATTTTATTTGAGGGAGAGGCATAAGCTAACATACTTTCTCTACTTGGATCATATGCACTTATGATTGGAACTCTAGCAAGCATCTGCAACTACTAAAGACCATTAAGGTAAAACCCAATCATAGCATTAAAGTATCAAGTCCTCTTTATCCCATACACAAACAACCTACTTACTCGGGTCTGTGCTTCTGTCACTCACGCCACCCACCATAAGCAAATCATGAACATATTGCAACACCCTACAACGGGAATCCCTCACGCTTGCATGACACGAAGATCACCATAGGACAGCACCAATAATAAAACATGCAACTCAAACCAATCACGATCATCAAATAACCCATAGGACAGAACGAATCTACTCAAACATCATAGGATAGCCATACATCATTGGAAAATAATATATAGCGTTGAGCACCATGTTTAAGTAGAGATTACAGAGGGTAGGAGAGAGGTTACACCACTGCATAGAGGGGGGAAGAGTTGGTGATGATGGCGGTGAAGTTGTTGGTGAAGATTGCAGTGATGATGATGCCCCCCGGTGGCACTCCGGTGCCACCAGAAGCGAGGGGGAGAGAGCTCGCCTCCTCCTTCTTCTTCCTTGACCTCCTCCCTAGATGGGAGAAGGGTTTCCCGTCTGGTCCTTGGTCTCCATGGCGTGGGAGGGGCGAGAGCCCCTCCGAGATTGGATCTGTCTCTCTGTCTCTCTCTGTTTCTGCGTTCTCAGATTCTGCCCTTTCACCGTTTCTTATATTCCCGGAGATCCGTAACTCTAATTGGGCTGAAATTTCAACATGATCTCTATCCAAATATTAGCTTTCTTGCGGAAAAAGAAGGGCACCAACTGCCTTACGGGGTGGCCACGAGGGCCAAGGGCGTGCCCCCTGCCTCGTGCCTCCCTCGGGCACCGTCTCGCGTGGATTTTTCTTCCCAAAAATCATATATATTCCAAAAAAAATCTCCGTCAGTTTTTATCCCGTTTGGACTCCGTTTGATATGGATATTCCACGAAACAAAAAACATGCAACAAACAGGAACTGGCACTGGGCACTGCATCAATATGTTAGTCCCAAAAATAGTATAAAAAGTTGCCAAAAATATATGAAAGTTGTAGA
Organism: Triticum aestivum; assembly: GCF_018294505.1. Taxonomy (NCBI): domain Eukaryota; kingdom Viridiplantae; phylum Streptophyta; class Magnoliopsida; order Poales; family Poaceae; genus Triticum; species Triticum aestivum. The sequence continues at coordinate 553,635,177 of NC_057806.1, forward strand.
ATATTGGCATGGAACAATAAAAAATTATAGATACGACGGAGACGTATCAGGACACACATTCCCGGACACCCAGTCCTGAACACGCAGCTTAGGACACTAAGTCCTCACCGTATTCACCTTGAGCTAAGGTCACACAGACCTCGCCCAATCACTCGTGGTAAGTCTTTAGGTGACTTCCAAACCTTCACAGGTTCGGCCACTCGGCGAGCAAAAATTTTCTCTTGGATGCTCTAGACCATGATGCCTAACCGTCTAGAAGATGCACAATCTTCAAAGGTAACAAGCGTCGGATCCACGCAGGATCAATCTCTTCAGTGATGCTCAATCACTTTGGGTTTGAAGGTGTTTGGGTTTGGGTTTTCCTCACTTGATGATTTTCGCTCAAAGTCCTCGGAGGATGGGATGCTCTCAAATGACAAGTGTCAGTTTCTCTCGGAGCAGCCAACTAGCTAGTGGTTGTAGGGGGCGGCTATTTATAGCCTAGGGAGCAGCCCGACATGATAAGACATAAATGCCCTTCAATGATACGACCGTTAGGTGGAAGGATATTTTGGGACAGCTGTCGCATAGCACAACAACGGTCGGAAATTTGACTAACAAATTCCTGAGGGCTATCATGTTCCTCACTTGTAGGCAATTCGCACTGGCGAATTCCTAACTCCTTTGTTAGAACAAATTCCTCAGAGACCAGAAGAGTTTCGTCTCTGTCACTGAAGAAATTTGACTGAACTATATGAGATTTCCAATGGTTTCACTCGAAGGGATTGGTAGGTGTAGGATTTTGAGTTGAGCATCACTTGGAATTTTTTCCTTAGTATTTCCTCGACCCCCTTTAACAGTACGGTGTTTCCTATGACTCAAGAAAGAGAAAATGAAACTACGAAAACAAAAGTCTTCATGCTTCATGTTCCTCGAATGAATACCAAGTCTTCAGGATCACACCAATTTGTTCACTTTCAAAGTCTTCAGAAAGTCTTCAGAAATTCAAAGTCTTCAATCGAAGAACTTCATTTTTAGGGGTTGACTTTCTCTGTAAATATCAAACTCCTCATAGACTTATAGACCTGTGTACACTCACAAACGCATCAGTCCCTTAACCTATAAGTCTTCAATACACCAAAATCACTAAGGGGCACTAGATGCACTTACAATCTCCCCCTTTTTGGTGATTGATGACAATATAGGTTAAGTTTTCAACAGGGATAAACATATGAAGTGTAAATACTGATATTGAGGAATTTGATTGCAAGATATAGAAGAACTCCCCCTGAAGTTGTGCATAGTGAGGAATTAGCTTTTGAAGCAATGCACACTTGAAGAGTAGAATCATGGAGATCTCCCCCTATATCTTGTAATCCATACACGCATTTAACATATAATATGAAGAATTTGAAATGCATGATGAAATATGGTGGCTGATGTAATTCAGCATGCGTGCATTAACATATATGAGGAATAAGCATGCAGAAGAACACAACAAAAGTATCAGACCACCATCGGGTTTAAGTTTACAACTCGATCCAACAAAGTCTTCAAAAGAACAAGAGTTGTAGCTTAGAAAAAAACGCCCATGTAAGTAGACCCGCTTGAAGACTAACTCAAATTTCTCCCCCTTTGTCATCGAATGACCAAAAGGAACGAAAAATGAGGACTAACGTCCCTGAAGAATATCATCACTGAGTCAATGAAGGAGCGCCAGTATTGTTGCGGTCAATTGTTGAAGTAGGGCCTGCCGTAGTGTCGTCAAAGTCTTCCTGTTCATCTATCACGCGTGATGAAGAATATGAGCTGGCTACCAAGTAAGGAACTTTAGTATTCTTGAATTTGTTTGCCGGTGGCGGCTGAGACCATTCAAAGTCCTGCTTGAAACCCATTTGCTTCAGATCATATTTACCATACAGATGTGACTAAACAGCCCAGGTGCGACCGAAGACTTCATGGAGGTAGTAATGGTTTTTCTTCACTGCATTGTGTGTAGCAGTCATGTTGTGAAGAATAGAACCAAACTGACGCTTAACCATTTGTGGTTGCGATCGACCTTCTGGTGAAGACCGAGGAGAAGCTCATGATCAGTCATCACCCTTGGAGCTGTGCCTTGAGGATTTTGCTTAGAAGCATTTGCGATAGAGTCATGAGTGGCAGGGTCATCATTGGTGGAGTAGGATGCAGCTTTGCAGAACAGACCATCCAATGGATGAATGCCTTCATCAATAATAGCAGTAGCCTTGCCCTTTTCATCAGATGAGGAAAATGTCCGCTTGAGGACTTCTATTGGGGGCAGGTAACTGACATGATTCTGAAAATCATCCTTGTAGTTGAGTGAAGACCTTGTTATGAGGAATCTCATAATCCAGGGAGCATAAGGCTTCAACTTAAATGGAGAGAGGGCAACATTTGCCAGATTCCTCATGAAGAAATCATGATAGTTGATAGGAATGCCATGTATGATATTGAATAGCAGATTCTTCATGATGCCAACAACTTCTTCATCATTTGAATCGTGGCCTTTGATTGTACTCAATGTCTTCGTCAGAATGCGATAGACAGTTCTAGGCACAAACAACAATTCCTTCACGAGGAATTTGGTCCTTGGAGCTTGACCGGGCTTCAGCGGCTTCATCAACACTTGCATGTAGTGAGCAGTAAGTTCAGGTTCATGATAGATGCAACGAGCACCTTCAAGGGGAGGACTGACAGGCAGGGCATGAAGTAATTCAGAGGCTAGTGCTTTGAAATGTGTGTTCTCTATCATCCAGTCCAATACCCAAGTGTTCACTTCTTCAGCTTCTCCTGTGATGTGCAGCGTCGCATAGAACTGAAGAATCAACTCTTCATTCCAATCAACAATATCAGTGCAAAAGTTGAGCAGCCCAGCATCATGAAGAACACTGAGGACTGGCGCGAAGCAGGGCAGTGGTTCCATGTCCACGTGAGGAATATGCTCATGGTCGAAGACTTTGTCTTTGTTGAAAAGCAGCGAAGAATAGCAGTTTGCTTGGCTGGCAGTCCAGAAGCGCTTTCTTCTAAGGCGAGCAGAGTCATAGGGGTTATAGTCCTGAAGAAGACATGTTCGTGAAAGAAGTCATCAGCCTTGAATTTTTGCTTCTTTGAGAAAGGATCCTTTGGTTTGGGGTGATGAGTGTCAGTCAACTACATCACAACCTCAGGAATCGCGATCTCAGGTTCCGCATGCTAAGGAATTTCAGTTTCTTCTTTAGTGGCAGCCCGAGACTTCAATTCCTCAGCAGCAATGTCATCAGGGTTAGTGGCTGGAATCTCTTCAGGGATGGACATAGTGGGGTGTGGTTCTTCAGAACCCATTTGAACTTCAGTAGTCACTAGGGACTGAGGAATTTGTTGCAGAGGAGTGAACGACGGAGAATTGGGGTGCTGACTTTCCCAAAAGTCATCATTCAGAACTGGCGTTGTGCACCCAATGTCCATGTCCTTATCTTCTGCACTCATTTCTTCAATGCCGGCCTCTTTAGTAGTAAACCAAGGCATGGGCGATGAAACAACTGGGGTTGAAGGGATTGCATCCACTTCAATTTCTTCATCCAACTGCTCTAAGGAAGCAGCAGAAGGAATGTCTTCACCGGATTGCTTGGGATCACATATTCTTCAGCGGCTAGAATGTAGTCATCAGTCCTGGTACTAGCATTTTCTTCAGCAACCTGATTATCATCAGCAGTGCTGGCATTTTCTTCAGTAGGCTGAGCAGATGCTTCAGCCTGAGGAATTTCTTGTTGCGTTGGAGCTGCAACATTGGTAGTGAACTGTTCAGTTAATTTGACAAATCAGACTTTGGCTCCAAGCCAATCTACACGATACGTGTCAAATTCATCACTGAGGTTTTTGATCTCAGTCTGAGCAACAATGAGTTCATCAGTGGTCATTTTCACAATGTTTTTCTTCATAAGGCGCTCCTTCTTGTATTGTGCCTTCTTTAGCTGCCAGGCCTTCTCGAACTTCCATTTCTCTTCGTCAATGAATGCAGTCAGCACATGACTTTGACTAGGAGTGAGGTTAATCTCCGGCAGAGGTGTGTTGGAGTCCTTGTGCCACAAGTCGATGAAATCGAGGATCAACTTGGGATCCAGTATAAATGGCACATTACTGCCTTTGGTTCTAGCGGCCCTGTGCTTCCTGTCTTTGATAATTTTTGTGAGTTCTTCATCATCAACTTCGTCCTCAGAGGACAGGACTTGGAAGGCGACCTGCTTCTTTTGAGTACTTGATTTAGTGCCTCGTCCTAGAGTGGCCTTAGTCTTCAGCAGAGTGGGGCCAGTTGAAGAGTGCAGAGGAGCTGATGAACTTGCAGAGTCTCCTGAGGCAATAGAGATGCCTGTTATCCTTTGGCACGAGGCGATATGCGCAGGTGTTGAGGACTTGGAAGGAGGAGCTGAGGATTTTGAAGGAGCTGGTGTGGCTTGAGGAATTGGCCGTGAGGGCTTAGTAGAAGTTGTCCGTGAGGGCATTGAAGAAGAAGGAGCACTGGGCTTGTGTGCGGGATTCTTAGGCATGGCCTTCTTTGGCTTGCTAGCAGAGGCCTCAGCAGTGGCAGCAACAGCATCAGAGTCTTCATTGAATTTCCTCACTGCTTCTTTTGCTACTCTAGCCAACTTAGCTTGATGCTTGGCCCATTCATCAGGATAGTCCTCACCGCGCTTGAGGCTAGTGAGATCAGCTTCTTGGCAAGGTGCCAATGGAGGTCTTGGGCAAGGAGGGTGAAGAGCGAATTTCTTCATATACTTTGGAGTGACATAGCGATATTCACTCCATTCCCATGCCCATCTCCTTTCAACCCTTTGTATGCGCACCTTGCGCTGATTTTTGTCCTCCTTTCCATGTGTGGTCTCATTAGGAGTGCAATAATCCTTGTAAATGTCATCAAGGATCACAAAGGCCGTGTTGACTTCTAGTTTCTTTCCTCCCTTTTGAGGTTTCTTGCCATCCGCCATTTTCTTTAGCTGAGGGTTTTGAACTATTGAGTTCTCTAAAGAGGTATGCAGTTTTTCTTTGAGGAACGCTGCAAATCAGTTAAGTTGATGAGAACCTAGAGATTCAGCAGCGGACATGTGTACCTGTGAACAGAGTATAGGTGTGAAGAATTTGGAGAGGTCATATGCGTTCTCAAAAGTTTTTGCAAAAAGAACAAGTTTGAGGAATTTGACCGGATGAGTCTTGAGGAATTTCACTAAGCGTTCTTTGACTTAGGTTCCAGAGTTGTACGGATTTGAAAATCCACACAATTGAGGAATCTTGAAGAAAAATGTTGCTTAGAGAAACAGATAAAGAGCAGATGATATGTGAGGTGTTTAGTGTGTGAAGAGTTGAGGAATAAACACCTTTTGAAGATTTGAAGAAAACATCAGGATCAACAAGGGCAGTAAAAATAATTTTTAATTACCCTTGACGAAGAACACGACGAACTGTGAAGTGTAGATTTGAAGCTCATCGGTTTAGATCTTCCACGCCCTAACTTGGCTAAGGAAGACAGCTATGGCAGCGGCGGAGTGAAGAAATCCGCGACCGGCATGAGTACGGTGGCGACGAGGTCGAGGCAGTGAAGCTCTTCCTCACCAGCGACGATGGAAGTAGCGGCGACGCTAGGGTTTGAGAGCTCGAGCGAGGGAGTGAGGTTGAGCGGAGTAAAAATGAAGTGAGGAAGGGAACAGGGTATTTATAGCTGAAGTGAAAAACTGCTCGCCCGAGGAAGTTGGACGAACGTGCCCCTAACTCTTCTCATTCGCGTGACATGTGTCACCCACGTACTGAGAGGTGACGATTGTGTGCGATCATGGGTGAATAGGATAATAAATCGTGGAAGCGGAGCGGTTTGAGCGGCAAAAGCCGAAAATTCAGATAAGATAAGTTTAAAGTTCCGTTCGCAATTTCTTCAGCTGACAAGGACACAATGAAGATTTTGAACGAGTTTCAAATAGAACGCACATGAAGAATTTGTGAATAGACTAGGTTGAGTTTAGCATAGAGGGGGAAGGGTCCGATCACATTCACTTAGCAGAACAAACAACTTGAAGAAATAGCAATAAGTGAATGCTGTAGAGGAAAGAGTGAAGACAATGGAAAGTTGAAGAAAAATGAACAACTGAGGAATTTCATAAGTGAGAAAAAACTCAGATTGAGGATTTTCAACTTTTGGTGGTGGCGTGACCCACCGTATAAGAATGATGATTTCATACACCGCGTACAATTGTCGTAGGGTTCTGAGAATCAAATTCTTCATTAATTTCTTCACACTTAGAGGGTTAGTCTTCATTGATTGAAGAAAAATGTTACTTTGTGTGTTGCACATGTAAGTCATCAATTTTGCATAAGTGTTAGGATGTGTGTCCTTTTCAGAGGACATTCGAAGATTCTAAGATATTTAGCTCACACCTCAACTTGCTAAATATCTTCTCATCCAAGGGCTTAGTGAATATATCGGCTAGTTGTTCTTCAGTCTTCACATGCTCAATAGAGATGTCGCCCTTCAACACATGATCACAAAGAAAATGATGACGAATCTGAATGTGCTTTGTCTTCGAGTGCTGAACAGGGTTATGAGCAATCTTGATGGCACTCTCATTGTCACAATAGAGAGACACATTCTCCAGGTTGACGCCGTAGTCCTTGAGAGTTTGCTTCATCCATAGCAATTGAGCACAGCAAGAACTAGCAGCAATGTACTCAGCTTCAGCAGTAGACAGTGATACACAGTTCTATTTCTTTGAGGACCAACAGACCAAGGATCGTCCGAGGAAATGGCATGTGCCTGATGTTGACTTATGGTCCACATGATCACCAGCATAGTCAGAGTCTGAATATCCAATGAGATCAAAAGCCGAGCCCTTGGGATACCATAATCCAAGTGTTGGTGTGAGAGCTAGATATCGAAGAATATGCCTCACAGCCTTATGGTGTGATTCCTTCGGTGTAGCTTGAAATCGGGCACACATGCAAACACTAAGCATAATATCTGGCCTAGATGCACATAAATACAATAAAGAACCAATCATGGAGCGGTATACCTTTTGATCAAAGTCAATACCATTTTCATCAGTGCATAGATGGCCATTTGTGGGCATAGGGATTTTGACTCCTTTGCAATCTTGCATGCCGAATTTCCTTAATACATCCTTGAGGTATTTCTCCTGAGATATGAATATGCCATTTCGTTGTTGACGAATCTGAAGACCTAAGAAGAATTTCAATTCTCCCATCATAGACATTTGATATTCTTCACTCATCATATAGGCAAATTCATCACTGTAACATTGGTCAGTACAGCCGAAAATGATATCATCAACATACATTTGGCACACAAACAATTCACCATCATAAGATTTAGTGAAAAGAGTTGGGTCAAGTGAACCGGGTTTGAAGCTTTTCTTCATGAGGAATTCCTTCAAAATATCATACCACGCCCGAGGGGCCTGCTTGAGGCCATAGAGGGCCTTATTGAGTCTGAAGACTTTGTCGGGATGCTTTGGATCTTCAAAACCTGGGGGTTGAGCAACATATACTTCTTCCTCAAGATTACCATTGAGGAATGCACTTTTAACATCCATTTGATATAAGATGATATCATGATGGTTAGCATAAGCAAGTAATATGCGAATAGCTTCAAGTCTAGCAACAGGTGCAAAAGTTTCATCGAAATCAATTCCTTCAACCTATGTGTAGCCTTGAGCTAAAATCGTGCCTTATTCCTCACCACAGGCCATTTTCATCTTGCTTCTTGCGGTAGATCCACTTTGTGCCAATGATATTGTGCTTGCGAGGATCTGGACGTTTGACCAGTTCCCAGACGTTGTTGAGCTCAAATTGATGTACTTCCTCTTGCATAGGTTGAATCCACCCAGGCTCCAGAAATGCTTCATCTATCTTAGTGGGCTCTATGATAGAGACAAAAGCAAAGTGCCCACAAAAGTTAGATAAATGTGAAGCTCTTGAGTGTGTGAGAGGACCTGAAATGTTGATGTCGCTGATGATTTTCTCAATCTGCACTTCATTTGCAACGCGAGGATGAGCTGGTTCTCGTTGAGGAATTTGATCAGCATTTTCTTCAGCACCATTTTCCTCAGGTGCATCAGCATGATGTTCTTCACGTTCTGGAACGACTTCTTCAGCAGATTCTTCGGTAGGAATGACATCCTCAGTAGCTTTGTACTTAATAGATTCCTCAGGAGGTATTTCATCTGTCACAGGAGGTAGGTGCTCTCTTTGCGAGCCATTAGTTTCATCGAACCGCACATCTACAGTTTCAACAACCTTGTGGTGATAGGTGTTGAAGACTCTGTAGGTGTGTGAGTCCTTACCATAACCGAGCATAAAACCTTCATGTGCTTTCCGTGCGAATTTAGAACTGTGATGATGATCTCTAATCCAGCATTTAGCACCGAAGCCTTTGAAATAACTCACATTGGGTTTCTTGTCAGTGAGAAGTTCATGTGCAGTTTTCTTGAAGAATTTGTGAAGATATACCCTGTTGATGATGTGGCACACAGTATCAAGCTGAGGAGTATAAGGAGCAGATAACTCATGAGTGATACCAAGTTCATCAAGATAGTCATCAAGACCAGTGTTCTTGAACTCAGTTCCATTGTCACTTCTGATGTGCTTGATCTTCACACCAAAGTTGGTTGAAGCCCTCGAGGAAAATCGTTCGAAGACTTCTTGCACTTCAGTTTTGTAAGTGATGATATGCACCCATGTATATCGACAATAATCATCAACAATGACAAAGCCATATAAAGATGCATCATTAGTAAATGTGGCATAGTGAGTAGGGCCAAAGAGATCCATGTGAAGCAATTCAAATGGACGAGTGGTCGTCATGATGGTCTTTGAGGGATGCTTGGCCTTGGTCATCTTTCCGGCTTCACAAGATCCACACAAATGGTCCTTGAGGAATTTGACACCCTTGATGCCAATGATATGCTTCTTCTTCGCGAGCGTGTGCAAGTTCCTCATCCCAGCATGACCAAGTCATCGATGCCATAGCCAGCCTTTTGAAGCTTTTGAAGTAGACATGTAGCAGGTTGTGGTCCTGTAGAGAAATCAACAATATACAAATCTCCTCTCCTAAAGCCTTTGAAGACTTTCGAGTTGTTAGCTTCCATGATCACAACACAATGATACTTGCCAAAGACAACAACCATATCAAGGTCACAAAGCATTGAGACAGACATGAGGTTGAACCCTAAGGACTCAACAAGCATGACTTTGTCCATGTGTCGATCCTTCGAGATTGCAACCTTACCTAGACCCAATACCTTGCTTTTGCCTTTGTCAGCGTAGGTGATATGATTCAGATGTGATGGAGATAAAGCAGAGTCCATCAATAAGCTCTTGTCACTAGTCATGTGATTTGTACATCCACTATCGAGGACCCACTCAGTGGCTTTGGGTTGATCATCCTGCAGATGAATTAGTGCAACTTACGAACTCATATACTTCATCAGTGAAGAATATGATATCAATTAGACCAATTTCATCAAGCAATAGAACAGATAAAGCAGTATGAGGACGTGAGAAATGAAAATTCATTTCTTCATGATTAGCTTGCGTCCTTTCAAGCATATTCAGGTCTCCAGAAAATTCTTCAGACGATTAAGTTTGTCTGGAGACCTGACCCTGCATAAGAGATTAGTTCTTTTTCTTCACCACCCACATCTGAAGGGATGGCAAAGAGTTCATCATTCTGCGAGCCCCATAAGAGAAAGGTAGCATAGATGCCAATCCACTTCGTTTCACATAAGAGGGATTAGGGTAAGCATAAGAGTAAGCAGAGAAATTCTTTGAGGATTTATGAACATAATGATTTGAAGAATAATGCACATATCATAATCCTTAGATCTTCCCTGCGAAACAGACGGGTTAGCACGATGATGCTCATAAGAGGACTTTAATCCTTTTGAGAAATTTGATCCACGTGAGGAATTTGGTCCGTAAGAGGACTTGGATCCATATGAAGAATTTGATCTGGGGTTCCTATTCTTCATAGGTGGTGTCATGATGACATTCACCTAAAGACTTTCAAGGCACCTTTTGGGAACTCAGATTTTCTTCATAGGAGAACTGTTCCTGCAGTTAGTGCGAACATATCTAGCAAATACTTCACCATTCTGATTTTTGAACAGTTTATAGTTGGAGTCAATTGACTCATCAGAAGAATATGAAGATTCACATGTAAAGCCAGATAAAGTAGATTGATCCACTGAAAGTCCCTTTGCAGCAACCCATGAGGTTTTGGGATACTGCTCAGGTTTCCAGTAGGTCTCATCAACATTAAGTTTCCTCTCAAAGGCAATACCCTCTTTCCTAGGGTTCTTGTTGAGGATTTGCTTTTTAAGCACATCACAAAGAGCCTGATGCCCTTTGAGGCTTTTGTACATGCATGTCATATACAATTCCGTCAGCCCTGCATCATCAGTGATACTAGCAATGTCCTTAGATGAGGAATTAGTGATAGCAGAGGCAGTTGAAGAATTTGCAGCAATGGAAGTATTTGAGCATTCAGGTGAAGAATTAGCAGATTCACGTTGAATGCACTTCAAACGTGGAGGAATAAATTCTTCCTGAGTAGCGTTGCTTTGTTGAGCAAGTAATGAATCACGCTCCTTCTGAAGGTCTTCATAACTCACTCTTAACTGCTCAAGATCTTCCTTTTTTTAAGAAATTCATTAGAAAGCTTCTCATGATCAGATAGGAGAGTGTTATGATGACCTTGAAGATTGTCAAACTTGGACTGAAGTCTCTGAAGATTTTCAGTCAAAATTTTAGTGCAATCCATTTCCTCGCCCAACATATCATCACTTTTATCTAGCATGTTTTGAACCCTTTCCAGAGCCTTTTGCAGTTTCATAGCAATCTTAGCAAGTTTAGAATAGTTGGGTTTAAGGTTTTCATCAGATTCATCATCACTTGATTCAGAGGAGGGATATTTGAGTACCTTTGCACCTTTTGCCATGAAGCAATAGGTGGGAGCATAGTCATCATCGCCGCTGTCAGTGGTGTTGGAGAGGCCCTTTTCCTCAGAGTTGAAGATGGACTTGCTGACGAATGCGGTAGCGAGGGCTAGGCTCGCCACAGCAGAGTCTGACTCCTCAGATTCCTCCTCTTCCTCATTTTCCTCGGATTCAGCCTCAGAGTCCATTTCCTTGCCAATGAATGCCCGAGCCTTCTTGGAGCTTCTCTTCTTGTGAGATGAAGACCTTGAAGGTTTTGATGAAGAGGACTTTGAAGATTTCTTCTTCTTCTTTGAATCCTCAGAACTGTAATCCTTGTACTTCTTCTTTGATTCCTTTTCCCACTGAGGATAATCTTGAATGTAGTGACCAAGTTTCTTGCATTTGTGACAGAGTCTCTTCTTGTAGTCATGGGATGAGGAATCTGATCTTAAGTCACCACTTCTTGAGGATTTTCCAAAACGACCACGTCTTGAGAACTTCTGGAATTTCCTCACGAGTATTGCTAGCTCCTGGCTCAGTTCTTCAGGGTCACCAAGGCTGCTATCAGAATCTTCACCTTCTGATTCAGACACTGCCTTGGTCTTCAGTGCTTGTGATCTTCCATAGCTTGGTCCATAGAGATCTCTCTTCTCAGAAAGTTGGAACTCATGAGTGTTTTGCCTCTTGTCGTGGAAACGTCACGGAAGATGTCCTAGTGTGAGGACTTAATCGTGAGGCCAACGCATCTTTGTACTAGCTTGAGAGGGGTTGAGTGGAATCGAGAGACGCAACACAAGACAAGGATTTAGACAGCTTCGGGCCCCGGGAAACATCATCCGGTAATAGCCCTACATGCTGTTTGTGGCTAGATCTCATTATGCTTATGAAAGAGTCGCCAGTAAGCCGGCTCTCCTCTAATTGTGTCTAGCCCTAGAGATTACTGTTTCTTGCTTGTCCCTCTGAGGGTGCCCTGCCCCTCCTTATATATGTTGAAGGGGCGGGTTACATGTAGAGTCCAATTCGTACTTAAGACTTAACTATTCCGTTTTCTCTCCATGGGTTTCTCTCCATGGGATTTCTTTAACGTTTCGGGCTTCTTAACTGTCTGGCTTAACTTCCCGGCTTAACTGTCCGGCTTAACTGTCTGACTTAACTGTCTGCTTAACTATCTGGCTCATATGACTTTGTCTGCCGGGTTACATGATTGTGTCTGCCGGGTTACATGATTGTGTCTGCCGGGTTACATGATTGTGTGTGCCGGGTCATTAATTAAACAGCAAGTCTCAGCCAGGTCATATCTTCGGCCAGGTCATACCGCGGGGTATATCCCCGACATTTGCCCCCAGTTTAATTTGGATTCATCCATGTTAAACTGATCCTGTAAACAAAACATAATAACAATTTTAACAGGTTATGCTCCGGGTTAAATATTATTTTAAGCCGTCACATGAACATCCTTAACTCCTTGTCATTTCCTTCTTCCAGAGAATCCGGGTCAATAAGCCAACTTCATAATCAATTTGCTAACATTGGTTTCTCAGAGAGAAAGACTGTGAAGAATAATTCATTTGACTCAGCTCCCAATGCTTAAAAATATTGGTCTTTGAAATACTGATGTGACCTTCAACTGGCTTAAAGATGAAAAACTTGTCGGGTTATAAATAGATAATGCTGAGTTATAATTTTCGCAGACACCCGGTCAATTTGGTTTACTCAAAATCGAGAATTTGAAGATTTTTTCTCCCTTATATCCATATTACCTGTAGCCCCCAAGTCTTGAGCAGAAACAAAGTGGTGACTTAAGACTTGCTTCAACATAAATATTGCCACTCTGAAGAAATCCATGTTGTTCATCTCAGTCACTAGTAAAGACTGAATACTCCATATATGTAGCCCCCAAGTGTCAGGTTGTCATGCTTGCAGCAACCTGGGACTTGTAATAGCCTTATACTCATAAAAAACTTCAACCAGTGTAGCCCCCAAGGCCCGGGTCATTATGCAATAATGAGCAGGGACTTTATAAATATGATCATATAGACTTGAACAACAACATGTAGCCCCAAGGGCCGGCTCAGTAAGATAATATTGAGTTGCGACTTTATATATACTTCTTTTGAAAAGAACATCATATGATGTAACCCCCATCATGGGGTTTGAACCCACGTCCACAAAGTTAAGAGCTTTGTGTTTTACCAATAAGAGCAGTGGACCCTTCAATATAATGGAATAAAACCTGTGTACCTTCAATATAATTTTTGACAGGAGCAATTGGTAGCCCCCAAGGGCCGGCTCATTATGATGTGATGAGTCGAGTCTTCAATAATAAGGCCAGTAAAAAATGACTTTACATTAGCCCCCAAGTGCCATGGTGCATGCTGGCAGTGACTTGGGACTTGCATATTTGATGTAATCCCAATTTGAATAATGTAGCCCCCAAGTGCCGGGTCGTAAGCCTGCAACGACTTGGGACTATTCCCTCCATTGTAAAAATAAATCATGTCCATTAATAAAATGATAAGCATTGTGCTGAAGCGACTTTGAAGACCCTGTGTAGTAAGGGTGATAACCCAAAAAACTTCCAAATGTTTATGATTGTCATATATGGTGACTTATCATCCAATGTCAAGCCAGTTTCATCGAAACCATATACATGCTTCAGATATGAACAAAAAGTCTCAAGACAAACCCAAAAGACTGTTTTCAGAAAACTTAAGCAAAAATAGAAAGAAGAATTTGAGGCTTCTGATTCGAATACGATCAATAAAACGGACCAAAGGGGTTAAGCTAGGATTCGAATACGATCATGTAGCCCCCAGTGGCTTTGGCGTTGCACCGATCAAGAGGGTACCGACAGCTATGTTCTCTTTGGTTTGAATAAGACCTATGTTTGAACAGGAAGCCCCCAAATGACCTTGAGAGGTTTTTAACGACCCTGATTCGAATACGATCCAAGTCGGACCCAAAAGGGGTTAAGCTATGATTCGAATACGATCAAGAAGCCCCTACTGAGTTTGGCAGTGTGCCGATCAAGAGGGTATCGACAGCTATGTTCTCTTTGGTTCGAATACGACCTATGTTTTAATAGGAAGCCCCCAAGTGACCATGTAAGTTTTGGCATTGCGCCGATCAAGAGGGTACTGACAGCTATGCTCGATGAGCAGGAAGCCCCCAAGTGACCATAATAAAATAAGCCGTAAGGCGGGATACCCTATGTTTGAACCGTGCATCATGGCAACAACCTCTTTTTTGCACCCTTTAATCTTTCTGAGAACTCGAACTTGCGAGAGATTAATTCTTTTTAAGCCGGAATTTTGAACCGGATATTGAGAGTTTCAAAGCTTTGTGGGAGACAAGGTTTACCTTGAACCGGAATCCTTCTTTTTAAGCCGGAATTTTTTTGACGGCCTTTAAATGTTCGCCAATAAGGCAGAAGCCTCCGGGGCCGGGTTTTTCCCCCTCCAATGATTCGGAGTTCTTGAGTCTGCTTTAAATTGGTAATCATTCACTGAGTCATGTCATCATAGCCCCTGAGTCTCAAGGCAACTCGAGGAGTTGTCTTGAGATTCTCCATATTTGACCGTGATATAAACCGGTATGAATCAGTCAACAGCTCAGTGATATAACTTGTCCTGCATTGGAGAACTTGCAAGCCAAAGTAATTGCTCTTTTAAAGAAAAGCAATAGATAACATAAAAATATACTGGATGGATTTCACCTGATATGTTTAAACCAGAAATTATCCACCACGGAGTTGATGATCACCATGGTGAAGCTGAAATCAATTACAAGCGAGTGGGCCGCGGGAAATAGACAGATGAGTCGGCTGCAGTGTTGTAAGACGGTGCGGACGAGCAAGTTGTCCTCCTTGTTGTAAGCCGGCGTGGACGCGTGAACCAGCCACAGACGCGAACAGATGAACCGACCACGCGGTTTGTAAGTTGATGCAACCAAGAGAATCAGTCGTGGGCGCGAGCGAGCTAACCACGGCACTGATGCAGACTCAGCAACAGGAGCGGCGGCTTATATGTGTGTCCATCGAGCAGCACGACATGGACGAACACCAATGCAGAGTAATGCTGACCCGCGCTCCATATCCATAACACTTTTGCGACGGATAATTATCTTGCATAAAAAACATCGCAAGCCAGAATAATTGTTCTTTGACAAAAACAATATGTGCTAATAAAACAATTTTAAATGGATACCACCTGATTTGTTCAGACAATAGATGGTCCGTATGTAACTCTCGTAGACAAACCGGTGGTGGTATTGATACATCTAATGTAAACTTTTGATGATCAGCGGTTGCATGCAATCACTACAAAAAAATACACTTCCGTGATGATACGTGTTTGTCACAGTAGGTCGCGTTTTCTGTCATGCATGTACATCCATGACGATGTTATGACAAAATCAAGATAGTCATACATGTGCTGTCGTAGAAGTGTACCATGACATTACCAAAATTATCATCACGGAAGTGTCCACTTCTATGACGATAAATCGCGCGTCACAGAAGTGCTTTCGTCAAGGGTGACCGACACGTGGCATCCACCGTAACGGAACGCCGTTAAGCTATCGGGTCAGGTTTTGGATCCGGTAACCCATTAATAGCCCCGACCAATGGGGTTTTTCCACGTGTAAAATCATCATTGGCTGGAGGAGACACATGTCAGGTCCGCGTTGGCACATGTGTCACTCATCCAATGGGTGAGACGCGCCTATGATATGTTGACACATGGACCGGCCCATCAAGTTTAAATGGGCCGGCCCAACTGAAGGCCCACAAGATTTTGTGGACCATAATGGGCCAGCCCAGCTAAAGGCCCACGAGATTTTGCGAACCATAATGGGCTGGCCCAGCTAAAAGCCCACAAGATTTTGCGGGCCATAATGGGCCGGCCCAGGTAAAGGCCCACAAGATTTTTGTGTGCCATAATGGGCCGGCCCAGGTAAAGGCCCACAAGATTCTTGCGGATCATAATGGGCCGACCCAGCTAAAGGCCCACAAGATTTTGCCGACATTAATGGGCCGGCCCAGCTGTAGGCCCACAAGATTTTGAGGACCTTAGTAGGTCGGCCCATTAACTGGCTGCCATGTTTTGGGCCAAATGCCGGCCCATATTTGATCCGGTCCATTAATGGCCTGCCATGCTCCGGGCCTAATAGTGGCCCATATGAGATCCGACCCGTTAAAAGCCTACCACGTTCTGGGCCAAATTACGACCCAGATCAGGTCCGGCCCTTTAAGAGGCTTTGGGCTCAATTATGGCCCATATCAGATTTGGCCCGTCAACTGGACACTATGCTTTTGGGCCCACTTGCTAAAGTCCCACTTAGTAATTTGGCCTGATATTAGTTTTGGCCTGTTAAGGGCCCGTTTAACATTTCGGCCTGTTAAAAGCCCGTCATATAGTTGGGCCTAACTACAACCCAGTTTGCATCCGGCCTGCTCGCAGCCGATATCTGATTGGGCCAAACAAGGATCGAGACAATTTTGGCCTGTTAAAAGCCCGTGATTTGATTCGCACAATCATGGGCCAAGGTTCATTTCGGGCTGCTGCCGGCCCGTGAGCTGTTCGGCACGTTTCAGGCCCAACCTACATCGTGATTGCATGACGACCCGATTATGTACCGTAATTTTATGGTTTGGTCGGTTTACTGCGAAGATAGGATATATATACAATAAAATAACTGCAGCATCGTGAATAAGAAAAAATCTAGACTATACAATAAAGAAATTACGGCATATTACATCCACTGGGCATCAAAGTTCGCCACTATGATAATAAAGCACAAGCAGACAGCAGATTACATACACTGGGCATCAAAGATCGCCACTAGTGCAAATAAACACGCCGACAAAATAATATACAAAACCTACAACACTTCAATAGAGTTCAAGAAAGGTTAGCCCTGCTGGGGAGCTGCAGCGCAAGCAGCTGAGCAAGATGATGAGACTGCGCTTGTTCAACACTTATATCTTCCTCACTCTGAAAGATAAACAAGCAGATAGATGACAGGTTTTGCACATAAAAGTATCAGTGCTGACAATTCATCACATTTCTAACTGACAAATAAAGTGACACAGTTTAAAATTGCATTAACACAATATGGTATTATTCAGGTTAAGACATGGCAGGAAATGACATTGTGAAGGAGTTAGCAGCTTCACGACACCACTGGATTACAGATCAAGAACTCATAAGTATCAATGGTTAGTGTGTTGTCAATTTATACCATTTCAGATTGGCAAATAAAGAGACGGGTTAAATAATAGTAGAATGATATGACATTGTTCATAGTTAAGACATTGCATAATATGACATTGTGTTGTAGTGGGTAGGTTCACCACACCACTGATTATGGATGAAGAACAGAAGCATACACGTAGTGCAAAAGAAGATCACTTGCTCTGTATAATTTAATTTACATGGTATGAAGAAGGAACTTGGTTGTACAACTGAAAACTTAAATTGAGAAAGGACAAACTTTTGTTTATGAACTACATAATAAACTTTAAACAAGCAATTTGATGAAAACACCAAAAATAAACAGCTGTTGCAGTCATCCCTAACCAAATATATACAACAAAGTTTGAAGGCTTGAGATGGACAAACTTACATTATTGGTGAAGACAGGCTCTATAAAGGCCTTATCGATGCTGACGGGGGGAAGTTCAAGAAGTTTACCACAGAATCTTCTTCAAAAGCATTGCCTTTATTCTACATTTTGTTAAGAGTAAATATAGATGTGATAATATATGAAAAAATGGAGAATATTTAAGATAAGACGAAGAGTGATGCTACATAACCAAGTAGCTATAAATGTAAGTGCAGCGATACAGGCAAAAGGTACAACCAAGAGCAATGCACAGCTAAACTTCTTCAGTACCAACCTTATGGTAAGAGTAAATATAGATCTGATGTGTAGAAAATGGAGGGCAAAGGAAAATAAGCTGCAGAGTGATGATACATGAACAACTACCTGTCATTATAAGTACACTGATAAAGGATAGCATGTACTTACAAGAACAATGTAGAGCTAAAAAAACATTGGCATTGGATATATTCTACACTAATGTAACCATTCATATATATTAGATAATTTGGAGCGAACAATTGATAAGCAAGCTATCATGCATACTGCTGTCACATAATGAGCTAGGTATGTATGCAAGTACAGTGATATAGGACAACAGGTACTAACAAGAGCAAAGCAGCGGACAGCATATTTGAGATATCTTGTCGTTCTTGTCAAACCGGAATTCTTCTTCGAGCAGATTTCCTGCAAAAAAGATCCATAAGGCACATGCTGAAAGGTAGAAGTTCAAATTGTCATGTGATTTCATAGACAGTATCTCATCCTGGGAACGAGACCAGTGCATAACAAGGTTTTTCCATTCAATGTCTTCTAAATTTAGCACATGAGACTTCACCGGAAATTCATTTATAGACTTGCCATCAAAGTGTGATTTCCTCAGGTAACACTGATATTGCTGCAATGCTTCCTTGAAAAGCACAAGCAAGCTTTGCTCGTCATGACTATCCAGATTGACCCTCGCCTAGTTACAACAATGTAATGTAAATCATTGATGTGTTCAATCAGTAGAAAACAGGAAAATAATAACCATGAATAATAGCACTTACACGTAAGTTGGACAGGAAGATGTGAAAATGGTGTTTGTCTTCACAATAATCTTCCCATGATGGGAATATATGCACGTAGTCCCTAAAAACATTGAAAGCATTGTCTTTTAAACTGGGAATAAATGGAATGGGGTTCCAATCTGTAGGAATTGGCCATCTCTGTAGTTGGGATAGGTCTTCGGCCGGTGGGCTTGCTGTACTTTTTGCTGGAGTGGGAATTTTCTGTGGTACAGCTGGTGCTATGGCAAATGAAATCGGTATACCTTTTGATGGAGTGCAGGTCCTGTGTGGTGGGGCTAGTGGTGTGGCCAGTGAAGTATGGGTACAGTCTGCTGGAGTCGGTCCTACGTTTTGTGTCACTAGTTGTACAGCCAATATAAGTGGGGTGCTGTCTGATTTCTCCGGCACCACCATGTTTTTCAAGGACTTTGCTGGCGCTCCTTCAGGTTCGGCAATCACCCTCTTCCTTTTTGATGTCTGATGCACAAGAATGGCATTTGAGTGAAAAAACATGGTATGATGACAGATGGAATATGTATTCATAATGGATGGGCATGGCATCTCGACATATATGATGAGTAAACTAAGCAAATGGCGGTGCAACAAAGTATAAGAAATGCAAGACAACATATGCAAGATACCCGCAATCAATAAAACATTGCCAAATTAGAACAGGCACCTTGATGGGTGAATAGGCCAGGCCATCTGCCTTTGACTCCTCGAGGTTAGAATAGTCATTAGGATCATATTCTGAACAAGAATCAACTGGTGGGGAGCGTATGAGTTTCATTGCATCCAGAATGGCACTCAATGCCTTGGTGCCAATTTTGTAAGTCATTGCAGTGTTTAGCTTCAAGAGTGGACTGCTGCTAGTGCGACACAAAGCAGCTACACAGATCATAGTGTAGATATAACGGGAAAACCTTAAGCATCAGAGTAAAATCAGCAAAGTGGAACTTGCTGGAATATATGTGCTAGTATTGCTGGTACGGCTAGAAAGGCTTCAGATACCAGCTCTCTTCAAGTGAAGGTGCGGTACTGTTAATATTAGTGTAACTCTCAAAGGTGACACATCTCCCCGCATTTCCTTGCTATTCTTATAGGATTCAAGTGGGCAGGCCACTACAAATCCTATTCCTATGTTTACGAGATCCTATGAATCAAAGAGGCTGAAAGTGTCCATCACAACCGACCGTATAGACCTCTACACTGCAAATGTCCCTGCTCATCTTCAGTACAATGAACATACTGTACTACTATCATACTCCCTCCATTCCAAAATATAAGTCTTGGTAGAGATTTCCACTATGGATCACATACAGATGTATCCAGATACATTTTAGAGTGTAGATTCACTCATTTTGCTCCATATGTAGTCCATGGTGGAATCTATACAAAGACTTGTATTTAGGAACTGAGAGAGTACATATTAAAGAAGAACGGAAGAGGGACATGGTAAAGAAGAGCAAGCAGATTTTGGATAATAAAATGTTGGTTGCGCAGTGCCCACACATGATGAACCAGAGCGCATTAAGAATGCAACTCCTAGCTGTCTCTTGACCATTTCAGGCGGTTGGATGAAGATCCCACGTCTCCTAACCCTTCTTCTTCCTCGTCTCTGATTCTTCCCATATAGAACACCGCACGGGCCGCCGGCCGGACCACCGGCCCCCACCGCCTGTGTTCCTCCGCCACCCCCACCCCCACCCCCGCCCAATCCCCACCTGCATCGAGTTTTCTTCGTTCAGTGAGGCCCCACAACCACCCGAGCCACTTCAATCGCACCGGCGAACTCCTGCGAGCTCTGAAAAATCGACTGACCCAATTTTGAAATTTAGTCTACTATGATTTAACTAGTGTGGAATATAAAAGGGGAAACCATAAGCATTGGGAGTATAGTGTTGAGCGTGCCATGGCGGATCTGAAGGTGCAAACCGGACAAATGCAACTTCGCAACCAAGACAAGAAATCAGAGTAAAGCAGTGGCGATCTATTTTCTTGCCGCGATAAATAAGTTGAGCA
The DNA here is from genome assembly GCF_018294505.1 of Triticum aestivum. NCBI lineage: Eukaryota > Viridiplantae > Streptophyta > Magnoliopsida > Poales > Poaceae > Triticum > Triticum aestivum. The sequence goes on from NC_057806.1 coordinate 553,655,803, forward strand.
GATACGAAAGAGTACCGCCTCTGGTGCGGCGCCATGTACGCATCTGCTGAGAATTTGACGGTGCTGCAGTAGCGATGGCTGTCGGTGACGTGGAAGCAGATCTAGGAGGGTAGACGGTGGCGGCAGGGCGCGATGGACGAGACGGTCGTAGGAGCGGCGCCGGCAAGGTGGACGACGGCGGGGATGAAGCGAGAGGACGGGATGCAAGGATCCCGGTCCAAAGCTGTGGATGAGAGAGGTCAATCTCTTGTAATGGACGGCGGCACGGGGTATCAGCTCTGGCATGGTGGAGGAGGATGGCGGTGGATGTGGTGGCAGACGGCGGCGGACGGAGGACGGTGGGGTGGAGAGGTGTTTTGGCGCCCACGGAGTACGAATGGGGAAAAGGGAGGTAGAGAGGAAGGGGGGAACCATGTATTCAGGGCGCGCTTGTCTCAAATGCGAGGAAATTTACAAACTTAGCCCCCGTTTCAAATTTCTACTACATCACAACAACATTAGTCAGTTGGGGATAGGACGGTAATCTCGCATACACCGAATATTTGCCGACGAGAGTTTCTTTTTGGCGCCCACCGTGTATGAATATGAATCGGGGAGGGAGTCGATTTCGGCCGAGGACACACTGTGTTTTGGCGCCCACCGTTTATGAATCCGGGTGAGAGGCGGTTACGTCACGTTTGGGTGAAATTACAAACCTACCCCTATCAAAACCTATAGAAATCCACCAGATAGGCTTTGCATGGCAGGGATAGGTAGTAGTGATTTCCATCTCGCAGATTTTGGTTTCAGGCGGTTACTGCAACTTTCCCTGCTTCGTCCAAATTTTGCAGAGTGCACATTTACCGTGCCAACTCAATTCGAATCCCGTTTGTATTCTATTTTTTTCCGGGCGGGATCCATTTTCAATTGGAATTACATTCTATATACATCATTTTTTATATATACTTTCGAAAGCACAACACCATTTATACATAAATATGGTTTACAAATGGCATGATCTCAGATTCTTAAGGTTGTATCCATCAATTTGGATTTTCAAATATTTGAAACCACTTTATGTTGAAATCCAATGTGTGCATTCCTTGATAACTGTCTCCAATTAATGTGTGTTTCACGCGGGTTTTTTACTTCTCAAACATGTATAATGTGTTTCACACATGCAACATATAGTGTAATCCCGTTTAGACATTAATTGCATATAAACCATGCATTGTTTGTAGTTGAGGAATCTATGGATCACCAATATTGATAAAATATATAACATTACACGTGTGCCCAAATTCAAATGAATATGCATGTTTGATACACCAATTTGCGTTATGATATTATCGATGTCGTGATCTCCAGTTTAAATATTTGAATCCCCTTTAATCCAGATATTCGTCTCGTATAGCTATCACTCATGCTTATATAGGACTATCTCTCTGGACGTATACGCGTTCATCATCTCTCAGGTATCTCTCGTGCTACCTGTATGTCGACAATGATCTTTTATCTTCGTAACACATTGACGGTACTCTCTCCCTCGACCTTCATCACTCTATCTCTCTCTAAGTATATCTCGCTCCCTGCTATGTGTCTCTAACTATGATTCTCCATGTGGAATCTCTTTCTCTCACACAAACACATAACTTTGTCTCCCGGGGTCTCATTTCTCTCTACTATTCCCATGTGTGCCACTCGCACACCCCTCATACAGAGATGTCTTTCGCTCCTTAGATATGAGAACCTACGACTCTTCCTCTTCAATATCTCTTTCTCACACACAAACACAAACTCTGTCTCCCAGGATCTCATATTTCTCCATTGTTCTCTTGTATGTCGCTCACACACACCCTCTCTCCCTAGAGATATCTTGCGTTCCCTCGTATGTCTCTCTAGCTATCAGTCTCGTTGTGAAATATATTTCTCTCTCGCAGACACAAAACTCCGTCTCTCTGGATCTCATTTCTCTCTGATATCTATTTGTATGTGACTCACATGCACCCTCTCTCTATCTCTCTCACACCCACACACGTAACCCAGCCTTCTGATCCACTCGACTCCTATCTCTAACGCACACTAGCTAGCATCTTTATCTTTCTATTTATCTGTTTCTCCATCAACCTTCTTTCTCGCCCTCACTCTTGATTCCTATCACGCACACTACATATGTTTCTCTCTACATGCAGTCAAGTGCCCTCTCACACATATATATATAACTTCACCCTTTGAACCACCTGACTGTCATCTCCAACACCCAAACTAGCGGATGTCCCTCTAGCTAGCATCTCCATCTCTGTATCTATCTATAGTTTCTCCGTCAACATTTCTTTCTCGCACGGAGTCTTGCTCCCTATCACCCACACTATATATGTCTCTCCATACATATGCATTTATAGGTTGGTCCCTTTTGCACAATCGTTGCGCCTCACTCCCTCTGCTCACCATAGATGCATGCTCCAGCCCACGCCACTATCTCTTAAAGACAAAAACCCATGCTCAATTGTTGGGCCTTCTTCCCTGCATTCTCACATGCATGCATATTGTCATACCGATCCGTCTCTCCCATGTCGTTGATCTTATGACTTATGTCTTCTTTCTTTTATCTCAATCATGCGCGCGTGCACACACACATCCCACGTATACATGTATACCTCTCACACATGCACGTTCAAGGTCTCTATGTCTCCGTACGTAGTTAATTACCCTCAATCCTAATGCCACATCAAATCATTCTCCTCTTTTGTGCACATAACTTCCGCCTGGATGGGTAAAACACACACTCACACTTAACAATCTCCTTCTAGCTACCCCCGCCTCTCACTCTTCCCCTATATCCCTGAAACCAATAAGACCATCCCTTTGTTTAATTCCCGCCTACATGCACCATCGATATATAGTAGTCTTCCTCGGTGTCTCTCGAACAAACACGTTCTCTCGATGTCGACTCCTCTCACGCGCACACACCTTCTCTTCCCTCTCTACGGGCATTTTCTCTCTCGCACCCCATCGTTGGTGGCCTCTGCCATACACATCACCTCTCTTGATGAAGCCATGCACACTTAAATTACATCCGCCACAGAGGACCCCGCGACATGCACACATAGGCACACACACAGACACACGCACGCACCCCCCCACACACACTAAGACTCCATCTCTCTCTCTCACACACACAAACACACACACGCACGCACGCACACACCCCCACACACTAAGACTCCATCTCTCTCTCTCTCTCACACACACACAAACTAAGACTCCATCTCTCTCTCTCTCTCCTCTCTCTCTCAAACACACACACCCCACACACACACTAGGACTCCATCTCACACACACATGCTCTAGGCGGAGCATTTGTTCCTACCACCCTTCATCCAACCTTACCCGTATGATAAACAATCACCTTTATTTACTTGCATAACATGGACAAATTCCACTTTACTTTAGTAGTCAGCAAACTTATCATCTGTACCCTTATAAAAAAACGAGTTGGCGGTGATGGTGTGCCTACCATCTTGTAATACAGACCGTATGATCTATATATGAGGATAGAAAGCAAACTATGATAATCTTACAGAAGATACCCGCACCTCTCTCCACATCATTATCTCCCGCAACCTCATTGCTCAGTAATTAAAAAAGAATAAGTCTCTGGAACAATCTGGCATGCATGGTGGCCGCTGCCGCCTGCCGGCGCCGTCCATCCCCATGCCTCCGCCCATTCCGACCACCAGTCACCACCACGCTCCACTCCTCCTCGCCTTATCTCTCATCTTTCATTTTTTCGATGACATTCTTGAGATACCAGTTTTCCGATAAAATTCTCGAGATATCATTAGTTTTTACACATGGGATTACTCCTGCATGGGTCAATCACAACAGGTGTTTTGTAAAAAAAATGCATATTGATGTTCCCTGCAATGCACGAGAATCTTGCTTGTAATTATATAACGCAAATCACGAGCAGGAAGTGACATTTTTTTGACACAACCACATTAACATGGCCACATAAATCACTAGCTAAAGTAAATATCATTATACTTATATCCCGATGTAAAAGGTTGAGTACATGTCCGAAGAGTAGAGTCGCACACACGCACTCTGTCTCTCAGAATCTCTCTCACACACACCAGTTACGTGACGCCCACTTAAGCAGACACGTATGTTACAATTTTTGCACCCGCAAGTACACGTGATGTTGCACATTTATTTAAGCCGGAAGGCGAACCCAAACAGTAGCTGCATTCATTCCCCTCCCACCACATCTTCTCTGGTCGCCGTCGCCCGGTAGCCATGGTGTAGGATCAAAAGTATGTCTAGAGGGGGGGGTGATTAGACTACTTGACCAAATAAAAACTTAACCTTTTCCCAATTTTAGTTCTTGGCAGATTTTAGCTATTGTAGGACAAGTCAAGCAATCATCACACAATTCAAGCAAGCATGCAAAGAGTATATTGGCAGCGGAAAGTAAAGCATGCAACTTGCAAGAATGTAAAGGGAAGGGTTTGGAGAATTCAAGCGCAATTGGAGACACGGATGTTTTTCCCGTGGTTCGGATAGGTGGTGCTATCCTACATCCACGTTGATGGAGACTTCAACCCACGAAGGGTAACGGTTGCGTGAGTCCACGGAGGGATCCACCCACAAAGGGTAACGGTTGCACGAGTCCATGAAGGGCTCCACCCATGAAGGGTCCACGAAGAAGCAACCACCCACAAAGGGTCCACGAAGAAGCAACCTTGTCTATCCCACCACGGCCATCGCCCACAAAGGACTTGCCTCACTAGGGGTAGATCTTCACTAAGTAGGCGATCTCCTTGCCCTTACAAACTCCTTGGTTCAACTCCACAATCTTGTCGGAGGCTCCCAAGTGACACCTAGCCAATCTAGGAGACACCACTCTCCAAGAAGTAACAAATGGTGTGTAGGTAATGAACTCCTTGCTCTTGTGCTTCAAATGATAGTCTCCCCAACACTCAACTCTCTCTCATAGGATTTGGATTTGGTGGAAAGAAGATTTGAGTGGAAAGCAACTTGGGAAGGCTAGAGATCAAGATTCATATGGTAGGAATGGAATGTCTTGATCTCAACACATGAGTAGGTGGTTCTCTCTCAGAACATATGAGTTGGAATTGTGTATGCTTAGTCTGATGGCTCTCTCTACGAATGAAGAGGAGGTGGAGGGGTATATATAGCCTCCACACAAAATCCAACTGTTACACACAGTTTTCCAATCTCGGTGGGACCGAATCAACAAACTCGGTCGGACCGAAAAGGTAAACCTAGTGACCGTTAGAGATTTTTGGTGGGACTGACATGCAACTCGGTAGGACCGATATGGTTAGGGTTTGGGCATAACGTAATCTCGGTGAGACCGATTACACAAACTCGGTGAGACCGATTTTGGTAATTAGCTAACCAGAGAGTTGGTCAGGCAAACTCGGTGGGACCGATTTTCTCTTTCAGTGAGACCGAAAAGTTACAAAAAGGAAACACTAAATTTACATTGCAATCTCGGTGGGACTGATTCGCTCTTTCGGTGAGACCGAAAAGTTACGAAAGGGAAACAGAGAGTTTGCAATCCCATCTCGGTGAGACCGAGATCCCTATCGGTAGAACCGAATTGCTAGGGTTTGGCAGTGGCTTATGACAAGTGAAACTCGGTGGCGCCGGATAGAAAGAATCGGTATGACCGAGTTTGGCTTAGCGTTTAGGTCATAAGTGGATATGGGAAAGTAGTTGAGAGTTTTGGAGCATATCACTAAGCACATGAAGCAAGAGGCTCATTAAGCAACACCTCATCCCTCCTTGATAGTATTGGCTTTTCCTAAAGACTCAATGTGATCTTGGATCACTAAAATATAAAATGAAGAGTCTTGAGCTTTTGAGCTTGAGCCAATCCTTTGTCCTTAGCATTTTGAGGGTTCCACTTTCACATCCATGCCATGCCAATCATTGAGCTTTCCTGAAATAATCATCTTGGAATAGCATTAGCTCAATGAGCTATATGTTGTTATGAATTACCAAAACCACCTAGGGATAGTTGCACTTTCAATCTCCCCCTTTTTGGTAATTGATGACAACATATAGATCAAAGCTTCGACAAATGATAATAAGCATGAAATATATTGTCGCTTTGAGAAGTATGTGACAAGTAAGAGCTCCCCCTAAATTTGTGCATATTTAAAATTTGCTTTGGACTGCAAATGCACAAGGAGTTAGAGTCATGGGTTACTCTTCCATGTCACATACATCTTGGTGGAGCGCTTAAAATGATAAGAATGAAATACATGCACTCATCACCAAGAATAGTGAATGATCACATAAGATAGATAAGATAATAGCATTAAGCAAGCATTAAGTGTAGCTTATGATCAAACACATGATCATCAATGTCTCACAAGCAATGACATAGTATCCAAGCACTCAAAAGCAAACAAAGTTCGAAAAAAACCCACCAAATAAAGCAAGAGAGAAAAAACAGCACTCTCTCTCTCGAAGCCTATGATCTATACATTTTTCTCCCCCTTTGGCAACAAGTTACCAAAAAGTTCCTAGAAAATGCATAGTGCTAGATCGATGCTCAGGCTTGATCTTCAGGTGGTGGTGGAGTCCGGATCACTCCAAGGACGAAGGCTTCCATAGACGCTGAAGTAGACGCTGGAGTTGGAGCTGAAGTAGACGCTGGAGCAGGTTGGGATGGTGCTACGGCTGGAGCTAAGGTAGTTGCTCTTGTGTCAGGAACTGGCACTGCAGACGACCTCGGACCTCGTGGCACTCTGGCAAAGGCATCAGTGGTTGTCTTCCCTTTCCTCTCCTGCATATCATCTTGGAGCTGCTCCACTGCAGTCTGAATCTCTGTCACCTTGACATCCAAGTCGTAGAACTTTTGTTCCATGATTCTCTCTAAGCTTGCCTGGTTCTGAGTTAGGGTGGCTAGTCCTTTCTCAATCCGCAGGGTGGATGCAATCAGGTAACCAAGCTGCTCTTGTTTGGTTTTCAAGAAATACTCAGATGCCTCCTCTTGAGTTGGCATCTTGGCAGCTTTCTCCTTCCTTGCCTTCTCCTTCTTTGCTTGTGCTTGTGCAGACGATGGTTCATTTTCAGTCATCACAACTTGATTGTCCTCAAAATCTGGACGGATGGGCAGGTGTTCCTTGTCTAATAAGTATATGCCTGTGCCCATCTTGGAGTTGATGAGCTCCTGAATTTGTGGGGCATATCCACAGCTCCTCTTCTGATCTGCTGCAGTCCTCTTGATAGTCTCTACTATGAGGCTCATCACCTTGAACTTCTGTGGCACATCAAATACATGAAGCAAATTGATTGCATGGCCTCTGATCATCTTGTGATCACCTGACTTGGGCAAGAGAGTGTGCCTCAAAATCCAATTGATGGTTGGCAGCCCTGACAGAAGATAGTGCACTGAGCCAAATTTGAAAGTGTCAAGTGCTTCATTTGGAATTTCCTTGTACATATTGGACATAGAGTTATGGTCCATCTTCTTCTTGGCATATATGTCCAAGTCATCATCATGCTCCTCTGGGGCATTAATGAGTTGTGCCCACTCAGCAACTGTAGATTGGTACCTTGTACCCTCAGACATCCATGTGATCCTCCCATCTGGATAAAAATGTGCTGTGGAGTAGAACTGCATTATAAGCTCCTCATTCCACTTTGTGAGCTTCTGCCCAACAAAGTCAGCTACTCCACAAGCTATGAAGCTATCATACACTCCAGGGTAGTGTTCCTCATTTTCCTTCATGTAGGTCCAGTCGACCCATCTCATGTCACAAACAATGGGCTTCTTGTCCAACAAAACTGTCTCATAGAAGTCCTGCTGTTCCTTAGTGTGGAACCTGTAGTCAACAGCAGTCCTCCTCCTTGAAGCATACAGATCTGCTTCTCTCCACTTCCTGAGCCCTGAGTCTCTCCTGAGCTTCATATCCTCAACCACAGGATGAGCATCACTATGGTCTGGGATCTTGGGCTTGAGCTTTGTGAGTACTTGCTCTTCACCATCTTCTTCTGCAGCTTCAGGCACTGGGGCCTTGTTCTTTTCAGCAGCTGGGATGCTTCTTGTATTTCTCTTTGGTGCAGACTTGGGCTTGGAGGCAGCTTTGGGTGCTTCTTTGGGCTTAGATGTGGCAGCCCCTGTCCTGATAGCATCACCCATAAGCTTAGGTGCCTTAGGTGCTGGTGCAACAACCTCTTCTTCCTCTTCCTCTTCCATGATGGAAGCCTTTCCAAGCACTCTGGCCACGGTCTTCTTGACCCTTTCCTTCCTCTTCTTGCCTTCAGCAGCAACTGGCTCTTTGGGAGCAGGCTTTTCAGTTGAAGCTCTGGCCTTTGACATAGGCTGCCTGCCTGCTGGCCTTTTGATCTTTAACCCTGGCTTTGTGCCTTGAGCTGGCTCAACTCTCTTTGATGTGGCTTCCTCTTCTGCCACATAATCTTCATCCTTAGAATCTGAAGTTCTCTTCTTCCTCTGTCTGGTGGCAGCTTTTGGCAGATTGCTTGGGGTACTCCTGCTTCCATCATCTGAAGAACTTAAGGGACTAGTGCCCTCACTCATCTGTACTTGCTCTTCTGACATGTTCTGACTATCACTTTGGTCTGACATGATGAACAAGCTGACTGCTGACCCTATGAACAGTTTATAGATGAGGTAGAATAGATGAGCATCACAAAATGCAGAGATTTTTGCAAAAGAATGATCCAAAAACTTAGTTTTAGTTTCCCACTGAAATCATCTCGGATCTACCGATTTTCAAACTCGGTGATACCGAAGCAGTTTTGGAACCTAAACTAGTGAACTCGGTCGGACCGAGTCACAGTTCGGTGGCACCGAGACTGCTAGGGTTTCACAGAGTTCCAAAATCGGTCACACCGATAAGTAATTCTCGGTCAGACCGAGTCTCACTTGTGCAATGGCATAAGCCAAATCGGTGGGACCGAGTTTTTCAACTCGGTGGGTTCGAGATGGTTTCGGCGGAAACCTAACCCTAAAATTTTCGAATCAAAACTAATCTACGAACGCATTGACTAGATAGGAGTGTTTCAATCGTTGCAAGAATCATGATGATCACAATGTGCTAAGAATTGGATTGGGGAATAGCACAAAGATCGAGTCCATACCCTAGTTCAGCGGAGACTCGCTACGGAGGCAATGGCGGGGTTGAATTCCGTTGACGGCGACGGAGACCAGCGACTGGAGGCGGCTGGCGGCGAGAAGACGATCCGGAGACCACATTGGCAGAGAAGGCTATCGCGCGGACGAAGGGGTTTGGAGAAATTTCCAAATTTTTGCCCGTGACTATATATAGCCCGACCCTGTCAGTGTGACCGAGTGGAACAACTCGGTGGCACCGAGATTCATAACTGCAAGCAGTTACTGAAACTCGGTGTGACCGAAAAGTTCAAATCGGTTGCACCGAGATCGAAAACCTAGATCAACTTAATGATCTCGGTAGGACCGAAAGTGGGGTATCGGTCAGACCGAGAATCATAAAGAGGTTTTGGAAGTTTAAGTCTATGACGAATCGGGGACTCCGAGCGCTCCTCACACAGAGTGGTTCGAATCTGACTTGATCAAATTTTGTGATGTAGCATGAATAGAGTTTGAGACGAGAAAAGCATAGATAGCTAGAGGAGGTTCTTAGGCATTCTTGTCCATCCACTTGGCAAAAGGAAATAAAACCAAACAATCAAAACAACAAGTGGATGTCCTCGAATGAGTAAAATATGCAACCAGCATGCTCACACAATAAGATGGCAAATGAAATATGTGACAAGGCATGCACAACCAATTCTAGCATCTATCAAGCAATTTGCGATGACAAGGTCATCTATATATGAGTATATTGACTTAGGAGTCAAGTGAGAACACTTGATCATAGGTCATACTCATCGTTTAAGCTCAAGTGGGGTTACCACTTTTACATAAAGCATTGTTGTGTTCACATCTTTAGAGTTGCTTTAGCTCAAGTCTTAGAGTAAAGCTCCCCCTAGATGTGATATCCCCCCTTAGAGGGATGAACTAACCTCGGGTTTTGTCGATGATGACTTCATGTAGATGTTGAAGATGTGGATGCTCAATGTTGATGTAGATCACTTGGAGCTATCCATTTGAGTGAATTGCACTTTCAATACCTACATGGGTTAGTCCCACAAGGAACAAACAAGGATATCCATAGACATAGAGTGATGCACACACAAGATGATGTCCATGAAAACTTTTAGGTTACCTTGTCCCTTGTCTTACCAACAAGAGGGTTTGTGACTCCTTGAACTAGTGCAAGATGTGGAAGTTGATTGCACTTGTTCTTGCCAAAATGATAAGAGTGAAGTATGTTGGCGGAGTCACCCTCAAGAACTCTCTAGTTCTTCTTCTTTTGGATCCACACCATCTTGATGGGAATCCTTGGAGTTGTAGTCGTACTTGATGAAGTGGAACTTGAAGTAGTCTTGGGAATCCACTTGACTAAGGTCTTAGGAGCTTCTTCAAATGCATCAATTTCCTCTTGAAGCTTGTCCTTGCCTTTTTGCTTGTAGTCTTGTGGTGGAAGATCATCTTGAGCTTGTGTCCCCTTGAAAGAAGTATCATACTTCTCTTGTTGAGGAACAAACTTTGTCTTGGGGTATTGATCTTCTTCCCACTCAACTCCATTGGCATTGAACTTTCGTTCAAAACCAACACCTTGATTCTTCCGGTGCATTCCTTGCTTGCGCACAATTTCCTCGAATTGCTTACTCCCGGCAAGGCTTTTGTACACTCCTTTCTCTATAATTCCCTTCAATAAGCTATTTTCTTGCTCAAGTGTAACTTGGCTAAGAGAATCATTAGTGGAATCAAGAGAACTACTAGAAGCAACAATATTGGATTTAGCATGATCATTGTTACTGCTAGAGGAAGAATCTTTCTTGTTCTTGTTACTAGACTTGACTTGAGGCATGTAAGTGGATAAGAGTAAACGCTTGGCAATGTAAGAAGAACTTTTCTTGCGAAGATCATCATTGATTGCTTTTAAGAACTCATGCTCTTGCTCAAGATTGAGCTTTTCAAAGCGTAATTTCTCATGAGCTCTTAAAAGTTCTCGATGATCTTCGAAGATAGTTTCATGAGCTAACTTAAGAGTGTTTAGTTCTTTAGTTAGAGCCTCAATCTTCTCCTTATCATTGTCATTCGTTTTATCTTGATTAGCATGATTAATTGACGTTTCATCATAGTATTCATCACTAGAGTTGTCAACAAGCAAATCATCACCTAACAAGTCATCTTCATCACTATTGAAATCAACATACTCGGGGTGTGTTACCTTAGGACCTTTGGCCATGAAGCATCTTCCAATTCCTTCATTTGGTGAGTCAAATATGTCGTAGGAGTTGGTTGACACAAGTGCTAGACCGGCAACACCTTCATCTTGAGTATCTTCGGAGTCGGAGTGATAACTTCTCTCGGAGTGGCTGTCGGAGTCGGAGCCGGATACCCATTCACCAACATGAGCTTGATGTCTTCGTTTTGTGTAGCTCCTTGATGATTTTTCCTTCCTTTCCGAATCCTTGCTTCTCCGTGAGTATCTTCGTTCATAACGATCATCTCTACTCCTTCTCTCTCTTGGTGGTGATTCTTTGCTTCTTCTTTTTGGAGAATCTTCTCTTCTCTTGTAGGGGGCCGTACACTCATTGGAATAGTGTCCGGGTCTTCCACAACTGTAGCAGTTTCGCTCTCGACTAGAAGATCTTTTGTCATTGTAGGACCTTGACTTGAAGCTTCTATCTTTGCTTCTACTCTTGTAGAACTTGTTGAAGTTCTTCACCATTAAGCTCAATTCTTCATTGAAGTCTTGTTTCTCACTTGATGATGTAGGGGCTTCACATGAGGCTTTGTAGGCACCACTTGATTTGTTGTGAAGTTCCTCTTTATCCTTAAGTGACATCTCATGAGCAACAATTCTTCCAATCACCTCCGTTGGCTTGAGATCTTTGTAATTGGGCATCATTTGGATCAATGTGCACACGGTATCATATTTTCCATCCAAGGCTCTTAGAATCTTCTTGATGATGAATCTATCGGTCATCTCTTCACTTCCTAAGCCGGCAATCTCATTTGTGATGAGAGCAAGCCTAGAGTACATTTCAGCGACACCTTCACCATCCTTCATTTTGAACTTGTCAAGTTGACTTTGAAGCACATCCAACTTGGATTCCTTGACGGAGTCGGTACCTTCGTGCATATCAATCAAAGTGTCCCAAATTTCCTTTGCATTCTCAAGACGGCTGATTTTGTTGAATTCTTCGGGGCACAATCCGTTGAAGAGAATATCACAAGCTTGAGCATTGTATTGCAACATCTTCAACTCATCCGCGGTAGCTTCACGGTTTGGTTCTTTCCCATCAAAGAAGTCACCTTGCAAACCAACACACACAATAGCCCAAACGGCGGGGTTATGTCCAAGAATATGCATTTTCATTTTATGCTTCCAACTAGCAAAATTAGTACCATCAAAGTAAGGACCTCTACGGTGATAATTTCCCTCGCTAGACGCCATACTCTCCTAGGTTGTGAAACCAAGGCTATGACCACCAAAAGCTATGGAGATCAAAGCAAATGGAGACCAAAGCTCTGATACCACTTGTAGGATCGAAAGTATGTCTAGAGGGGGGTGATTAGACTACTTGACCAAATAAAAACTTAACCTTTTCCCAATTTTAGTTCTTGGCAGATTTTAGCTATTGTAGGACAAGTCAAGCAATCATCACACAATTCAAGCAAGCATGCAAAGAGTATATTGGCAGCGGAAAGTAAAGCATGCAACTTGCAAGAATGTAAAGGGAAGGGTTTGGAGAATTCAAACGCAATTGGAGACACGGATGTTTTTCCCGTGGTTCGGATAGGTGGTGCTATCCTACATCCACGTTGATGGAGACTTCAACCCACGAAGGGTAACGGTTGCGCGAGTCCACGGAGGGCTCCACCCACAAAGGGTAACGGTTGCGCGAGTCCACGAAGGGCTCCACCCACGAAGGGTCCACGAAGAAGCAACCACCCACAAAGGGTCCACGAAGAAGCAACCTTGTCTATCCCACCATGGCCATCGCCCACAAAGGACTTGCCTCACTAGCGGTAGATCTTCACGAAGTAGGCGATCTCCTTGCCCTTACAAACTCCTTGGTTCAACTCCACAATCTTGTCGGAGGCTCCCAAGTGACACCTAGCCAATCTAGGAGACACCACTCTCCAAGAAGTAACAAATGGTGTGTAGGTAATGAACTCCTTGCTCTTGTGCTTCAAATGATAGTCTCCCCAACACTCAACTCTCTCTCATAGGATTTGGATTTGGTGGAAAGAAGATTTGAGTGGAAAGCAACTTGGGAAGGCTAGAGATCAAGATTCATATGGTAGGAATGGAATGTCTTGGTCTCAACACATGAGTAGGTGGTTCTCTCTCAGAACATATGAGTTGGAATTGTGTATGTGTTCTGATGGCTCTCTCTACGAATGAAGAGGAGGTGGAGGGGTATATATAGCCTCCACACAAAATCCAACCGTTACACACAGTTTTCCAATCTCGGTGGGACCGAATCAACAAACTCGGTCGGACCGAAAAGGTAAACCTAGTGACCATTAGAGATTTTCGGTGGGACTGACATGCAACTCGGTAGGACCGATATGGTTAGGGTTTGGGCATAACGTAATCTCGGTGAGACCGATTACACAAACTCGGTGAGACCAATTTTGGTAATTAGCTAACCAGAGAGTTGGTCAGGCAAACTCGGTGGGACCGATTTGCTCTTTCGGTGAGACCGAAAAGTTACAAAAAGGAAACACTGAATTTACATTGCAATCTCGGTGGGACCGATTCGCTCTTTCGGTGAGACCGAAAAGTTACGAAAGGGAAACAGAGAGTTTGCAATCCCATCTCGGTGAGATCGAGATCCCTATCGGTAGAACCGAATTGCTAGGGTTTGGCAGTGGCTTATGACAAGTGAAACTCGGTGGCGCCGGATAGAAAGAATCGGTATGCCCGAGTTTGTCTTAGGGTTTAGGTCATAAGTGGATATGGGAAAGTAGTTGAGGGTTTTGGAGCATATCACTAAGCACATGAAGCAAGAAGCTCATTAAGCAACACCTCATCCCTCCTTGATAGTATTGGCTTTTCCTAAAGACTCAATGTGATCTTGGATCACTAAAATATAAAATGAAGAGTCTTGAGCTTTTGAGCTTGAGCCAATCCTTTGTCCTTAGCATTTTGAGGGTTCCACTTTCACATCCATGCCATGCCAATCATTGAGCTTTCCTGAAATAATCATCTTGGAATAGCATTAGCTCAATGAGCTATATGTTGTTATGAATTACCAAAACCACCTAGGGATAGTTGCACTTTCACATGGGCCGGCCGAAGGTAACAACATACGCCATACTCCCGCCAGAGCGGTGCTTTAATATGGAAATTTTAGTGGTCATGCATGCATCTTTTTGTGCTAGCACTCCTATCAGGATGCTTCCCGCGGACGTGCGTGGGCGGTGGAAGAGGAAGGAAAAGGGAAGCGGGCTGTGGAGTAATGTTTTTTTACCACAATTTCTTAGGAAACTGAGTGCAATAATTGAGTAGTTTTGCAAACTACCAGTACTACACCTGAAACGGTTCAAAACCTATACTCCCTTGCCAGCGCGCGCTTCCCGCGTGAAACGGTCAGGTCGCCCTGGAGCGTTAGTGCCGCATTAATGCCCGGCCAGAGTGGAGGTGACCTCTCACTGGCGCCGGCTTTGAAGTGGCGCGACGGCCGAGAGAGCGCCGCTTCCCGGTGCACGCGACTGCTCCGCGTCGAGACTGGCCATAGGCCCTGTTTGGATCCATGGGTTAGAGTTAGTTTGAGCTAGTTGGGGCTCAAATAGCCCTAAAGTATCCAAGCATGAGGGTTTAAATTGGAGCAAGTTGCACCGAACCCACCAAAAAAAACTATCCCACCCAAGAGGTGCTAACTGGAGATAGTTCTCATTGGGACCACCGAAAAATCACTTTTCTCTCTCCATGAAGTGCATTTATTGTCAATCTAACTCTGTCACCCAAACACCTCTTTGGCTACAGTTAGATCAGGGTTAGTCATGAGTTAGTCTAACCTCTAGCTAAGTTAGAGTATCAAACAGGAGCAGTATAAGACATGCAAGTTGCTCAAAGCATACAGGCAAATTCGTACGTGAAAGTATTTTTTTCTTTTTGAAAACGGAACGTGAAAGGAATTTTTTTTAGAATGCTCTTGGCATGTCGCTAACATGTGATAGTTAACCGACCTCAATAGACGGCAGAAATGCCAGCCCACCGCACTTTGATAGAGACGAGGAGGGAGAAGCGATACAGGCTGCTGGATTACTAGAGATAGGTGTCGCACGGAAGCCAAGAAATATGGTGATAGCGTGGGTTAGCCATGTACTAGTATGATGTAACTACACTGGGCTGCCATGTTTCGTACTCTTCCAGTCCACTCTAGAGATGATTGGTTAATTTTATATCACTGAATAATTTTAAATATTATGAGTGCAGACGCTCCACCACGAGGTTCCTTGCTCCTTCTCGGTCGTCCAGAATCTATGTTCTTCCACTCTATTTTTTTACATGAGCTTTGTTCATCCTTTTTCCAACATGCGAGACATCTAACATCAAGGTGCAAGCGTTATGCAAGGACCGTTCCATCTATATGAAGAACACGTGGGACTGGAACTACGAGACGGACATGTACCCAGGAGTGGACGTACGAACCTGAGTAATGTAGCGCAGTAAGTGAAGTAGAAAGGCACAAATGGTATGAATATGCGTGGCATATAGGGTGTGTTTGGTTGCGTTCTCGTGTCAGCATAGTTGTTCCCTCTTCATGCATGCTCAACTCAATACCCCTCTTCATGCATGCTCTCTTCATGCATGCTTCTAGTGTATTTGTGCTAAACTAGTGTGGACTCATGCACCCTCCATACACTCTACCAAACACCCAAAAGTAGGTCGAGAAGGGAACTCTTGGGCGGCATTTGTCTCTTACTACGTACTACCACTAAATGTTCTACGTGCAATGCACAGTGATGTTATGGAGTACGTGCCTAAGTACTCTACTACTATATTAGTTGGAGGCACATATTAACTTTTATATTTGTTTACGTGTATGCCCCGAGGCCTTCCAACTAGACGTGTCTTTCTCCCCAGGTCGCACTTTGTATCATTCATACCACTAAGTACTACTACGTGTGGTCTCCGACCCAGAAGTGGAAGAAGTGGAGAAGCTCTACCACGCTATTTTTTTACGCTGGGCTCTACCACGTTGTTCATGTCCCATCCTTTCGCTGACGCGTGGGACATCCAGCGCGTGCCGTGTTTGGCACCCTTCGTCATAAGAGTTGAAACGCTAGCATTCATCAGAAATAAAAAATAATTATAAATCGCCAGTGATACTATTTTTTGCGAACCAATTAGTAGTGATACTATACCACGCGGTTTCCTTGCTCCTCGATATCGGAATGAATACTTCCATTCGCCAACATGTGGGACGTCGACCATCCTGGTCCACTTGCCATGCACGCAGAACTCCAAGGGAGAGTCACCCAGGTCGTTGCGCCGCAGTAACAATGACTAATGAGCCGTCAAATCATAGGCCCACTTCCCACTTTGAAGTTGCTCGGACGAAGGAACCATCATGACTTCGTTGAATTCCACTTCTTGAAGAAAACTACTGTACCAGCAGTACTGCTAGCTATAGTAGTTACTCCAACAGAGGCCTCCTTTCATTCATAGGATAGGAATATGCAAATCAAAGGAAGTGAGATGACATGCATCTCAATTCCTATAGAGAAAGAGATGCCATTTGATGCTTAGGATAGGAATTTTTCCATTTAGTCTAGGCTAATGCACTGGTAATTTGCTCTAAAAACTACAGTAGTAACTAGTAGTATTGGTACATGCTCGTACTCAGACACAGACACACACACTAACTACTAGTACTACTACTTCTCACATGCCGGCCAGACACCGTTGTTCTCCTTCCCGGCTTTGTCGGCGACGCCCCACCGTGCTTGGATCTCCGCCGACCTCTCCGCAGCAGCGCGTACGTCCTTTTCTTTCTTGCGGCGGCGGGCCTCTCTTTTCTTGAGTGCTTTCTGACTTTTCCTCTCCCTCTGTGCGGCTTTGGCCGCCTCTTGCTCTACCGCCCATTCGGCCTTGGCATCTTCAAATTCCTCCCACATAGTTGTGAGGTCGCGAGCAGTGATGGACTCGGCATGACGGGATGGCATCGCTTCCCTACCATTTTGTGTGTGGTCGTGGGCAGCGAGGAACTCGGCGCGATGGGATGCCATCGCTGCCTTACCGGTTAGTGTGCGGCGTGGTGGCATGAACGACGCTTGGTGAGAGCTCTGGGGTGGAGTGGCCAGACAACCGTATAGTGCATTGGTTTGTCAAGAGCTCAAGGACAGAAGACGAAGCAAATTTGGATTCCCCTTCAATCCTGGTCATTTATTACCAACTTGAACGATACAAAGTGAGGATACATATGTTTCCATAACTCGACATCAAAAGCTGGTGAGGATACATCTGTTTCCATAACTCAGAGAGGGTTCGCATGATTCATCGCATGATTCACTATCGAACAAAAGTAGCAAGATCCACCCACACAAAACAGTGCACTAGCCCTAAGATGGTTTGATAACACGCATCATTCTGGTAATTAAACACAGGGCAATGCAAACTATCCTGAAGGATTAGCGCAACCAACTATTTCTTGTCATCGATCTCTCGGGCAATGACCACATCACGAACAGCGGCATGGGAATCGATTTCTGGGGCGATGTCCACAAGACTGACCGCGACATCGGAATCGATCTCCGGGGCGATGTCCACAGGATGGACAGCGGTATCGGCATCGATCTCCGGGGCGATGCCAACAGGACATGCCACGACATCGGAATCATCAAGGACGTCCACCGGCACCTGCACAACCCTAACATATTAGAAAGCACATTGCAAATAATCAAAAACCACAACTATGGTAATAAGCCATTATTTTTTACCTTGTGCAGCTCACCGGAGGATCTCATCCCTCCGGGGGGCATCTCCTTGTCCTCGATGGGGGCCATCACCTTGCCAGGGGAATACTGCTTCTCAACAGCGACTATCTCCTCAAACTCGGTCTTGAGCCTCACATAGGTGGCAATCAGAGTTCCTGGGGTAGGCACGGTGGGGCCCTTGCTATTCTTCCAACTTTCTTTGAGGAGTTCGTCCGCCAATGTCCTCAACTCTTTGGCCAGTGCTTGTTTCTTGGAGTTCTTTGTCTCCATGGGTTGGACCGCCAACATGGTCAACTCGTTGGTCAGTGCTCGCTTCCTGGAGATCGCTGTCTCTAGTGGGTTGTCCGCCGAAAACTCTTTGCCTAGTGCTCCAGGATCCATCAATGAACTGACAAACTAAAAGCAATCAAAAGGAAACCACAATCACAATAAAAACGGGAAAAGAATAGGATGTGAGAATCGATCGGTGCTTCGCAAAAAGAAGATTCTTGGAATGAAAATATAGCAGCATAACTGATTTTCCCACCTTTCCTTCGTCGGTACAGAAGAAAAATTGTAGAAGTGAGTAGCCTGGAGTGAGGTTTTCTTCAAGAAAGGGAAGAAAGGGCTTGAACGAGCGTTCCAGTGAAATGATGGTTGCTTCGTCCAGTCCAACTTGGAGGCCACCTTACCACTGCTTGTAAAGGTGTGGGTTTTGTGATATGACGGGTCATGACGGCCACACCGGGGTGATAGGTGAGTCTCGACTGTAGCACCTCGTTGTGATTTGGTGGATGGCACGCGGGCCCGGATGCTTTGAAATGTCCCGCATGTGCACCGCGACCAATGCGGAGAGGAAAATGAGAGAACTACGTAATTAACGCATGAGTTTAATTAGGGTAGTTTTGTAAAGTACGAGATACATTCCTCCAATCGCAAAATGCCTTGGTTCATGAGATTTGAGATTTGAGCCCTATAAACCGGAAGGGATGGAGTACTACACACGGTGTAGTCTAGTCACTTGTTGAAATCTCTACAAAGGCAAATACTCCTTTCCGGTTTACAGGGCTATACTACTCGCCTCGTCTAGGTGTGTAAGTCATCTTATGAAAACCAAATAGTCCCAAAACACTTAGGCACGGTGCATTAACTTCTATCTTGTTTCTTGTTTATTGACATGTCAACCAATAAGAGATGAGAGGTGTGCATGCTTTTAATGACTTGCAATGGCTAGTTCATTGCATGCAATGCTATTAATTAGCAAATAAACATTGGTGACCCCAGGAGGAAACGGTGCTAAGCGTGTGGACCTATGCAGAATGAGTATCAACCAATGGATAATGGAGTTTAATTGTTAAACAATAGCAATTTTGTCTCATGCAAGAGCCTGGCTAGTACTCCAAGGAGCCGCACCATGCGAGCATTCGCAACTACCACGTTCGGGTTGTGCTTGGCTCTTCGCCTCTTCGAGAAGACGAAAGATGATGTTACTCCTACTTCTACAGTATCGAATCCACTGCTGCATGTCCGTCCACCTCGTGCGGGAGGGATAGCGTGTAGCGAAAGCTTCTACTTACTGCTCCTGCCTTTGCGGGCCCAACAGGTGGTTGGCCCTCCTATCATGCAGCCAAAGGCAGGTGCAGTTAAGGCAGCAGAGCTCAGTCCGCGAGGGAGAGGGTGTTGTAGTAATCAAATTTCTCGGTCTTGTACGAGTTGACGCTGTCGTGGTTCTAAGTCTGACAGTAATGTAGGGGGGTAGGTATGGAGAGGCAAGATCTTAGCTATGGAGTAGTTGTAAGCACACGAGGTTTACGAGTTCAGGCCCTTCTTGGAGGAAGTAATAGCCCTACGTCTCGGAGCTCGGAGGCGGTCGACTGGATTAGGTGTGTATGAATTACAGGGGTGCCAACCCTCTACACTGAGGAGGGGGTGGCTTATATAGAGTTCGCCAGACCCCTCCGGCCCTCAGTTATGCAGGGTTTTAAGTACATTAAGGTCGGGCGTTACTGGTAACGCCCCTAATAAAGTGCTATGATGACCATAAAAGCTACTTAATGACTGACCGTTAGCGTGCGGAGTGACTTTAGGTCTCCTGGCCGTCGAGTGGTTGGATCTTGGTCGAGTGATTGCTTCTTGGTCGAGTGTCTTCGAGTCTGTCGAGTGGAACACCTCCAAGTCGATTGAAAGGTGATTTCTTCTAGAGATGTCCTTGGGTAGGGCAGTTAGGACAGGTCCATGACCCTACCCTAGGTACATAGCTTCATCATTAGCCCCCGAATGGATCGAGGTTTGAGTGGGGAAGGAGATGAGAACTTCTCCGACTCATTTTTCATGCCATGAGCATATCTCATTTCGGATCAATGAACCTGAGTGACGACAGCAACTTCCTTTTCAGTCGCCTTGATCCATTCTTGGTTTTTCTGTCGAGTGAGTTTCTTTACTTGAAAAGTTCCGAGTGACGGTGTGGAGGAGATCTTCTGTCTGACAAGTTGTTCTGCTGCCCGCGGATTTCGTGGGATTCAAATTTTGGGAAGCGCGCGGGATGGGGGAGGCAGCAGTAATCGGATGGGATAGGGCGGAGCCGCCTTGATCTCCGCGCCACCTTTTTCGCCACGTATCGCGCGCGCGACTGTTGCGGGATTTGACAGGATCATCCGGGCCTACCAGTCAGCCACTCGAAAGTAACCTCATATAAGGCGTCGGACCGGGGTTTCTTGAACAGTGCGTTCTCATTTCCTCTCCTCCTCTTCAGGCTTCTTCGTCGCGCTCGTTCTCGCCCCAGCGCTGCTGCTCCGTACGTGTCCCGCCGGCGACGATGGGGAAGGAGAAGACGGCGGCTCTGGAGCGGGCGAAGAAGGCGATGGCAAAGGCGAAGGGGAAGGCGACCAGTCGGGGTGGATCTTCCTCACGAGCCGGCCTGCCGAAGGGCTGGATCCAGGGCGACTGGATCCGCTCGAGGATCCACCAAGAAGACCTCGATGACCTAGCCGACGGAGGACTGATCCCCCATGGATCGGCGCGGCTTCCGGGGAAGGAATCCGAGCCACAACCTCGGGAGGGTGAGCGCGTTTCCTTGCCACCCACGTCGACCGTGGGTTTTCCTTGCCTCCTCACCCTTTCTTTCGGGGATTTCTGAATTTCTTTGGGGCACAACTCCACCACTTCACTCCCAACACAATCGTGTATCTCGCTGCTTTCGTGTCTTTGTGCGAGAATTTCTTGGGTTGTCGGCCTCACTGGGGTCTTTTCAAGCACATTTTCACCTGTCGTTCTCAGACGGTGAAAAAGGCCAATCCGAGTGATGAGAGAACACAAGTGATTCAGATGTGCGGGGGTCTTGGTGTTCAGATGAGAGGGAAAAGTTCCTTTCCGGCCATGATTCTTCCCGACTCGGTCCGCGGATGGCAGTCGACCTGGTTTTACTGCAAAGACCAGCCGACGCCAAGGCAGTCGACTGGCCTCCCTCCTTTTACCATGGACCGAGTGAGGAAACCCTCCTCTTTGAAGGTGATCCCGGAGGAGAAGGTGCAAGTTAGGGTGCTGGTCGAACGAGTGGTCCAGCTTATCCATGACGGGGTCACTGGTATGGATCTCTTGGAGGTTTTCCTTCGGCGGCGCATCCAGCCTCTTCAAGCTCGAGACCATCCGATGTGGATGTATTCGGGTCTTGACGACACCACTCGGATTCACTCGGAGGAGGTCGATGACGACACACTGGAGGGGTGGCTATCGGGCATCACCAGAAACAAGGACAACCCCAGGGGAGCCTGGAGAGTTCCTCCATTCGACCAGTCCCATGAACTAGAAAAGGTCCGATTCTGAGCTTTTGATTATAATTTGAATTCACTCGTGCAGCTGTCTATACTGCGTCGACTGACTTTATTCTTCCTGCTTTCTTGCAGGCCCTTATCAAAATGTACTCAGTGCCCAACGGAGAGCAAGAGCAAGACCCGAAAGGAGAGGCGAGCGGCGGCGACAGTGGCGAATGGCATTCTGACGGAGAAGAGGACGAAGAAAGCGACAACTCAAGTGACGAAGAAGAAATCGAGTCGCCTCCTCGCAGGGAGAGGCGATCCAAGCTTGACCAAGAATGACCGAGCGCCCGTGAAAAGGCGATTGCTCAGACTGGTCAGTCTTCGAAGTGTCCTCGGACATCTTCACCAACCCCAACTGAAAAGTGTCAAAGCATCTCAAAGTTGCAGAGCAGAAGCCTCGGAAGGCGTTGCCGAAGATTAAGATTGACATCCCCATCGCTTCTGCGTGAGTGTCTCCCTTTGTATTCACTCGACGCTCTGTGCTTTTTATTTTTTATTGATTTAACCAGACGAACTTTGGAATTGGTAGCGCTGCTACTTCCGGGACCTCAGCTTACAGAGATGAGGATGAGGTAATGGAGGATGCAGTCACTTCCAATCTGGGTATGATTTCTGTCATTCTGTCTTTATTTGGTCGACTCAACTGCAATGTGTACCATTGGGTGATGTGATTTTGGCGATTGATCTTTGAAAAGCTCCTAACATTATTGACCTCCCCGATGATGATGATGATGAAGAGCCTGAGAGGCCTTTGACGAGGAAAAATAGGAAAGCTCCTGCAAGCAAGGTGCCACAGTCGACGCCGATGGAGGAACCAGTCGTTCAGGAGGCTGGTGATGCCAATCGGGGTTCTGTTACCTTCGCCGTACCATTGTCGAGTGCCCTGCCTTCTTCGTGGGCTGCTCAAGCTCCTGCTGACCCACCTTGAGCTTTTGCGATCCATCATGTCCCAGAGGACGAAGTGAATGCTGCCAAGGAAGCCATACGCCAGGCGGGCATTATGATGGAGAAGGTGAAGATGGTGCGGGACGCCAGTCAGGCCGCTTATGACGCTAGGTCGGCTCTCCAAAGCAATGTTCAGGTTAGTTGGTCACCGCTTGTTCTGTTAGGATATGCTATCTGAAGACTCTCTTTCCGAAAATCTTTGCATCTGTACACCCACTGGGTGCGCCGATTGAATTTTTGGACTAGTGGGGGCATGCTGAGTGCACCCACTGGGTGTAGTCCCCGAGACTACAGTGGACTGCTGGCAGTCGACAGTAGTCTTTGTATTTTGATTCTTTGCTCGATCTGGTCTGGCCGTGTCGAGTGTAAACCGAACCGGTGGGGGCACGCAAAGTGCACCCACTGGGTGTAGTCCCCGAGACTATGGTGGACTGCGGGAAGTCGACCGTAGTCTTAGTATTTATTGTCTTTGTCGTTTTTCGCTGTAAAATAACTTCCCCTCCCTGATTGCAGAGATCTTGTGATCTTGGAGCTCGCTTTGCTGACTTGGAGAAACAACAGATCCAGCTAAACCTTGACTTGGAATTGGCCAAGACAGAGCTGCAAAAGGCCAAGGACGGCGCCAATGGTAAGACGAGCTTGTCGACTGGTTTGTCTTAGGCTTGAGTACCCTTCTGCTCTTTCTGAATCAAGCACCATTTCTTTGCAGAAAAACTGAATGAAGCTTTGGCGAAGAAGGATCAGGATTTGGCTGCTGCTCAAAAGAAAGCTGACGATAGAACCGCTCTGGCTGAACAGAAACTGGCTTCAGTCGCCCAATTGGAAGAAGAGAATGCCAAGATGAAATCTTCCCTGAACGAAGCCAACAAGGAGTGCACGTGCTTGAAGAAGGACAAGGTCAACCTGTACGAGAAGATGGAAGGCATCGCTCGCAGGAGGGACGATCTGGAGAGCTATCTAAGGAGCCTTGCCAAGAAGTTGTTCATCAAGCTTGAAGGTATACATTTTGTTCCGACTGATGTTTTTTTTGTCGACTCAGCACACGAAAATTGACTTATCCTTGGATCGTGAATGCAGAGTTTTGCCAGAACTTCGGGGAGGAGACTAGGCGGATTGAGCCAGGTTTGGACCCCATCAACTCTCCCGTGAAAGATGAAACTGCCATGAATCTGCTCCGACTGGAATCCCGCATCGACGGTGTTGTGGACTACTTGGCTCGACTGAAGGTCGCCGCGTCATGGATCGACATGGCACTTTGGCTAGGGGCCACGCTCCAGAATGATATCGAGTCTCTGATGACTCGACTTAACGAGATCCCTGGTCGAGTGCAGGAGTGGAAGAAATCTTCTGCCCGGTGTGGTGCTGATGTGGCTCTGTCTTTGGTTTGTGTCCACTGCAAGGAGGTGCGACAAGATAAGCTAGCTGCAATCAAGGTCGCCAACACCCAGAGGCATGACTTCCGATCTTTTATGGAGACTTTTATTGCTGCAGCCACTCGGATCGCCAACGGCGTTGACCTGGACGAGTTCGTCGAGCCTGCCAGTCCTCCTCCTATGGAGTGAACAAACTTTTATGCCCCACCTAAAATTTGCCTTGGAATGCTGAGTGGTTTTTGTAACCGTTAAACTCTTTCGGGCTGAATGCCCGAGCACTTCGATCTACGGTCTGGAACCTTTACGATTTATTTGAACTTGGTTTATCGTTGAATATCTTCATGAATTCTCCGTCGAGTGGAACTCGTTCTTCATTCGAGACAAATTTTGTATTTGTGGCACAGCTCCGAAGGAGAAGGTAGCAGTCGACCTGCACCTCGTCGTCCTTGCGGGTCGGGATGGAGCGCAGGTTGTATTTGTGGCGAAGCTCCAAAGGAGAAGGTGTCAATCGACCTGCACCTCGTCGTCCTTGCGGATTGGGATGGAGCGCACATTGTATTTGTGGCGAAGCTCCCAAGGAGAAGGTGGCAGTCGACCTGCACCTCGTCGTCCTTGCGGATTGGGATGGAGCGCATGTTGTATTTGTGGCGAAGCTCCGAAGGAGAAGGTGGCAGTCGACCCGCACCTCGTCGTCCCTGCGGATTTGGGATGTGTTTCGTACTTAGGCGAGTACTGGACTGCAGCTAAGCCTCCGAGTGAGAGGGTCGCTCTCCACTCGGTAGGATTTTTCAAACTTAGGCGAGTACTGGACTGCAGCTAAGCCCCCGAGTGGGAGGGTCGCTCTCCACTCGGTAGGATTTTTCAAACTTAGGCGAGTACTGGACTGCAGCTAAGCCCCCGAGTGGGAGGTTTGCTCACCACTTAGTAGGATTTTTCAAACTTAGGCGAGTACTGGACTGCAGTAAGCCCCCAACTGGGAGGTTTTCTCACCGCTCGGTAGGATTTTTCAAACTTAGGCGAGTACTGGACTGCAGCTAAGCCCCCGAGTGGGAGGTTTGCTCACCACTCGGTAGGATTTTTCAAACTTAGGCGAGTACTGGACTGCAGCTAAGCCCCCGAGTGGGAGGGTCGCTCTCCACTTGGTAGGATTTTTCAAACTTAGGCGAG
Organism: Triticum aestivum; assembly: GCF_018294505.1. Lineage (NCBI taxonomy): Eukaryota > Viridiplantae > Streptophyta > Magnoliopsida > Poales > Poaceae > Triticum > Triticum aestivum. The sequence goes on from NC_057806.1 coordinate 553,681,116, forward strand.
TACTGGACTGCAGCTAAGCCCCCGAGTGGGAGGGTCGCTCTCCACTCGGTAGGATTTTTCAAACTTAGGCGAGTATTGGACTACAGCTAAGCCCCCGAGTGGGAGGGTTGCTCACCACTCGGTAGGATTTTCAAATACTTAGGCGAGTACTAGACTGCAGCTAAGCCCCCGAGTGGGAGGCTGGCTCACCACTCAGTAGGATTTTCAAATACTTAGGCGAGTACTGGACTGCAGCTAAGCCCCCGAGTGGGAGGCTGGCTCACCACTTGGTAGGATTTTCAAATACTTAGGTGAGTACTGGACTGCAGCTAAGCCCCCAAGTGGGAGGCTGGCTCACCACTCAGTAGGATTTTCAAATACTTAGGCGAGTACTGGATTGCAGCTAAGCCCCCGAGTGGGAGGCTGGCTCACCACTCAGTAGGATTTTCAAATACTTAGGTGAGTACTGGACTGCAGCTAAGCCCCTGAGTGGGAGGCTGGCTCACCACTCGGTAGGATTTTCAAATACTTAGGCGAGTACTGGACTGCAGCTAAGCCCCCGAGTGGGAGGCTGGCTCACCACTCGGTAGGATTTTCAAACACTTAGGCGAAACGGGTTCGCAGCTAAGCCTCCGAGTGGGAGGCTGGCTCACCACTCGGTAGGATTTTCAAATACTTAGGCGAGTACTGGACTGCAGCTAAGCCCCCGAGTGGGAGGCTGGCTCACCACTCGGTAGGATTTTCAAACACTTAGGCGAAACGGGTTCGCAGCTAAGCCTCCGAGTGAGAAGCTGGCTCACCACTCGATAGGAAATTCTTTTTACAAACTTAGGCGAAACGGATTCGCAGCTAAGCCACCCACTGGGGGATTTCTCATGCAAACAAAAACAATAACAATCACTGGGAAAATTATAACTCTCTTGTCTTTGATAAATAAACTACAGAAGTTTTTCTTATTACATCTCATCCGAGTGAGAATTCAAGTATAAAAGGGGCGGAGCAGCTCCACATTCCAGGCTCGTGGCTCATCAATCTGGCGATCGACATTATAAAGGTGGTACGCTCCATTGTGGAGGACTCTGGTGACTATGAAGGGACCTTCCCAAGTAGGAGCGAGTTTGTGTGGTTTCTGTTGATCCACTCAGAGGACCAAGTCTCCTTCTTGGAAGGCTCGACTCTTCACATTTCTGGCATGGAATCGACGCAAGTCCTGCTGATAGATGGTCGATCGGATCATGGCCATTTCTCTTTCTTCTTCCAGGAGGTCGACTGCATCCTGCCGGGCTTGTTCTGCTTCATCTTCAGAGTAGAGCTCGACTCAGGGTGCGTTGTGAAGCAGGTCACTCGGCAAAACTGCTTCGGCTCCATAGACAGAAAGAATGGGGTTCTTCCAGTCGATCGGTTCGGGGTTGTCCTCAATCCCCAAAGAACTGATGGAAGCTCGTCGACCCATGCACCTGCTACGTGCTTGAGATCGTGCATCAGTCGGGGTTTCAGTCCTTTGAGAATTGAGCTATTTGCTCTTTCCGCTTGTCCATCCGACTGGGGGGAGCAACTGAAGCGTAGTCGACTCGTGTGCCTTGAGAGGCGCAAAAGGCTCTGAATTTTTCAGAATCGAAGTTTGACCCATTGTCAGTGATGATGTTGTGCGGAACTCCATATCTGAATATCAACTCTCTGATGAAACTGATAGCAGTGCAAGCATCAAGATTCTTGATAGGCTTAGCTTCAATCCATTTGGTGAACTTGTCGACTGCTACTAGCACATGAGTGAAGCCGCTCCTGCCCGTTCTCAGTGGTCCAACCATGTCCAGTCCCCAAACATCGAAGGGCCAGACGAGTGGAATGGTTTTCAGGGCTGACGCGGGTTTGTGCGACATATTGGAGTAAAACTGACATCCTTCACATTTGTCGACTATCTCTTTCGCCATTTCATTCGCCCTTGGCCAGTAGAATCCCGCTCGGTATGCTTTAGCCACAATGGTCCGAGAGGACGCACGATGACCACAAGTCCCCGAGTGGATATCATCAAGGATTATCTGACCTTCTTCTGGTGTTATACACTTCTGACTGACTCCAGTCACGCTTTCTCTATACAACTGTCCCTTTATGACTGTAAAGGCCTTGGATAGACGGATGATCTGTCGAGCCTCTTCTTCGTCCTCTGGGAGTTCTTTCCTTAGGATGTACGTGATGTATGGTACCGTCCAGTCAGGAGTGATGACAAAAACTTCCATGATCAGGTCGACCATAGTTGGAACTTCAACTTCAATCGGATCCGTGTCACTTTTTGGCTGCGGGGCTTCTTCAGTGAAGGGATCCTCCTGAACTGATGGTGTGTGGATGTGTTCCAAAGACACATTGCTGGGAATGGCTTCTCTTTTGGAACCTATTTTCGCCAAATCATCAGCTGCTTGATTTTTCAGTCGGGGTATTTAATGAAGTTCTAACCCCTCGGATTTCTTCTCCAACTTTCTCACTGCATTGCAATAACTAGTCATGGCCGTACTTCTGACGTCCCACTCCTTCATCACTTGATTAACCACCAAATCTAAGTCGCCATAGACCATGAGGCGACGGACACCGAGTGAAATGGCCATGCGCAACCCATATAAAAGTGCTTCATATTCTGCTTCGTTATTGGAGGAATCGAAGTGGATTTGAAGAACATATCTAAGCTTATCTCCTCGGGAGGGGGGGGGACCAATACTACCCCGGCACCGGAACCATTCAGCATTTTGGAACCGTCGAAGAATATGGTCCAATGCTCCGAGTGAGCCTGAGTCGGCAGTTGTTGTTCAATCCACTCGGCGACGAAATCTGCTATTGCTTGGGACTTGATAGCTTTCTTTGCCTCAAACTTGCTATTTGGAGTAAGGAGTTCAATCGCCCATTTTGCCACTCGACCAGTTGCATCTCTGTTGTGCAGGATCTCTGACAATGGAGCGTCGCTGACGACTGTAATGGAATGATCAGAGAAGTAGTGAGCAACCTTCTTTGTGGTCATATAAATCCCGTATACAAGCTTCTGATAATGATGATATCTTTGCTTCGATGGGGTCAAAACTTCAGAAACATAATATACTAGGCGCTGAACTTTGAAGGCTTTTCCTTCTTCTTCCCGCTTGACCGTAAGTACCGTACTGATGACTTTTCCCGTGGCTGCGATGTAAAGCAGCAAAGGCTCTTTGCTGATTGGGGCAGCAAGCACCAGCTGGGTGGAGAGCAGAGCTTTGAGCTCTGCAAACACTGCATCAGCTTCAGAAGACCACTTGAACTTGTCTGACTTCTTCATCAATCAGTAAAGAGGCAACGCATTTTCACCGAGACGAGAGATGAATCGACTTAAAGCGGCCAAGCAACCAGTAAGCTTCTGGATGTCGTGCACTCACACAGGATGTTTCATCCGGAGTATAGTACCAACTTTTTCTGGATTGGCATCGATTCCCCGTTCGGAAACGAGAAAACCGAGTAACTTTCCGCCAGGAACTCCGAATGTGCACTTTGATGGATTAAGCTTGATATCATACCTCCTGAGGTTGGCAAAGGTTTCAGCAAGGTCAGTCAGCAGGTCGGAACCCTTCTGTGACTTGACCACAATATCATCCAACTATGCTTCCACATTCCGACTGATTTGAGTGAGCAAACACTTCTGAATCATCCTCATGAATGTGGCTCCGGCATTCTTGAGGCTGAATGGCATGGTAACATAACAGAAGCACCCGAATGGAGTGATGAAAGCTGTTTTGATCTCGTCAGGTCCATACAGACGGATCTGATGGTACCCGGAATAGGCGTCTAAAAAAGACAGTCGCTCACATCCCGCAGTCGAGTCGACTATCTGGTCGATGCGGGGGAGAGGAAAATGATCTTTTGGGCAGGCCCGATTGATATGTTTAAAGTCAATGCACATGCGAAGTGACTTGTCCTTCTTGGGACCATGATAACGTTGGCGAGCCACTCGGAGTGGTAAATCTCTCGGATGAACTCCGCTGCTAAGAGCCGAGCCACCTCCTCACCAATAGCCTTTCTCTTCTGGACGGCGGACCGTCGGAGATGTTCTTTGACGGGTTTCACTTTTGAGTCGACTCGTAGGCGGTGCTCAGCCAGCCCCCTGGGAACACCCAGCATATCAGAAGGCTTCCATGCGAAGATGTCCCAGTTCTCACGGAGGAACTGGATGAGCGCTTCTTCCTATTTGGAGTCGAGTGTTGTTGAGATATGAGTCGGAGCAGCACTGGGATCGGTCGGGAGAATGTGAACTGGCTTCGTTTCACCAGATGACTGAAAAGCTGATTCTGTAGCGGGCTTCTTGGCTCGCATCAAATCACTCGAGTATGCAGTCTTCTGGTACTCCTGCAGCTCCACCACTGCCATCTGAGCATCAACGATCTTTGAGCCTTTCTTAAAACACTCTTCTGCTTTCTTCCGGTTGCCCATAACAGTGATCACACCTTTGGGACCAGGCATCTTCAATTTGAGATACACATAACATGGTCGAGCCATGAAGCGTGCATAAGCTGGCCTGCCCAAAATAGCGTGATAAGCACTCTGGAAATCCACAACTTCGAACGTCAACTTTTCTTTGCGGTAATTCTTGGAATCACCGAAAACCACATCAAGAGCAATTTGGCCGAGTGACTCAGCCTTCTCCCCAGGAATGACTCCATGGAAACTCATGTTGCTGGTACTGAGTCTGGACATCGGAATGCCCATCCCTTTCAACGTCTTAGCATACAGTATGTTCAAACCACTGCCACCATCCATCAAGACTTTGGTCAGTCGAGTGCCTTCAACAACTGGGTCGACCACCAAAGCTTGGCTCCCAGGGGTGGCAATGTGCGTTGGGTGATCGGACTGGTCGAATGTGATGGCAATCTGAGACCACTTCAGATAACTGGGTGTCGCTGGAGCAACCATATTCACCTCTCGGTTGATCACTTTCAGTCGACTTTTGCTTTCAACATCAGCAAAAATCATCAAGGTGGAATTGACCTGGGGGTATCCATCATCACTGTCTTCCTTGTCCTCAACTTTGTCTGACTCCTTTCCTTATCTTTGGGCTGTTTGCCCTGGAACTGCTGGATCAAGAGCTGACACTGTCGAGTGGTATGTTTCAGGTAAATGAGCTTACCCTCTTCATCTTTCTTGGTGTGGATGTGACATGGAAAATCCAACACATCATTTCCGTCTTGGTCTTCAACTTTCTTGGGGTTCCAAGGCCCTTTGGGTTTCCCCTTAAACTTTGCTTGAGCTATAACCAAGGCTTCCCCAGGAGCAGCTGGCTCGGCTTTCCGCTTCTGTTTCCGATTGGAATTTCCTCCTCCGCTTTCTTGGGCGACTGACTTGTGCTTGCCACTCCGGAGTCGATCCTCATCTTCACCATTAGCGTACTTGGTGGCAATCTCCATCATCCGATTCAGAGACATGTCTCCGGTTCGACCGAATTTCAGATTCAGTTCTCTGTACTTGACGCCTTCTTTGAAGGCATAGACTGCTTGGTGATCAAGCACATTCTCTACCGTGTGATGTAACATGATCCATCTCTGGATGTAATCCCTCAAAGTTTCATTCGGCTTCTGCACGCAAGACCGCAGCTCCGTCAGCCTGCCGGTCGCTTGCATGTTCCTTCAAATGTGGTGACAAACACTTGGGCGAGATCTTCCCAAGTGTAAATGCTGCTGGGTGCTAACTGATTTAGCGACGCTCTGGCCGAGCCCTCCAACATGAGAGGCAGGTGCTTCATGGCCACCTTGTCATTGCCACCGCCAATCTGGACAGCCACTCGGTAGTCTTCAAGCCAAGTATCGGGCTTGGACTCACCAGTGAAGTTACTGACTCCAGTCGCCAACCTGAAGTTGGGAGGAATCACAGCGGCCCTGATGGCTCTACTAAAGCACTCTGGCTCCGAAACATGTACTTTGCTGCTGGTAGGTGCATCTCTATCGTGACCTTCTCGGTGAGCTCTATTCCTGTCGACCAAACCTTGAACGAGAATGGATCTCGCATCAGAGCCTGGTTCCCTAGCGTCGACTGGAATCCTTCGCCCAACAATATGAGGGCGCCTGTCATCCTGCTGTCGAGGCACATACGATCCACTCCTCGGGGGAGGGGTGTGCACTCGACCTCGATTGTCACGATCGAATCGGTGATCATACTTCTCACGGTTTCCGTACTGATCACGCCGGTCCCCACGTACCTCATGCCTCAGGGGCGATCTTGGGCTATGAGCCGACTGGACTGTGTCTGCAGCAATGGATCTGCTATGAATCCTGTTCCGCGATTGAGAAACAGTAGAATTCTGGTCTCCTACTGCCCGGAGTAACGCTCTGATCTGTAGCAAGCCTCTGCCAGCCTCTGACTGGGAAGGCTGAATCGACTCTGCTATACGGGCTGCAGCTGCTAAATTCTGAATCGGAGTTCGACATACCTGCGGGGGCGGAAAGAGCTGACGTCGACTAGATTCTGGAACCTGTTGTCACGCACGCTCGTCGAGTGCTTGCTGGAGGTTCTCCAGTCGAGTGCGCTCAGCCAAGTTTGCCAGGCGCGCGTCCTCCAAGGCACGAGCCTCGGGGGTTTCTCCAACGATAGGAGTGTGCAGTGGATCCATGTTCCGGCGACGAAGTTCTTCTCTCTCCAGCGACGTGAGCGGCTCGGGGAGATATTCCTCATGGGGATGCGACGGGTCGCCTCCACCTGCACCTACGTCGGTGCGGGGAAAACCGGGAGGACTGCGCGGTCCATCGACCATCAAAACCTCCACCGCCGGATCACTGCTGTCGCACTCGGATGCAGTCTCTGCGGAGCCAGTCGAACAGGCCGTAGAGGGATTCGTCGGGCTCGATCGCCATGACTTGAGGGGTGGCCGACTGGCGTGCCACCGCGTGTCTCACCCTCCGCTGAAGTCTTGACCGACCGGAGCGCTTGCGCCGGTGGGAAACAGGGAGGGAGGACAACACAGGGTCCGACCGATAATGGGTCGACGGTTGCCGCAAGAGGACGTCGAGAACGCACGCGCGAAAGTGCGTTGCCTCGCGGACAGGAAGTGCGTCGACGTCGAGCGGAGCCTCCTGAAGCCAAGCGGAGTCGTCGGCGATGAATGTGAGCGTGCCGAGAAGGATCTCGCGGCCCTCCACCAAAACTCCGCCAGAAACCATGATGATTTGGATCGGAAAAGATCTCAACTCCTCCAACAAATCGCTAAGACACCGCCCCACGGTGGGCGCCAACTGTCATGGTTCTAAGTCTGACAGTAATGTAGGGGGGTAGGTATGGAGAGGCAAGATCTTAGCTATGGAGTAGTTATAAGCACACGAGGTTTACGAGTTCAGGCCCTTCTCGGAGGAAGTAATAGCCCTACGTCTCGAAGCCCGGAGGCGGTCGACTGGATTATGTGTGTATGAATTACAGGGGTGCCAACCCTCTACACTGAGGAGGGGGTGGCTTATATAGAGTTCGCCAGACCCCTCCGGCCCTCAGTTATGCAGGGTTTTAAGTATATTAAGGTTGGGCGTTACTGGTAACGCCCCTAATAAAGTGCTATGATGACCATAAAAGCTAGTTAATGACCGACCGTTAGCGTGCGGAGTGACTTTAGGTCTCCTGGCCGTCGAGTGGTTGGATCTTGGTCGAGTGATTGCTTCTTGGTCGAGTGTCTTCGAGTCTGTCAAGTGGAACACCTCCAAGTCGATTGAAAGGTGATTTCTTCTAGAGATGTCCTTGGGTAGGGCAGTTAGGACGGGTCCATGACCCTACCCTAGGTACATAGCTTCATCAGATGCGACACATCAAAGCACTGCACTCGATATAAGTCTTTTTACACATTTGAAATGGGCTACTTCATATGTAGGAGTAGACATATTCTGCTTCGTATGTAGTCACTTGTTGCAATCTCTAAAAAGACTTATATTGGGAAACGGAGGGAGTACAACGCATGCATGCATGCCGTGACTTTCCTTTTGATACTTGCATGTGTTGATTTGATGCACCTTGCCAAATTTTGACTATAAATTTAACTAACCAAATTTTCATGCATGTCATAAAAAATACGGGGCTGTTTGGATTGTGACTATGTTTGTCTTATGTTGCCACATTATTTTTCCCACACTTGCCACACTTGCCTAACATGAGTTGCTCAAATTGTTAGACACACTTTGGCTTGCCTAAGGGAATCTTGCCACAATTTTTGTGTCTATGACATCTGGGGTTCACTGCTAATAAAAAAATTCTTGTCTTAGGTGTGGCTAACAAAAAAGACTTATATTTAGGAACGGAGGGAGTAGAAAATATAAATAATAATGCATGTTGGGGCAACCCATGTTTCCGCTAATTTTAGCCGTGGGCTTGTTCTCAATTTTTACGAGGGGGTGGTTGTTCATTTAATGGAGGGACTTGTAGTACCAGACTTGAACGATACAAAGTGCGACCTGGCACACCGTAACACCACTTGGAACAAGTGGGTAGCTATCTCACAAAACAATCAACAACTAAAAAACCGCGACCTGGCATGTAGTAGTACACAATTTTAAACGATTGTTTTGATGGAGTGAAAAAGGAAAACTACCCCACTACGTATATATAGGCCGGAGCCTCCGCGCTTGCTTGCTAGGGTTGCTCTATTCACACACTCTCATCCTCTCCAGATCTAAACAAGATAGGGGTAGTAACACTGTCTTTCTCCCTTCAAAAAACACGGGCTTTCTATCCTCACCGCTGGTTATAGATCCAGACGTATCCCCCTCCGCCGGTGAAGGGGAGGAGGGGTAGCGTTTAGGCCGTTGTCGACAGCGAGGGAGGAGACCCACTGCCGGCCGCACCGTTATCTCTGGCCGAGCGCCGGCGCGGGAGGTCCTTCGATCCCTTCGTCGTTGCCTGTGGGCGGATCCGGCCTCCCGCCGCCCACCTATCCACATCCCGATGACCTTCAGGTATATCTTTGTTCAAAACCGCCTTAGCTCTACTTCCCCAGCTTGCTACGTCGCTGCATGTGCATCATTTTCTACCTCTCAGCCCCTCTCAATCGGATGGTCCAACGTCACATATTTTTTTATTCTATTGTTAGAGGTAAAGTTACTTCATGGAGTCGAATCTTGTACTCCCTCCGTCCGAAAATACTTGTCATTGAAATGGATGTATCTAGATGTATTTTAGTTCTAGACACATCCATTTTGATGACAAGTAATTCCGGACGGAGGGAGTACTTGGTTCAAACAAGAAATAAAGTGGGGGTGGGGGAATTTAGTATGTACATCGGACTTGGTACAAACAGGAAGGAAAGGGGGTGAAAGTAGTACAGACTGGTCATCCAACCGGTCTCTTGGTCGAAAAGGGAAATATAGGGGTAACACTGTACAGAGTGGTCTGGCCAGGACTAGATTTTCTATCCACACATAGGAGTAGGAGGCTAGAGTGAACAAAAATGGGACCAACCCAGATATGTTTCTTGGATGTTTGTTTCTCAGGGCAACAAACTATGAATCACCACTTTATGCCCCTGTTTACGTACATGGTGTTGGACTGCTGGTGCACCCACTGTCCCATGCCCTTATACCAAATGTTTAGGCTCCGTTCGAAATAAAGGGGCAGAAAACATAGGTCTTGATGAAAATAGAGGAATAGGAAAGGAATGTAGGTATAAAACTATGGAACAGCGAGCCGGAGGAAACTCTCAAGAGAATGTGTTCGGCTGGACTACGAAATGTACAGATTTGTTTTTTTAGAGTAGCATGTTTGGCAGTATGAGATGCTATTTGTTTATTCAGCTGCACAGTGACTACTCTTGTCCTCACCTCACGCACCACACATAGGTTGATTTTTTTATTCCGGCAACACAACACAACAACCTATCTAACGCATGGCAGCGAGCGCCTGCCTCGGGCATCCGCCCAAAATATGAGCAGCGCGTGGATGTTTCTAATCCTATGAAATCAGTACTACCAGACCAGCTTTCCTATGAAACACTATTCACCTTTTGAAGGAAATATGCCCTAGAGGCAATAATAAAGTTATTATTTATTTCCTTATATCATGATCAATGTTTATTATTCATGCTAGAATTGTATTAACCGGAAACATAATACATGTGTGAATACATAGACAAACAGAGTGTCACTAGTATGCCTCTACTTGACTAGCTCGTTAATCGAAGATGGTTATGTTTCCTAACCATGAACAAAAGAGTTGTTATTTGATTAACGGGATCACATCATTAGAAGAATGATGTGATTGACATGACCCATTCCATTAGCTTAGCACCCGATCGTTTAGTATGTTGCTATTACTTTCTTCATGACTTCTACATGTTCCTATCACTATGAGATTATGCAACTCCTGTTTGCCGGAGGAACACTTTGTGTGCTACCAAACGTCACAACGTAACTGGGTGATTATAAAGGAGCTCTACAGGTGTGTCCAAAGGTACATGTTGGGTTGGCGTATTTCGAGATTAGGATTTGTCACTCCGTTTGTCGGAGAGGTATCTCTGGGCCCTCTCGGTAATGCACATCACATAAGCCTTGCAAGCATTGCAACTAATGAGTTAGTTGCGAGATGATGTATTATGAAACGAGTAAAGAGACTTGCCGGTAACGAGATTGAACTAGGTATTGAGATACCGACGATCGAATCTCGGGCAAGTAACATACCGATGACAAAGAGAACAGCGTATGTTGTTATGCGGTCTGACCGATAAAGATCTTCGTAGAATATGTGGGAGCCAATATGAGCATCCAGATTCCGCTATTGGTTATTGACCAGAGACGTGTCTCAGTCATGTCTACATTGTTCTCGAACCCGTAGGGTCCGCACGCTTAAGGTTTCGATGACAGTTATGTTATGAGTTTAAGAGTTTTGATGTACCGAAGGAGTTCGGAGTCCCGGATGAGATCAGGACATGACGAGGAATCTCGAAATGGTCGAGACGTAAAGATCGATATATTGGATGACTATATTCGGACATCGGAAAGGTTCCGAGTGATTCGGTTATTTTCGGAGGTACCGGGGAGTTACGGGAATACGAGGAAGAAGCAATGGGCCTTAGTGGAAAGGACGAGGAGGAGGCACGCGCCCCTCCCAAGCCCAGTCCGAATTGGACAAGGGGTTTGGGGCGCGGCCCCTCTCTCCCTTCCTTCCCCTCTTCCCCCCTTTCCCCCCTTCTCCTAGTTGGACTAGGAAAGGAGGAAACCTACTCCAACTAGGAGTAGGAATCCTACTCCTTGGCGCGCCCCTCCTAGGGCCGGCCTCCTCCCCCTTGCTCCTTTATATACGGGGGCAGGGGTACCTCTAGACACACAAGTTGATCCACGTGATCATATTCTTAGCCGTGTGCGGTGCCCCCTTCCACCATAATCCTCGATAATATTGTAGCGGTGCTTAGGTGAAGCCCAGCGACAGTAGTACATCAAGATCGTCACCACGCCGTCGTGCTGACGGAACTCTTCCCCGACACTTTGCTGGATCGGAGTCCGGGGATCGCCATCGAGCTGAGCGTGTGCTAGAACTCGGAGGTGTCGTAGTTTCGGTGCATGATCGGTCGGGCCGTGAAGACGTACGACTACATCAACCGCGTTGTGCTAACACTTCCGCTGTCGGTCTACAAGGGTACGTAGATCACACTCTCCCCTCTCGTTGCTATGCATCACCATGATCTTGCGTGTGCGTAGGAATTTTTTTGAAATTACTACATTCCCCAACAGTGGCATCCGAGCCTAGGTTTTATGTGTTGATGTTATATGCACGAGTAGAACACAAGTGAGTTGTGGGCGATATAAGTCATACTGCTTACCAGCATGTCAAACTTTGGTTCGCCGGTATTGTTGGATGAAGCGGCCCGGACCGACATTACGCGTACGCTTACGCGAGACCGGTTCTCCCGACGTGCTTTGCACAAAGGTGGCTAGCGGGTGACAGTTTCTCCAAGTTTAGTTGAACCGAGTGTGGCTATGCCCGGTCCTTGCGAAGGTTAAAACAGCACCAACTTGACAAACTATCGTTGTGGTTTTGATGCGTAGGTAAGATTGGTTCTTGCTTAAGCCCATAGCAGCCACGTAAAACTTGCAACAACAAAGTAGAGGACGTCTAACTTGTTTTTGTAGGGCATGTTGTGATGTGATATGGTCAAGACATGATGCTAAATTTTATTGTATGAGATGATCATGTTTTGTAACCAAGTTATCGGCAACTGGCAGGAGCCATATGGTTGTCGCTTTATTGTATGCAATGCAATTGCGCTGTAATGCTTTACTTTATCACTAAGCGGTAGCGATAGTCGTGGAAGCATAAGATTGGCGAGACGACAATGATGCTATGATGGTGATCAAGGTGTCGCGCCGGTGACGATGGTGATCACGACGGTGCTTCGAAGATGGAGATCATAAGCACAAGATGATGATGGCCATATCATATCACTTATATTGATTGCATGTGATGTTTATCTTTTATGCATCTTATCTTGCTTTGATTGACGGTAGCATTTTAAGATGATCTCTCAATAATTATCAAGAAGTGTTCTCCCTGAGTATGCACCGTTGTGAAAGTTCTTCATGCTGATACACCACGTGATGATCGGGTGTGATAGGCTCTACGTTCAAATACAACGGGTGCAAAACAGTTGCACACGCGGAATACTCAGGTTATACTTGACGAGCCAAGCATATACAGATATGGCCTCGGAACACGGAGACCGAAAGGTCGAGCGTGAATCATATAGTAGATATGATCAACATAGTGATGTTCACCATTGAAACTACTCCATCTCACGTGATGATCGGACATGGTTTAGTTGATTTGGATCACGTAATCACATAGAGGATTAGAGGGATGTCTATCTAAGTGGGAGTTCTCAAGTAATATGATTAATTGAACATAAATTTATCATGAACTTAGTCCTGGTAGTATTTTGCAAATTATATTGTAGATCAATAGCTCGCGTTGTTGCTTCCCTGTGTTTATTTTGATATGTTCCTAGAGAAAATTGTGTTGAAAGATGTTAGTAGCAATGATGCGTATTGGATCCGTGATCTGAGGTTTATCCTCATTGCTGCACAAAAGAATTATGTCCTTGATGCACCGCTAGGTGACAGACCTATTGCCGGAGCAGATGCAGATGTTATGAACGTTTGGCTAGCTCAATATGATGACTACTTGATAGTTTAGTGCACCATGCTTAACGGCTTAGAATCGGGACTTCAAAGACGTTTTGAACGTCATGGACCATATGAGATGTTCCAGGAGTTGAAGTTAATATTTCAAACAAATACCCGAGTTGAGAGATATGAAGTCTCCAACAAGTTCTATAGCTAAAAGATGGAGGAGAATCGCTCAAGCAGTGAGCATGTGCTCAGATTGTCTGTGTACTACAATCGCTTGAATCAAGTGGGAGTCAATCTTCCAGATAAAATAGTGATTGACAGAATTCTCTAGTCACCATCACCAAGTTAGTAGAACTTCGTGATGAACTATAATATGCAAGGGATAACGGAAACGATTCCCAAGCTCTTCATGATGAAATCGATGAAGGTAGAAATCAAGAAAGAGCATCAAGTGTTGATGGTTGACAAGATCACTAGTTTCAAGAAAAGGGCAAAGGAAAAAAGGGCAACTTCAAGAAGAACAGCAAGCAAGTTGTTGCTCAAGTGAAGAAGCCCAAGTCTGGTCCTAAGCCTGAGACTAAGTGCTTCTACTGCAAAGGGACTGGTCACTGGAAGCGGAACTACCCCAAGTGATTAGCGGATAAGAAGGATGGCAAAGTGAACATAAGTATATTTGATATACATGTTATTGATGTGTACTTTACTAGTGTTTATAGCAACCCCTCAGTATTTGATACTAGTTCAGTTGCTAAGATTAGTAACTCGAAACGGGAGTTGCAGAATAAACAGAGACTAGTTAAGGGTGAAGTGATGATGTGTGTTGGAAGTGGTTCCAAGATTGATATGATCATCATCACACACTCCCTATAATTTCGGGATTAGTGTTGAACCTAAATAAGTGTTATTTGTTGTTTGCGTTGAGCATGAATATGATTTGATCATGTTTATTGTAATATGGTTATTCATTTAAGTAAGAGAATAAATTGTTGTTCTGTTTACATGAATAAAACCTTATATGGTTACACACCCAATGAAAATAGTTCATTGGATCTCGATCGTAGTGATACACATAATCATAATATTGAAACCAAAAGATGCAAAGTTAATAATGATAGTGCAACTTATTTGTGGCACTGCCGTTTAGGTCATATTGGTGTAAAGCGCATGAAGAAACTCCATGTTGATGGGCTTTTGGAATCACTTGATTATGAATCAGTTGATGCTTGCGAACCATGCGTCATGGGCAAGATGACTAAGACTCTGTTCTTCAGAACAATGGAGCGAGCAACAGATTTGTTGGAAATCATACATACTGATGTATGTGGTCCGATGAATATTGAGGCTCACGACAGGTATCATTATTTTCTGCTCTTCACAGATGATTTGAGCAGATATGAGTATATCTACTTGATGAAACATAAGTCTGAAACATTTGAAAAGTTCAAAGAATTTCAGAGTGAAGTGAAAAATCATCGTAACAAGAAAATAAAGTTTCTACGATCTGATCGTAGAGAAGAGTATTTGAGTTACGAGTTTGACCTTCAGTTAAAAACAATGTGAAATAGTTTCACTACTCACGCCACCTGGAACACCACAATGTAATGGTGTGTCCGAACGTCATAACCGTACTTTATTAGATATGGTGCGACCTATGATGTCTCTTACCGATCTACCACTATCGTTTTGGGGTTATGCATTAGAGACAGCTGCATTCACGTTAAATAGGGCACCATCTAAATCCGTTGAAACGACACCATATGAACTATGGTTTGGCAAGAAACCTAAGCTGTCGTTTCTTAAAGTTTGAGGTTGCAATGCTTATGTGAAAAAGTTTCAACCTGATAAGCTCAAACCCAAATTGGAGAAGTGCGTCTTCATAGGATACCCAAAAGAAAATGTTGGGTACACCTTCTATCACAGATCCGAAGGCAAGATATTCGTTGCTTTGAATGGATCCTTTCTAGAGAAGGAATTTCTCTCGAAAGAAGTGAGCGGGAGGAAAGTAGAACTTGATGAGGTAACTGTACCTGCTCCCTTATTGGAAAGTAGTTCATCACAGAAATCTGTTCCTGTGACTACTAGACCAATTAGTGAGGAAGCTAATGATGATGATCATGTAACTTCAGATCAAGTTACTACCGAACCTCGTAGGTAAAACCAGAGTGAGATCCGCACCAGAGTGGTACGGTAATCCAGTTCTGGAGGTCATGTTACTTGACCATGACGAGCCTACGAACTATGAGGAAGCGATGATGAGACCAGATTCCGCAAAATGGCTTGAGGCCATGAAATCTGAGATGAGATCCATGTATGAAAACAAAGTATGGATATTGATTGACTTGCCCAATGATCGGCGAGCCATTGAGATTAAATGGATCTTCAAGAGGAAGACGGACGCTGATAGTAGTGTTACTATCTAAAAAGCTAGAATTGTCGCAAAAAAAAGTTTTTCGACAAGTTCAAGGTGTTGACTACGATGAGAGTTTCTCACTCGTATCTATGCTTAAGTCTGTCCGAATCATCTTAGCAATTGCCGCATTTTATGAAATCCGGCAAATGGATAAACAAAACTGCATTCCTTAATGGATTTATTAAAGAAGAGTTGTATATGATACAACCAGAAGGTTTTGTCAATCCTAAAGGTGCTAACAAAATGTGCAAGCTCCAGCGATCCATCTATGGACTGGTGCAAGCATCTCGGAGTTGGAATATGCGCTTTGATGAGATGATCAAAGCATATAGTTTTATACAGACTTGCGGTGAAGCCTGTATTTACAAGAAAGTGAGTGGGAGCACTACAACATTTCTGATAAGTATATGTGAATGACATATTGTTGATCGGAAATAATGTAGAATTATTCTGCAAAGCATAAAGGAGTGTTTTGAAAGAAGTTTTTCAAAGAAAGACCTCGGTGAAGCTGCTTATATATTAAGCATCAAGATCTATAGAGATAGATCAGGACGCTTGATAAGTTTCTTTTCAATGAGTACATACCTTGACAATATTTTGAAGTAGTTCAAAAATTGGAACAGTTAAAGAAAGAGTTCTTGGCTGTGTTACAAGGTGTGAAATTGAGTAAGACTCAAAGCCCGACCACGGCAGAAGATAGAAAGAGAATGAAAGTCATTCCCTATGCCTCAGCCATAGGTTCTATAAAGTATGCCATGCTGTGTACCCGATCTATTGTATACCCTACACTATGTTAAGCAAGGGAGTACAATAGTGATCTAAGAGTAGATCACTGGAAAGCGGTCAAAATTATCCTTAGTGGAATAAGGAAATATTTCTCAATTATGGAGGTGACAAAAAGGTTCGTCGTAAAAAGTTACGTCGATGCAAGTTTTGACACAGA
The DNA here is from genome assembly GCF_018294505.1 of Triticum aestivum. Taxonomy (NCBI): domain Eukaryota; kingdom Viridiplantae; phylum Streptophyta; class Magnoliopsida; order Poales; family Poaceae; genus Triticum; species Triticum aestivum. Next base: position 553,697,536 of record NC_057806.1, read on the forward strand.
TCTGGATGACTCTAAGTCTCGATCTAGATACATATTGAAAGTGGGAGCAATTAGCTAGAGTAGCTCCGTGCAGAGCATTGTAGACATAGAATTCGCAAAATACTTACGGATCTGTATGTGACAGACCCGTTGACTAAAACTATCTCACAAGCAAAACATGATCACACCTTAGTACTCTAGTAAACCCTTTGAGTGTTGGTCACATAATGATGTGAACTATTGGTGTTAAATCACATGGCAATGTGAACTAGATTATTGACTCTAGTGCAAGTGGGAGACTGAAGGAAATATGCCCTAGAGGCAATAATAAAGTTATTATTTATTTCCTTATATCATGATAAATGTTTATTATTCATGCTAGAATTGTATTAACCGGAAACATAATACATGTGTGAATACATAGACAAACAGAGTGTCACTAGTATGCCTCTACTTGACTAGCTCGTTAATCGAAGATGGTTATGTTTCCTAACCATGAACAAAAGAGTTGTTATTTGATTAACGGGATCACATCATTAGAAGAATGATGTGATTGACATGACCATTCCATTAGCTTAGCACCCGATCATTTAGTATGTTGCTATTGCTTTCTTCATGACTTATACATGTTCCTATGACTATGAGATTATGCAACTCCCGTTTGCCGGAGGAACACTTTGTGTGCTATCAAACGTCACAACGTAACTGGGTGATTATAAAGGAGCTCTACAGGTGTCTCCAAAGGTACATGTTGGGTTGGCGTATTTTGAGATTAGGATTTGTCACTCCGTTTGTTCGAGAGGTATCTCTGGGCCCTCTCGGTAATGCACATCACATAAGCCTTGCAAGCATTGCAACTAATGAGTTAGTTGCGAGATGATGTATTACGAAACGAGTAAAGAGACTTGCCAGTAATGAGATTGAACTAGGTATTGAGATACCGACGATCGAATCTCGGGCAAGTAACATACCGATGACAAAGGGAACAACGTATGTTGTTATGCGGTCTGACCGATAAAGATCTTCGTAGAATATGTGGGAGCCAATATGAGCATCCAGGTTCCGCTATTGGTTATTGACCGGAGACGTGTCTCGGTCATGTCTACATTGTTCTCGAACCCGTAGGGTCCGCACGCTTAAGGTTTCGATGCTAGTTATATTATGAGTTTAAGAGTTTTGATGTACCGAAGGAGTTCGGAGTCCCGGATGAGATCGGGGACATGACGAGGAGTCTCGAAATGGTCGAGATGTAAAGATCGATATATTGGATGACTATATTCGGACATCAGAAAGGTTCCGAGCGATTCGGTTATTTTCGGAGGTACCGGGGAGTTACTGGAATACGAGGAAGAAGCAATGGGCCTTAATGGGCCTTAGTGGAAAGGACGAGGAGGTGGCGCGCGCCCCTCCCAAGCCCAGTCCGAATTGGACTTGGGGTTTGGGGCGCGGCCCCTCTCTCCCTTCCTTCCACTCTTCCCCCCTTTCCCCCCTTCTCCTAGTTGGACTAGGAAAGGAGGAAACCTACTCCAACTAGGAGTAGGAATCCTACTCCCTAGCGCGCCCATCCTAGGGCCGGCCTCCTCCCCCTTGCTCCTTTATATACGGGGGCAGGGGGGCACCTCTAGACACACAAGTTGATCCACGTGATCATATTCTTAGCCGTGTGCGGTGCCCCTTCCACCATAATCCTCGATAATATTGTAGCGGTGCTTAGGCGAAGCCCTGCGATGGTAGTACATCAAGATTGTCACCACGCCGTCGTGCTGACGGAACTCTTCCCCGACACTTTGCTGGATCGGAGTCCGAGGATCGTCATCGAGCTGAACGTGTGCTAGAACTCGGAGGTGCCGTTGTTTCGGTGCTTGATCGGTCGGGCCGTGAAGACGTACGACTACATCAACCGCGTTGTGCCAACGCTTCCGCTGTCGGTCTACAAGGGTACGTAGATCACACTCTCCCCTCTCGTTGCTATGCATCACCATGATCTTGCGTGTGCGTAGGAATTTTTTTGAAATTACTACGTTCCCCAACACCTTTCCTGTGTTCCAAATGGTTGGAAGGGAAAGAATACCGTAGGAATTGCGTTCCTACGAAAATCCTGCACCAAACCTGTGAACCGAACGCAACCTTAGCTGTTCTTAGTCTAATGTCCCTGGTAAAAATGAAGCCATGCCATTGTTTTAAGCCATGAAAAGTTTAGCCAAATGTTTTTGCCTGTAATTTTTTGAGACTCTGGCTGTTTCCTCTGTGCCTTTTTTGTGGAAACAGGGATATCCAATTCACATGGTTGCTGTTGTGACCTTTTGGTGCACTACACAAAAATCTTCTTAAAAGAAGTGACTATTGTGCTGTTTAACTGGAATGTCAGAATGGACAGTTGGTTCATTTTGGTGGAACTGCACAAAGGGAGATCTGTGTTCCAATCCTCATCATCCATATTTGCGCCATAACCTTCCTTTAGGTAAGAATGATATTTAATGCATGTGTTCATCTCTATTTTCCGACTGCCATGAGAAAATAATGTTGTTTTTTACTAGTACACTTGTACTCCCTCACGGACAAAACCAATTCTGAATTAGAAGGCCAATCATGTACTTGGTTTCACCAACTGATGAGGAGAAAGAGAAACAGAGCATGAAGAGGAAGAAGAAGAAGAAGAATAAACAGTGCCAAGGCGATCATGCTGAAGCCAGAGGCCTCAGTCGAGGCCATTCAAGGGCTCCAGCAATGACTACCTTACATTTGAGATGATCCTCCAGGGAGCCCTTCCACTTCTGTTGCCTCACTTAATTAATTAGGAGTACTTAAGTACCACTAATTTATTACTGCCTAATTTTCCTGTTGGAGTTAAACAAATCTTTAGTAGGACCCTATGCTGAATCATGTACGTGTGTATGTTTGTCTATGGAGGTGAATCATGTGGTGCAGCAGGGAGGGAATATTATTAGTGTCATGACATAATAGTGCTATTGTTTTGCATGTCAATTTATTGCCATTGGTTCAATGAGGCAATGTTTTGCGTATTGTCCATCATGAATTTGATGCTACTGTTTGAGTAATATGCTAATGTCTTCCTATCCTTTCTCACTAAGCTAATGAAGGTTTCACGTTGTTCCTACTCATGCAAACAGGGATCATGTTGTGCCAATCATACATTTTAGTGGAACTACACAAGACAATACAATGAACTGTATCCCAGCCAGTGCTTTAACTCTGTTGGAAGTTCTTGATAATCTTTCGATATAATCTCAGCACTGGTAAACAAGAGTGATTTCAACCATACATTTGAAGTGCATAAAAATATATACTATTGTGTGATTCCAGTGAGTGCTTTATCATCTCTTATGGGACTACATGAATAAGCTTTTTTTCTCAGGTTGGTACAGGCCTATGGCCTTCATCCATATTAGTTTGCTGTCATCTCTATTTGTATCGTGCTACTGTCATGAGAAACTCCTTTATCTTTGCACGTTAAAGTTTTGCAACCTATGATAAATGGCAATGCTTTGAGTGTTGAGTTGAGCTAATTGGCACTGATTAAATAAACTAATACCTCTCTTTAAGAAAGACGACTATGTTGCTAACTTTACCCATTAAGATAATGAGGGTGCTTCTATTTATTAGTGTATGTTTCATAAACTAGTCCCACTATTACAGTAATCTCACTCTCTCAATATATGTGCCAACAGGGATGCTCGATTTTGGTGGAACTGCACAAAAACTTTGGGTGCTTCATTGCCTCGATAGCTTCCATCCTTTCCTGTCAGTCGCTATTCTCCGCTTGCTTTCTTCCTTTGCTGTCAGTCACTTGGCTTATCTCAGCTTCCAGTCAAAGGAAATAGTAATTGATATGCTACCTCACACAGGTTGGTACTGGTCTTTATCCTGATTATTGTGCCTGTCATATGTATTGGTAATTTGGTATTGTGCTCCTGTTTGCCGATTTCATAAAGGAGTAATTTGGAGCCTGAACTCGCAGGCAAATCATTACATCGGGTGATTTCAGTAGAACTGCACAAAATGATCGGATGGACAGGTACTTATGTTGCTGCTATGTACTCCAAAGTTCACTCAGACAAGCATAGATGTTGACAAGAAGTGCCTATATTCATTCGAGTATCAACCGGCGTCAACCAATTGTCAAACTCCTAGTATTAGGAGAGTGAACACCAAAAATATTGCTTGGTGCATAGCCCAGAAAAACGCAGTCCAGTCTTTGGTCCCAACTTGTGCCTTTTGGTTATCGGCACATATGGTAGCGAACTATATGGCATGGAGTCTAAAGATTCCAGACAAGTTGGTTGACGCGTATATTCATCTGGCACTTAATCAGTCTGCACGCCAAGGATGCTCCATTTCAGTTGAACTGCAAAAAAAATTTGGGTGGTTCATTTTCTCAACCGCCTCCTTTCTCGTCTACAATGTAGAATTTTGGCGAGATACAGGACCAAGATGAGCCAGTAAACTAGTTGGATGAAAGTAGTGGCCAAGTTGCTCAAACCTCCCTCGGCACGAGGCCACTATTTGAGGATAAACCTATAAGCAAAGTTCATATTGTCTGTGCTGCCTCTTATGTACTCGAAAGTTTACTCGTACAAGAACTAATTTTAGCAAGAAGTACCTCCGATTGAACACCATTTACCAGTCTATACCCAAGGTTATTAAAGTTCGTCCATGGATCATATTGGCTATGATCTCAATCATTTGGATGCATAAACATACTGAACATGTGTATATCTGAATCTTTTGTGAATTATGTATGAATATTGTCGTGTGATCTATCAATCATTTGGATGCATAGATATGCTGAGCTTGTGTATATATGAATCTTTTGAGTTGTTGATAGTGAATGTTGGCTATGAATATGAACGTGTCCTGTGAACCTGAGTTTGATATGAATGCTTACCTTTTCTATTGTATTTGTGTGTGAACTTGTTAGTATGCCTACTGTGGGGTATAAAACGCAGGTCTATTATAAAAGTAATGATGTGTCCAATTTATGTTTTCCCTTCTAACCACATTATATATATTTATATTATTACTATTATCGTATATTTTATAGAGACTTATATATACATTATAAAAACATGCCACGTGTTATTAACTTATAAAAGTAAATGTTTAACGAAAGTTGGCAAGGAAAATCCTGGTTGTTTTTGACTCACAGGCAAGGAAAATCCTGGTGATTGCGTACAAAAGCTTGCGAAGATTTTAAGGAACAATTTAATAATAATGCGCTCATTTTTATTTTGAGCAATAACTCACTAATTTCTTAATTATATATAAAAATGTGCCTCTCCGGTTTATTCTTTGATATTAATTGCTCCTTCTAACATAACATTATATATATAACGAGCCCACCTAATACGTGTATTTCAAGGAAGTGCAAATGGGCTGGGATTTCTTAGAAAATATAAATGGGCCTGATTGACGCGAAATTATTTGTTCACCCAGCCCGGCAAATGGACTGTACATTCTAGAAAACATGGGTTAAATATATGCCACATTTTTGTAGGCTCACATGTGGGCCAATAGGTCGAAGCCTACGCAGGGCGTTGTCAACTTGGTAAACAAATGATTGTGTCATCCACAGCCATTGCATTTATATCCAATGGCCGACATGCACCTTTAATCTCTCGTCTTCTTCCTCCAGCGTCGCCGGGACTGCCTAGTCCGGCCTCCGGCGGCTAGCGGCTCTGCTTAGCACGCATCGCTGCGAAGCGCTACTCCACCGCCGGCCAGGCTATCCCTCCACCCCTCGACACCTCTTGTTATTCTCCACAGACTACAGCCCCACGCTGCAACAGAACCAGTTATAACCCTTCTACTCCTCTCAATCTGCGACTCCACTGCCGCATTTTCCCATCTCTGAGTCGTTCCCGTCTGGGGCCTCACCATCGTCCACCGCCTCGCTGCGTTCGGTGCAGCATGGTCAACAAACGAGAGTCATCGGAAGAGGGCTGTATGTGGAGAGCCTGACGACTGGGACCCACGAGGTCCATGGTCGCACGCAAGGAAAGTTCCTCCTTATTAAGCTGAAAAAAATGTTTCCTCCACCTGACAAGTGGGACCCACCGGCTGTATCTTCGCACGGAAGGAAGTGCCTCCTTGTTTTGCGAAAAAAGTAGTCATCCCGTTGACAGCTGGGACCCATCAGATTTGGTGACTGACTTGTGGGCCTACTAAGCGGACGTGTACGCACGGCTTTGTCAACTTAATCAACAAATGATTCTAGCAGCTGGACCGTTGGATGTTAATCCAACAGCCGTGCTCCTTCTTCAACCTCTGTTCTTGCTCCTGTCTCCCGTGGGCGGCACCGCGGCTGTGCTGCCACGCACCTGAACCAGTGAAGTTTCCCACTCCTCTCCATCTGCGACTCCACTGCCCTGTCTTCCCCATCTCCGGGTCATTCCAGTCTGGGTGCGCTCGGCACGATGTGGTCAACGTGGTCAACAACCGAGAGTCATCGGAAGATGACTAAACGTGAGAGGCTGATAGTGGGGACGCACCACGCCCATGGACGCATGCATGCAACGGAACGCGGCGAGGTCAACGTGGTCAAGGAACGACTTCCATCGGAAGTATACTGTACGTGGAGAGTCTCAGCTGGGTCCACGGCCGCAGCAAGTAAGTGCCTCCTTGTTACGCGGAAAATAATGATTCCTCCAATTGATAGCAGGGACCCACTGGATGGGCCACCGTATTTTGTGAAAAAAACTTTTTCCCCCTGACTGCTGGGACCCACCTGACGGGCCACCGTATTTCGTGAAAAAAACGTCCCCCCTGCTGTCAGCTCGGACCCATCGGAAGTGCCTCCTTATTACGCACAAAAAAATGAATACTCCCCCGGCTAGCTGGGACCCACCTTGGTGTGAGGCTGACTTGTGGGCCTACTAAGTTGACGGGGACGAAGGGCTTTGTCAACTTAGTCAATATGAACGGTTGTAGTTCCAGTGACCGTAGAATGTCCATCCAACGGTCGTAGTGCTTCTTCAACCTCTGGTCTTCTTGCTCCAGCCGCCCAAAGCAGCGCCGCTCGTGCCGCATGCTCTTGCCTCCCGTGGCCGGTTGTGCTGCCGCGGAGGCCTCACCACCCCCTACTATTCCCACCACTGGCTAGGCCCTGCGGCGACGGCAGCCTCACACCGCAGCCGAACCAGTGAACCCTCGTACTCCTCTCTGCACGGTCTTCCACTGCCGCGTCTTCCCCGGCTCCGCGTCGTCCCCTTCCTAGGCCTCGCCGTCGTCCACCGCTGTGGTGCTCTCCGCGCGGCGTGGTCAACGTGGTCAAGGAACGACATCCATCGGAAGAGTACTGTACATGGAGAGGCTAACAGCTGGGTCCACAGCCACAACCCAGTTTTTTGTGATTTGCCAAGTAAGTCGCTTTGTCAGGCCTGTTGGGCTACAAATATTTCAGTATGAGGAGAGCTTTCATTCGGCTGGCCAAGAAAATGGCCCATCAGTAATGAGAAATGGGCTGTACATTTTTAAAACACATCAAACCGGCAATTAGTTTCAAATATCTTTTTTTCCATTTCGAGATTTTAAATTACATTAATTTTTATGCATGGAGAATTTGTTGGATTTTATATTGATGTACATTTATTTTTAAAATCAGTTTGAATGTGAGTCGAAATTTCGGGATTAAAAATAATTGGGACCGCACCGAAATATGCAAAACTTTGTATAATTTTTTAACCGTGGCCACAATATGGGCTGTAATGCTAACAAAAAGAATATGAGCTCCAAAAAACCCTTAACAATTAGCAAATGAGCTCTAAATTATTAGAAATAATGGCAGATAGGATGTATGCTGTTTTCCATAGATTTGAGGCTTTCCTAAAAAAAAGGTTGACGCACAAGCAGTGACTGTTCGATGTCCATCGAACGGCCGTCGTGCTTCTTCAATCTCTGCTCTTCCTGCTCCAGCCACTCAAACAAGCGCATGCGGGACTGCCCGCTCCCTCCTCCACATGGTCGGTTGTGCTGCCGCGCAAGCCTCACCGCCCCATCGTACTCTCATCGCTGGCCTACCCATCCCTCTACTCACCCACACCTGCTGTTATTCTCCAACGATGGCAGACGAACCAGTAAACCCTGGTACAGTCATACTCCCCTCCGCGTGGGAAACAACTGCCGAGTCTTCCCTGCCTCTGTGTCGTTCCCTTCCTAGGCCTCGCCGTCGTCCACCGCCTTGGTGCTCTCGGCGCGGCCTGGTCAACATGGTCAACGACCGACATGCATCTGAAGTGGACTGTACGTGGAGAGGCCGACAGCTGGGTCCACGGCCGCACGCAAGGAAATGCCTCCTTATTACGCGCAAAGTAATGATTCCTCCACCTGACATCAGGGACCCACCGAAAGGGCCTCTGTATTTCGTGAAAAAAACGTTACCGCCGCTGACAGCTCGGACCCACCAGCTATATCTTCGCACGCAAGGAAGTGCCTCCTTATTACGCACAAAAAAGGAATACTCCCCCTGTTAGCTAGGACCCAGTATAGTGGCAGGCTGACTTGTGGGCCTACTAAGTTCACGGGGACGGAGGGCTTTGTCAACTTAGTCAATATCCACGATTCTAGCTCCAGTGACCGTACGATGTCCATCCAATGGCCGTAGTGCTTCTTCAACCTCTGGTCTTCTTGCTCCAGCCGCCCAAACCAGTGCCGGTCGTGCCTCGTGCTCCTGCCTCCTATGGCCGGCTGCGATGCGGCGGAGGCCTCACTGCCCCCTACTACTCCCACCACTGGCCAGGCCATCCCTCTACTCACCCATACCCCCTGTTATTCTGCGGCGACGGCAACATCACACCACAGCGAACCAGTGAACCCTCGTACTCCTCTACGCATGGGCATCCACTGCCGCATCTTCCCCGGATCCGCGTCGTCCCCTTCCTAGGCCTCACTGTTGTCCACCGCCCTGGTGCTCTCGGCGCGGCGTGGTCAACATGGTCAAGGAACGGCTTCCATCGGACATGGACTGTACGTGGAGAGGCTGACAGTTGGGTCCACGGCCGCAGCAAGGAAGTGCCTCCTTATTACGTGCAAAATAATTATTCCTCCACCTGACAGCGGGGACCCACCAGACTGGCCACCGTATTTTGCGAAAAAAACGTTTGCCCCTGACTGCTGGGACCCACCAACTACATCTTCGCAGGCAAGAAAGTGCGTCCGGGCAAAAAAAAAACGATTCGCCCCCCTGACTGCTGGGACCCACCAGCTACATCTTCGCAGGCAAGGAAGTGCCTGACAGTTGGGACCCACCTGGTCGAAGCGTACGTAGCGTTGTCATTCTGGTCGCGAACGTGTATGTACATATATACTGGTGGATGTAGAGGCGCGCACGTGTTGTAGTAGAGGCGCGTACGTGTCGTAGTAGAGGTGTGCACGTAGCATGTACACGTACGTACATCGGCCAGAGTGCAAGAAAGAAAAACGGCCACGTATGTGTACATACGGGCGGGGTCTCGAACGCCTACTCGCGCATACGTACGGCCAGGGCTCGTGTACATGGCTGGGTCGGAACGGAGAAACAGCATCGTCGTCGTGTTCATGGGGAGGCAACGGAATGCATCATGTTCATGGGGAGGCAATGGAATGCGTCGTGTTCACGGGGAGGCAACGGAATGCGTCGTGTTCATCAGGAGGCAACGGAACGCGTGGGAGCCAACCGGCTGGGTGGGAACGGAATGCGTGGTCGTGTTCATCGGGAGGGCTTGGACGGAACAGGCGATGGAAACGAGGCCTGGCGTACCACACAATGGAGGAAACGGACCTCCTACGTTCAGAACGGGTTCCTATTAATTGGGAGGGGTCTGGCGTACCACAAAACAGAGGAAACGGACCTCCTACGGTCGAAACAGGGGTCCTGTTGATCGGGAGGAGTGTGGCGTACCGCTAAACGGACAAAACAGACCTCCTACGGTCGAAACGGGGGTCCTGTTCATCGGGAGGGGTGTGGTGTACCGCAAAACGGGACTCCACGGGATACTGTTCATCTCCACCGTCGACCTCCTCTAGCCTCCACGGGCTCCTGTTCATCCAGCCTCCACCGCGTGCTACCGCGTGCTACTCCACCGGCTACAGTTCAACCACCCCTCCATGGGCACCACTCCACCGTCTACTGTTCATCCAACCCTCCACACCACGGGATCCTGTTCAACCTCCCCTCCACCGTCTACTGTTCATCTAGCCCTCCACGACACCACTGGGTCCTGTTCATCCAGAGGCAATGCCACCGCTCACTGTTCATCCAACCCCCCCCTACAACGCTCACTGTTCATCCCAGAGGCAGCATGGATCGGCTTCAGTTAGTAGCAGTAGTGAAGGAATCGCTCGATCGGGTTCAGTTAACAGCCATCGATCGATTACTCGGGTTCAGTAATGCGTAGCCTGCAGTGCAATCGCTCGGGTTCAGTTAGAGCCCAACGCCTCGCTCGGGTTCAGTTAGAGCCAACGCCTCGCACACATGCGCGTACATGTACGAGAGAAACACACATTGCTCGGCCCCCGACCTCCCACCGTAACCGGGAACTCCCCGAAATTTTCCTCGCCCTCGCTTCTACCACGGTTGTTTCCGTCATGGACGGCCCAAAGAATGTCATGCAGCTGCGTCTCCGGCCCACCCAGGACGAAAAGCCCATTTTCTGTCATGATTTTTTGTCATAGAAGTAGGAGCGCACCACATCTACGATGATATCGGGTTTTGTCACAATTATCGTCATAGAAGTGTCATATGTATGACATAATTTTTTTCGTTCGGCCCAAAATGTCACAGATGTGTCTTTTTTGTAGTGAATTGATGTATCATCTTCAGTAGGGTACCACTTTCCCACAAAGTTTGGACGTGCATGTTCCTCCTTCTGCAGTAGCATGTTACTCAGGTGCATATGGGGGCACTGTACCCCCTCGAAGTGCTCAAAATATAATGATTCTGTTTCATGTACTGAACCAGACAACTTTCTTCCAAGAATAGATCATCGCAGCATCGACCCATGCTCTAGAGTCTCAACCAAAGCTGATTTTTCTGAACTCCATAATGCCACTTCTCCAAGTCCAAAGTTTACAACAATCCTGTTAACAAAAAATAATGGATCGCTCCCAATTTCAATTTTTTCCTTCACTAATACAGGCAGCTAGTGGGAGCAGCAGCAGCGAGCCGGTGCCGGCCGGACCAAGGCGGGTTGCAGTTGCAACAACTCAGTGATGGGCCGGCAGATACAGAAAACGGCCTAGGCGGCGACTCTTAGAGGTAGTAACGGCCAGCCAGGCCGGCGACTTAGCGATGACGACTTAGCAAGGCTGTGTGATTCATGCAACGTGGTTGGTGGCTTCAGAAGCATGGAAACGGGCGGCTTAGAAGAAATCCTCCAGGTCATGTATGATCATCGGATTGGTTTTTTGGGGGGTCCACTTTGACTCTTCTTCCAACCGGCCTCTCTTATCCCTTTCTTCAGATAGCAATAGTCGGGGAGCTCAGCAGCTCGAGGAGAACCGCTGGCGAGTTAAGGGAGCGGAGGTGAGGTGAGTCGCAAATAGATGCGGCACGGCTTCTCCAGTGGAGGGTCGACGTCGGGAGGCCCGGAGACGCTGGGCGGCTCTCCACGGCAGGGGCAACTCAATGCAGCTCCGCCGGCTTAACACGTGGCAAGACCGGGTCAAGGCATGCCCTGGGGAGGAGGGCAGCAAGGCAACCCGCGTGTGAAACCGCGGGGCGACTCGAGAGCGACCATTGAGGTGAGGCGGCTTGGCGCTAGAAGGAGGGCGAGCCCGCATCGGAGGAAACGACAGCGATCCTTGCGGCAAGGGCGTCTTAGACATAAGCCACCTCGGCGGGTCTCAGCGGCGGAGATAGCGGCTCAACACCTGCTCCGATGAAGGCAGCGCAAGGCCAAGACGGAGAGGCCGGCCAGGCCTGGCAGCGGTGGCTCAGAATTGCAGTAACATGCGGCAGATGAAGTGAGCCGGTGAAGGCGACTCGACGCGGCTTGCTATGGAGGCCGACGACGGATTTTGGGAGGGATTGACTTGGAAGCGACCCGGTGCTTGTTCCGATAGTGAGACAAAGACTGGTGCAGGCTATTCTCAGTCGGGGGTAGGTCAGTCCGGAGCGGAAACGGTCAATGGATTGGAGCCAGAAACGGAGCAAGTCACGGCGTCGAGGCTAATCGGAATCAGAGTCTGGTGCTTCAAGGCTTACTACTGGAGCGCGTGGCGGAGGTGACCCGGTCAAGGCGGCTCACCAGTGGCAGCATTCCGCGGTAATGACTCAGAGTTGAACGGCGGCTCTCCAGCGTGGGTAGGCCGGTGGAGACGGCGGCTCAAGTCAATGAGGGCTCGCGGGGGTGCGAGAAAACTGCGGGCGGCTGGCGTGGGCGGCTCACGGTGGAGCCGGCGGGCGCAATACATCAGGGTAGCAGCCCAGCTCGATGGAAACGGTCACTCGGAGTCGGCGATTTGTGGTGGTGCCGGAGCAGCAACTCGCTGGCGGTTCGGTAGAGGCCACGGGCGGCCGGTCGGCCCGCAGGGGCTTTCTCGGTGACTCAAAATGTGGCCGAGACAACGATCGCGGACTACTGCGGCTCCGGCGGCAGATATGGTTTGAGGCAGAAGCACCGAGGCCATCTCGGAGTGTGCCGGTTGTGATTTGGAACCGGTCTTCAATCCATGACGACAAGTTGGATCGAGATTGGTAGAGGTTGGTTCCCGGCAGAGTAGTTAATTCAGCGGCAGTTTAAATCATGCGACCCGGTGAGGGCGGCTCATTGTAATGGACGACAGCGGCGACCAGTAACTTGCAGAGGTGGCTCAGCAGGCCCGACCAGCAGGTCTCAGTAGCAGAATCAACTCCGCGGGGCGGAGGCGGCTCAATGCAGCAGCGGGTGCACGCGGGACGACTTCCCTAAGGCAGCGGAGGTGGCATATTGGGTTGGCCTCACCCGGCAACAGAGGGGCGCAGGGCAAGTCAACGTCATAGGCCCGCGATGCGGCGAGTCACCACAGCGGCGGAGGAATTAAGCCTGCAACGGCGGGTGGCTCACAACACCGGCCAGCCCTACCGGGCGCTTCAGGTGGCGGCGAGGGAGGCCGTGGACACGGAGACGGCCGGCGATGTGGCGGCTCAGACAGCGAGCGCCACGCAGGCGGCGGTTGACAAAGCGGAGTTGGGCGAAAACCGTGTTCACAGCTGGGTCATGAGCTGTTTCCTCCCCCTTCCTACTTTTTTAATGTAATTTGTGCTGGCCGAACAGATCGAGTACCTGTTGGAATAGTACGATCACCATCCACGTGTGCATCTTGGTTGGTTAATCAGAGGAAAGCGAAGGATTCCGGCGACTCATCCGCTCGGTCTTGGCAACTTGCAGCAATAGACTTTTGATCTTTCCTGGTATTTGCATCATGGACTAACCGTCATAATCCATCCGAGGCCACGGCAGATCCAAACAATACTTTGTCTCAGCCTCGATGAATCGCCATGATCTTTTTTGGCAGCAATAAAAATGCAACCCTAAGATTCATCTCAAATCTCATACGTCGTTCCGGCTATTCATCGGTGATGATGTTTTCTGCGTTGTCTCTTTTTCATCCAACATACCGCGAGCTTCTTGATCCCTGAAGAAATCCCTCCAAGAACTCAACACCACCATGCGAAAGCCCCACGGTGATGATGTTTCACGGCAGATGTCCTAGTGTGAGGACTTAATCGTGAGGCCAACGCATCTTTGTAGTAGCTTGAGAGGGGTTGAGCGGAATCGAGAGACGCAACACAAGACAAGGATTTAGAAAGCTTCGGGCCCCAGGAAACATCATCCGGTAATAGCCCTACATGTTGTTTGTGGCTAGATCTCATTATGCTTATGAAAGAGTCGCCGGTAAGCCGGCTCTCCTCTAATTGTGTCTAGCCCTAGAGATTATTGTTTCTTGCTTGTCCCTCTTAGGGTGCCCTGCCCCTCCTTACATATGTTGAAGGGGCGGGTTACATGTAGAGTCCAATTCGGACTTAAGACTTACCTATTCTGTTTTCTCTCCATGGGTTTTCTTTAACATTTCGGGCTTCTTAACTGTCCGGCTTAACTGTCTGACTTAACTGTCTGCTTAACTATCTGGCTCATATGACTATGTCTGCCGGGTTACATGACTGTGTCTGCCAGGTTACATGACCGTGTCTGCCGGGTTACATAATTGTGTCTGCCGGGTCATTAATTAAACATCAAGTCTTAGCCGAGTCATATCTCCGGCCGGGTCATACCGCGGGGCATATCCCCAACACCTCTCGAGGATATCAGCGGGATCAAGTGACTTATAGTCTCCACGTTCTTGTATCATCAATGCCAAAGTATCAAATGAGGAATCAAGCGATCTCAACAATTTCTTCACCACCTCATGGTCGGTGATGTCAGTGGCACCAAGTGCTTGAAGCTTATTTGAGATGTCAGTGAGGCGATCGAAGGTTTGTAGAACATTTTCATTGTCGAGTCTTTTGAAGCAGTTGAAGAGATTGCGAAGAACGTCAAATCAAGAGTCACGCTATGTTGAGACGCCTTCATTGACCTTGGACAACATGTCTCAGATAAGCTTTGCTGTTTCAAAAGCACTCACTCTGCCATACTGCCCTTTGCTCAGATGGCCACATATGATGTTCTTCGCTTGAGAGTCGAGTTGCTTGAATCTCTTCACATCAGCAGCGTTGATGCTGGGAGTGACAGATGGAACACCATTCTCCACTATGTACCAGAGATCATTATCAATTGCCTCAAGATGCATGCGCATCTTGTTCTTCTAGTAGGGGTAGTCCGTCCCATCGAAGGTAGGACACCCAGCAAAAACCTTGGCCATACCTGCGATTGACATAACTAAAACTCCAGGTGGTTAAACCAAAATCACACAGAACAAGGTAGTACCTTGCTCTGATACCAATTGAAAGTGCGTTAAGTCGACTAGAGGGGGGTGAATAGGCGATTTTTATGAATTCTTCACAGAGGAATTTTTGGGTGAGGAAATTCCTGAGCGAAGAACTACTTGTAGCAGAATAAGTACTCAGAAGTAAACATAACAGAACATGAGCATGGTCTTCATGATGAAATGAAAACAAGCGCAGAGTACAGAAAGCATAAGCATAGGATAAAACAGAATGAAGACAAACAGACTGAAGAAATTGAGTTGAGGAATTAGAGAAAGTCTTCAGTCAAAGTCTTCAAACAGATATGAACAAGCACACAACACAGAAATGAGGAAATGGAAGGGTTGAGGAAATGGAACGAGTTAGCTCAGTGAAGACAATGATTTGGTAGACCAGTTCCAACTGTTGTGATAGTTGTATGTCTGGTTAGGGCGGCTAGGTATTTAAACCTGAGGACACATAGTCCCGGACACCCAATCCTGAACACGCAGCTCAGGGCACTAAGTACTCACAGTATTCCCCTTGAGCTAAGGTCACACAAACCTCGCCCAATTACTTGTGGTAAGTCTTCAGGTGACTTCCAAACCTTCACAGACTCAGTCACTCGGCGATACACAATTTCCTCTTGGATGCTCTAGACCATGACGTCTAATCGTCTGGAAGATGCACAGTCTTCAAAGGTAACAAGCGTCGGATCCACGTAGGATCAATCTCTTCAGTGATGCTCAATCACTTTGGGTTTGAAGTTGTTTGGGTTCGGGTTTTCCTCACTTGATGATTTTTGCTCAAAGTCCTCGGAGGATGGGATGCTCTCAAATGACAAGTGTCAGTTTCTCTCGGAGCAGCCAACCAGCCAGTGGTTGTAGGGGGAGGCTATTTATAGCCTAGGGAGCAACCCGACATGATAAGATATAAATGCCCTTCAATGATATGACCGTTAGGTGGAAGGATATTTTGGGACAGCTGGTGCGTAGCACAACAACGGTCGGAAATTTGACTAACAAATTTCGCTGGGCTATCATGTTCCTCACTTGTAGGCAATTCGCACTGGCGAATTCCTAACTCCTAAGTCAGAACAAATTCCTCAGAGACCAGAAGAGCTTCATCTCTGTCACTGAAGAAATTTGACTGAACTGTATGAGATTTCCAATGGCTTCACTCGAAGGGATTGGTAGGTGTAGGATTTTGAGTTGAGCATCACTTGGAAATTTTTCCTTAGTATTTCCTCGCCCCCCCCTTTAACAGTACAGTGTTTCCTATGACTCAAGAAAGAGAAAATGAAACTACGAAAACAAAAGTCTTCACGCTTCATGTTCCTCGAATGAATACCAAGTCTTCAGGATCACACCAATTTCTTCACTTTCAAAGTCTTCAGAAAGTCTTCAGAAATTCAAAGTCTTCAGTCGAAGAACTTCATTTTTAGGGGTCGATTTTCTCTGTAAATATCAAACTCCTCATAGACTTATAGACCTGTGTACCTCACAAACGCATCAGTCCCTTAACCTATAAGTCTCCAATACACCAAAATCACTAAGGGGCACTAGATGCACTTACATTTATTTATGTTCATGTGTAAATGTTATAACACCAGGGAATGAGCTAAGATAGATATGTGGATACTAGAGACTCCAGGACCGCCTGAGAAGTTTATACCATCATCTGTACTATTGAAAATTTATCATAGCACATCTGTCAACTTTTATGCTACCGACTTCATGACCTCTTGATCCACTTCTCCCTTTACTGCAGAGCTTGGCAGGTGGAACACAGTCACTCATCATTTGCGGTGCCTTTTGGTGCAAATAGTGGAAGTCATTTAGTTCTCATATATTCATGCCAAACTGAAATTAGCACACTGGTCAACTTCTATGCTACTTACTCCATGATCGCCTGATCCCCTTCTCCCTTTGTTGCAGGGCTTGGTAGGAAGAACACAATCGACGACCATTTGCGGCACCCTTTGGTGCAAATAGTGGGAGCCTTTTAATAATCATATATTCATGCCAAGCTAAAATTCAGACATCCTTAGATAAACATCATTCCTTAGAGGATTGATTAGTGGTTTCTGAGTAGTGAGGATATGGCCATGGAAAATGTTGTAGTTCACATCTAAGTCTAAGTTGCATTGAATCGTGCCTTACGTACCATGTCCACCCTAAAACATGTTATCAATGAATGCATAAGTATATGTTCAAAGCTTGTGGTTATAGTTGCTAGCGGCAATCTTTTTAATGGTGGTTTACCAATGCTTTTCATTTTAGTGTGTGTGTGTGTGTGTTACCCCGTGTGCATAAGTGTATATATTCTATATTACCGGAATGGATATGATTGGACCGAGTAGGATGCGTCAAGCTGCACTTCCTATCTATTATCAAGGCATCTACTATCTGTCTAATATAGTTAACTACGTACTCTACTCCCATGCTTTGTGAAAGCATTGTAAATAATCTATTGTGTACTGCAATCATGCTTTGCTTTTGGTGCAACGACCTGAACATGTGCACTTTTGTTTGTCATGTAAGCCTATCAAATATAAATTGTGTCCTATAGAGTTTGTTATAATTGTCATTGAATTGTCAATAACTTATTGTGTGCTTTGATTTTGGTATAATGTCCTGAACTTATGCATTTTCCCTTTCATCACATGCATGATGCTATCAAATATGAAGTGTTCCCTACCGGGTTGGACATGGTTGTGGCCGGGGAGGGGGGCGTTGTGGCAAGCTGCACATCCTATCTAGTGAGCTATGGAGGGTAGAACCAAATGCCGCCCAACTCATCCAACTTTAGGTGGAAAAAGAATGAGCCATCGATTTTGTTTTTTCTCACCCATCACCCTAAACTGAGGCTATCATTACTATGGCCCTCATCTGTGTCATCTTCTACCTCCCCAACCAAACACCCAACACCATCTCTCACCTCCTTCCCCCCTCTTCTGCTTCTCCTTTTCTTCTTTCTACCAGGGAGCAGCGGCCTCCTCTGCAAACCACTCTGACAAACCGTGAGGCTACTATATGAGCTCCGCCTAGAATCTGAGCCTAGTTGGATAGTGGGGCAACAAGTTTAAAGTATACCGTTGGCATGACCTTAGCGCATTTGGTAACGCACGTAGTTTTGCACCTTATGAAGACAACTGAAGGGCATTTTATATTGGATAAATATCAAGAAAAAAAGTGGATGATACGATAAAAAGACGAGAAGAAGCAAAGCAATCGGTAAAAATAGAATTACATTGAAAAACCATATTGGTCGTCTTCTTCCTCGTCTGTGGAACACCCATTAGAGCTCAAAAAATGCATTGAACTGGGAGGTAGAGAAAAGAACATCTACAAAAACTTGGTATACCTGCTTTGAAGCTCGAAATAGCCACTCACTAGTAGAAATGAGATCTAGTGGTCATTGAAGGAACATTAGAGAGGGCATCATTACACGCCACCAATGCTTGCAAACCTTGACCACCAATCCAGAGGGTTTGAATAACTTGCTGCATGCCATAGAAAAGCTTGAAAGAAGAGGTCAAAATCGTAGCAACAAGAGCTACCCAATTGATTTCCTTGATTGGTCCACATGTTCCCTTGATTGGTCTACATGTTCTAATCCTTTTCTTGGGAGTCTTGCCTAATAGATAGATCTGATCGACTAGTGGTTGCCATGTTTGTCACCAAGTTTGTGAAAATATCATGCACATCATATTCAAGTGTTAACAAGCTATGAAGGTTTGGCAACAACAAGGGCTATCATAGATGACCCACAAGTATAGGGGATCAATTGTAGCTCTTTTCGATAAGTAAGAGTGTCGAACCCAAGGAGGAGCAGAAGGAAATGACAAGTAGTTTTTAGTAAAGTAGTGTCTGCAAGTGTTGAAATTGTAAGTAGCGAGTAGTTTGATGGCAAGGTAATTTGTAACGAGCAAGTAGCGATAATTGTAACAAGTATGCAGCAAGGTAGCCCAAGAGGCAAAGGACAGGCCAAAACAGTTTCTTATAATGAGCAAAGCGTTCTTGATGGTACACGGAAATTTCATCTAGTCACTTTCATCATATTGGTTTGATTTGTGATCGCTACTTTGATAATTTGATATGTGGGTGGACCGGTGCTTAGATGTTGTTCTTACTTGAACGAACCTCCTACTTATGATTAACCCTCCCGCAAGCATCCGTAACTACGAGAAAAGTATTAAGAATAAATTCTAATCATAGCATTAAACTCTAGGATCCGATCGGTCTCTTACGAAATAGTGCATAAACCGGGGTTTAAGTTTCTGTCACTCTCGCAACCCACCATCTATTTACTACTCCACAATGCATTCCCTTAGGCCCAAATATGATGAAGTGTCATGTAGTCGACGTTCACATAACACCACTAAGGGAATAACAACGTACATACTATCAAAATATCGAACACATATCAAATTCACATGATTACTTGCAACATGATTCATCCCGTGACCTTAAGAACGAAGGTAACTACTCACAAACAACAAACATGCTCATGATCAGAGGGTATTAATATGCATAATGGATCTAAACATATAATCTTCCACCAAATAAACCATATAGTAATCAACACTACTAGTCACCCCCTAGCAACAATCTATAGTTTCAGTAACAAGATTGAATACAAGAGATAAACTAGGGTTTGAGATGAGATGGTGCTGGTGAAGATGTTGATGGAGATTGCCCTCCCCAAAATGGGAGAGTTCTTGTTGATGACGATGACGATGATTTCCCCCTCCAGGAGGGAAGTTCCCCCGGCAGAATCGCTCCGCCGAAGGGCAAACGTGCTCCTGCCCAAGTTCCGCCTCGAGGCGGCGGCGCTTCGTCACGAGAGTCCTCCCTTTATTTTTTTCTAGATCAAAACTACTTATATACCTAAAGATGGGCACCGGAGGTGGGCCGAGGAGGCCACAACCCATCAGGGCGCGCCAGGGGGGCCTGGCGCGCCCATGTGGGTTGTGCCCACCTGGTGGCCCCCCTCTGATGGTTATTGGCTCTAGTATTTCTCAAATAATTCATAAAAATTCTCCGTAAAGTTTCAGCTCATTTGGAGTTGTGCGGAATAGGTGGCCTTACGTAGCTTTTTCAGGTCCAGATTTCCAGCTGCCAGAATTCTTCATCTTGGTGTGTTTCTTGTAAATTATGAGATAAAAGGTATTAGAATTACTCCAAAAAACATTATTATGGATAAAAACATTATAAATAATAGCAAGGAAACATGATGCAAAATGGACGTATCAATCATCGACAATGGAAGAAGTTGCCAAGGAAGGTATATCTGGTTCAGTTGCTCCAATTGCACCGGCCCAGGGATTGATATGGCTAATTAGTTCTTATGGGAATATGGTTCATTTGGTAGGAGAGGAGACAAGTGGTCCATGGTGATCGGGGCGTTGGCAATGGACTATTCAAGATCGAGCAAGCAACCTATTACACAACAGCTTGGATGGATATAAGAGAAGGAATGGTGAAAATTAACGTTGATGTATGCTTTGTTGAGGGCGCTGAAGCCGGAACAATCGAAGTCGGAATCCATGATGAGAAAGGAGGAAATGTGCAGGTGTGTTTTGTAGGAAACTAACACATGTGAAGATGCAGCTATGGTTGACGCTCATCCCCTTCGATATGGATTGGAGCTGGCACATTTTTCAGCATGCAAAAATCATTTCCTGGTCAGGGTACTTATAGTAAATGAACAACAGATTAAAAGAAGGACTGGAATTGAGGCAACGGCGTGGAGGAGATGTGGGGGCCGGGTTGGGGAAAGCCAAGTACCATGCATAATCTATATGGTTTGTATTACCGATATCATCGGTTGCCATGGAAGCATGTGACGCCCCGGTGGCCACCATTCAAGCCATGATTTAAGAATACTTCTGGGACAACAAACTGAGCCTAACACTCCATTTTCTTTTATAAAGGTGCAAAATTATAGATATTATTTTACCTTTCTCTCAAAGCATGCTACTGAACGAATTTTCCAATAAAAAATAGCAATTAATCATTGGAAGAAATGCCAAACCATATATACGCCATCCATACACGTACCCCAGGAAACTTAATTTTCACATGCAAATATATCACAATTATAAAAGTATATGTTCTTTATACAAATATATCACAATTATAAAAGTAATTGTTGGTTACATAAAAATCTTTTCTTTCACATCTTAATTTTTAGATGTTAAAATAAAGGAGTAGTAACATGCAACCAGTATACGACGTCATACATCCTCCTCCTCCTCCTCCTAGAGAGTGTTGGCACTTCTTTTCCCTAAAAAAAGGTTTCCATTGCTAATTGCTAATGTCATTGAATAGCTTATAGTGTCGATGAAAATGTAGATCAAAATGAGAAACATCATGGACAATATAGTTGATCTCTTGTCCAAAATAGGTCTACCACTGGAAGTGGTCATAAAAATCGTATACAAGTCCATCTATGTCCACGAACCGAAGATTTTAGCTAGGTTGTAGAATATGATCGCTTAGGCGGCCGCCATGAGAGGTGAGAGAAAACCTAACTATGTTCTTTAGGCTAATGTGAAAATAAATCAAGGTGATTGCATGCTGTCTTGTTCCACCTGGATGGACAGTGGACAATGGATGATATATGATGGTTCAAGGGCACCGAGAGAAACAGAAAATCACCTATCGCTGGTACCAAGCCACATCCACGCCGTGCTACCAGTGGGCGTAGTTCACGAGAAGTTGTGCAAGGGTCCAGGGGCGGGCATGGACCTTGAGCTGATCAACTTCATTGTCGAAGAGTTTCTCGTCTCTGCCGTCCTCGAGGCGGTGCATGCAAATCCCTCGCTCCTGCGGCCGTTCGCCACCACCAATGTAGTAGATGCAGTTGCCTTCAACGCCAGGGAACTTGTCGGCGTCGACAGAAATGCATCGATCGCCGAGGAAGATCGCGTAGTTTCTGATGGTTTTGACCGTCCAAAGTTCTTTAGCCTCGACGTCAACACAGCACACCTCTAGGACTTCGCCTCGATCCTCGATCCTAGGGGCACGAACTAACAGAAGCTCCCCGTCGCAGTCGACGAGGAACGTGGGACTGCGCTGTCCCCAGTTGGCGGCGACGACAGTGGCGAGCCTGGGCTCCCGGCCGGAGTGGTCCTCCACAACCGCGACCGTCCCCGTCTCGTCGGCCGCGTATGCACGACCCTGGTATGCCAGCATGGAGCCGAAGGACTCGAGGTCCGGCTCGGGCGAGAAGAGCGTCACCCACTCGAAACAGCAGGTCGGGTCGAGGCACGCGGCGCTTTGGCTGCCCCAGAGGTAGAGCATCACCGGCGACGAGCCGGCCATCGTCACGCCTTTGTCGAAGCGACGCATGCCCATCAAATTCAAGGGATAGAGAACGCGATGGCCGGTGAATGGGTTGAAGAGGCATATCTTGAGGCCTGACCTTGACGCCATCACATCCAGAACGAGGAGGCCGTCGGTCGTGGGAACGTAGTTGTAGGGTTTGGGAAGGTCCTTCCACAGGAAGCGGCCGGTTTGGACGTTGAGGAAGAGGTGGTGGCCAGATTCACTGTTCCCGCCTAGGAAGATCCATCCGCGGGGCCGGAAACGACTCTCACTCCCGCGAGGGTCGTCGGTGGCGGCGCGCCAGTTGCGGCACACCGCGCGGAGGGCTATGTAGTAGTCGATGTCGCTGGTGGCGAGGAAGACATCGGCGATGCGGGTGACGAGGTCGGAGGTAAGCGCCGACCAGTCCGCCGCAAGCCTGGGCTTGGCCATGGTGGGGGCGCGCGTGCGCTGGTGGTGGTTAGACCTGAGCTGCTGCCTGGAGCGGTGGTCGATCTCGCGCCCGCTGCTACGCCGGAGTATATATGAAACTCAGGTGAGGCGGCGGCGGCCGTGGGGAATCTGAAACCCTCTGACCGGTATTGTTCCAACTGATTTGGCAAGTAGAGCTGTTAACGCTCCAAATCAGCCCGGATATGCTAAGTCAATTGGTATCCAAACTCCCGTATCAAATTAGGATTACGCCTACTTCCAAAAAAAAGTAAAAATAAATAGGCCCCGTGCCGGTGCATTTCAATTTTTTTGAGGGGCCCATGAAGTTCTTTTTTTAAACTAGAATTAGCAAACATGCCCGTGCGTTGCAACGAGAGAGAAAAAATTCACACGCTATCCAAATAAGTTTGAATCAATACCCTGACATACGAGCGTCATCTATTTTAACACAATGACTCGCCATGTTGCGAACATGTTTTATAATTTGCGAACAATTATAAAATTACTAATATTTTTTTAACAACAACAACAATAGGCTAGAGGTGAAACCCATAAAATCTCGCGACCAACTCATGACTCTGGCACATGGATAACAAGCTTTCACACACCCCTGTCCATAGCTAGTTCTTTGGTGATACTCCAATCCTTCAGGTCTCTCTTAACGGACTCCTCTCATGTTAAATTCGGTCTATCCCGACCTCTCTTGACATTAAAATCACTAATATTTTTTAAAGCTGCGAAAATTTTATGATTTCCCACACCATTTTTGAATTCACAAACATTTTATGATTTCTCAAACATGTTTTTCAAAACTCGCAATGTTTTGAAATTTAAAAATCACGAATTAATTTAAAGAAGAAAAAAAGAAATGATAAAAGAAAAGAAAAGAAAAGACAAAAGACGTAATGACAAAAATAGGGGTCACGCCCTGCGGCCTGGCCCGTGAACGCGCACTGGGGGGGGGGGGGGGGGGGAGGTGCATCACAAAAAGAGGGGAAAATCTGCAGAACCTGGGGATAAAAAATTACACTCTAACCAAATAAGTATGACTCAATACCTTGACATATGAGTGTTAAAAAAAATACCTTGACATATGAGCGTCCTCTTCTTTTTGCGTCCTCTATTTTGACATAGTGACTCGCCATGTTGCCACTTATCTTTATTCCCACCCTCGCTGATGATGAATGCGATGTCCACGTGATCGCAATATAGTCGACTTGGTAAATCCCAAGGCAATGAGCTTGCCACTACACGACACACTTTAAAAACAAATCTCATCAACCACAAACTTGCAATTTTTTTGAGTTTTTTCAATATTTTCTAAAATCTTATGGACATTTTTGTCAGATTCACGAATTTGTCTTGAATACACGATTATTTTTTCAAAAATCATGTACATGGTTTTACCTCCCGACATTTTTTTTCCAAATTGTGCTTTTTTTTAATAATTTGCGAACACTTTTGAAAAATCAATTATATTTTTGAAACTGCAAATTTTTTATGATTTCCCACACATTTTTGAAATCACAAACATTTTATGATTTGTCGAACATGTTTTTAAAAATTCACAATCTTTTGAATTTTGGAAATCTCAAATTAATTTAAAGAAGGAAAAAACTAAAAAAAAGAAATGAAAAAAAAAGCAGAAGACGAAATGCAAAAGAAAAGAAAAAAAGTGGCGCCACGCCCTGTGCGCCGGCCCACTTAACGCGCACTGGGTGGGTAGGGACGTGCCTGACAAAAAAGGTTGGGGAAATATGCGGCACTTGGGGATCGAACCCTGATGTCCAGGGTAGAAAAGAGAGGATTTAGCCACTGTGCTGTCTCCATGCATTTGATATGTATTCAGCATCATCATCTTAAAACTGAGCGCGGCGGCGAATTTGGTGGAACCGAACCGTTTTTTAACTTACGGGTGGCATTGGTGGGTAAATTTTGTCAACTTATAGGGTAAATTAAATGACGTACCACCAGAAGCAATAGGTGCTTTATTAGTAGAAAATAAAGATAAAGATAAAGATATCAAGCGAACTGCCCAAAAACACGAGGCTGCTTTCGGACGCCCGCCTGAGGCCGTAAATCCTTGGATCCGCCCGCGCGCTACGGCCTGTTCCTCCGACCCCACCACCGCCCCCCATATGGCTAACTCAATTAGTATCCAAACTCCCGTATCAATTTTTTTTGAGGGAGTAGCCAAGCTTTATTCATGAAAAACCACATTAAGTGGAATACATCTGTGGTCATGGGGTTGGCCTAGCCAAATATATCGCTCCGGACCTGACGAAAAAGCATGCTTGGCTAATCTATATGTCTCTACATTAACGACACGACCTTCAAAGACAAAAACACAATTTAAAGAAGAAACTCTACCGTGAATCTCAAACATAATGGCACCACTGTTTCCCCGACTTTTTCTGTTAATCGCTTCCACTACACCTTTGGAGTCTGAAGCAACGACTAGGTTGTGGATGTTAAGATCCTGAGCCAGAGCGAGGCCTTCCCGACAAGCAATCGTTTCCAGAATTTCAGAGTCGTCTACTCCTGCTATCACGAGAGCCGAGCTCCCTAAGTAAGCACATGTTTCATCCCGGCATACAGCAGCAACTGATCCTCCCAGACCCTTCCGACACGCGGCATCAACATGAATTTTTGCATGACCATGTGGTGGAGCTTTGGGCCGCTGGATTGTTGTAGTAGATGTCAGAGTTGCGCCTTGTTGTTGTTTCTGTGGTTCCGCCAGCATTTTCAGCTCAACAAGGTATCTATTTATGAATCTGTGGATAGCTTGTGGACTTCGGAATATGCCTTCATGTATAGCTTTCCTTCGAGCCGCCCAAATCGCCCATAGTGTTACCGCTAGCTTCACAAAAGCCTCATGTGATAGAGAGTCAATCAGAGTGAATAGCCAATGCTTAGCATGTGGTTTAGTGATAGTCGCTAGGGTTAGCGCTAGCTCATCATCCACCATAGCCCATGTGCATCTTGACATTGTGCATTCCAGGAGGGAGTGTCTCCATGAATCTAGGGCCCCGCATAGCCCACAAGCACTGGAGTCTGACATGTGCCTATGTGCACGAACATCATTAGTTGGTATAGAATGTTTGGATAGTGTCCAAATAAACATATGTAATTTCCCAGGAACTTCTGTTTTCCATAATCTCTTCCATTGTGCTTCTTCTGCTGCCAAATTAGATGAGCCCGACCTATTTTCCAACCATAATTCCCGCCGTTGCCTTGTGCTGACAAGCATGCGATATGCGGATTTGACCGAGAAAATCCCATTCTTCTCATAGCTCCAACTCCAAAAATCACTTACATTCATTGTGCAAAGAGGGATACCCAGTATGATCTTCGCGTCCATATTAAGGAAAGACGTTTGGATTTTCTGTTTATCCCAGGTGGCCGATGTCATGTCAATCAATTCAGAGACAAAAGTCGGTGGGTCAGTACTCAAGCAATCATAGGGCATCTTCATCTCTGGTCTAGGTAACCAGTTATCCTCCCAGACTCGCGTGCTTTCTCCATTGCCAATGCGACGGAATCAGCCCCTGTTGCAATATATCACGTCCTTCAATTATAGCTCTCCAAACCTGGCTTGGGCCGTTGCCTAGTTGAGCGTTCAAGATCATACCGTCCGGGTAGTATATACCCTTTAGCAACCTCGCGCACATACTCTCCGGATGCTATAATAGATGCCAAGCCTGCCTAGCGAGCATTGATAAGTTGAACAACTCGAAATCCTTAAAACCAAGGCCCCCCATACCTTTCGGTTGGGTCATCTCTTTCCATGACACCCAATGGGGCTTTCTTTTTCCATCTCTGCTCCCCCACCAAAACTTTCTAATGAGTTTGTTAAGGTGTTCACAAAGCCCTCGGGGAAGTTTGAAACAAGACATTGAATACACTGGCACTGGCTGGGCTACTGATTTCACAAGTACTTCTTTCCCTGCCGACGACATAGTTGTCTCTATCCACCCCTGGACCTTGCTCCACAACCTATCTTTCAAGTATTTTATAGAGCCATTCTTGCTGTTTCCAATACCAGAAGGCATCCTGAGATATTTTTCATTGAGCGTTTCATTGGGCACATTCAAAGTAGTTTTTATTGCCTCCCGAACACTGTCCGGCACCCCCTTACTGAAATATATTGATGACTTTGTGTTGTTGATTCTCTGTCCCGATGCCTGACAATAGAGTTCAAGAACCCGGTTCACCTCAGTAGCACCCGTACCATTTGCCTTAAAAAAACAGCAGGCTGTCATCAGCGAATAAGAGATGGTTAACCGGTGGCACCGACGGTGCCACCTTCAGCCCCTCCAAATTGGATGACTCACTTCTCGATTTTAACAGGCACGACAGCCCCTCTGCTGCTATCAAGAACAAGTACGGGGATATTGGGTCCCCCTGCCTTATACCTCTAGAAGGCTTAAAACTTTCAATCTTCTTCCCACCAAAAAGTACAGAAAAATTAACAGTGGAAACAAGACTCATCACAATATCCACCCACTGAGCCGAGAATCCCAGCTTTAACATAATGGCTCACAGATAATCCCACTCAACTCTGTCATAGGCCTGCATCATGTCAATATTTAGGTCACAAGATTGATGTTTCTTTGCTTTGTTCTGTTTCATGAAATGTAGACATTCATAGGCCATGATTATGTTGTCAGTGATCATCCTACCTGGCACAAAGGCAGACTGTTCCTCGGAGATTATATCCGGTAGTATAAGTTTAAGCCTGTTTGATATCACCTTTGACGCTATCTTATAAAGTACATTGCATAAACTGATTGACCGGAATTGAGACAGAAGTGTTGGGGTTTTCACCTTTGGAATAAGCACCAAAGTAGTGTCATTAATGCTCTCGTCCGACTCATTCCCCTCTACAATTTTTAAAACAGCTTTAGTTACCCCGTCTCCGCAAACATCCCAGTGGCGCTGGAAAAAATAAGCTGGGAAGCCGTCGGGGCCCGGTGCTTTTGTAGGAAACATTTGAAACAATGCGGCCTTGATCTCTTCTGCAGTATATGGGGCGTTCAAACCCTCATTCATCTCCTATGAGACCTTCCTGGGCACAATATCCAGCACCTGGTCCATACCTTGGACTCCTTGAGATGTGTACAATTCTTTGTAGAACCCGGTAGCCATTGTTTCCATCTCACTCGCGTCCGTTGCCATTTGTCCATCCGGCCGCTGTAGGGATTTGATATGATTCTTCCTCCTACGCCTGCTCGCCCTTAGATGAAAAAACAGGTGTTTTTGTCACCATGCATTAGCCACTCAACCCTGGCTCTCTCTGTCACCACAAAATGTCCTCGCGGTGAAGAAGTTCTACCAAGTTATCCACAGTTTTTAGTTCAGCAGACGAAGGGCCAGATCTTCCTCGGGAGTCCCGCTGTTGGGGAACGTAGTAATTTCAAAAAAATTCCTACGCACACGCAAGATCATGGTGATGCATAGCAACGAGAGGGGAGAGTGTGATCTATGTACCCTTGTAGACCGACAGCGGAAGCGTTATGACAACGCGGTTGATGTAGTCGTACATCTTCACAGCCCGACCGATCAAGCACCGAAACTACGGCACCTCCGAGTTTTAGCACACGTTCAACTTGATGACGATCCCTGGACTCCGATCCAGCAAAGTGTCGGGGAAGAGTTCCGTCAGCACGACGGCGTGGTGACAATCTTGATGTTCTACCGTTGCAGGGCTTCGCCTAAGCACCGCTACAATATTATCGAGGATTATGGTGCAAGGGGGCACCGCACACGGCTAAGAAAACGATCACGTGGATCAACTTGTGTGTCTAGGGGTGCCCCTGCCCCCGTATATAAAGGAGCAAGGGGAGGAGGCCGGCCGGCCCTATAGGCGCGCCAAGGAGGAGTCCTCCTCCTAGTAGGAGTAGGACTCCTACTAGGAGGGGGAAGGAAGTGGGGAGAGGGAAGGAAAGGGGGGCGCCGCCCCCCCTCTCCTAGTCCAATTCGGACCAGGAGGGAGGAGGCGCGCGGCCCACCCTGGCTGCCCTTCTCTTTCTCCACTAAGGCCCATATGGCCCATTACTTCTCCCGGGGGGGTTCCGGTAACCCTCGGGTACTCCGGTTTTCTCCGAAATCACCCGGAACACTTCCGGTGTCCGAATATAGCCGTCCAATATATCAATCTTTATGTCTCGACCATTTTGAGACTCCTCGTTATGTCTGTGATCACATCCGGGACTCCGAACTAACTTCGGTACATCAAAACTCATAAACTCATAATATAACTGTCATCGAAACCTTAAGCATGCGGACCCTACGGGTTCGAGAACAATGTAGACATGACCGAGACATGTCTCCGGTCAATAACCAATAGGGGAACCTGGATGCTCATATTGGCTCCTACATATTCTACGAAGATCTTTATCGGTCAGACCGCATAACAACATACGTTGTTCCCTTTGTCATCGGTATGTTACTTGCCCGAGATTCGATCGTCGGTATCTCAATACCTAGTTCAATCTCGTTACCGGCAAGTCTCTTTACTCGTTTCGTAATACATCATCTCGCAACTAACTCATTAGTTGCAATGCTTGCAAGGCTTATGTGATGTGCATTACCGAGAGGGCCCAGAGATACCTCTCCTACAATCGGAGTGACAAATCCTAATCTCGAAATACGCCAACCCAACATTTACCTTTGGAGACACCTGTAGAGCTCCTTTATAATCACCCAGTTACGTTGTGACGTTTGGTAGCACACAAAGTGTTCCTCCGGCAAATGGGAGTTGCATAATCTCATAGTCATAGGAACATGTATAAGTCATGAAGAAAGCAATAGCAACATACTAAACGATCGGGTGCTAAGCTAATGGAATGGGTCATGTCAATCACATCATTCTCCTAATAATGTGATCCCGTTAATCAAATGACAACACATGTCTATGGTTAGGAAACATAACCATCTTTGATTAATGAGCTAGTCAAGTAGAGGCATACTAGTGACGTTTAGTTTGTCTATGAATTCACACAAGTATTATGTTTCCGGATAATACAATTCTAGCATGAATAATAAACATTTATCATGATATAAGGAAATAAAATAATAACATTATTATTGCCTCTAGGGCATATTTCCTTCAGTCTCCCACTTGCACTAGAGTCAATAATCTAGGTTACACTGTAATGATTCTAACACCCATGGAGCTTTGGTGCTGATCATGTTTTGCTCATGGAAGAGGCTTAGTCAACGGGTCTGCAACATTCAGATCCGTATGTATCTTGCAAATCTCTATGTCTCCCACCTGGACTGGATCCCAGATGGAATTGAAGCGTCTCTTGATGTGCTTGGTTCTCTTGTGAAATCTGGATTCCTTTGCCAAGGCAATTGCACCAGTATTGTCACAAAAGATTTTCATTGGACTCGATGCACTAGGTATGACACCTAGATCGGATATGAACTTCTTCATCCAGACTCCTTCGTTTGCTGCTTCCGAAGCAGCTATGTACTCCGCTTCACATGTAGATCCCGCCACAATGCTTTGTTTAGAACTGCACCAACTGACAGCTCCACCGTTTAATGTAAACACGTATCCGGTTTGCGATTTAGAATCATCCGGATCAGTGTCAAAGCTTGCATCAACGTAACCATTTACTATGAGCTCTTTGTCACCTCCATATATGAGAAACATATCCTTAGTCCTTTTCAGGTATTTCAGGATGTTCTTGACCGCTGTCAAGTGATCCACTCCTGGATTACTTTGGTACCTCCCTGCTAGACTTATAGCAAGACACACATCAGGTCTAGTACACAGCATTGCATACATGATAGAGCCTATGGCTGAAGCATAGGGAACATCTTTCATTTTCTCTCTATCTTCTGCATTGGTCGGGCATTGAGTCTTACTCAATTTCACACCTTGTAACACAGGCAAGAATCCTTTCTTTGCTTGATCCATTTTGAACTTCTTCAAAATTTTGTCAAGGTATGTGCTTTGTGAAAGTCCAATTAAGCGTCTGATCTATCTCTATAGATCTTAATGCCCAATATGTAAGCAGCTTCATCGAGGTCTTTCATTGAAAAACTCTTATTCAAGTATCCCTTTATGCTATTCAGAAATTCTATATCATTTCCGATTAGTAATATGTCATCTACATATAATATCAGAAATGCTACAGAGCTCCCACTCACTTTCTTGTAAATACAGGCTTCTCCAAAAGTCTATACAAACCAAATGCTTTGATCACACTATCAAAGCATTTATTCCAACTCCGAGAAGCTTGCACCAGTCCATAAATGGATCGCTGGAGCTTGCATACTTTGTTAGCTCCCTTTGGATCGACAAATCCGGTTGCATCATATACAACTCTTCTTCCAGAAATCCATGGAGGAATGTAGTTTTGACATCCATCTGCCAAATTTCATAATTATAAAATGCGGCAATTGCTAACATGATTCGGACAGACTTAAGCATCGCTACGGGTGAGAAGGTCTCATCGTAGTCAATCCCTTGAACTTGTCGAAAACCTTTTGCGACAAGTCGAGCTTTGTAGACAGTAATATTACCGTCAGCGTCAATCTTCTTCTTGAAGATCCATTTATTCTCAATTGCTTGCCGATCATTGGGCAAGTCAACCAAAGTCCATACTTTGTTCTCATACATGGATCCCATCTCAGATTTCATGGCTTCAAGCCATTTTGCGGAATCTGGGCTCACCATCGCTTCTTCATAGTTCGTAGGTCCATCATGATCTAGTAGCATGACTTCCAAAACAGGATTACCGTACCACTCTGGTGCGGATCTTACTCTGGTTGATCTACGAGGTTCAGTAGTATCTTGTTCTGAAGTTTCATGATCATCATCATTAGCTTCCTCACTAATTGGTGTAGGTGTCACAGAAACTGGTTTCTGTGATGTACTACTTTCCAATAAGGGAGCAGGTACAGTTACCTCGTCAAGTTCTACTTTCCTCCCACTCACTTCTTTCGAGAGAAATTCCTTCTCTAGAAAGTTTCCAAATTTAGCAACAAAAGTCTTGCCTTTGGATCTGTGATAGAAGGTGTATCCAATAGTTTCCTTTGGATATCCTATGAAGACACATTTCTCCGATTTGGGTTCGAGCTTATCAGGTTGAAGCTTTTTCACATAAGCATCACAGCCCCAAACTTTCAGAAACGACAACTTTGGTTTCTTGCTAAACCACAGTTCATAAGGTGTCGTCTCAACGGATTTTGATGGTGCCCTATTTAACGTGAATGCGGCCGTCTCTAGAGCATATCCCCGTCAGAGACATCATAGATCGCACCATATCTAGCAAAGTATGATTACGACGTTCGGACACACCATTACGCTATGGTGTTCCGGGTGGCGTGAGTTGCGAAACTATTCCGCATTGTTTCAAATGTACACCAAACTCGTAACTCAAATATTCTCCTCCACGATCAGATCGTAGGAATTTTATTTGCTTGTTACGATGATTTCCAACTTCACTCTGAAATTTGAACTTTTCAAACATTTCAGACTTATGTTTCATTAAGTAGATATACCCATATCTGCTTAAGTCATCTGTGAAGGTGAGAAAATAACGATATCTGCCACGAGCCTCAACATTCATCGGACCACATACATCTATATGTATGATTTCCAACAAATCTGTTGCTCTCTCCATAGTATCGGAGAACGGTGTTTTTGTCATCTTACCCATAAGGCACGGTTCACAAGTACCAAGTGATTCATAATCAAGTGGTTCCAAAAGTCCATCAGTATGGAGTTTCTTCATGCACTTTACACCGATATGACCCAAACGGCAGTGCCACAAATAAGTTGCACTATCATTATCAACTCTGCATCTTTTGGCTTCAACATTATGAATATGTGTGTCACTACTATCGAGATTTAATAAGAATAGACCACTCTTTAAGGGTGCATGACCATAAAAGATATTACTCATATAAATAGAACAACCATTATTCTCTGATTTAAATGAATAACCGTCTCGCATCAAACAAGATCCAGATATAATGTTCATGCTTAACGCTGACATCAAATAACAATTATTTAGGTCTAATACTAATACTGAAGGTAGATGTAGAGGTAGCGTGCCGACCGCGATCACATCGACTTTGGAACCATTTCCCACGTGCATCGTCACCTCGTCCTTAGCCAATCTTCGCTTAATCTGTAGTCCCTGTTTCGAGTTGCAAATGTTAGCAATAGAACCAGTATCAAATACCCAGGTGCTACTGCGAGCATTAGTAAGGTACACATCAATAACATGTATATCACATATACCTTTGTTCACCTTGCCATCCTTCTTATCCGCCAAATACTTGGGGCAGTTCCGCTTCCAGTGACCAGTCTGCCTGTAGTAGAAGCACTAAGTTTCAGGCTTAGGTCCAGGTTTGGGTTTCTTCTCTTGAGTAGCAACTTGCTTGCTGTTCTTTTTGAAGTTCCCCTTCTTCTTTCCTTTGCCCTTTTTCTTGAAACTAGTGGTCTTGTTGACCATCAACACTTGATGCTCCTTCTTGATTTCTACCTCCGCAGCTTTCAGCATTGCGAAGAGCTCGGGAATAGTCTTATTCATCCCTTGCATATTATAGTTCATCATGAAGCTCTTGTAGCTTGGTGGCAGTGATTGGAGAATTCTGTCAATGATGCAATCATCTGGAAGATTAACTCCCAATTGAATCAAGTGATTATTATACCCAGACATTTTGAGTATATGCTCACTGACAGAACTGTTCTCCTCCATCTTGCAGCTATAGAACTTATTGGAGACTTCATATCTCTCAAACCGGGCACTTGCTTGAAATATTAACTTCAACTCTTGGAACATCTCATATGCTCCATGACGTTTTAAAACATCGTTGAAGTCCCGATTCTAAGCCGTAAAGCATGGCACACTGAACTATCGAGTAGTCATCACCTTTTCTCTGCCAGACGTTCATAACATCTGGTGTTGCTCCAGCAGCAGGCCTAGCACCCAGCGGTCCTTCCAGGACGTAATTCTTATGTGCAGCAATGAGGATAATCCTCAAGTTACGGACCCAGTCCATGTAATTGCTACCATCATCTTTCAACTTTGCTTTCTCAAGGAACGCATTAAAATTCAATGGAACAACAGCACGGGCCATCTATCTACAATCAAATATAAACAAGCAAGATACTATCAGGTACTAAGTTCATGATAAATTTAGGTTCAATTAATCATATTACTAAAGAACTCCCACTTACATAGACATCCCTCTAATCCTCTAAGTGATTATGTGATCCGAATCAACTAAACCATGTCCGATCATCACATGAGATGGAGTAGTTTCATTGGTGAACATCACTATGTTGATCATATCTACTATATGATTCACGCTCGACCTTTCGGTCTCCGTGTTCCGAGACCATATCTCTATATGCTTGGCTCATCAAGTATAACCTGAGTATTCCGCGTGTACAACTGTTTTGCACCCGTTGTATTTGAACGTAGAGCCTATCACACCCGATCATCACGTGGTGTCTCAGCATGAAGAACTTTCGCAATGGTGCATACTCAGGGAGAACACTTCTTGATAATTAGTGAGAGATCATCTTAAAATGCTACCGTCAATCAAAGCAAGATAAGATGCATAAAAGATAAACATCACATGCAATCAATATAAGTGATATGATATGGCCATCATCATCTTGTGCTTGTGATCTTCATCTTCGAAGCACCGTCGTGATCACCATCGTCACCGTCGCGACACCTTGATCACCATCATAGCATCGTTGTCGTCTCGCCAATCTTATGCTTCCACGACTATCGCTACCGCTTAGTGATAAAGTAAAGCATTACAGCGCAATTGCATTGCATACAATAAAGCGACAACCATATGGCTCCTGCCAGTTGCCGATAACTTGGTTACAAAACATGATCATCTCATACAATAAAATTTAGCATCATGTCTTGACCATATCACATCACAACATGCCCTGCAAAAACAAGTTAGACGTCCTCTACTTTGTTGTTGCAAGTTTTACGTGGCTGCTACAGGCTTAAGCAAGAACCAATCTTACCTACGCATCAAAACCACAATGATAGTTTGTCAAGTTGGTGCTGTTTTAACCTTCGCAAGGACCGGGCGTAGCCACACTCGGTTCAACTAAAGTTGGAGAAATTGACACCCGCTAGCCACCTTTGTGCAAAGCACGTCGGGAGAACCGGTCTCGCGTAAGCGTACGCGTAATGTTGGTCCGCGTCGCTTCGTCCAACAATACCGCCGAACCAAAGTATGACATGCTGGTAAGCAGTATGACTTATATCGCCCACAACTCACTTGTGTTCTACTCATGCATATAACATCAAAACATAAAACCTAGGCTCGGATGCCACTATTCATGGACATAGTAATTTCAAAACATTTCCTATGCACACGCAAGATCATGGTGATGCATAGCAACGAGAGGGGAGAGTGTGATCTACGTACCCTTGTAGACCGACAGCGGAAGCGTTATGACAACGCGGTTGATGTAGTCGTACGTCTTCACGGCCCGACCGATCAAGCACCGAAACTACGGCACCTCCGAGTTTTAGCACACGTTCAGCTCGATGACGATCCCCAGACTCCGATCCAGCAAAGTGTCGGGGAAGAGTTCCGTCAGCACGACGGCGTGGTGACGATCTTGATGTTCTACCGTCGGAGGGCTTCGCCTAAGCACCGCTACAATATTATCGAGGATTATGGTGGAAGGGGGCACCGCACACGGCTAAGAAAACGATCACGTGGATCAACTTGTGTGTCTAGGGGTGCCCCCTGCCCCTGTATATAAAGGAGCAAGGGGAGGAGGCCATCCGGCCCTATAGGTGCACCAAGGAGGAGTCCTCCTCCTAGTAGGAGTCCTACTAGGAGGGGGAAGGAAGTGGGGAGGGAGAAGGAAAGGGGGGCACCGCCCCCCCTCTCCTAGTCCAATTCAGACCAGGGGGAGGAGGCGCGCGGCCCACCCTGGCTGCCCTTCTCTTTCTCCACTAAGGCCCATATGGCCCATTACTTCTCCGGGGGGGGGGTTCCGGTAACCCTCGAGTACTCCAGTTTTCTCCGAAATCACCCGGAACACTTCCGGTGTCCGAATATAGCCGTCCAATATATCAATCTTTATGTCTCGGCCATTTCGAGACTCCTCGTTATGTCCGTGATCACATCCGGGACTCCAAACTAACTTCAGTACATCAAAACTCATAAACTCATAATATAACTATCATCGAAACCTTAAGCGTGCGGACCCTACGGGTTCGAGAACAATGTAGACATGACCGAGACATGTCTCCGGTCAATAACCAATAGCGGAACCTGGATGCTCATATTGGCTCCTACATATTCTACGAAGATCTTTATCGGTGAGATCGCATAACAACATACGTTGTTACCTTTGTCATCGGTATGTTACTTGCCAGAGATTCGATCGTCGGTATCTCAATACCTAGTTCAATCTCGTTACCGGCAAGTCTCTTTACTCGTTTCGTAATACATCATCTCGCAACTAACTCATTAGTTGCAATGCTTGCAAGGCTTATGTGATGTGCATTACCGAGAGGGCCCAGAGATACCTCTTTGACAATCGGAGTGACAAATCCTAATCTCGAAATACGCCAACCCAACATTTACCTTTGGAGACACCTGTAGAGCTCCTTTATAATCACCCAGTTACATTGTGACGTTTGGTAGCACACAAAGTGTTCCTCCGGCAAAGGGGAGTTGCATAATCTCATAGTCATAGGAACATGTATAAGTCATGAAGAAAGCAACCGCAACATACTAAACGATCGGGTGCTAAGCTAATGGAATGGGTCATGTCAATCACATCATTCTCCTAATAATGTGACCCCGTTAATCAAATGACAACACATGTCTATGGTTTGGAAACATAACGATCTTTGATTAATGAGCTAGTCAAGTAGAGGCATACTAGTGACGTTTAGTTTGTCTATGTATTCACACAAGTATTATGTTTCCGGATAATACAATTCTAGCATGAATAATAAACATTTATCATGATATAAGGAAATAAAATAATAACATTATTATTGCCTCTAGGGCATATTTCCTTCACCTGCAACTCCTGTAGCTGACCCTGCAAGCAGCGGATCCGCATGCGTATGTTGCCAAAATGCACCCGATCCCAATGAGACAAATCACCTGCAAGATTCCTGAGCTTGTCCCCTAGCTGCACAGCCGAATCACTCAGGGAAAGAGCCCAGCCCGCGCTCGGCACATCCACTAGTGCTGGGTCACGCTCCCAGCAAAGTTTGTATTTAAACCTGCGCGGGGCCCGCCTGCATGCATGCATATCCTTGATCTTCACGTATATGGGTACGTGTTCTGAAGACGCTGCATCCTTGTGTTCGATAATTGTGTCCGGAAAGGCCAAACACCACTCCATATTTGCTACGCTTCTGTTGAGTCATACCTTAGTGAACGCTACTTTCTTCTCAAAGGTCCAACTCCTACCAATGTAACCAATATCTGCCAGGCCGCATGTATCCAGCGCATTGCAGAAAGCATCCATTTGAGATTGGCTTCGACTACCCACACCATCATGTTCGTGAGCATGTAGTACCTCATTGAAGTCACAGATTACGACCCAGGGGAGACTGCTAGAGCCAGCTATCCCCCTAAGTGTATCCCAGGTTTTATAACGTAGGTTAACTTGTGCTTCACCGCAAACAGAAGTTGCTCTGATCTTTGTGTCTACAAGTTCATCAACCGTCACATCAATATGATAATCAGAGTAACTAATAACCTCAAGCTTTATTTCATCATTCCAAATAATTCCCAGTCCACCACTTCTACCACGGCTACTAACAACAAAACTTTTATTAAAGCCTAATGACTCCACCATATTCTCTACTCGAGAGCCCACAATTTGGGTTTCAACAATGCACAATATTGAGGGGGCAAGTTGCCTCGTGAGGTCACGAAGTTCTCGAACTGTCGCGGGTTTGCCAGCCCCGCGACAGTTCCAGCATAGGAAACTCATTGTGCTCGGTGCGACTCCTCGATGGAGCCCGCCAAACGCGCTTCATAGGTTTTGTTGTTATTGTTGCTCATCCCACTGCTTAAGCTGGTATCCATAGGTGTCTGCCTGTTCCTCTTTGGCTCCTGTTTCGAAGAAGAACTTATTGGATCCACCAGAGCTGCCATACTTGTCCCACCCTCCAGCAGCATTATGGTTTTGGCCACACCATTCACGGCCTGAGCATGAGCTGCTCCCCTCTTCCTATTGAGACTGACTTCATCCATGTAAGCATCTTCATCCTTCCTGACTTGGGTGCTGTCCTTCCCCTTGTCATCATAGAAA
The DNA here is from genome assembly GCF_018294505.1 of Triticum aestivum. Lineage (NCBI taxonomy): Eukaryota > Viridiplantae > Streptophyta > Magnoliopsida > Poales > Poaceae > Triticum > Triticum aestivum. The sequence goes on from NC_057806.1 coordinate 553,735,460, forward strand.
TCCTCTCGGCCGCGGTCACCAGTGCGGCCCCCTCTACGTCCACCCCTTCGGCCTCGACCGACCCTAGGTCCCTGGCCGGTGCGCATAGCCCATGTCGCTCGCAAATCTTTGAAAACCAGCGCGGCCGGTGGATGGATTCCATCACCATGTTCCTTGAACAAATGCCCCAGCTTACCACAGACAACGCACCAATCCGGGAGCTTTTCATATTTCACCCTGTATATCTGTCGCTTCCCTTCTCTGATCATGGAAACTGCATTTTTCAGAGGTTTCAATACACTGATCCGAACCCATACATGGTGAAAGTTTTTGGTGAAGTCTGGTGATTGGGGTTCAACATAGAGAACTTCACCCACTTTTTGTCAAGACCCCGATTCCAAGTCACACCGATCTAGCCGGTAATACCTCTATCACTTTGCGGCCTCATGCACGGTATCCCACGGGTGTCGCCTTACCATGGCCCGGGACCGTTTGCGCCTTTTGGCTCACGTATATGATGGTGTTGCTAGCATCCATATGACAGAGAACCCGGGCCGACATGGCTAGTCATGAACCCAAAGCGGCACATACCTATGGAGAAAGGCATACATGAATCACATCGAGCATGTCGGTCATCAGCGATTGATTCTGGGCTGTAGCACTGGGCTAACAGGACTCCGGGGAACCCGGGCTGTAGCAGGCTAGGCAGGACTCCGGAAGTCACAGCGTAACATTTCCCCGAAGGGACAGACATAGGTATGAAGTGAAACACATGCCGGCCAGTCAAGTGTCCTGAACAGTAGTGCTAGGCTAGCAGGACTACGGTGAACCGGGCTGTAGCGGACTACTATGGCTCGAGGAACACTAGACTACATTTCCTCATAAGAAAGGCTGCCAAGGATAAACAACTAGATTGTCGGATCCCACTCATACCAAGCATTTCAATCATACACACAATATGCCCGATATGAGTACATACAACATGGCATCACAACAAAACTCTACAACTCAAGTACTTTATTTAAAGGCTCCAGGGAGCCATACATAACATGTTCATACAGATAGGGGTCACATGACCCGACACTCAAGTCATACAAACATACAAGCACATGCGGAAGCAACTAGTCTGAGTACAGACTCTAGAAAGAAAGAAGGCTTCTCGAAGCCTGTCTATCTACATAGGGCCCTCCATGGCCAGGATCACCACCTGGGTGGCTAGTCACTCGTCGACGTCAAGGTCTACGTAGAACCCATCGGAGGGGGCGGTGTTGTCGTCTGAAAACAGTAATTAAGCAAACATGAGTACAAAGGTACTCAGCAAGTCTTACATCAGAACCTACTATACATGCTTATTCTCAAGAAGGTGGTGGGGTTAATGCAGCAAGCCAGCTTTGACTCTTGGCTAAGCTATCCTACGGAACTTCACCAGTAAAATAGTTTTCGCACACGAGTCCACTACTCACCAACACAATACTCCACCGGGGATCCTCCCTCGTCATCCTACGAGAGGGCCATCCTCGGTACTCACACTTATCTTGAGTCTTTTATTAGTACCCATTAACTTGTCTATGAACTGTATAGGCAACCAAGTAGTCCTTTACCGCGGACGCGGCTATTCGAATAGTTTTATACCCTGCAGGGGTGTACTTCTTCATACACGCTTTCACCACTTACCGCCGTTTACACGACATGTACTCGGCAACCTTCAAGCGGAAGCCCAGCGAGGGTGTCGGCCACGGCCTACCTAAACACTTAAGTCTCTAGTCCAGGTTTATCGCCTATCCAGGTTCCATCCGCAGGGAGTCCGGCCGAGGTTTCCACATACGGCCCCGAACGATGTGAACAGGGATCCCGAGACACCAAACGGGTGACTCGGTACACCGTGCCACGGTGTATCTACCGCAACATAGCCCACCCCTAGGGTCAGCGCTACGCACGGCCGCCAACACATAACCTACAAACACCAGAAACTATTTGCAACTCCTGGACAGAGTACTAGGGTGGTTAAGAAGCCGAGAGGGTCAATTAAGGATCCCAATGCATGGTAGTAGCTGAATCTTAAATCACACATACAGATCTCAGTTCTTAGGGACGGCCTCAATGAAACAACCCACCATGTACTCCTACATGGCCTCTCATCGATACCTTTACCAAAACATGTTCAACACATCCCTCACATTACCGGCATAAGCATTTCACTCTGGCCCATCACCCAGATGAACCAGACCTGACACAACTCTAAGCATAGCAGGCATAGCAAGGTAGGAATCACATACATGGCTCAATCAACTCCTACACATGCTAGTGGGTTTCATCTAGTTACTGTGGCAATGACAGGTCATGCAGAGGATAAGGGTTCAACTACCGTAGCACACAACAGTTTGAATCGCGTTGTCTTAATGCAGTAAACAAGAGCAGAAGCGAGAACATGGGTTTGTATCGGAATGATCAATGGTTGCTTGCCTGATGGAGTGGTAGTGGGATACTGCCCTTCAGTTGGATACTCGTGAATATCCTCGGAGGCAGAACCTACCACGAAGAACACATCGGAACACAATCAACACATGACGATATGCAACAATATGATGCATGCTATGACATGGCAATATGAATGTGTCTTGGCCTAATGCAAGCTATAACAGAAAGGAATGAACTCATTTGAATCAAAGATTCAAATATTAGCTCATTAAACATGGCCTTAATAGTGCATTTCCTTATTCTGCTTAAACAGCAAGGTAAACTTGTTTTGTCATGCATGAAACCATTACAGATGGATAGATTGAATTTTTCTGATCATTTTTCATATATAAATCTTTGCATTTGGAGCTATGGTTGATTTTCTATGATTTTTAGAAGTTTTAACTATTTTCTGGAAATTCCTGAATAAAAATAAATCCAGAAAATGCATTACTGCGTCAGCATTGCGTCATGCTGACCTCAGCAGGTCAAAGGCGCCAGCCCAGGTCAAACCTGACTGGTGGGCCCCTTCTGTCAGCCTCTCAGCTAATTAACAGGATTAGATTAACACTAATTAGCTGTCAGTGGGGCCTGGGCCCACATGTCAGTGACTGATTTAATTAAAATTAATTAAAACTAATCCTAAATTAGTTAGCAGACCGGCCCCACCTGTCATAGACTCAGGGGGGGTCTACCTGGGCCCACCCAGGAGTCAAACTGGGTCAAACTCGCAGGCGACTCGACACCGGCGAGGCCCGAGACTGTGGCACAGCTCGGAAAACGCCCACAGGGCACGGGCGAGGCTGTTCTTGGGCTCGTTGGAGAGCTCTTGCAGTCGCGCATCTAGTGGTGGTGGAGGCCGGGCCTACGGTGGCCGGAGACGACGACGGCGAGCTCCAAGGCGGCGGCCGGAGTTCGGCCATGTGCGGGGAGTGGGCTGCGGCGTGTAAACACGGAAACTGAAGTGCTAGCGAGGCACTACGCGATGCGGCAAACACGTTGCATAGCACGGGAGGACCAAATGGTCGCCGGAGCGACACCGGTGACGAGCTCGAGCGGAGACGAGCTTCGACCATGGTGGAACTATGGCCTAGAGGGTGCAAATGCGTGGGAAAGAAGAGGGGAAAGGCGGCGGAGCTCACAGGGGGGTCAATGAGCAGCTCAGTGGGCTCTGGGGCGACCGGAGCGAGGCGAATCGATGAACGGCGTCCGGCGGGTACCGAGGTTGAAGACGATCCGATGGCGGCGATGCAGGGCCTCCGGTGATGCGTGGCTCGGTGGGGAGGGCGAGGGCATCGCGGCGGAGCTTCTGGACAGGTCAGAGAGGCGAGGGGGTGACGGAGAGCGCGACTACGGCGGTGAGACGGCGACAAGCTCGTCGGCCATGGTGCGGGAGAGGGTGAGGGAGACGAGGGGAGAGTGAGCGAGGATGAGAGGGGGACGTGGGGGTCGCGTGGCACCCCTAGGCGTCTCCAGGCATCGGCGGAAGCAGGAGGTGGCCGGCGTGTGGCCGCGGGCGCCGGCCACGCGCTCCGCGTCCTTCTGGCGCGAGGAGGACGACGACTGGCAGAGCCAGTAGGCTGGGCCGAGCCAGGTGGCTGGGCCAGCACAGGTAAGGCCCGGGTGGGCTTCCCTCTCTCTCTCTCTCTTTTTATTTGTTTCTGTTTTTCTAATTAACTGCAACTATTGGGCTTTAAATAAAATACTAAAACGTTTCCAAAAATCCTGAAAATAATTGTGGGCTCTGTTTAGATTATTTCCAACAGCAAACATTTATTTCCAGGATTATTTGAGCATTTAAATTATTTTATAGCATTTAAATGCCCAAATTCAAATACTTATGATTTAATTCAATGACCTTCTGTTGACCTAGAAAATTGTGCACCAATTTTGCCAGAGGTTTTAACCCAAGACAAGGAGGGTGAACTTTTTAGAAGGGCATTTCAGGTTCATTGAAAATAATTTTAGTAAACCCTAGTTGTTTCCAGGGGGGTGTTGGGGGTTTCTGCTTTCCCCATTTCAAATTTAAGAGAAATTTAAACATGATGCACACTCTAATGCTTGAACTAGCTAGGGTGTGACAACTCACCCCCACTCAAAAGAATCTCGTCCCGAGATTTAGGATCCTCCGGGAAGAAGGTGGGGTACTCAAGTCGAAGACGATCCTCCCTTTCCCAAGTGGCTTCTTTCTCGGAATGGTGTGACCATTGAACCTTGAGAAACTTGATATTCTGACGTCGAGTGGTACGCTCGGCCTGATCAAGGATACGAACGGGATATTCCCGATAGGAGAGGTTATCTTGTAGATCAAGCGTTTCGTGGTCCACTCCACGGATAGGATCCGCGAAGCAACGCCTGAGTTGTGAAACGTGGAAGACATTGTGAACTCTGGAAAGATGCGGAGGTAGTTCCAATTGGTAGGCAACTTCTCCTCGTTTGGCAAGAATGCGAAAGGGTCCAATGTAACGAGGGGCCAATTTGCCTTTGATACCGAAACGATGGGTTCCCTTTAACGGAGTAACCCGAAGGTAAGCCTTCTCGTCGACTTCATAAGTCATAGGCTTATGTTTACGATCATATTGACTCTTTTGACGAGATTGGGCTGTTTTCAATTTCTCACGAATAACGCGAACCTGCTCTTCTGCTTCCTGAATCATATCCGGGCCAAAGAGTTGTCTTTCCCCGGTTTCTGACCAGTTAAGAGGCGTTCGACATTTTCGTCCATAGAGAACTTCGAAAGGAGCCTTGCCCAAGCTGGCTTGATAACTATTGTTATAAGCAAACTCCGCGAATGGAAGGCATTTCTCCCAACTCATTCCGAACGAGATGACAGAAGCTCGGAGCATATCTTCCAGAATTTGATTGACTCGCTCTACTTGACCACTTGATTGAGGATGGAAGGCAGTACTAAAAGAGAGACGAGTTCCCATAGCATTTTGGAAACTTTCCCAAAATCGAGAGGTGAAGAGACTCCCACGGTCTGAGTTAATTTCCAATGGAACACCATGAAGAGACACTATTCGGGAGATGTATAAATCGGCTAGCTGGCTAGCGGTGATACTCTCACGAACAGGTAGAAAGTGGGCTACTTTGGAAAGACGGTCGATCACGACGAAGATGGCATTATTCCCTCTCTTGGTCCTGGGAAACCCAGTGATGAAATCCATACTGATTTTATCCCATTTCCATTCGGGAATAGCCAAAGGTTGAAGAGTGCCAGCAGGCCGTTGATGCTCTGCTTTAACACGACGACAAACGTCGCAATTAGCAATGTATTGAGCGATTTCTCTCTTCATCCTAGTCCACCAAAACCTCTGGCGTAGGTCTTGATACATTTTAGTACTACCGGGATGAATGGTGAGAGGGGATTCATGAGCTTCCTTAAGGATCAACTGGCGCAGATGTTGTTTCTTGGGAACCACCAAACGGTTCTCGAAGAAGACAGCACCTCGCTCATCCATGGAGAAACATTTAGCAACTCCGCTAGCGATGTTTTCCTTAATCCGGGATATGCCCTTATCATACCGCTGGGCGGTTATGATTTGATCCATAAGGGTAGGTTTCGCCACCAGGGTGGATAGGAATCCTCGAGGAACAATGTGAAGGTTAAGCTTACGGAATTCCTCATGGAGAGGTGGTTGACTCTGTTGTAACATCAGGTTGTTACAATAGGATTTACGGCTTAGTGCATCAGCCATGACATTGGCTTTGCCCGGGGTGTAAGTTATTCCTAAGTCGTAATCCGAGATCAACTCAACCCAACGTCTTTGCCTGAGATTCAAGTCTGGTTGGGTGAAGATATATTTCAAACTTTGGTGATCGGTGAAGATCTCGCAACGATTACCGAGGAGGTAATGTCGCCAGGTTTTAAGTGCATGGACTACAGCTGCAAGCTCTAGATCATGTGTGGGATAATTTTCCTCATGTGGGTGTAATTGCCGTGAAGCATAGGCAATTACCTGACGATCCTGCATGAGTATGCAACCTAGTCCTTGTCGCGAGGCGTCGCAATAGATAATAAAGTCCTTGGAGAAATCTGGTGGTACCAGTACGGGAGCAGATGTCAGGCGTCTTTTCAGTTCCTGAAAGCTGAACTCGCACTGTGGAGTCCACTCGAACTTTTTATCTTTCTTGAGGAGTTCAGTTAGAGGTTTAGCAACCTTGGAGAAATTCTCGACGAAGCGGCGGCAATAGCTCGCTAAGCCAAGGAAACTCCGAACTTGCTTGACCGTCTCAGGTGGAGTCCAATCAAGGACGGCTTGAACTCGCTCGGGATTGACAGCAATACCCTTGCCAGAGATTACATGGCCTAGATAGGTCACTTCTGGCAACCAAAATTCACACTTGGAGAATTTGGCATAAAGGCGATGCTCTCGAAGTTTCATCAATACCAGCCTTAGATGTTCGGCATGTTCCTCTTCATTCTTGGAGTAGATGAGTATGTCATCGAGGTATACCACGACGAATTTATCCAAGTACTCCATGAAAACCGAGTTCATTAACCGAGAGAAGGTAGCTGGGGCATTGGTTAAACCGAAGGACATGACGGTGTACTCGTATTGGCCATAACGAGTAACAAAGGCCGTTTTGGGAATGTCCCCGTTTCTGATTTTGATTTGATGGTAGCCCAACCTCAAATCCATCTTGGAAAAGACTGAGGATCCAGCGAGCTGATCATACAGATCGTTAATCCTAGGAAGCGGGTATTTGTTCTTGATGGTGACCAGGTTGACAGGGCGGTAGTCCACAACCATTCGATCCGTTCCATCCTTCTTCTTGACGAAGAGGACGGGGCAAGCCCAAGGAGAGGAACTAGGACGGATGAAACCCTTTTTCAAGGACTCATCGAGTTGGTTCTTAAGCTCGGCTAGTTCTAAGGGTGCCATCTTATAGGGTCTTCTAGAAATTGGCATGGTTCCTGGAACAAGGTCTATCACAAACTCGACATCCCTGTCAGGTGGAACACCTGGTAGTTCTTCTGGAAAGACATCCGGAAAGTCTCGGACTATCGGAACATCCTCAAGGTCTGGAAGGGGGTTGGCATTTAGGGAGTAAAGCTGGCGCTTGGCCACTCGAGTTAAGACATTGACTGTCTTGCCCGATGGGTGAGTAAGCTGAACGGTTCTAGTGGCACAATCAATCTTAGTGTAATGAGCTGACATCCAGTCCATACCCAAGATGATGTTTATGTCCGTGGACTTGAGAGCAATCAAGGATGCAAGGAAGACAAGTCTATCGACAAGAATTTCGTTCCAATGACTTACTCTAGAAGTTTGCCATTTGGAACCCGGAGTTTGAATTACCATGGAAGTGGGCATGTCACAGAATGTCGTGTTATGCAATCGAGCATAGCTCTCGGATATGAAAGAATGAGATGCTCCAGTATCAAAAAGAACAGATGCCGGATGGCAGTTAACAAGGAGCGTACCAAGGACAACGTTGGGATCCTCATGAGCCTCCTCGGCTGAAACATAGTTGACATGGCCACATGCAGTGGTGGCCGGCTTGGCGTAAAATGTTTTTCCTGCGGGCTTACCACGGCCAACGGACTTTCCGGTTTGATTGGGGTTGTTGTTCTGGGGACACTCTCGGCTATAGTGACCCGGCTCTCCACACTTAAAGCATGTCACCACATTGGGGCGTGGAGCAGCATTAGCAGTGGGGCCACCATAGGGCTTGGGCGGTGCAAATTGCTGGTTGGGACAAGGCGCCTCAAAGGATGGCCTCGGGATGAACCTGGGTGGCAGTGCCGTGCTTGGGATCCACACCCGGCGCTTCTGAGCTCCAGAGCCGGATGAAGAGCCAAAGTCACGGGAGTGCTTGCGTGAAGCGTCATAATCAGTCTGGCCTGTCTCAGCACTGATGGCTTTATTGACCAACTTCTGAAAGGAGGTGCACTCATGCAGACGAAGACCGCGGTGAAGCTCAGGGCTAAGTCCCTTGTGGAACCTTGCTTGCTTCTTAGCATCCGTAGATACCTCTTCGGGAGCATAGCGTGCCAGATTCCCAAATTCATGACTATATGCATCCACAGTCAATCTTCCTTGGGTGAAGTTGCAGAACTCCTCCCTCTTGCGATCCATGAGACCTTCCGGAATGTGATGCTCACGGAAAGCCTCACTGAATTCAGCCCAAGTAGTGATTTGGCCGACCGGGTGCATAGCTTCAAAGTATTCCCACCAAAGGCTAGCAGGGCCTTCGAGGTGATAGGTAGCATAGGTAACCTTGTCGGCTTCGGCTACGTTGGCAGAACGTAGCTTGTGGGTAATGCTACGAAGCCATTCATCCGCGTCGAGGGGTTCGACGGAATGGTTAAACTTTGGTGGGTACAGCTTGATAAAGTCATTGATCGACACCAAGTCATTTCGCGGGTGGCGTGCAGTGTTCTGCTCAATCCGCTCTAGCGGGTGGTTAGTCTCACGCTTGTTTCTTTCCGCCTCTAGCATTACTTCGGCCAGAGAAGGCGGGTGAGGCAGATTTTCACCTCTAGCTGCACTGGCTTCCCCCTGCTCCGAGGCAGCAGGGTTGCTGCGGGTGTTGACCATCCTAGGAGAAAACAAGACAATGCTTTAGATAAGGATGGCTCAAACTTAGCAAGGAGTGCAGAATGTAATGAATAACGCGGAATGCAAAGATGTTCATCTGTATGTCATGGTAATATAAAACTGCCATATATATACCAACGGTCATACACATCATACATAGTTTAGTACAAGCCCAGGCTACAGTACAACTATGATGAAAGACGTTACATCTCATCGGAGGCATTCCAAGCTCCTATACAGTATTTGTCTACACCTCTGGATTTGATTACACACAAAGTCATATTCCACAAGTCTCGCAGGACAGTGGAGATACAACTACTACAATACTAGTGGTACTACTACTAACTCAGACAGCTCCGTAGTAGTCCTCATAGAAGTCACCTCCATAGCCTGGAAGTTCAACGTGACCATTCGGGAACAGACAGTCCTGAGGAGCCTGTGGACCATAGGGGCTAGGATGAGGTCTTGGACCAACAAACGATGGCCTGCGGGGACCACGGGGTGGGGTGATGCCTCAATGAAACAACCCACCATGTACTCCTACATGGCCTCTCATCGATACCTTTACCAAAACATGTTCAACACACCCCTCACATTACCGGCATAAGCATTTCACTCTGGCCCATCACCCAGATGAACCAGACCTGACACAACTCTAAGCATAGCAGGCATAGCAAGGTAGGAATCACATACATGGCTCAATCAACTCCTACACATGCTAGTGGGTTTCATCTAGTTACTGTGGCAATGACAGGTCATGCAGAGGATAAGGGTTCAACTACCGTAGCACACAGCAGTTTGAATCGCGTTGTCTTAATGCAGTAAACAAGAGCAGAAGAGAGAACATGGGTTTGTATCGGAATGATCAATGGTTGCTTGCCTGATGGAGTGGTAGTGGGATACTGCCCTTCAGTTGGATACTCGTGAATATCCTCGGAGGCAGAACCTACCACAAAGAACACATCGGAACACAATCAACACATGACGATATGCAACAATATGATGCATGCTATGACATGGCAATATGAATGTGTCTTGGCCTAATGCAAGCTATAACAGAAAGGAATGAACTCATTTGAATCAAAGATTCAAATATTAGCTCATTAAACATGGCCTTAATAGTGCATTTCCTTATTCTGCTTAAACAGCAAGGTAAACTTGTTTTTTCATGCATGAAACCATTACAGATGGATAGATTGAAATTTTTTGATCATTTTTCATATATAAATCTTTGCATTTGGAGCTATGGTTGATTTTCTATGATTTTTAGAAGTTTTAACTATTTTCTGGAAATTCATGAATAAAAATAAATCCAGAAAAAGCATTACTGCGTCAGCATTGCGTCATGCTGACCTCAGCGAGTCAAAGGCGCCAGCCCAGGTCAAACCTGACTGGTGGGCCCCTTCTGTCAGCCTCTCAGCTAATTAACAGGATTAGATTAACACTAATTAGCTGTCAGTGGGGCCTGGGCCCACATGTCAGTGACTGAATTAATTAAAATTAATTAAAACTAATCCTAAATTAGTTAGCTGACCGGCCCCACCTATCATAGACTCAGGGGGGGTCTACCTGGGCCCACCCAGGAGTCAAACTGGGTCAAACTCGCCGGCGACTCGACGCCGGCGAGGCCCGAGACTGTGGCGCAGCTCGGAAAACGCCCACAGGGCACGGGCGAGGCCGTTCTTGGGCTCGTTGGAGAGCTCTTGCAGTCGCGCATCTAGTGGTGGTGGAGGCCAGGCCTACGGTGGCCGGAGACGACGATGGCGAGCTCCAAGGCGGCGGCCGGAGTTCGGCCATGTGCGGGGAGTGGGCTGCGGCGTGCGAACACGGAAACTGAAGCGCTAGCGAGGCACTACGCGATGCGGCAAGCACGTTGCATAGCACGGGAGGACCAAATGGTCGCCGGAGTGACGCCGGTGACGAGCTCGAGCGGAGACGAGCTTCGGCCATGGTGGAACTATGGCCTAGAGGGTGCAAACGCGTGGGAAAGAAGATGGGAAAGGCGGCGGAGCTCACAGGGAGGTCGATGAGCAGCTCAGTGGGCTCGGGGGCGACCGGAGCGAGGCGAATTGATGAACGGCGTCCGGCGGGTACCGAGGTTGAAGACGATCCGATGGCAGCGATGCAGGGCCTCCGGCGATTTGGATCGGTGGGGAGGGCGAGGGCGTCGCGGCGGAGCTTCTGGACAGGTCAGAGAGGCGAGGGGGTGACGGAGAGCGCGACTACGGCGGTGAGACGGCGACAAGCTCATCGACCATGGTGCGGGAGAGGGTGAGGGAGACGAGGGGAGAGTGAGTGAGGATGAGAGGGGAACATGGGGGTCGCGTGGCACCCCTAGGCATCTCCAGGCGTCGGCGGAAGCAGGAGGTGGCCGGCGTGTGGCCGCTGGCGCCGGCCACGCGCTCCGTGTCCTTCTGGCGCGAGGAGGACGACGACTGGCAGAGCCAGTAGGCTGGGCCGAGCCAGATGGCTGGGCCAGCACAGGTAAGGCCCGGGTGGGCTTCCCTCTCTCTTTCTCTCTCTTTTTATTTGTTTCTGTTTTTCTAATTAACTGCAACTGTTGGGCTTTAAATAAAATACTAAAACGTTTCCAAAAATCCTGAAAATAATTGTGGGCTCTGTTTAGATTATTTCCAACAGCAAACATTTATTTCCAGGATTATTTGAGCATTTAAATTATTTTATAGCATTTAAATGCCCAAATTCAAATACTTATGATTTAATTCAATGACCTTCTGTTGACCTAGAAAATTGTGCACCAATTTTGCCAGAGGTTTTAACCCAAGACAAGGAGGGTGAACTTTTTAGAAGGGCATTTCAGGTTCATTGAAAATAATTTTAGTAAACCCTAGTTGTTTCCAGGGGGGTGTTGGGGGTTTCTGCTTTCCCCATTCAAATTTAAGAGAAATTTAAACATGATGCACACTCTAATGCTTGAACTAGCTAGGGTGTGACACTTTTGATGCGAGGGACGGCACCAGATGGGCATAAAGAGGTGGTACGTCATGCACTTGCACCCAGATATCGATGGAATCAAGCTGTACTGTCGATGGTTTGGCTATGCCATCGTACGGTTTTAGTATTACAATATCTCCTCTAAAGTGCCATGGACCTTCCTGAGTAATCCGCTCCCAATCCCCAAGGCAAGAGAATTGAACTGTGTACAGATTGTCCTCCAACGGTTTGAACTTCACCTCTTGTGCCAGATTCCACGCTGTTCTCATGTTCCTGTAGAACCAGAATTGGCTGTAGGTTTTGGTGCAATGAACCCTAGCCAGGGCTATCCAGCGGGCAGCCACAGGTGGTGCAGATTCCTCATCAAACACCACATCATCTAGGTCCTCCTCCCAAAGACCCAATTCCTGCATCATTGCTTCCACATCGTCAATCTCCTGCGCCCCTGCTGAAGTAGCATCCGAAGGTTTGTTTGAAGCCATCTCGAAACCCTAGCCCAATGGAATAGTATCGGGGCTTGTGGACGAACCCTAAACCACTCTCCTCCACCCGTACTTTCGAGGCTCAGGTCGTCCCACCAGACACCCCTAACCGCGAGCAGCTCCGGGGGAGATTGATGGAGAGGTAGGGAGGCAGATCTCAACGGCGGCGACAAGTCACCCTGAGAGGAACAGAAACCCTAACTAGAGGGAACTCACTCCCGTATCAAATTAGCATTAGGCATACTTAAAAAAGAATAGGCCCAGTGCTGGTGCATTTCATTTTTGTTGAGGGGTCCGTGCATTTCATTGCCTTGTACGCTATCAAGTTCTTTTTTTAGAACCAGAAGAATATCTAGCGAACTTCCCAAAAATGCGAGGCTAGTTCCGGACGCCCGCCCGCGGCCGTAAATCCCTGGATCCGCCCACGCGCCGGTCGTTGCGCGCCATGGCATGCTCCTGTGACCCTAGCAGTAACCCTCATATACTTGCCGCCGATCCCGCCCTATTTTAGGGCTGCTATTGGAGCAGTTGTTTCATGCCCAAAAAGGTGTTTTTGCCCTTTTATAGGGCTTCTGTTGGAGATGACACTTGTTCATGCAAAAGAAATGGTGGCCTAAATTTTTTACATCACCATATTTTTGTGCCCAAAAATAGGGCTGCTATTGGAGACGGTCTTACAAATGGGAAGCAAATGCCCAGATGTACATCTAAACTTCAATGTAAAATTTGCTAATGTCCAAAAAATTAATTGCCATAGAGGTCAAAAATTAAATTTGCCAAGACATCTAAACTTCAATGTACATGGAAAAGTTGCATATTCAATTAAAAAACATGCTGGCATTTTGCCTAAATATGTCATGATTTATATTTACTTTACCATAAGATATGAATTACACACATGATTAAAAAAATTAGCCATGCTAGAAACAATGAAATTGCCATGTAATGAAAAAAAATCGTAGTTATGATAAAAATACATTTCAAAGATTTTAATAAACCGCCTTGAAAATGAAATTAGTAATGAATAAAGAACACAAACAAACAACTCGCTGGATGTATGTTTTAATACTGCAACCGTTCCTAAATATAAGTCCTTCAAGATATTTCAGTATGGACTACATATGGATGTATATAGACATATTTTAGAGTGTAGATTCACTTATTTTTCCCCGTATGTCGCCCGTATTGGAATCTCTAAAAGGACGTATATTTAGGAATGGAGGGAGTATAATGTTACCATGCATAAAATTTTACAAACCCCGTGCATAAGAACTAAATCTGCCTTATCTTAACAAAAACAATAATAACTTAGCAAATAGGTTTGAACCTAAAAGTTCGCAATATTTAATAAGATGACAAAGAAAAAATATTGAATACAATAATTATGAAATAATCATAAGAAAAAATATTGCCATGGGATGACCAAGAATAAATTTGGCATTGTGTGCAAAAAAGGAAATTTAACATCGTTTTGTTCAAACAAAAATTGCCATGTTCCAAACAATAACTACCATAGTACAAAAATTGTGGACCCTGGTTAAAAAAGCGAGAAATATAAATTAGTCATGGTACAATTAATAAATTTGCCATGGTATAAAATAGAAATTTTCCATAATTGAATAATTTTTTTGGCCATGGTCTACAAAATTATATTTGCCATGGTCCATGAAGCAAAAATTGCCCGATTCCATAAAACGAATTTGCCATGGAGCAAACAACAAAATTGCCATGATCTGCAATAAAAAATGAATAGAATTTGCCAAGCTATATGCAATTAGGTTACCCATGGTGTAATTAAATACAATTGCCATAGTCTAAGAAATGAAAGTGCCATGATACCTACCAAAAACTACCATGGTCTAATTAATAAAACTGCCATTGCGGTAATAAATGTTAATGTCATGCTACCTACAAAAAAATTGAAATATAAAAATTTAGTAATTTTGTTATCCAAAAACAAACATGGCATCTTTTGGCGATTTGTAATGGGTGCATTGAAAAAAGTGATGAAGTTTTATAATTTTAAAAATGTGAAATTGTAGGAATTTTCCTTGATACATGGCATGCTTTGCATTTTTTTTGGAAAATGTAAGTTTTCCATTTTCCATAAAGTTAATTTGCCATGGTCCTTAAAAAAATAAGTTTGCCATGGTCCATAATGTAACGCCCTTGATGCGGCTATATCTCCTACGTGTCGAAGCACGACTTAGAGGCATAACCACATTGAAAGCAATGTCGCAAGTAAGGTAATCTTCACAACAACCCATGTAAATAGATAAAAGGGGTAAAGGTACATAGTTGGCTTACACTCGCCACGTCACACAAATACAAGAATAACATTACAATCATCCAATACACTCATGGTCCGACTACGGTACCAAAATAAAAGATCAACCCCAACATGCGACATGGTCCCCGATCGCCCCAACTGGGCACCACTACTGATCATCTGGGAAAGACACATAGTAACGGCGAGAGTCTTCATCGAACTCCCACTTGAGCTCAAGCGCATCGTCTGGAACGATATCATCGGTCCCTGCATCTAGTCTGGAAGTAATCTGTGAGTCACGGGGACTCAGCAATCTCGCACCCTAGCGATCTAGACTATTTAAACTTATAGGTAAGGCAAGGTAATATGTGGAGCTGCAGCAAGCGACTAGCATATATGGTGGCTAACCTGTTCGCAAAAGAGAGCGAGAAGAGAAGGCAAAGCACGAACGAATAACTATGATCAAGAAGTGATCCTAGAACAACCTACGTCAAGCATTACTCCAACACCGTGTTCACTTCCCAGACTCCGCCGAGAAGAGACCATCACGGTAACACACGCGGTTGATTCATTTTAATTAAGTCAAATTTCATGTTATCTACAACTGGACATTAACAAATTGCCATCTGCCCATAACTGCGGGCACGGCTTTCGAAAGTTCAAATCCCTGCAGGGGTGTCCCAACTTAGCCCATCACAAGCTCTCACGGTCAACGAGGGATATTCCTTCTCCCGAGACATTTCGATCAGACTCGGCATCCCGGTTTTACAAGACATCCTCGACAATGGTAAAACAAGTCCAGCAACACCGCCTGAATGTGCCGACAAATCCCGATTGGAGCTGCATATATCTCGTTCTCAGGGCACACTCAGATGAGACTAGCTATGAGTAAAACCAACCCTCAAGTTTCCCCGAGGTGGCCCCGCAGGCAGCTCAGTCGGACCAACACTCAGAGGAGCACTGGCCCGGGGGGGGGGTTAAATAAGATGACCCTCGGGCTCCGGAAACCCAAGGGAAAGCTACGTGGCAAATGGTAAAACCAAGGTTGGGCATTGCTGGAGGAGTTTTATTCAAAGCGAACTGTCAAGGGGTTCCCATTATAACCCAACCGCGTAAGGAACGCAAACTCCGGGAACATAACACTGATATGATGGAAAACTAGGGCGACAAGAGTGGAACAAAACACTAGGCAAAAGGCCAAGCCTTCCACCCTTTACAAAGTATATAGGTGCATTAAGATAAACAAGATAATATGGTGATATCCCAACAATAAACAATGTTCCAACAAGGAACAATCTCCAGTCTTCACCTGCAACTAACAACGCTATAAGAGGGGCTGAGCAAAGCGGTAATGT
Organism: Triticum aestivum; assembly: GCF_018294505.1. Taxonomy (NCBI): domain Eukaryota; kingdom Viridiplantae; phylum Streptophyta; class Magnoliopsida; order Poales; family Poaceae; genus Triticum; species Triticum aestivum. The sequence goes on from NC_057806.1 coordinate 553,751,502, forward strand.
CGAAGTAAATAGCCATGGGTAGCCTAGCCGGCTCCCCCTGGCCCTTCTGAAAAAAGTTACGAGCCCGCCCGGCTCTCAAGAATCCAAGACATGGGGCCGCCTTCCCCTAGCTGGCTGCAGCCCAGGCCGGCTTTCGGAAGGCGGTCCGACTTTAGCCCTCATGAGAAGGCCGACTTCAGGAAGCCGGCCATGAGAAGGCCGACTCCAAGAAGCCGGCTCCTCGTAAAGCGGTCAAGACCGTACCCACAAAGTTTGCACCCACCTAACGGCGATGCGACGGGGCGTGGCTACAGTAAAGCCTGCTACCCCCGAATCCCGGAGCACGCCTGGCACAGTGCGCCGTACGGGGTAGGCGTGACCCGTCCGGCGCAGCACTGTTGCCATGCTGACTCTGGCATCACCCACGACGGGCCGCCAGCATGGCCCATCGACGGTGGGCCCCTTCGAGCAGAGAGACGCCAGAAGGCGGCCACGCCTCCAACTAGTCGGCCCAAGACAGAGCCGGCTCCCCGCAGCCGGCTTGCCGCCTCCCTCGAGGAAGACGCCCCATTAAGGAGACAAGACGCGGTAAGGCTACAGCGATCGCCCGACAGGCGGCGGTACTATAGCCGCACTTACCACGATGAAGCTCACGTCAACAAGATAAAGCCACAGTGACCAGCCGCCAACCAGGCCCTGGGCAGTGGGGCCTGCCTGTCGACCAAGGAGCTGGCAGCCGGCAGGACCCACCAGTCGGCGGGCCCCAGCAGCCGGCGTAGAAGCCGGCGAGCGCAGTCACAGACGGCTGGGCCCCGCGCCCAGCCGGATTACCATTGTACCCCCGGGGGGGTAGGCCTATATAAACCCCCCGGAGCACCCATGCAAAGGGTTGGACCCCCTGCTAGTTCTAGACACCACATAAGGAGAAGAAGCAGGCTAGCCGTGCCCTTTCTTCCTCCTCCCCCCAAAAACAGCTCAAGGAGCGTTGTGTAGCAACTTGATTCATCGAGTGAGCATGCGGAGACCCCGCAGAGCAACATTAGGGGTGTTATCTCCTTGGAGAGCCCCGAAGCTGGGTAAGATCCGCCGGCGTGCATGTCTTCGCCTTATCCCGCTTCCAGGCACCGGCGATGTCTTACTGGCTCCCACAATGATAAGCCACCCGTTGGCATATGTCGCACCTACCACCCGACATTTGGCGCCCACCGTGGGGCCAGGTGCACCATCGTCCGGAGACCTGTTCTGGACGGGAACCCTCTTCCTCCCCAGCGAGCGTAGCCAGCCCGACATGCCCGATGGCGCTTGCCACGGCGCGCTGCAAGGCGTCACCAGCATATGCGCGGCAAGCGGCCTCACAGATCTCCCCGACAAGACCTTCATCTCCGACGAGCTTGCCTCCGATGCGGGCACCGACCACCTCGCCAACCTTCTCGGCCAGCTCCATGTCTCCAGCGAGCCCGCTGCAGACCTGGAGTTGGTTGGCTCCACCGACCCGATGCCTGTCGACTCCGACGCGGCCTCCTACGACACCTTCCCCACCAACATCGCGATCTACAACGACCCGCTTCCTGGAGCCGACGGCTGCGATGCTGTCACCGCCGAAGTGATGGTTGTCGGCCACGGCGGCCTGGTCGACGAGAGCGCCCACGACGCCTCGCGCGCAGCGGCCCACGACTTGTCCGCTCCTCTCCCGGCCGACTCCGACGATGAAGCACTGGAACCACGCCGCCTCGCCCTCCTCGCAGAGGGCCGGAGGCTGGCCTCCGTAAGACGCCTCACTGAGGGCTACCAGCGCGAGGCTGACCGCGCCGCCTTCGGCACGCCGCCCCCAGGCGGGCCAAGCCGGGCCGGCCTTGTCAAGCAACGCGGCACCGTCATCGCCGACACGCTGGGAGTCGACCGCCCGGTCTATGCCACTCCGCTCGAGAACTTGCGTGCCGCCCAGGCGGCCGTAGACGAGCTGGACGGCCTGGAGGCCGAAGACCTTCCCCACATGACCCGGCGCATCCAGCAATTGATTGACGCCGCCGCGCAGCGGCACGAAGCCGACGTTTGCGCGGAAAGCCTTCCCCCACGCCGAGAACACGGCGCGACGTCCCAGACGCCGACTACGAGCAATACCCGCGCGCGACGCGAGAAGGAGCCGGCTACTAGCCGCAGCCAGACCCGGATCTCCATCGAGCGGGGCGCGGACGGTCATCCCTGAGCCATGGAATGGCGGGGCGACCCGCCTCCGCCTCCGCCCCGTGGAAAGAGATATCTTGCCTCGCCGCCAGTGGCGCACCCGACTCTCAGCAGCCGGCTGGGCCGCCACGAAGGAATCGGCGAGAACGACGCCCGCCATCGGATCGACCGCCTGGCGCGATCCCTGGCGTTGGAAGAAGAAGACGATGTCGGCCCGCCTTGTTTTGGCCCCCGCATCCGCGACGAGCCCTTTCCCAAAGGGTTCTCGCTCCCAAGAGACACTCCCAAGTACAACGGCTCTGTGAAGCCGGAAGATTGGCTGATCGACTACTCCACCGCAGTTAGCATAGCCAACGGCAACCGGCGCGTCACCGTGAAGTACGTGCCCCTCATGCTGCAGGGCACGGTGCGGACCTGGCTCAACAGCCTCAAGCCATGTAGCATCAACAGCTGGCTAGACTTCACAGAAGCCTTCATCTGCAACTTCACCAGCACCTACAAGCGGGCTCCCAAGCCCAGACAGCTTTCCTTGTGTGTACAAGGCCCCGCCGAGTCCACTCGCGATTACCTCACGCGTTGGGCCGAGCTCCGCAACTCCTGTGAAGGGGTGCACGAGGTACAAGCCATAGAATACTTCACAGTCGGATGCCGAGAAGGCACCCTCCTCAAGCACAAGCTCCTTTGCGACGAGCCGGCTACCCTCGACGAGCTTCTAGACATAGCGGACAAGTACGCCACCGCCGACTCCTCGATGAAGACCGAGCTTCGGGTAGACGCGTCCAGAAAGGTACTCAACCCGGCGCCCAAGACGCCGGCTGGGGATTCCGGCCGACACCCCAACTCGAACGACAACAAGCGCAAGGGCCCCGCGCCGCCTCCCGCCAGCCGGCAGGTGGCCACAGTCGAAGATGCGCCGCCTGAAGAACGACCGGCGCCCAAGAAGCCCAAGGGCGGCAGGCCGGCTTGGCAGCCCGCCTTCTCCTACGAGCAAACCCTCGACGCCCCTTGCAAGTTCCACAGCGGCGCGAAGCCGTCCAACCACACGACCCGGAAGTGCAACTGGCTCACCCGAATCTCTAAGGGCGAGGGGCTCTTGCCACCTCCGCCTGCCGGCCCGCCGCCTCCGCCTCCGCCGCCTCCGGCCGCTCGGCCCGCAGTCGGAGCCGTGCATGACGAGTTCCCTGATGAGCAAGCAACCTACATCGTCTTTACTAGCCAGCCCGAAGACCGGCGCAGCAAACGCCAAGAGCGCCAGGAAGTTGGCGTGGACGCAGCCAACCCCGCTGGACACATGCATTGGTCGGAAAAGCCCATCAGATGGAGCCGGGCCGACCATCCGGAGGTGATGCCGTCTCCCGGCTCTTATGCTTTGGTCCTGGAAGCCACCCTTGCAACGGACAGACGCGCCGCCCACTTCTCCCATGTGTTGATAGACGGCGGGAGCAGCATCAACATCCTGTATCGTGACACCCTGGAGAAGTTGAACGTCAAGACAAAACAGCTCACGCCCACTCGGACAGTGTTTCATGGCATCGTACCCGGCCTGTCCTGCGCCCCCATTGGCAAAATCAAGATTGATGTACTTTTTGGGGACAAGGAGCATTTCCGCCGGGAAGCGATCTGGTTTGAAGTGGTGGACCTGGAGAGCCCTTACTATGCATTACTGGGCCGACCTGCCTTGGCCAAATTCATGGCGGTTCCCCACTATGCATACCTCAAGATGAAGATACCAAGCACCAAAGGCGTCATCACCATAGCCGGTGACTACAAAAAGTCCTCCGAGTGTGCAGCGGCCAGCAGCCGGCTGGCCGAGTCCCTTGTGATTGCCGAAGAGAAGAAGATGCTAGACCGAGTCGTGGCCATAGCCGGCAAGCAGTCGGCCGTGTCCCGCGACCCCAAGGAGCATGATGCTCAAGGATCTTTCCAGCCGGCCAAGGAGACGAAGAAGATACCTCTTGACCCCGAGCATCCAGAGAGGTTTGCCGTCATCGGGGCAAACCTGAACAGCAAATAGGAAGGCGAGCTCGCCGGTTTCCTCCGTGAGAATCAGGACATCTTTGCGTGGTCCCCCAAGGACATGCCGGGTGTTCCGAGGAAATTCGCCGAGCACAAACTACATGTTCGAGAAGACGCAAAGCCAGTCAGACAACCCCTCCGCCGACTATCGGAGGAGAAACGCAGGATTGTAGGGGAGGAGATAGCCCGGCTCTTGGCGGCCGGCTTTATCATGGAAGTTTTCTTTCCAGAGTGGCTCGCCAACCCGGTCCTTGTGCTGAAGAAGAATAACAAGTGGCGCATGTGTACAGACTACACAAGTCTCAACAAGGCTTGCCCCAAAGATCCCTTCGCCCTGCCAAGGATAGACCAAGTGATAGACTCCACAGCCGGATGCGAGCTGTTGAGTTTTTTGGACGCTTACTCCGGATACCATCAAATAAAGCTGGATCCGGACGACCGCCTGAAGATCGCCCTCATCACGCCGTTCGGAGCCTTCTGCTACCTGACTATGACATTCGGCTTGAGAAATGCCGGTGCCACCTTTCAGCGTTGCATGCAGAAGTGCCTCCTCAAGCAGCTCGGCAGGAATGCTCATAATTACGTGGACGACATCGTGGTGAAGACGGAGAAGCACGGCACCTTGCTGGAAGACCTCAAGGAAACATTCGAGAACCTGCGCCGGTTCCAAATCAAGCTTAACCCCGAGAAATGCGTATTCGAGGTGCCAGCCGGCCAGCTCCTAGGCTTCCTGGTCTCCGAACGCGGCATCGAGTGCAACCCGGTGAAGATCAAGGCCATCGAGAGAATGGCGATCCCCACCAAGCTTTGAGACATCCAGAAGTTCACAGGGTGCTTGGCCTCCTTGAACCGCTTCATGAGCCGGCTCGGAGAGAAAGCTCTCCCCCTCTACCGCCTCATGAAGAAGAGCACTCACTTCGAGTGGAACGACCAGGCCGACCAAGCTTTTGACGAGCTGAAGAAGATGCTGGCCATGCCGCCTGTCCTCGCGGCGCCGACTAAGAAAAAACCAGCCGGGTGGTCAGCACCATCATCGTAGTCCAGCGCCCAGAAGAAGGCCGAGCCCAGCCGGTCCAGAGGCCGGTGTATTATTTGAGCGAGGTGCTGTCCGCCTCAAAGCAGAACTACCCGCACTACCAGAAGATGTGTTACGGCGTGTACTTCACCGCCAAGAAGCTGAAGCCCTACTTTCAAGAGCATCCCGTCACGGTCGTATGCACTGCCCCGCTAGCCGAGATCATAGGCAGCGGGGATGCATCCGGCCGGGTGGCGAAATGGGCCATCGAGCTGGCCCCATACACGATCTTCTACCAGCCCCGCACTACCATCAAGTCCCAAGCACTGGCCGACTTCCTCGTCGACTGGGCCGAGACCCAGTACCTGCCGCCGGCTCCCGACTCCACCCATTGGCGCATGCACTTCGACGGGTCCATGATGCGCATCGGCTTGGGAGCCGGCATCGTCCTTACCTCTCCCAAAGGCGACAAGCTCAGATACACGCTACAGATCCACTTTGCCGCCTCGAACAATGTGGCCAAGTACGAGGTGCTCATACATGGGCTCCGGCTTGCCAAAGAACTTCGCATTCGCCGGATCCTATGTTATGGCAACTCGGAGCTGGTAGTTCAGCAATCATCCGGCGACTGGGACACCAAGGACGCGAATATGGCGAGCTACCGTTTCCTGGTCCAACAACTCAGCGGATACTTTGAAGGATGCGAGTTCCTCCACATACCACGAGCCGACAACGAGACAGCCGATGCCCTGGCTCGAATAGGCTCCACTCGGCAAGCAATTCCAACCGGCGTCGCTCTACAACGCCTCCTCAAGCCGTCCATCAAGCCGTCTCCAGAATCCGATTCCATCTTCGTGCCGTCTGACCCCGATGCGGCCAGGTCCGGCTCGAAGAATCAAGTAGCCGACCCCAAGCCCCCCGTAGCCGGCCCCGCGGCTTCGGCAGCCGGCTCGGGGACTTCGGCAGCCGGCTCGGGGACTTCGGCAGCCGGCTCGGGGACTGCCACGACCGGCTCAGGGACTGCGGTAGCCGGCCCGGGGAATGCACCAGCACCACAGCCGGCGGCCGACTCCAGCACCTCACCGCCTAGCCCGCCCACCCTGGTGGCAGTAGCCACTTTGGCAGTAGAAGAAGTCGCGGCTCCATCATGGGCTCAGTCCATCCTCAACTTCCTAGTAAACCAAGACCTGCCAGCTGACGAAACAGAAGCAAGACAAGTCCAGCGTCGAGCCGGAGCGTACACAATCGTCAACAGAGAACTACTCAAGCGCAGCGTCACTGGAATCCTCCAACGGTGGTCGAGCAATAGAAGGGCATTGCAATCCTCACAGACATTCACCAAGGAGAATGCGGCCACCATGCAGCCTCAAGATCACTTGTTGCCAAAGCCTTCCGCCATGGTTTCTTCTGGCCGACTGCTTTGGGTGACGCCAAAGAATTAGTCAAGCATTGCAAGGGATGCCAGCTCTTCAGCTCCAAGCAACACATGCTGGCTTCGGCACTCAAGACCATTCCCCTCACTTGGCCCTTTGCCGTTTGGGGACTGGACATGGTGGGCCCATTCAAGACGGCACGCGGCGGCATGACGCATTTGCTCGTCGCCGTGGACAAATTCACCAAATGGGTTGAGGCAAAGCCGATCAAGAAGCTGAATGGGCCGACTGCCGTGACGTTCATCGCGGACATAACAACTCGGTACGGTGTGCCGCATAGCATCATCACCGACAATGGCACGAATTTCGCCAAAGGAGCCTTGGCACATTTCTGCGCACCCCAAGGTATCCGGCTGGACTTAGCATCCGTCGCCCACCCGCAGTCAAAACGGCCAGGTCGAGCGAGCCAACGGCCTCATCCTCTCCGGCATCAAGCCCCGACTGGTTGTACCTCTGGAGCACTCAGCCGGCTGTTGGCTCGATGAGCTGCCGGCTGTCCTCTGGAGTCTGCGCACTACACCAAACAAGTCAACCGGCTTCACCCATCTCTTCCTTGTGTATGGGGCCGAGGCGGTCATCCCAACTGACATCGAATTCGACTCGCCTCGAGTAACCATGTACATGGAAGCAGAGGCCAAGGAAGCACGAGAAGACGGCGTTGACCTGCTGGAACAAAGCCGGCTGTTAGCCCTCAGCCGGTCTGCAATTTACCAGCAGGGTTTGCGCCGCTACCACAGCCGGAAGGTTAGGCCAAGATCTTTCCAAGAGGGCGACCTTGTGCTCCGGCTGATCCAGCGAACAGCCGGCCAGCACAAGCTCTCAGCCCCTTGGGAAGGCCCTTTCGTCATCAGCAGAGCTCTAGGCAACGACTCCTACTACCTGATCGACGCACAGAAGCCGAAGGCACGCAAGAGAGACGACTCCGGCAAGGAGTCGGAACGGCCATGGAACGCCAACCTCCTTCGAAGATTTTACAGTTGAAAGGCAGTATGTATCACGCTAACTTTTGTATTAATTACAAGACAATAGGCTCCCCGAGGAGGGCTCGGGGACTGCCATCCCTTATTTATGAATGAAAAGTATCATGCTTATGACCTTGTCGTATCATTTACTTATTCCGGCTGGCACCGAGTTCGACTAGTCGGCTCGGGGACTGGCCGACTGAAGTGATGTTAGAAGTCCTACCCGCAATCAGACAAGTAGTGTGCCGGCTCTCAAGCCTTCTCTTGCCAAAGTCGCAGTTCGAAGAACCGGCTGTCCGGCTGGCAAGAGTTAAAGGTAGGAACGACCGCCCACACGAAAAACGGCTAGGGACTAACGGACTAATATAACAAAAGCCGGTTTTTCTCACACCACCGACTGGCTACCAGAGTAGCCGGCCGGCCGGTTTCCATTCACTTTACTTTAATCCAAGAAAGCTCAAGTACTTGCCTCCCCAAAGAGGGAAGGCGGCAAAGGAAAAAGCCTAAGGATAAACAAGCATACGCGAATGGAAACCAAACATGCACATGATAATATTTACATAAAAAGACCTCCAAGAGGCCAGCATTCAACATAGTTTGGATACACCCCCAGTGGGTGGAACTGCGAAAACTTAACAAAAGATTGTTCAAAGACAACAAAGCAGGAAAGATAAAGACGGCAGGTCAAGCTGGCGGAGCGGCCGACAAGCTAGACCGGTTGGCGGAGACGGTCGTGCTGGCTGAATGAGCGGCCGGCTGACGAACTTCGGCTTGGTCGCCGCCTCCCGCAGAGGGCGCGCTTCCACGCGCCTCATTGCTGGAGGCACGGTCGGCCTGAGGTCGGCTGGTTGTTCCACCAGTCGGCTCGACGTCTCCGCCGTCCTCGTCGCTGGAGGCAATCTCCTCCGCTGAGTCCTCGCCCACCGCCGGGTTCAGCCCGAACCACTCCTCCGGCTGAGCGACACCGTCATCATCGATTTCGTGTGCGAAAACGCTGGTGTCGGTGCACTCGGCGATCGTCGAAGCCCACTGGGCGATAGCCGGCCTCACCTCCTCCAGCTCCGCGTCAGCCTCCATCCGCCAAGTGCGCAGCTGGTCCAGGCTCAGCCCTGGGCACCATGCCTGAACGAATTCCAACGCCCGCCCGGCTCCGAGGCGGGCCGCTGACGCTTTCCAAGCCTCGAAGCGACCAACTGCAACCTCCAGCCAGTCGGCAGTTCGGCTTGGATTGCGGGGGATCGTCTCGCCGGGCCAGAGGGTGGCCAGCACTTGCGCCCCGGCACGTTGGAGCCGGCGAAGCATCCGATGAGCCGGCTGCAACCGTGCCTGGACAGCCAGGAGCTGCTCCTCAAGGGTCCAGTTTGCATCCGGCGCGATGTCGGCCCCCGCTTGCCGGCGCGCCTCGCGATGGGCCTCAATGCTTTGGGCGGCGAAGGTGGAGTAGCCCGGGAAGTAATCTGCAAGAAACAACAAGCAATAGCTCAAGATAAGTCAAAAGACCCAGGCGGCAAGGGGCAGGAGAAGGGCCGAGGAAGGCAACTTACCGTCGATCAAGTCCTCGATCCGGCCGAAGCCTTCGTCCAGGGCTCGCCGGGTCTCAGACCAGCTCGCCGCCTCCATCTCATACTCCGCCAGCAAGGTGGCTTCACTTTCCTGCGCCGCCTGCAGGGCCGCTTTGTGGCTTTCCTCTTGGTCGGCCAGCTTCTTGGCCAGGCGATCCCGTTCCTGGACCAAGGCAGCGCACTCGGCCTCTTTGGTGTAAAGGGCGGCCTTCGCTTCGCCAAGCTCCTTCCTCAAGTCGGCGTTGGCCCCTGAAGACAAAGAAAAAGAAAAATTAATAAGGAAAGAGTCGTCAAGAAAGATCCGACCCGATTGTGCAGCAGTCGGCCCGAATCTCGGGGACTACACCCAGTGGGTGCGCTGACGCGCCCCCACAGAAGAAATCAAGAAAGCGAAGCAGCCAAGAGCGAAGGACTCACCCGGATAGTGGTTCGCGTTGACAAGAACTCTTGGTTGAGCTGTTGCAGCAGGGCAGCTTGAGCTTGTAGCTGGCTCCGGACCCCTTGATCCGCCGCATCCAGCTCGCCAATCCCCCCGCCGGGAGTCCACTCGGACACGGCGGTGCTGGCCTGCGCCCGCGGCTCGGCGCAACTCCGGCGGAGCGGCGCCTCCCCCAGCACGCCGGCCCGTCGCCAGCTGCACCTCGAGGCCGGCTCTGCTCTCCGGCTCACCTCCGGCCAGCTCCTCTGGCGCCGCTGATGATTGACCGCCTTGGCCCACTCCGGTTGGCGCCGCAGGCGGCGCTCTCCCCGCCAAGGCCACGGGGTCCTCCTCCCTCTCCAACAGCAGCGGGTCTTGGATGATCTCCTCCGCCAAGGGCAACAGGGTGTCGGGGGCTACGGCTGGAGAGGAACGACGAGCAGCGGAGGCTGGCTGCGCGAGCTTTCCGCCTCCGTCTCCGCGGTAGCCACCTCCCTCTGGGCCTTGGCTACCGCTTCGGCCTGCTCCTTCGCCGCCTGGGCGGCCGCCTTCTCCGCCGTCTTGCGCTCCTCCCGCGCTTCGCGGGCGTTCCGCTCTGTGGCCTCCCTAAGATCGGCGCGGGGGTCCACGCAGCGGGAGCTCGAAGACCCTCCAGCCGGCCCCACGACGGAGCTGCCCGGGCCCCACTCAAGGGAAAGCGGCGCCCTGTCCAGCAAGCGAGGAAAAGTTAAGAAGACATTCGAAGAAAAAGAGAACAATAACGAGAATGCGGCAAGGTAATTGAAGACTTACGCCGAGACCGCCTGGGGATGTTTCACAGCCTTGCGGAAGCAGGCCGCCTTCACGGCCGCCACATCTCGCTTTGTCGCCGCGGCAGAAGGCTTGGACTTCTTCGGGCGACTGCCGAAGAGGCCTAGAGCGGCCCGGCGCTTCTGCGCGCCGCCGGCAGCCGGCGCGACAGACAAGCCCGCGCCCTATTGGTCGGCCGCCGGCTGGCGACGCGGAGCGACTTCGGCTTCGAAGTCGTCTGGCCAGTCCTCGAAGCTCGCTGTGAACCTTGAGCCTCCGGGCTCGGCGCTGTCCCCCACGACGGCGTCTTCCATGGCGGCCGCCCCCAAGTCCGGGTCGTCAATGTCATCCACTGTGCGGTCGGGGGCGTACTGGCGTTCAATCCCTGCCACCCCGGCCGGCGGTGCAAGAAGAGGGTTCTGCTCAAAGAACCGACTGGTCAGAAGCCGGCCGTCACGAAGCTGGCTGGCGACAAAAAAGAAGATAAAGAGAGAGACTTACCACGGGTGGAGGATTGGCGCGAGAATACGGCGCCTTGCCGTATTGCCAGTCCCCGCCGAGCTTGCAGTTGTCAATATAATTGACCATGAGCGCCACCTCCGCGTGGGGCATCTCCCATGTGCTCAGCCGGCTTGGGTCGAAGCGGCCGCTCATCTGACACATCATGTGGGGCCGGCTTTGGAGAGGAAGGATCCGGCACTCTACGAAGGCGGCCACCAAGTCGGCCCCGCGCAAGCCTTCCGACTGAATCAGCACCCGAAGCCGGGAGATGGCGGCGTTCTCGGCCGGAGACAACGACCGGGACCGGAAGCTCCACGAGGGCTGCCTCCCAGCTGGCGGGCCGGCTACGTAAGCCGGCAGGTTGATGTAGTCTTCTTTCTCGGCGACGTTCTTCACATAGAAATAAGATCTCTGCCAGACCTTTACCGATTGGATCAGGGGGATGGGCGGGAACGGATTGTTCTTGCTCGCCCTCCTCATGGCGATGAAGGCTCCGCAGGGGGCGGGCACGCCGGCGATGACTGTGCCAAGCTTGCTCTGGAAGAACTCTCCCCAGAGCTCCAGCGTGGGGAGCAGCCCCAAGAAGCTTTCGCAGAGGGAGACGAAGGCCGACAGTAGCATCACCGCATTGGGCGTGAGGTGATGCGGCTGGAGGTTGTAGAAGTCGAGGAAGGAGCGCAGAAACCCGCTCGCCGGGAGGCCGAAGCCGCGCAGGCAGTGCGAGCGGAAGACGACCCGCTCGCCCTCCTCCGGCGCTGGCGAGATCTCCCTCGCGGGCGCCAGGCGAACCTGTATGCGGTCAGCGTCGGGCAGGCGCCGGGTCTGGCGAAGGAACTCCACGTGGTCTTCATGGACGTTGGAGCCGTCCTAGGAGCTTGACAACGCCATGGGAGCGAGGTGGCGTGGAGACGCGACGGCGTTGAGACGGGAAGCTGCGATGGCAGCGAGAGGAAGAAGACAAGGGTTAGGAGGGGCGGAGCGGGAGGAGGCGTGCGAACCTCTGTCGCTCTCCCTCCTCCCCCTACTTATAGACTCACGTGGCGGAGCCGAGGAGGCGCAGCGTGGGGAGGCGTGGGGATCGATCGTGCCCACTCCCCGCGTCCCGCGATTATCAAGCCTTAACAGCGAATCAAAACTGCCCCGAGAAGGCGAGCGGCCCCTGTGGGCCATGGAAGATCCGCGCCCGGACCAAGACTCGCGAGTGGCGGGCCCGGGCCTGCGGCGGCGTCCCGTCGCGCACGTGCGCTCGCAGGATCCCGCTGCCACGTGGCCGCGGAGGGGGCCCGTGGTCAGCACGCAGGTCCCCCCTCCTTCCTCCTGTAAGACGTAGAGCTCTCTAAAGTCGGCATGCGCCCGCAAGGCCGGCTCTTCAGGAGGGGAAGCTGACCAAGCTCCTCGTCCCCCCGATCGCCTCAGAGCTCGATCAGCTTCGGGGACTACTGTCGGAGTAAATATCCATGGGTAGCCTAGCCGGCTCCCCCTGGCCCTTCTGAAAAAAGTTACGAGCCCGCCCGGCTCTCAAGAATCCAAGACATGGGCCCGCCTTCCCCTAGCTGGCTGCAGCCCAGGCCGGCTTTCAGAAGGTGGTCCGACTTTAGCCCTCATGAGAAGGCCAACTTCAGGAAGCCGGCCATGAGAAGGCCGACTCCAAGAAGCCGGCTCCCCGTAAAGCGGTCAAGACCGTACCCACAAAGTTTGCACCCACCTAACGGCGGTGCGACGGGGCGTGGCTACAGTAAAGCCTGCCACCCCCGAATCCCGGAGCACGCCTGGCACAGTGCACCGCACAGGGTAGGCGTGACCCGTCCGGCGCAGCACTGTTGCCATGCTGACTCTGGCATCACCCACGACGGGCCGCCAGCATGGCCCATCGACGGTGGGCCCCTTCGAGCAGAGAGACGCCCGAAGGCGGCCACGCCTCCAACTAGTCGGCCCAAGACAGAGCCGGCTCCCCGCAGCCGGCTTGCCGCCTCCCTCGAGGAAGACGCCCCATTAAGGAGACAAGACGCGGTAAGGCTACAGCGATCGCCCAACAGGCGGCGGTACTGTAGCCGCGCTTACCACGATGAAGCTCACGTCAACAAGATAAAGCCACAGTGACCAGCCGCCAACCAGGCCCTGGGTAGTGGGGCCTGCCTATCAACCAAGGAGCTGGCAGCCGGCGGGACCCACCAGTCGGCGGGCCCCAGCAGCCGGCGCAGAAGCCAGCGAGCGCAGTCACAGACGGCTGGGCCTCGCGCCCAGCCGGATTACCATTGTACCCCCGGGGGGTAGGCCTATATAAACCCCCCGGAGCACCCATGCAAAGGGTTGGACCCCCTGCTAGTTCTAGACACCACATAAGGAGAAGAAGCAGGCTAGCCGTGCCCTTTCTTCCTCCTCCCCCCAAAAACAGCTCAAGGAGCGTTGTGTAGCAACTTGATTCATTGAGTGAGCATGCGGAAACCCCGCAGAGCAGCAGTAGGGGTGTTATCTCCTCGGAGAGCCCCGAAGCTGGGTAAGATCCGCCGGCGTGCATGTCTTCGCCTTATCCCGCTTCCAGGCACCGGCGATGTCTTACTGGCTCCCACAATGATAAGCCACCCGTTGGCATATGTCGCACCTACCACCCGACAAGTAACATAGCCAATCAATGGTTTGCTAGGACATGGTGGGTTAGAGGTTTGACATGGCAATTTGGGAGGCATGAAATCAAGTGGTAGGCATCATAGCATAGGCATAGCAAAAGAGCGAGCATCTAGCAAGCAAAGATAGAAGTGATTTCGAGGGTATGATCATCTTGCCTGCAAAGTTGTCGGAGTTGACTTGATCCTCGTAAGCAAACTCAACGGGCTCCTCGTTAGCGAACTCGTCTCCCGACGCTACCCAAGCAAGAACAACAATCAAACGGAACACAATCAATCACGTGCAATGCTCAAACAACATGATGCAAACATGCTATGCTATGCGGGATACAGTATGTGATGCATATGCAAGATTTGACAAGGAATGATTGAACCTGGACTCAACTTGGAAATCCAAGAGTTCCACTGGAAAGGTGAGGTGATTTCGGTTGAAATCGATATAAAGATCACCGAAATCGGATGCACGGTTTAGAAATGGCAAGCAAAACAAATATGGCACCGGTCTGCGATAAACAGCAAGTAGCCATCTAAATGCATCAAGATAAATATGCTACAACACTCAAATATGACAACAAAATACATGGCAGGGATCTACTCATGATGCTTGACAAAAGATGAACACTGAGCTACGGCCAATTCATCCATTAACAAGTTCAAACAAGCATGGCAAAAATGCAAATGATAACAGGTTTCAGACTTAGTGAAATTAACACAAGTCTGGAATTTAACATCAGGAAGCACACTTTGGAGCATGAAAACTACATGCTACAGGAACTTAACATGGCAAAGCAAGACATGGCATGAAGCTACTCAAAGCATTTAACAAAAGTCCCTTAGTGACCTTGAGCCAAAAGGGATCAGAAAATACAATTGCAAGCATGTGAACATGGCAAAAACATAAACAGATCTCAGACTTAGTGAAAAACTGGAGCATGCAAATCAGTTAACGTGTAGGCATGTTTACGAGCTCGATGCACTCACTACAGAGCATGGCATGAGAAACTAAGCATATCATGTAGAGCTCAGGAGCATATCATGCACACAATAATCATGGCAAAAGTGACCAATATCTATTTGATGAAACAAATCTGACAAGTTTATCACATAGCCCTCTTCCAACAGCATTTCGGGCATCAAGATGAGCTCAAATGAAAATGATGCAATGAGATGAAATGATTTACTCGTCGAGATGAACATTTTGATATGCCACACGTGCAAATCGGAGCTACAGATACAGAGATATAGCATGCCAAAGTTTGGATAAAATTAAGGTTAGTAGGAGAAAAGTCAACCCTCTCCTCTTTTAGATCCAGATCCAGCACTGTTCACGCACGCCTCCCGAGGACTCTGGCGAGGTTGCAGGGCTCCGGCGAGGTAGGATGGATCCGGCCGGCGAGAGGGCGGACGGGTCGCCGGCGAGGACGAGGAGATGCGGCGCGGTGGCACGGCGAGCTCCGGCCGGCGAGAGGACGGCGCGGTGGTGCGGCGAGGTCCTGCCGGCGAGAGGACGGCGCGGTGGTGCGGCGGCAATGGCGGCGTGGCGGCCGGCCGGGAGAATGAGCGCCGGGCGCGGGGAAGAAGGGGGGCGCTCCTGTTGGGCGCCTCGGCCCGAGTCGGGCGGCGGGAGGGCCGGCCACAGGCCTAGCGGGCTCGCGCGGTCGGCGGCGATGTGGGGACCGGCCCAGGGACAGGTGGCGGCTTCTGACTGGTGCGGCGGGGTGGAGCGGACGTGTCCGGCCATCCGGATTTCGTCCGGCGGCTGGAGGAGAAGGGGGGTTAGGGTTTCATCCGCGAATTGAAAAGGAGGGTTCTTTATATAGGCGTAGAGGGAGCTAGGAAGCTCCAAATGGAGTGCGGTTTGCGGCCACGTGATCGTGATCGAATGCTCTAGATGATGGAGGGGTTTTTGGTGGGTTTTGGGCCAAATTTGTAGGGTGTTGGGCTGCAACACAAACGAGGCCTTCTCGGTCCCTCGGTTAACCGTAGGAGTATCAAACGAAGTCCAAATGGCACGAAACTTGACAGGCGGTCTGCCGGTAGTAAACCAAGACCGCATGGAAAGTCTCAGTCCAATCCGGAAATGTTTAACCCCCACACACGAAAAGAGGTAGAGAGGGGCACCGGAGGAGATAGGAGCGCCGGAATGCAAAACAGACAACGGGGAAAATGCTCGGATGCATGAGACGAACACGTATGCAAATGCAATGCACATGATGATATGATATGAGATGCATGACAAAGGAAACAACACATGGAGACAAAAACCCGAACCCGAGGAAAATAAAATAACTTAGGCCGAAAACGGCAAGAGTTGGGATACATATAAGGTAAATTACATCCGGGGTGTTATAACACTCCACCACTACAAAAGGATCTCGTCCCGAGATCTAGGACTGGAAAAACACCGGGTACTCAGAACAGAGGTGATCCTCACGTTCCCAGGTGGCTTCATGGTCGGAATGGTGTGACCACTTGACTTTGAGGAATTTGATTGACTTATTGCAAGTCTTGCATTCAGTCTCTTCAAGAATAGCGACTGGGTGCTCACAATATGAGAGGTCTTCTTGGAGATCAATGTCTTCGAAGTTGACGGTGCGGTCAGGGGTCTTGAAGCACTTGCGGAGCTGAGAGACATGGAACACGTCGTGCACATTTGCAAAGTTGGAGGGAAGCTCGAGTTGATAGGCGAGATCGCCTCTCTTGCTGACGATCTTGAAAGGACCCACGTATCTAGGGGCAAGCTTCCCTTTGATACCGAAGCGACGAGTACCTTTCATTGGAGAGACACAGAGGTAAACATGGTCTCCGATCTCGAAAGCTAATTCACGATGCTTACTATCATAGTAGCTCTTCTGGCACGATTGCGCTGCTTTGAGGTTATCACGAATGACTTTGCACATTTCCTCTGCCTCTGTGATCAAGTCATTTCCGAGAAGTTGACATTCACCAGTCTCTGACCAGTTAAGAGGAGTACGACACTTCCTGCCATAGAGAATTTCTAATGGGGCCTTGCCCGAACTTGCTTGAAAACTGTTGTTGTAGGAGAACGCGGCATATGGAAGACAATCTTCCCACTTCATACCGAAGGAGATAACGCAAGCCTTGAGCATATCTTCGAGAATCTGATTGACACGCTCGACTTGACCGCTAGTTTGAGGATGAAAAGCTGTGGTGAAACGGATGTTGGTGCCCATGGACTTCTGAAAAGAATCCCAAAACTTGGAGGTAAAGATGCTGCCATGGTCTGAAGAGTTCTTCTATGGAATGCCATGCAGAGAGACAATCCGAGAGGTATAAAGCTCCGCCAATTGAGCTGCAGTGATAGACTCTTTGATAGGCAGAAAGTGAGCCACTTTAGTGAGTTTGTCGATGACAACGAATATAGCATCATTGCCACGCTTGGACTTTGGAAATCCCGTCACGAAGTCCATCTCAATGTGGTCAAACTTCCATTCTGGAATGGCAAGAGGTTGGAGGAGACCAGCTGGTCGTTGGTGTTCTGCCTTCACTCTTCTGCAGACATCACATTCATTCACGAACTGAGCAATCTCGCACTTCATTCGAGTCCACCAATAAGCCTTCTTGAGGTCCTGGTACATCTTCGTACACCCAGGGTGGATGGAGAGGAGTGAATTGTGAGCCTTGTTCATAATGACTTTACGAAGGTCACCTTTAGGCACAACAATGCGATCCTCGAAGAAGAGAGTATCCTTGTCATCAAGGCGATAACAGTTGTACTTGGGATGACTCTTGGCAATCCCAATCTTCACCTTCTTCACCATAGCATCAAGAAGTTGAGCCTCGCGAATTTGATCTTCCAAAGTAGGAGAGACTTGAAGGTTGGCGAGGAAACCTTGAGGAACAACTTGCAAGTTCAGTTTGCGGAAAGCTTCACAAAGCTCGGGTTGGTAAGGCTTGAGAATCAAACTGTTGCAGTAAGCCTTCCTGCTCAATGCGTCAGCAATTACATTGGCCTTGCCTGGAGTGTATTCGATGCTCGGATTATACTCTTGAATCATTTCGACCCAACGAGTCTGCCTGAGGTTGAGATTAGGCTGTGTGAAGATGTACTTGAGACTCTTGTGGTCAGTGAAGATGTCCACTTTTCTTCCCAATAAGAGATGTCTCCAAGTCAAAAGAGCATGCACAACTGCCGCCAACTCGAGGTCATGAGTGGGGTAGTTCTTCTCGTGGGCTTCAACTGGCGAGAGGTATAGGCCACAACTTTCTTCTCTTGCATCAACACTGCACCAAGACCTTGAAGAGAGGCATCGCAGTGACTAATTTCTCTTTCAAAGAGTGGCAACACTGCACCAAGAGAACTGGTTGAGCCTCAAACGGTTTGGATTCATCAGGAGGAGTCAGAACTCGAGCAGTGACTAATTTATCTTTCAAAGTGTTGAAAGCGATGTCACATTCCGAAGACCAAACATACTTGACGTGCTTCTGGAGAAGGTTTGAAAGAGGCTTCGCGATCTTTGAGAAGTTCTCAATGAACCTTCGACAATAGCTTGTGAGACCAAGGAAGCTGCGGAGTTGCTTCACGTTCTGAGGTGGTTCCCAATTCACAATTGCAGACACCTTCTCAGGATTCACCGCTATGCCCTTGGCAGAGATGATATGCCCAAGATAGAGAACCCTCATCGAGCCAAAACTCACACTTTGAGAACTTGGCATAGAACTGATGTTCTCTGAGCTTATCGAGCACCAAACGCAAGTGCTTGGCATGATCTTCCTTGTTCTTCGAAAAGACCAGAATGTCATCGATGTAGACCAAGACGAAGTCATTTGTGTATGGGTTGAAGATGAAGTTCATCATGCGATAGAAAGTCGGTGGAGCATTGACGAGGCCAAAAGACATGACAGTGTATTCATATGAACCATAGCTTGTTCTGAAAGCGGTCTCGGGAATATCTTGCTCATGAATTCAGATCTGGTGATAGCCCATACGGAGATCAAGCTTGGAGAATACTTGAGCACTTTTGAGTTGTTCAAACAGCTCGTTGATGTTGGGAAGTGGGTACTTATTCTTTATAGTCTTCTTGTTCAATGGACGGTAGTCAACACAAAGTCGGTCCGTTCCATCCTTCTTCTTCACAAAAAGAACTCCACAACCCCACGGAGAAGAAATAGGTCGTATGTGACCCATTCACTCTTGAATATCGAGTTGCTTCTTCAGCTCCTTCAACTCTTCAGGTCCAAGCTTGTAAGGGCGTTTGCAAACAGGTTCCGTGCCAGGCTCAAGATCGATGACGAATTCAACTGGCAGGTGCGGAGGCATTCCTAGAAGCTCTTCTGGAAAGACGTCTTGATATTCGCAAACGACTGGAATTTGCGAGATGGCATCCAGTTCACCCTTCTCATTGAGAGAAAACAGACGGATGATATTATCCTGAGCGGCAAAGACAATTACATCCTCAGATGAATGAGTCAATTGAATCTGCCTGGCAGCACAATCAAGCCGAGCCTTGTGCTTAGAAAGCCAGTCCATTCCAAGAATAAGATCAATATCCGAGTTACCAAGGACCATTGGAGAAGCCAGAAACTTGAAATCACCCATCATGATAGAAATATCCGGAACCATCATGCTAGAACTCAGACGCTTAGCCGGAGAGGCAACTTGCAATGCTCTAGGTAATGCCTTAGTACCAAAATTGTTCTCCGATGCAAATGGGAATGACATGAAGGAATGCGATACACCAGAGTCAAAAAGTACTTTTGCTATAATATCATTAACAGGAAGGTTACCCATGATGACATCTGACGAGTCCTCTGCCTGAGCTGCATTCATCAAGTTGACCTTGGCGTGCTTGGGGTTATGCTTGACCACAACTATACTTGCTGATCTCACAGGAGGAGGAGGAGGGAGACGCCTCTGATTGAAGCATTTGTTGGCATAGTGACCCTTCTGTTGGCACTTGTTGCACGTGACCTCCGAGAGCGGACGGTGATACGGAGCACTCGATCTTGGAGCTTGAGACGAAGTCTTGTTCTGAAAGCCAGGGTTGGGTGGGTGGGAAGATCCACTACTACCTTTGCTCTTCTGCTGATAAGGCTGACGGAACGGAGGAGGAGGAAGCCAATATTTCTGCTGCTTAGCCACTTGAGTTGAGGAAGAAGGAGTAGCATCTCTGACTCACTTCTTGGAAGCATCGCACTTCAGTTGAGCAGTCTCTTGCTTCATTGCCATGTTGTAAAACTCATCGTACCTCTTGGGCTCAAAGAGAACGAGAGCTAGCTGGATTTCTTCTCCGAGACCACCCCTGAACTGGTATATCATGCTCTTCTCGTCAGGGACGTCCTGCTTAGCAAAACGGGCGAGCTTCTGAAACATCTTGTTGTACTCGTAGACAGACATAGAGCCTTGCTTCAGGTTGCGGAATTACTCGCGCTTGCTTTCAACCACGCTCTGAGGAATATGATGAGCTTTGAAGTCTTGACGGAATTCATCCCAGGTAATCACACGACCTCCTCTGGAATCTTTGTACTGCTGAAACCATTCTGCAGCTTGGTCTTTGAGTTGGAATGAAGCGAACTCGACAAAGTCCTCAGGCCTGACGTTACTGCACTCGAAATGCTTGCATATGTCTACGAGCCAATCATCAGCATCAGTTGCCTCAGCTCAATTGCTGAAGGTCTTTGGCTGGTTAGCAAGGAACTGGTTGAGTGTAGCAAAGTGATTTTGATTGTTGCCTTGGCCCTGGTTCCCTTGATTGCACTCTTGAAGAAGTTGCATGATCAGCTGCGTGTTCGCATTGGTAGCGGACATCATAGCTTGCCATGCCTCCGGAGGTGGAGGTGGTGGTGGCGGATCAGGATTCGGAGTCGTGCGCGTTGGAGGAGCCATCCTGAAGAGGATGACATCCATTAGCACATTGACAGACAATTATTGAAGCTGAATCAAACGGGTTGAAATTGCAAAATATAGTCTTCACATCCGAACAAAATGAATGAATGCATTCCAATAGAAATGGTCACATGTCCATAAATTGGTAAGCCACTTCGAATTGAGGTAGAAGAAAAACAAAAAGGTATGGACCAAGAACGAATACTCGGTAAGGATCACCCAATCTCAAACCAAATATCCTAGAGCTACAAGAATTCCCACCTATGAAACTCCCAAACCTTTCCGGTTATGCAATCAGGTGTTGGGGATACAGGGGAAGCATAATATCTCACCCAAATCTAGCAAATCCTACATCCAGCTGTATTAATCCTTCAACACATAACGGAGAAAAACTTCGGAAATCGTTTACCTCAACCTTCGAAAAGCATCTGTTATACAAGTTATGGCAATACTCCCGAACTCCCGCCCTAGTACTGGGTGGCGTCAAGCTTATCTCACCAACAACTACATAAAAGAGATTTTCGATGTCGGCGAAACTCAGGTATTCCAGAATCTCAACGATAAAATTGTGATGACAACACCTCGGAGCTCAACTCCCCGGGACACTGGCACAACCCCTAAATGATAGGAGGCACCAAGTGATGAAGCTATGTACCTAGGGTAGGGTCATGGACCTGTCCTAACTGCCCTACCCAAGGACATCTCTAGAAGAAATCACCTTTCAATCGACTTGGAGGTGTTCCACTCGACAGACTCGAAGACACTCGACCAAGAATCAATCACCCGACCAAGATCCAACCACTCGACGGCCAGGAGACCTAAAGTCACTCCGCGCGCTAACGGTCGATCATTAAGTAGCTTTTATGGTCATCATAACACTTTATTAGGGGCGTTACCAGTAACGCCCGACCTTAATGTATTTGAAACCCTGCGTAATTGAGGGCCGGAGGGGTCTGGCGAACTCTATATAAGCCACCCCCTCCTCAGTGTAAGGGGTTCGCACCCCTGTAATTCATACACACATAATCCAGTCCACCGCCTCCGGGCTCCGAGACGTAGGGCTATTACTTCCTCCGAGAAGGGCCTGAACTCATAAACCTCGTGTGCTTACAACTACTCCATAGCTAAGATCTTGCCTCTCCATACCTACCCCCTACATTACTGTCAGACTTAGAACCACGACAGTTGGCGCCCACTGTGGGGCGGGTGTTTTAGCGATTTGTTGGAGGAGTTGCGATATTTTCCGATCCAAATCATCATGGTTTCGGGTGGAGTTTTGGTGGAGGGCCGTGAGATCCGTCTCGGCACGCTCACGTTCATCGCCGACGACTCCTCTTGGCTTCAGGAGGCTCCGCTCGACGTGGACGCACTCCCTGTCCGCGGGGCAATGCACTTTCACGCGTGCATCCACGGCGTCCTCTTGCGGCACCGTCGACCCATTATCGGTCAGCTCATGTGTTGTCCTTCCTCCCTGTTTCCCGCCGGCGCAAGCGCTCCGGTCAGCCGAGACTTCAGCGGTGGGTGAGACACGTGGTGGCACGCCAGTCGGCCACCCCTCAAGTCGCGGCGATCGAGCCTGACGAATCCCTCTACAGCCTGTTTGATTGGCTCCGCAGAGACCGCATCCGAGTGCGACAGCAGTGATCCGGCGGCGGAGGTTCTGACGGTCGATGGACCGCGCAGTCCTCCCGGTTTTCCCCGCACCGATGGAGGCACAGGTGGAGGCGACCCGTCGCATCCCCATGAGGAATATCTTCCTGAGCCTCTCACGTCGCTGCAGAGAGAAGAACTTCGTCGCCGGAACATGGATGCACTGCACACTCCTATCGTTGGAGAAACCCCTGAGGCTCGTGCCTTGGAGGACTGGAGAACCTCTAGTGGGCACTCGACGAGCGTGTGCGACAACGGGTTCCAAAATCCAGTCGACATCAGCTCTTTCCGCCCCCGCAGGTATATCAAACTCCGATTCAGAATTTAGCAGCTGCAGCCCGTATAGCAGAATCGATTCAGCCTTCCCAGTCAGAGGCTGGCAGAGGCTTGCTGCAGATCAGACCGTTACTCCGGGCAGTAGGAGACCAGAATTCCGCTGTTTCTCAGTCGTGGAACAGGATTCATAGCAAATCCATTGCTGCAGACATAGTCCTGTCGGCTCATAGCCCAAGATCGCCCCCGAGGCATGAGGGGCGTGGGGACCAGCGTGATCAGTACGGGAACCGTGAGCAGTATGATCACCGATTCGATCTTGACGATCGACGTTGCGTGCCCACCCCTCCCCCGAGGAGTGGATCGTACATGCCTCGACAGCAGGATGACAGGCGCCCTCATAGTGTTGGGCGAAGGATTCCAGTCGACCCCAGGGAACCAGGCTTTGATGCGAGATCCATTCTCGTTCAAGGTTTGGTCGACAGGAACAGAGCTCACCGAGAAGGTCACGACAGAGATGCACCTACCAGCAGCAGAGTACATGTTTCGGGGCCAGAGTGCTTTAGTAGAGCCATTAGGGCCTCTGTGATTCCTCCCAACTTCAGGTTGGCGACTGGAGTCAGTAAGTTCACTGGTGAGTCCAAGCTCGATACTTGGCTTGAAGACTACCGAGTGGCTGTCCAGATTGGCGGTGGCAATGATGAAGTGGCCATGAAGCACCTGCCTCTCATGTTGGAGGGCTCGGCCAGAGCGTGGCTGAATCAGTTAGCACCCAGCAGCATTTACACTTGGGAAGATCTCGCCCGAGTGTTTGTCACCACATTTGAAGGAACATGCAAGCGACCGGCAGGGCTGACAGACCTGCGGTCTTGTGTGCAGAAGCCGAATGAAACCTTGAGGGATTACATCCAGAGATGGATCACGCTACATCACACGGTAGAGAATGTGCCTGATCACCAAGCAGTCTGTGCCTTCAAAGAAGGCGTCAAGTACAGAGAATTGAATCTGAAATTCGGTCGAACCGGAGACATGTCTCTGAATCGTATGATGGAGATTGCCACCAGGTACGCTAATGGTGAAGATGAGGATCGGCTCCAGAGCGGCAAGCACAAGTCAGTTGCCCAAGAAACCGGAGGAGGAAATTCCAATCAAAAACAGAAGCGGAAAGCCAAGCCAGCTGCTCCTGGGGAAGCCTTGGCTGTAACTCAAGGAAAGTTTAAGGGGAAACCCAAAGGGCCTTGGAACCCCAAGAAAGTTAAAGATCAAGACGGAAATGATGTGTTGGATTTTCCATGTCACATCCACACCAAGAAAGATGAAGAGGGTAAGCTCATTTACCCGAAACATACCACTCGACAGTGTCGGCTCTTGATCCAGCAGTTCCAGGGCAAACAACCCAGGGATAAGGAAAAGGAGTCGGACAAAGTTGAGGACAAGGAAGACAGTGATGATGGATACCCCCAGGTCAATTCCACCTTGATGATTTTTGCTGATGTTGAAAGCAAAAGTCGACTGAAAGTTATCAACCGTGAGGTGAATATGGTTGCTCCGGCGACGCCCAGTTATTTGAAGTGGTCTCAGACTGCCATCACATTCGACCAGTC
Source organism: Triticum aestivum (assembly GCF_018294505.1). Lineage (NCBI taxonomy): Eukaryota > Viridiplantae > Streptophyta > Magnoliopsida > Poales > Poaceae > Triticum > Triticum aestivum. The sequence goes on from NC_057806.1 coordinate 553,775,359, forward strand.
CGATCACCCAACGCACATTGCCACCCCTGGGAGGCAAGCTTTGGTGGTCGACCCAGTTGTTGAAGGCACTCGACTGACCAAAGTCTTGATGAATGGTGGCAGTGGTTTGAACATACTGTATGCTGAGACGTTAAAAGGGATGGGCATTCCGATGTCCAGACTCAGTACCAGCAACATGAGTTTCCATGGAGTCATTCCTGGGAAGAAGGCTGAGTCACTCAGCCAAATTGCTCTTGATGTGGTTTTCGGTGATTCCAAGAATTACCGCAAAGAAAAGTTGACGTTCGAAGTCGTGGATTTCCAGAGTGCTTATCATGCTATTTTGGGTAGGCCAGCTTACGCACGCTTCATGGCTCGACCATGTTATGTGTATCTCAAATTGAAGATGCCTGGTCCCAAAGGTGTGATCACTGTTACGGGCAATCGGAAGAAAGCAGAAGAGTGTTTTCAGAAAGGCTCAAAGATCGCTGATGCTCAGATGGCAGTTGTGGAGCTGCAGGAGTACCAGAAGACTGCAGACCCGAGTGATTTGTTACGAGCCAAGAAGCCCGCTACAGAATCAGCTTTTCAGTCGTCTGGTGAAACGAAGCCGGTTCACATCCACTCGACCGATCCCAGCGCTGCTCCGACTCATATCTCAACAACACTCGACTCCAAATAGGAAGAAGCGCTCATCCAGTTCCTCCGTGAGAACTGGGACATCTTCGCATGGAAGCCTTCTGACATGCCGGGTGTTCCCAGGGGGCTGGCTGAGCACCGCCTACGAGTCGACTCAAAAGTGAAACCCGTCAAAGAACATCTCCGACGGTCCGCCGTCCAGAAGAGAAAGGCTATTGGTGGGGAGGTGGCTCGACTCTTAGCAGCGGAGTTCATCCGAGAGATTTACCACTCCGAGTGGCTCGCCAACGTTGTCATGGTCCCCAAGAAGGACAAGTCACTTCGCATGTGCATTGACTTTAAACATATCAATCGGGCCTGCCCGAAAGATCATTTCCCTCTCCCCCGCATCGACCAGATAGTCGACTCGACTGCGGATGTGAGCGACCGTCTTTTTTAGACGCCTATTCCGGGTACCATCAGATCCGTCTGCATGGACCTGACGAGATCAAAACAGCTTTCATCACTCCATTCGGGTGCTTCTGTTATGTTACCATGCCATTCGGCCTCAAGAATGCCGGAGCCACATTCATGAGGATGATTCAGAAGTGTTTGCTCACTCAAATCAGTTGGAATGTGGAAGCATACATGGATGATATTGTGGTCAAGTCACGGAAGGGTTCCGACCTGCTGATTGACCTTGCTGAAACCTTTGCCAACCTCAGGAGATATGATATCAAGCTTAATCCATCAAAGTGCACATTCGGAGTTCCTGGCGGAAAGTTACTCGGTTTTCTCGTTTTCGAACGGGGAGTCGACGCCAATCCAGAAAAAGTCGGTACTATACTCCGGATGAAACGTCCTGTGCAAGTGCACGACGTCCAGAAGCTTACTGGTTGCTTGGCCGCTTTAAGTTGATTCATCTCTCATCTCGGTGAAAAGGAATTGCCTCTTTACCGATTGATGAAGAAGTCAGACAAGTTCGAGTGGACTCCTGAAGCTGATGCAGCGTTTGCAGAGCTCAAGTCAGTCGCCTATTCCGGTGCTTGCTCTCCACCCAGCCGGTGCTTGCTGCCCCAATCAGCAAAGAGCCTTTGCTGCTTTACATCGCAGCCACGGGACAAGTCGTCAATACGGTACTTACGGTCGAGCGGGAAGAAGAAGGAAAAGCCTTCAAAGTTCAGCGCCTAGTATATTATATTTCTGAAGTTTTGACCCCGTCGAAGCAAAGATATCCTCATTATCAGAAGCTTGTATATGGAATTTATATGACCACAAAGAAGGTTGCTCACTACTTCTCTGATCATTCCATTACAGTCGTCAGCGATGCTCCATTGTCAAAGATCCTGCACAACAGAGATGCAACTGGTCGAGTGGCAAAATGGGCGATTGAACTCCTTCCTCTAGATATCAAGTTTGAGGCAAAGAAAGCTATCAAGTCCCAAGCAATAGCAGATTTCGTCGTCGAGTGGATTGAACAACAACTGCCGACTCAGGTTCACTCGGAGCATTGGACCATGTTCTTCGATGGTTCCAAAATGCTGAATGGTTCCGGTGCCGGGTAGTATTGGTCTCCCCCCGAGGAGATAAGCTCTGATATGTTCTTCAAATCCACTTTGATTCCTCCAATAACAAAGCGGAATACGAAGCACTTTTATATGGGTTGCGCATGGCCCTTTCACTCGGTGTCCGTCGCCTCATGGTCTATGGCGACTCAGATTTGGTGGTTAATCAAGTGATGAAAGAGTGGGACGTCAGAAGTCCGGCCATGACTGCTTATTGCAATGCAGTGAGAAAGCTGGAGAAGAAATTCGAGGGGTTAGAACTTCATCACATACCCCGACTGAAAAATCAAGCAGCTGTTGATTTGGCGAAAATAGGTTCCAAAAGAGAAGCCATCCCCAGCAATGTGTTTTTGGAACACATCCACACACCATCAGTTCAGGAGGATCCCTTCACTGAGGAAGCCCCGCAGCCAAAAAGTGCCACGGATCCGATTGAAGTTGAAGTTCCAGCTGTGGTTGACCTGATCATGGAAGTTTTGGTCATCACTCCCGACTGGACGGTACCGTACATCGCGTACATCCTAAGGAAAGAACTCTCAGAGGACGAAGAAGAGGCTCGACAGATCGTCCGTCGATCCAAGGCCTTTACAGTCATAAAGGGACATTTGTATAGAGAAAGCGCAACTGGAGTCAGTCAGAAGTGTATAACCCCATAAGAAGGTTAGATAATCCTTGATGATATCCACTCGGGAACCTGTGGTCATCATGCGTCCTCTTGGACCATTGTGGCTAAAGCATACCGATCGGGATTCTACTGGCCAAGAGCAAATGAAATGGCGAAACAGATAGTCGACAAATGTGAAGGATGTCAGTTTTACTCCAATATGTCGCACAAACCCGCGTCAGCCCTGAAAACCATTCCACTCGTCTGGCCCTTCGCTGTTTGGGGACTGGACATGGTTGGACCACTGAGAACGGGCAGGAGTGGCTTCACTCATGTGCTAGTAGCAGTCGACAAGTTCACCAAATGGATTGAAGCTAAGCCTATCAAGAATCTTGATGTTTGCACTGCTATCAGTTTCATCAGAGAGTTGATATTCAGATATGGAGTTTCACACAGCATCATCACTGACAATGGGTCAAACTTCAATTCCGACAAATTCAGAGCCTTTTGCGCCTCTCAAGGCACACGAGTCGACTACGCTTCAGTCGCTCACCCCCAGTCGAATGGACAAGCGGAAAGAGCAAACGGCTTAATTCTCAATGGACTGAAACCCCGACTAATGCGCAATCTCAAGCACGCAGCAGGTGCATGGCTCGACGAGCTTCCCTCAGTTCTTTGGGGATTGAGGACAACCCCGAACCGATCGACTGGAAGAACCCCATTCTTTTTGGTCTACAGAGCCAAAGCAGTTTTGCCGAGTGACCTGCTTCACAATGCACCCCGAGTCGACCTCTACTCTGAAGATGAAGCAGAACAAGCCCGCGGCAGGAAGCAGTCGACCTCCTGGAAGAAGAAAGAGAAATGGCCATGGTCCGATCGACCATCTATCAGCAAGACTTCCGTCGATTCCATGCCAGAAATGTGAAGAGTCGAGCCTTCCAAGAAGGAGACTTGGTCCTCCGAGTGGATCAACAGAAACCACACAAACTCGCTCCTACTTGGGAAGGTCCCTTCATAGTCACCAGAGTCCTCCACAATGGAGCGTACCACCTTTATAATGTCGATCGCCAGATTGATGAGCCACGAGCCTGGAATGCGGAGCTGCTCCGCCCCTTTTATACTTGAATTCTCACTCGGATGAGATGTAATAAGAAAAACTTCTGTAGTTTATCTATCAAAGACAAGAGCGCTATAACTTTCCCAGTAATTGTTATTGTTTTTGTTTGTGTGAGAAATCCCCTAGTGGGTGGGTTAGCTGCGAATCCGTTTCGCCTAAGTTTGCAAAAATAATTTCCTACCGAGTGGTGAGCCAGCCTCTTGCTCGGGGGCTTAGCTGCGAACCCGTTTCGCCTAAGTGTTTGAAAATCCTACCGAGTGGTGAGCCAGCTTCTCACTCGGAGGCTTAGCTGCGAACCCGTTTCGCCTAAGTGTTTGAGAATCCTACCGAGTGGTGAGCCAGCCTCCCACTCGGGGGCTTAGCTGCAGTCCAGTACTCGCCTAAGTATTTGAAAATCCTACCGAGTGGAGAGCAATCCTCCCACTCGGGGGCTTAGCTGCAGTCCAGCACTCGCCTAAGTTTGAAAAAATCCTACCGAGTGGGGAGCCATCCTCCCACTCAGGGGCTTAGTGGCAGTCGAGTACTCACCTATGTTCTCTCACTAACACTACTAGGAAAAGGGCTACTAATGGCGCACCAGTTTTGCCTACTAATGGCGCATCACTGGTGCGCCATTAGTATCACGCCACTAGTATTTTTTTACTAATGGCGCACCACTGGTGCGCCATTAGTATCTAGTATACTAATGGCGCACCACTGGTGCGCCATTAGTATAGGCCATGGTGCGCCATTAGTATAGGCCACTGGTGCGCCATTAGTATAGGCCACGGTGCGCCATTAGTATTTTTGAGTTTTGAAGGCGGGAAAATAGTAGTGGCGCACCGTCTAACCCCCACCGTGCGCCATTTCTATTTTTGAATTTTGAATTTGGATCTGGATCGTGATTTTTTGCCCATTTTTTGCTTTTTTTTTGCTTGTTTATTGGCATGATATTATTTCAAATTTTGTTCCTGTTTTTGGATCTTGTACGTTCTTTTGCCGTGTTCTTTTGCCGGAGAGGAGGAGGAGGAGGTCACCGGAGAGGCGCTCGCCTACATCGCGGGAGAGGAGGAGGAGGTCGCCGGAGAGGAGTTCACCGAAGCATCGGAGAGGAGGAAGGAGAAACCGTGAGGGAATGGGAGGAGAGGAGGGAGGAGGAGCTCATTGGAGAGGAGGGAGGAGAAACCGTGAGGGGAGGGGAGGGGAGGAGAGGAGAGGAGGGAGG